>NC_092051.1:112771564-113371564 GCF_003086295.3 Arachis hypogaea | reverse complement strand
CTGAAAACAGATTGTGTGTGACAAAACAGTGGAAAAAGAGAATAGGAACAAAGAGAAGGGAAGAAAAGGGAGCACAACTTCACTAACAGCTTCCATTGCCACCAACATCTGTGACTTTGTCTATTTCATCTGAGCCGCTGCTGGACATGAGGTTGCTATCTTCCGTCGTTGGTGTGAGGCCAAAAGACCTACGTGAACATACCATGGTGGTGGCAAGTCTTCAAGGAGCCACCGTTCCGCTCTCTCCCCTCTCCCCCTTCTCCCTCTCACTCTCCAGACTCTATGTAGGAAGCCCCCATTCGTTCTCATGATCAAATTCAACTCACATTAATTCAAATTCAATTCACAAACATTACAGAAAATAAATACAAAATGAGAGAACTGAAAACAGATTCTGTGTAACAAAACAGTGGAAAAAGAGAATAGGAACAAAGAGAAGGGAAGAAAAAGAAGCACAACTTCACTGATGGCTACCGTTGCCGCCAACATCTATGACTTTGTCTATTTCATCTGAGCCGCCGCTGGACATGAGGTTGCTGTCTTCCGTCTGTCGGTGTGTGACCAAAAGATCTACGTGAACATACCATGGTGGTGGCAAGTCTTCAAGGAGCCACCGTGCCGCTCTCTCCCCCTTCTCCCTCTCGCTCTCCCTCTCTATGTTGGAAACCCTCATTCGTTCTCATTATCAAATCCAACTCACATTAATTCCATGTTCCCTAATCCATGATTTCATGTACGGCCTGTAATTACTCTAATTCATTTTTTGGTTTGAATTCATAGTAGCAGTAGGTAGTGTTAGTCATTGCAATTTAACATTGAAAAAAGACTTTTCATTAATACTTCTGCAGTTCTACCTCAAGCATTGTACAGGTCCTTTGAGAACCACAAACAAGTAGTTGTTAGTGAATTGTATTTGACTATAAACTGAGTTATATTTTGATGCACTAAAGTTGAAGGAAGCAGCTAACGGTCAGAATGCCATTACGTTCAAATGCAATAATAATCAGCAACATCAGATCACATAACAATAGCGAACCCGGGATTAGTAGTGTTCCTATATAAAGGAAGTAGAGTTGAGCAACTCTAATAATTCTCACTTTCTTCTCAATATACTAATTATTTCAAATTCTTTCATTACACGTTTCCTACTTGAAAGGAAGAAGGGTGCCAAAAAAGGTATAACTTTCTTTCTCAATCACTAGCATTACCAAAAACAAGGATATGTCATTCGTTCAAGTATGTAATTTTTTCCCTATAAAAGGAGAGTCCTTCAAGCTGAAAAAGAAGAAACTTATTTTCTTAATAGTGCATATGGTGTGATCTTTGTTGGAAGAGTATGAGAGAAATCCCAAGTAGTTTTTTCCTTTGTATCATTGCTAGATAATCAAGTAAGAATTTTGGTATTGAATCAGATGCAACAATTGCAAATCAAGGTCTAAAAGCAAAAATGACAGATCGTTGAATTCATCAAATCACCATAGCACATAACAATAACAAATCAAGGGCCAAACAAATCGATCCATATTCCTCTTATGTATTATGTTTATGTCGATTGTATTGTCCAGACAATTTTCTCAAATATTGACAATTCTGAATTATAGTTAAGGTCCAAATTTAGTACAACAGCTGATCAAAGGAAAGCAAGCAATTTCAAGGGAAATAATAGATGCAGCAAATCCTTTTACACAGTGCATATATTACAAGTTGTTAGGCATTTGAAATGTCATATGTCCAAGATCCAAAATGCTGTGTTTGAGTGTGTGTCTACTTGAGACATACAACAGTGGTACATTTTATTGTTTGGTTGTTGAGACACACATTTTCAGTAGGCACACTAGTACACAAGTTGACATCAATTACAAGAATTCAGTGTTTTTCCAAATAGTTGAGACACAAAAATTAGACATGAGACAATCTTGTTTATTACAATTTTATCCCCCACAATTTTTAAAAGTCCACCTTTATCCTCACCGACACCAATAAGTTGCCACTTGCTTCTCTTCTCATTCCTCCTATTGCTGCCTCCTCCTCCTCATGCCTCAGCCTCCTCCACCATCGATCTCCATGGTTTACCGCCGCAGGGATGAAGACGTCGTCGCCGCCGCCATTCCTCGCAGAAGAGACACTGCCGCTTCCAAAACTTTCCTCTTTTCCTCTGTTTTCTTTTTTAAAATTTTTTTATAAGAATTTAAATTTGGGTTTTTGTTGCTTATTTGGGGTGCTGAAGGTGTTGGCAGTGGTTTGTGCTAACTTTGAAGGGAGTGTGAAAAAGGCAGAGGTGGTGGTGGTGGTGGTTCTGCTGTTGAAGAGATGAGGAGTGAAGGGTTATATTTTTATGTATCTATGTATATGTCTTATCTACTTCCACCCATTAACCAAACACGGCCAAAAAAGGAACAAAAGATAAATCATGAACTGCAAACAATTACATGCAAGGCAGTGAGGCACTTATTACATTGTGTTTAATGAAGATGGATTAGTGAACCTAAATGGCAAGCAAAACAAAAGCAAACTAAGGCCTATCTCCATCCATTTGTCTTTAATTAAATTTAAATGATAAGCAAAACTGAAGCAAATTAAGGCTCCAGAATGTTAATTAGTTCATTATTTCACAACGTAACAAGGTTTAGTCATACACAAGCAAATTAAGCAAATTAAGCAAATTAAGTCTCTATTTGGGAAGAACTGATCACAACGATTAAAGAGCTCCCGCTGATTTCAATGACACACTGTATTTTCACCTCATAAAGAGGCAAAACCAGAACTAATCCAATAAAACCGAAATTTAAAAATTGAACTAATCCATATTCTTAACAGATAAAAGCATCAATATTCAACAATCAATTAATCAGAAGATAAGGCATTGAGAGAGGCACACAAAACTAGAAGAGCGCAGACCGGTAGAGAGATCCGACCGACCGGCGGCAAGAGGGAGTACAGAGGAAGTTACCGATAATGGGGAAGCAGAGAGCACAACAGCGGTAACAACAGAGGAGAACAGATCGGCGACGAGGTCACAGGTCACAACGACATTACATAGCAACAGCGTCGGTGGAAAGAGAAGACATAGCAGCAGCCGCAGTGAAAAGATGGGAGTGATGCTGGAGAAAGGAGTGGACTGCAGTTATGGCGTTTGACACTTGACAGAGGAGAGACTGGGAGAAGATTAGGGATTCGGAGTAGTGAGTGGGTGGGTATTGGCAGGTAAGTGAATAGAGAGTGGGGGCGTGGTACGTAGTAGTAGTAAGGGTATTTTGGGGTTTTAACACTAATTTACTAATTTTGAAATGTTTTAGCATTTTTGCTTTTTTTTTTTTTTTTGGATATTTAGCTTTAGCATTTTTGTTAATAGTTTAGCTATATTTGTATTTAAAGAAAAAATTGAACTCGTAATGAAACAAATATCTAAAATTTAAACAAATAAAATTTAAGAGGTTAAATTGAAATAACAAAATGGTTTCAGTATTTTTAATAATGAAATAATTTAAAAATAGCAAACTAGATATTTATAAATAATAGTCACTTTAGACATTTTTGTGATTTTGTGTAAAATCAATATTTTATTCTAAATTACTTTTTTATCAAGAAATTTATTTTTAACTAAGCTTTTATAGGTTAGTATTTATGATTTATTAACTTTGTAATTTTTCCAAATATATATATATATATATATATGTAATTCATTAACATTGTCTGTATTTTAATTATTTAATTTTGTTATTAATAAAATTATAACTCGGCTTATTTTTATTTAATGCAACAAGTTTTATAAATTGAATGATTTAAAAGAGAACAATGATAAATGATGCGATAAATTATAATTTGTTATAAAATAACTAAATAAATAAATAAGTAAGGAAGAGGTAATAAAATAAAGTATAAATAGAAAAACACTACTATAAGTATTTACTGTTATGATAAGTATTGATGTGGATGCCTATTTCCAATGAAATTCTATTTACCAAAGGATGACTCTATTAAATGTAGTTTGAAAATGTTTCATTATAAATAGAGATTTAAGCCTCTGAATGGAAACACACTACAATCAATAATAAATACTATTCTCTCTCTCTTTACACAGCATCAATAATAGCAATGTTCTCTCTTATATTTTCTCTCTTTCTTTATTTTACAAGTATTTTAAATACTCCTCTCTCTTACTCTTGGCATATAATATTAGTAAATATATTAATAATTTCTTTTATATTGAGATAGTAATTGTGGTTAATATTGTTATCTAATTATATTTCTTTACTTTATGTTTGTTATATCTTCCTTATTTATTTATTTATTTAGTTATTTTATAACACGTTATCAGCACGAAACTCTAACGAAATTTTAGGAAGACTCCAGGTAACAAATTTTTATTATGTCGAAACTCTTTCATCTTGAATATAATGCTTTTGATATATTTGGAAACAATTATTTACTATGGATACTAGATGCTAAAATCCATCATGATTCAATGGATCTTGAAGATACCATTAAGGCTGAAAATAATACATCTCAGAAGAATAAAACCAAAGTCATATTTTTCCTTCATCGTCATCTTGAAGTATGATTGAAAAATGAATATCCCACATTAAAAGATCCTGCAGATCTGTAGAAAGACCTTGAAAAAAGGTACAATTATGTGATACTTCCTCAAGCCCGATATGTTAGAGAAAATTTTCTCGACCTTCCATGTCTCGAATGTGCTCCTGCAGCAGCAGTATCGAGAAAAAGAAATTAAAAATATTTTGAGTTAATTTCTTGCCTTCTTGTTGCTGAATGCAACAATGAGTTGTTTTTAAAGAAATCATGAAGCGCGCCCAACTAGCGCCGCCCCATTTCCTGAAGCAAATGCGACAAATTATAACCCCAGAAGAGGTAAATGGCAAGATTTTGATAACAAAAAAAAGTTATGGAAGGAAAAGAAATTATGTTCATAAGAAAGGATCTCACCAGAAGTGGGATAAAGAAAGAAACAATGGGCAAAATAAATCAATTGAGGATAAATGCTTCCGTTGTGGTGGAAAGGGCCATTGGTCACGTACCTGTCGTACCCCAAGGCACCTAGTTGATCTTTATCAAGTATCCTTGAAAAAGGATGACAAAGGAAAGGAAACAAATTTTGTTTTAAATTATGAAAATTCCACCACTCATTATGATGTATCTAATTTCTTTGAGGATCCTGAAGAAAATATTGTCTATTTGATCAATTATGGAATAGTTTAATATATGTATGTGTTTGTTAAGTATTCACGTGAAAAATTTTACTGTGCATGTACTTCTACTCATTTTATTATTATTATCATTTGTTTTTGAAGAAAAATGGCAAGGACATATTCTGAAGATATTTGCCTTGCGAATAGTGCGAGTCCACACACTATTCTTAAAAGTAATATATATTTTACCCATCTTGTGCCAAAAGATGAATATGTTAATACTATTATTGGCTCGGGCAATGTGATAGAAGGCTCCAGAAGAGCTATAATTTTGTTTCCCGGAGGAACAAAATTTATAATAAATAATGCACTATTATCTACCAAGTCCCTGAGGAACTTGTTGAGTTTCAAAGATTCGCCAAAATGGATATCATGTTGAGACAATGAATGAGGGAAATCATGAGTATTTATGTGTCACAACTCATGATTCAAATAAAAAAGTTATATTAGAAAAGTTACCTCACTTTCATCTGGATTGTATTATACCAAGATTAGTGCAATTGAATCACATGCCATTGTAAACCAGAAGTTTACTAGCCCAAATGAATTCATAACTTGGCATGTTAGATTGGGTCATCCGGAAACAACCATGATGAGGAGAATTATTGAAAACTCTCATGGACATTCACTAAAGAACCAGAAGATTCTTAAATCTAGTGAATTTTGTTGTGCTGCATGTTCTCAAGGGAAGTTAATTTTAAGGCCATCACCAATAAAGATTGGATTTGAGTCCCCTGAATTCCTAGAAAGGATTCAAGATGATATATGTGGACCTATTCATCCACCATGTGGATCTTTTAGATATTTTATGGTCCTAATAGACGCATCTTCGAGATGGTCACATGTGTGCTTATTATCTTCTCGCAACCTGGCGTTTGCGAGATTACTGACTCAAATTATTCGATTAAAAGCACAATTTCCAGAAAATCCAATCAAAACAATTCGTCTTGATAATGCTGGTGAATTTACTTCCCAAGCTTTTGATGCTTATTGTATGGCTAATGGAATAAGTGTTGAACATCCAGTAGCTTATGTTCACACACAAAATGGGTTAGCAGAATCACTTATTAAACGCATCCAATTGATTGCTAGACCCTTGCTTATGAGAACAAATCTCCCAACCTCGGTTTGGGGGCATGCTATTTTACATGCCGCAGCACTTATTCGTTTGAGGCCAACAAGTTATCATCAGTTCTCTCCTATGCAATTAGCTTTTGGCCAGCAGCCAAATGTCTCCCATTTAAGAATATTTGGGTGTGCGATATATGTTCCCATTGCACCACCTAATCGTACCAAAATGGGACCCCAAAGAAAATTAGGGATATATGTTGGATATGATTCTCCCTCTATAGTGAGGTATCTTGAGATACAAACTGGAGATGTATTTAAAGCCCGGTTTGCGGATTGTTATTTTGATGAATCAAAATTTACAACATTAGGGGGAGAGAATAAGCTTCCTGAAAAGGAACTTAATTGGAATGCATCATCATTGGTGCATTTAGATCCTCGATCAGGGCAATGTGAACTAGAAGTTCAAAATATTATACATTTGCAAAGAATAGCAAATGAATTGCCTGATGCATTTTTCGATACAAAAAGGATAACTAAATCTTATATACCAGCGGAAAATGCCCCAATTCAAATTGATGTCCCAGTAGGACAATTAGCCACTGAAGCAAATTCATGCCAGAAGCGTGGCAGGGCGAAAAATGCCCCAATTCGAATTGGTGTCCCAGTAGGACAAATAGCCACTAAAGCAAATTTACGCCAGAAGCGTGGCAGGCCTGTCGGTTCCAAAGATAAAAATCCTCGAAAGAGAAAAGAGGTAAATATTCCTGTTGAAAAAGACATAGTAAAGACACCTGCAGTTGTCCAAAATTCTGATATAACGCCAGAAGATGTTCAGGTACCTGAAAATTGTGAAAATGACAAGATCTCGATAAATTATGTCTTTACAGGAGAGAAATGGGACCGAAATAAGACAATTGTCAATGAAATATTTGCATATAATGTGGCATTGAATATCATGCATGAAAGTAAGGATCTTGAGCCAAGATCAGTCGAAGAATGCGACAAAGGAATGATTGGCCAAAATGGAAAGAAGCCATGAAGGCTGAGTTAGACTCACTTGCAAAACGTGAAGTCTTTGGACCTGTAGTCCGTACACCAGAAGATGTAAAACCTGTTGGATACCGGTGGGTATTTGTGAGAAAACAAAATGAGAAAAATGAAGTTGTGCGCTACAAAGCCCGACTTGTGGCACAGGGTTTTTCACAAAGGCCCGGTATAGATTATGAAGAAACGTATTTCCCTGTAGTGGATGCGATAACATTGCGTTATTTGGACAGTTTATCTGCATATCATAAACTGCATATGCATTTAATGGATGTGGTAACAGCCTATTTATACGGCTCATTAGATCGGGATATCTATATGAAAGTCCCTGAAGGACTAAAGATATCTAAACCATCCAATGAATATTCACAGGGGTTATACTCAGTTAAATTGCAAAGATCTTTATATGGTCTAAAGCAATCTGGACGAATGTGGTATAATCGTCTTACTGAGTATCTGACCAAAAACGGATTTAAAAATGATGATATTTGTCCATGTGTTTTCATAAAGAAATCCGCATCTGGATTCATTATAATTGCTGTGTACGTTGATGATTTAAATATCATTGGAACTTCTGAAGAGATTCCAACAATTATAAAAACTCTAAAGGAAGAGTTTGAGATGAAAGATCTTGGAAGGACTAAATTTTGTCTCGGCCTGCAGATCGAGCATACAAAAAATGGGATCTTTATTCATCAAGCGACATACACAGAGAAGATCTTGAAAAGATTTTATATGGATAAGTCACATCCATTAAGTACCCCAATGATTGTAAGATCTTTAGATGTGGAAAAGGTTCTATTCCGTCCTAAAGAAGAGAATGAAGATATCCTTGGTCCTGAAGTACCATATCTTAGTGCCATTGGAGCGCTAATGTATCTTGCCAATAATACGCGACCTGACATATCATTCGCGGTGAATTTACTAGCAAGATATAGTTCCTCTCCAACCAGAAGACATTGGAGTGGAATCAAACAGATCTTTCGATATCTTCATGGAACGGTTGATATGGGATTGTTTTATCCCTATGGATCCAAGTCACAATTAGTTGGCTATGCAGATGCTGGATATTTGTCTGATCCACATAAAGGGAGATCTCAAACAGGATACATATTCACATATGGTGGTACAGCTATATCATGGAGGTCCACGAAACAGACGATTGCTGCAACATCCTCTAATCATGTTGAAATACTAGCGATACATGAAGCTAGTCGCGAGTGTTTTTGGCTGAGGAGTGTGATCCAATATATTCTGTCATCATGTGGACTGATTGATCAGAAGATAGCTCCAATTGTCCTGTTTGAAGATAATACAGCATGTATTGCTCAACTTAAAGGCGGATATATCAAAGGTGATAGAACAAAGCATATTTCTCCCAAATTCTTCTTCACTCATGATCTTCAAAATCAAGGGACAATTGATGTCCAATAGATCCGCTCAAGTGATAATCTGGCAGATTTATTCACAAAGTCACTCCCAAAATCTTCTTTTGAAAGATTGGTACATCAGATTGGGATGCGCCGATTTCGAGATATAAAATAATGTCGGTAAGAGGGGGAGACTGTACTCTTTTTCTCTTGGTCAGGTTTTTTTCCCATTGGATTTTTCTTGACAAGGTTTTTAATGAGGCAGTCCCCATCACAAATGATATTGTACTCTTTTTCCTTCACTAAGATTTTTTCCCATTGGGTTTTCCTTAGTAAGGTTTTAACGAGGCAATAATCCTAAATGGGCATCCAAGGGGGAGTGTTATGATAAGTACTGATGTGATGCCCATTTCCAATGAAATTCTATTTACCAAAGGATGACTCTATTAAATGTAGTTTGAAAATGTTTCATTATAAATAGAGGCTTAAGCCTCTAAATGGAAACACACTACAATCAATAACAAATACTATTCTCTCTCTCTCTCTCTACACAGCATCAATAATAGCAATGTTCTCTCTCTTATATTTTCTCTCTTTCTTTATTTTACAAGTATTTTAAATACTCCTCTCTCTTACTCTTGGTATATAATATTAGTAAATATATTAATCATTTCTTTTATATTGAGATAGTAATTGTGGTTAATATTGTTATCTAATTATATTTCTTTACTTTATGTTTGTTATATCTTCCTTATTTATTTATTTATTTAGTTATTTTATAACATTTACCATACTATTATACTACTATAAAGATAATATATTAATATTATATTGTAATACGTGAAGAGAGTAAAGAAGTGCTTTATAAGAAAGAAAGAGAGAGGAAGTATTTGTTTTAATTGCAGTGTATTGTTTCTCGGTTGTTTCTCTATTTATAGGCAAAGAAGTTTTACATTTTTCAACTTCATTAATTTGGTTTGCCTTGAGAAGTGAAGTATTGAGAATAAAACCAGCCGCCCATATTAATGGGCATCCACCTTAACCATTTTGATCTTATCACAACACTCCCCTTGGATATCCATTTAGGATTATTGTCTTGTTAAAACCTTACTAAAGAAAAACTCAGTGGGAAAAAAGCCTTAGTGAAGGAAAAATAGTACAATATCCTTTAGTGATAGGGACTGCCTCATTAAAAACCTTGTCAAGAAAAACTCAATGGAAAAAAAACCTGACCAAAGAAAAAAAGAGTACAGTCTCCCTCTCTTGTCAACATCAGTTGATATCTCGAAATCGGCGCATCCCAATCTCATGTACTAATCTTTCAAAGGAGGATTTTGGGAGTGACTTTGTAAATAAATTTGCCAGATTGTCACTTGAGCGGATCTGTTGGACATTAATTATCCCTTGATTTTAAAGATCATGAGTGAAGAAAAATTTGGGAGAAATATGCTTTGTTTTATCACCTTTGATATATCCGCCTTTAAGTTGAGCAATGCATGCTGTATTATCTTCAAACAGGACAGTTGGAGCTATCTTCTGATCAACCAGTCCACATGATGACAGAATATATTGGATCACACTCCTCAGCCAAAAACACTCGCGATTAACTTCATGTATCGCTAGTATTTCAGCATGATTAGAGGAGGTTGCTGCTATCGTCTGTTTCGTGGACTTCCATGATATAGTCGTTTCACCATATGTGAACAAGTATCCTGTTTGAGATTTCCCTTTATGTGAATCAGACAAGTATCCAGCATCTGCATAGCCAACTAGTTGTGACTTGGATTCATATAGATAAAACAATCCCATATCAACCGTTCCATGAAAATATCGAAAGATTTATTTGATTCCACTCCAATGTCTTCTGGTTGGAGAGAAACTATATCCTGCTAGTAAATTCACAGCAAATGATATATCAGGTCGTGTATTATTAGCAAGATACATTAGTGCTCCAATGTCACTAAGATATGGTACTTCAGGACCAATGATATCTTCATTTTCTTCTTTAGGACGGAATTGATCATTCTCCACATCCAAAGATCTTACGATCACTGGGGTACTTAATGGATGTGACTTATCCATATAAAATCTCTTCAAGATCTTTTCTGTGTATGTTGTTTGATGAATAAAGATCCCACTTTTTATATGCTCGATCTGCAGGCCGAGATAAAACTTAGTCTTTCCAAGATCTTTCATCTCAAACTCGTCTTTTAGAGTTTTTATAATTGTTGGAATCTCTTCAGGAGTTCCAATGATATTTAAATCATCAACGTACACAGCAATTATAATGAATCCAGATGCAGATTTCTTTATGAAAACACAGGGGCAGATATCATCATTCTTGAATCCGTTTTTGGCTAGATACTCAGTAAGACGATTATACCACATTCGTCCAGATTGCTTTAGACCGTATAAAGATATTTGCAATTTGACTGAGTATAACCCTTGTGAATATTCATTGGATGGTTTAGATATCTTTAGTCCTTCAGGGACTTTCATATAGATATCTCAATCTAATGAGCCGTATAAATAAGTTGTTACCACATCTATTAAATGCATATGTAGTTTATGATATGCAGATAAACTGACCAAATAACGCAATGTTATCGCATCTACTACAGGGGAATACGTTTCTTCATAATCTATACTGGGCCTTTGTGAAAAACCTTGTACCACAAGTCGGGCTTTGTAGCGCATAACTTCATTTTTCTCATTTCGTTTTCTCACAAATACCCATCGGTATCCAACAGGTTTTACATCTTCAGGTGTACGGACTACAGGTCCAAAGACTTCACGTTTTGCAAGTGAGTCTAATTCAGCCTTCATGGCTTCTTTCCATTTTGGCCAATCATTCTTTTGTCGACATTCTTCGATTGATCTTGGCTCAAGATCCTTACTTTCATGCATGATATTTAACGCCACATTATATGCAAATATTTCATTGACAATTGTCTTATTTCGGTCCCATTTCTCTCCTGTAAAGACATAATTTATCGAGATCTCGTCATTTTCACAATTTTCAGGTACCTGAACGTCTTCTAGCGTTAAAATTATATCAGAATTTTGGACAACTACATGTATCTCTACTATGTCTTTTTCAACAGGAATAGTATTTACCTCTTTTCTCTTTCGAGGATTTTTGTCTTTGGAACCGACAGGCCTGCCACGCTTGTGGCGCGTATTTGCTTCGGTGGCAATTTGTCCAACTGGGACATCAATTCGAATTGGGGCATTTTTCGCTGGTATATAAGATTTGGTTATCCTCTTTGTATCGGAAAATGCATCAGGCAATTCATTTGCTATTCTTTGCAAATGTATAATCTTTTGAACTTCTAGTTCACATTGCCCTGATCGAGGATCTAAATGCATCAACGATGATACATTCCAATTAAGTTCCGTTTCGAGAAGCTTATTCTCTCCCCCTAATGTTGAAAATTTTGATTCATCAAAATGACAATCCGCAAATCGGGCTTTAAATATATCCCCAGTTTGTATCTCAAGATACCTCACTATAGAGGGAGAATCATATCTAACATATATCTCCAATTTTCTTTGGAGTCCCATTTTAGTGTGATTAGGTGGTGCAATGGGAACATATATTGCACACACAAAAATTATTAAATGGAAAACATTTGGCTGCTGGCCAAAAGCTAATTGCATAGGAGAGAACTTATGGTAACCCGTTGGCCTCAAACGAATAAGTGCTACGGCATGTAAAATAGCATGCCCCAGACTGAGGTTGGGAGATTTGTTCTCATAAGGAAGGGTCTAGCAATTAATTGGAGGCGTTTTATAAGCGATTCTGCTAACCCATTTTATGTGTGAACATAAGCTATTGGATGTTCAACACTTATTCCATTAGCCATACAATAAGCATCAAAAGCTTGGGAATTAAATTCACCAGCATTATCAAGAGGAATTGCTTTGATTGGATTTTCTGGAAATTGTGCTTTTAATCGAATAATTTGAGCCAGTAATCTCGCAAACGCCAGGTTGCGAGAAGACAATAAGCACACATGTGACCATCTCGAAGATGTGTCTATCAGGACCATAAAATATCTAAAAGATCTACATGGTGGATGAATAGGTCCACATATATCACCTTGAATCCTTTCTAGGAATTCAGGGGACTCAAATCCAATCTTTACTGGTGATAGCCTTAAAATTAACTTCCCTTAAGAACATGCAGCACAACAAAATTCACTAGATTTAAGAATCTTATGGTTCTTTAGTAAATGTCCATGTGAGTTTTCAATAATTCTTCGTATCATGGTTGTTCTCGGATGACCCAATCGGTCGTGCCAAGTTATGAATTCATTTGGGTTAGTAAACTTCTGGTTTACAGTGACATGTGATTCAATTGCACTAATCTTGGTATAACATAACCCAGATGTAAGTGAGGGCAACTTTTATAATATAACCTTTTTATTTAAATCATGAGTTGTGATGCATAAATACTCATGACTTCCCTCATTCATAGTCTTAATATGATATCCATTTCGGCGAATATCTTTAAAGCTCAACAAGTTCCTCAGAGACTTGATAGATAATAGTGCATTATTTATTATAAATTTTGTTCCTCCAGGAAACAAAATTATAGCTCTTCCGGAGCCTTCTATCATATTACATGAGCCAATAATAGTATTAACATATTCTTCTTTTCGCACAAGATGGGTAAAATATATATCACTTTTAAGAATAGTGTGCGAACTTGCACTATCCGCAAGGCAAATATCTTCAGGATATGTCCTTGCCATTTTTCTTCAAAGACAAATGATAATAATAATAAAATGAGTAGAAGTACATGCACAGTAAAATTATTCACATAAATACTTAACAAACACATAAACATATCAAACTATTCCATCATTGATCAAATAGTCAATATTTCCTTCAGGATCCTCAAAGAAATCATATACATCATAATGAGTGGTGGAATTTTCAGCATCGTTTGAAACGAAATTTGACTCTTTTTCCTTGTCGTCCTTTTTCAAAGATGCCTGGTAAAGATCGACTAGGTGCCTTGGGGTACGGCAGGTACGTGACCAATGGCCCTTTCCACCACAACGGAAACACTTATCACCTGTTGATTTATTCTACCCGATATTTCTTTCTTTATCCCACTTCTGGTGAGATCCTCTCTTTTGAATATAATTTCTTTTCCTTCCATAAATTTTCTTATTTTAAAACCTTGCCATTTACCTCTTCTGAGGTAATTTGCCGCATTTACTTCAGGAAATGGGGCGGCGCCAGATGGGCGCGCTTCATGATTTCTCAAAAGTAGCTCATTATTGCGTTCAGCAACAAGAAGGCAAGAAATTAACTCAGAATATTTTTTATTTCTTTTTCTCGATACTGCTGCTACAGGAGCACATTCGAGACATGGAAGATCGAGAAAGTTTTCTCTAACATATCGGGCTTGAGGAAGTATCACCGTCTTTTGATTATTATACCTTTCTTTAAAGTCTTTCCACAGATCTGCAGGATCTTTTAATGTAATATATTCATTTTTTAATATTTCATCAAGATGACGACGAAGAAAAATTATGGCTTTAGCTTTATCTTTTTGGGATGCATTATTTTCAGTCTTAATGGTATCTCCAAGATCCATTGAATCAAGATGGATTTCAGCATCTAATATCCATGATAAATAATTGTTTCAAGATATATCAAGAGCATTGAATTCAAGATGAGAGAGTTTCGACATAATAAAAATTTGTTATCTGAGTCTTCCTAAAAATTTGATCAGAGTGTCGTACTGATAACGTGTTATAAAATAACTAAATAAATAAATAAATAAGGAAGAGGTAATAAATAAAGTAAAAATAGAAAAACACTACTATAAGTATTTACCAAATCTAATACTACTATAAAGATAATATATTAATATTATATTGTAGTACGTGAAGAAAGTAAAGAAGTGCTTTATAAAAAAAAAGAGAGAAAAGTATTTGTTTTATTATTGCTGTGTAGTGTTTATGGGTTGCTTTTTGGTTTGTCTTGAGAAGTAAAGTATTGAGAATAAAATCAGACGCCTATATTAATGGGTATCCACTTTGACCATTTTTATCTTATCACAACATAATTCACTTATGTATGTTGGAAGAAAAAGTTTTTTAAATAAAATGAGTTATAACTTGTAAGTTTGTTATAAGATTTTTTTAAGAAAAATAAAAAATATTAGTAATGTTAAAATGTTTAATTTCAAAATAGTTGTGTTTGTTGCCAGATGTATTTAGATTAGTATTTGCGGTAAAGGCACTAAAATTTAAATAAAGATTTAATTATTTAGAAAAATTAGAGATTATAATTAAGTAAGGCTTGATTTGGTAAAATTTTTCGAAGAGGTGTTTGTATTTTTTTAAAGGTCAAGCTCCTTTGGTAAATCAAAAAGACCACGTACTTGTGGTTACACCTTTTAAAGAATTAGAGTACTTTTGAAAGCACCTAAAAATTAAAATAGAGTTTTTTAAAGTTGGTTGTGCTTTTCAAAATCTAAAAGTCTAATATAACCTTATATGTTAACTAATTTTCAAACTTAATGTTTACATTTATATCTATTATAATATTTTTAAATTTTAAAAGTTATTTTACCAAAGACAATTATTATTGTTTATGTTTATTAAAAGCTATTTTTAATTTAATTTACCAAACATAAATGCTATATCTTTTAAAAAATCATCTTTTAAAAATTAACTTTTATAAGTTATTTTTGAAAAGTAAAAATTTTACTCAACTAAACCTAAATTTAAGATTTTTTTAAGTTGAATTTAGATCTTTTAAAGTGATAATATTGGTAAAATAATAAAATAAGAGGTTAATTATAATTGAATTGATACTTTCATTATATGTGAATTTTATTATTTTAATTTAAAAATGATTAATTGTCCATTTTATTATTTTAGAGTTAACTATTAATTCGGTATCCAAAAAATTTAAGTACTAACAAAAATATTCTTGAAAGACATTATCGATAAAACAAACTCTAAATTATTTAAAATTGCGACAAAAATAACTAATAAATATTATATTTTTTTGTAATTGATAAAAACTTTTATATTTAGCAAACAACTTATCTATTTGATCTAAATTTTTAGTAATATTTGAATAAATATTTAGAAGATGAACAAAAAAATTTTGAAAAAAAATTATTCTCTAAATTTTTCTCTTCACTTTTCAAAACAATGTGGTCATTCACAATAATTTTTTTTTAAAAAAATTACTTGACATAAAAATACTAAAATTTAAAAATAAAAATATCTTATTTTTCTATATAAAAAGTTGTATAAAAATCTAATTTTTAAGTTATTTTTTAAAATATATTTAATATTTAGCTTTTTTTCATATTTTTAAAATTTTTAAAAATTTATTTGTCATTAATATTTTTTAGAGTTATTTTTGTCAGTATTATAAAGTTTCAAATACTATTTTAATAAGTTACTCTATTATTTTTCTTACTCTTTCACTTTATAAGAATTTGATCTATTTAAATTGATGCTATTATAACAGAGTTATGTAAGTTAAGAAACCTCTAAGCCTATTGATAATAAAACTTAGGACTATAGTTGCAATTATACGTTGTAGCAAGGTTTTTTTGTTGGGTTTTTTGTTTTATTTTTATTTTTTGAGAATATTTGATATGATGATATAAATATTTGTTTGATTATTGTGGCTCCGGCTCGCATAGGAGTTAAGTCCCAAAATAATATTTAAAATTAACTGCTTGTATTAAAAAGATCTTTAAACTTTTAATTACATCATAAAAGTTTTTTATATTAAAAAAATTGCACTATATTGATCTTTACCCCCTTTTCTACAAGTTGTTTGTCATGTTAGGAGCGACTTGATACATATTTTTCTATGCTAAATTAATATTTAATTTGGTAAAATTTTTTAAAAATAAAGATGCTTAAACTTTTTAAAAGTATCTTTTATTTTATATTTGATAAATAAAAAAGATTATGTACTTGTGACTATAGTTTTTAAAGATAGAGGTACTTTTAAAAATATCTAAAGTGAAGTTTTTTAAAAATAATTTGTATCAAAATTAAAAAATTTAATATAACCTCATACATTAATTAATATCTAAATTCAATTTCTACATTAATATTGATTATAGTATTTTAAAATTTTAAAAATTATTTTACCAAAAGTACTTATTGTTGTTTATATTTGTTGAAAAATATTTTTAATTTAATTTACCAAACATAAATGTTACAACTTTTAAAAAATTATCTTTTAAGAACTAATTTTTATAAGCTACTTTTAAAAAATAAAAACTTTACCAAATCAAGTCTAAATGAAACAATATTGCTTTAGTTTTGACGCTAATGTTTGATGAAACGAAATCATTTAAGTCAATAAACTACAAAACATCTTATGCCACACAAAAAATGTATGACCATTAAAATTAAATGGTCGTTTTATAAAGTAGTTAGTGCCAAAATTAAAGCAACATTATTTTGTCTAATTCAGCGTAAAAAAGATATGCTAGGTCATTCATAGGGGAAGAAAGTGGAAAAGGAGAAAGAACTAACGTAGTGCAACTTTTTTAATTTCAAGAACGTTTATATGCGACTAAATCCCCATAGTGGTCCCCCAGATTCAGCCCGTGCACCAATTTTGCCCCTGAGATTCCAATTGCACTGTTTATGTCCCCCAGATTCCGATTCGAGCACCATAATGGTCCTTCGGAGATTTTCCGGCGTGACTCAGCGACGGCGTTGCTTATGTGGCACAGCCACTGCCACGTTGGAGAGTCAGAACGACGTCGTTTCATGGGGCAAAACGATTGAAAGCCCACACGTCGCCGTTTTGATCCAGTGAGAGTAGTAGTAACTTGGGCAAAGGGTTTGGTATTCGTTACGTCTTCTCCTCCATATTTTCTCACCTCTCTCAACGCTTGGTCTCCTCCTCCATAAGCAGTAGCGACAGGCAAGGGCACTGCTGCCTGGTTTCTTAACATTGCTGTAACGAACTTGGGAGAAGGTTTGTGGTTCACCATTGAAGCATCGACTGAAGAACCGTTTAAGCTAGCTTCAAGGTACAAATTTTATTATATTTTTTTGAATTTTTTGGATCATGTTTCATTCCTGATATGGCCGATTGTTAAAGTTACTTGAACATGATGCATGTAGTTTGTGTTAGAATCCACTGCCTGTTAGGGTTTTAGTTTTTTTCTTCTTCAAACCAGTAATGCATTCTCTGTTTCTTGTG
The DNA here is from genome assembly GCF_003086295.3 of Arachis hypogaea. Classification (NCBI taxonomy): domain Eukaryota; kingdom Viridiplantae; phylum Streptophyta; class Magnoliopsida; order Fabales; family Fabaceae; genus Arachis; species Arachis hypogaea. The sequence continues at coordinate 113,353,656 of NC_092051.1, read as the reverse complement.
AAAAGAACAGGGGTTAATCTCTGGTGGTGTGTAATATCTAAGTTATTTGTTGTTTTTGTGTTGCATGCGTGGTAAATTTTAAGCATTTTCTCTGTTATGTTGCAGATGAACGCCGAATTGTTAGACATAATGTTTCATCATGGGAGAAATTTTGAGAGGGGGAAGGATGGGAGATGGACATACACACCTGACAATAGGCATTGTTTGGGTGATCTGGATGTGGACAGGTTGGATGTATTCTACCTGAGAAATTACTTCAAAGAGCTAGGCTATGAGACCATGAAGGAGGTTTGGTGGCAGGTCCCTGGGATGAGCCTGGAAGTATGTTTGAGGCGTTTAGACTCTGATAATGAGTTGAGAGAGCTGTGTTCTCATTGTGGAAAGAACAATGGGGTAGTGGATGTCTACATTGAACATGGCATTTCAGAACCTGAAATAGTACAAGGAGAGGATGTTGTTGTGCATGTTGATGACGAGGTGAGGGATCTTGGAGAGCAAGCCAAGTCAAATGCCAGGATGGTGAAAGACCCCCTGTCAAACCTACCACCGAGAAGGACCCTCCTAGGAGTTTAAGCATGGTAACATACAAGCCCCAAGCTAAAGAGGCGTTACTGAAGAAGAGCAATGTGAATTCTAACATGGAGTCCCAGCCTAAGCCTAAGTCAAAGTGTAAGCCTAAGACAGTTTCCAAACCCAAACCCATGCCGAGACAGAACAATGTAACTAGGACTAGGAGATATTGTCTAAGGTCTGTAGGGAAAGGTATTTCAAAAGCAAAGAAAAATGCTAGTGATCATGTTCTTTTATCCTCTGACTCAGACTCTCATGACAGCTACGAGAGTGCTGAGGACGAGGCCTATAAGCCACAAGAGCCGGATGATAGCTCAGATGAATCGGGCATTGGATATACTGTTCCTTCACAGAAGAAGAAAGTCAAGAAACCCAATGCAAGGAAGAAGGTCCAGGCTGAGAGTAGAAAGGAAAAAGGGAAGGCCAAGGTCTGTGTTGATGATGTTGGATTTGTGGAAGACGTTTCTGATGAAGATGTGGACATTGGATTTGTGGGGGGAGGTATAAAGGGGGATAACCATGATGCTTTTGATCCGGGGTCAGAATCGGATGGTGGCAATTCGTGGCACTCTTTGGAGATGAAAACACCACCTAATTCAGAGGATGAGCTGGTTGGAGAAGAAAGTTCAGAGGATGTATTTCCGGTGTTTAGACAGGGTGCTAGGTTCGGGGAACTACATTTAGAAGTCGGGATGAAGTTCAATACTAAGTGGGAGTTCAAAGAGGCAGTGAGGGAGTTCACTATACAAGAAGGGAGACGGATGAGGTTTAGGAAGAACGATGGTAAAAGGGTGAGGGCAGTATGTAAGGTGAAGGATTGCAAGTGGGTTGTGTACGCATCAAGGGACCACGAAGACAGTTGCTGGCAAGTTAAGACTTTCTTCAATGACCACACTTGTCCACGAGAGGATAAAAACGAGGCAGCAAATAGAAATTGGGTTGCAGGTAAGTTGGTAAAAAAACTAAGGAAATATCCCAATTTCAGAAACTGTAAGGTTACAACATATTTCAAGACGAAATATGACTTGTCGCTCAATAGGAACTCTATATCACGGGCACTGTGTGATGCTAGAAATATAGTCTATGGAGATGCCAAGGAGCAATATGCTATGCTTAGGGACTATGGTGAAACACTATTGAAAATAAACGCGGGATCAATTGTTCAGATATGCACAAAGCCACAGCCTAGTGGTGAGGTCATATTTGAGAGGATGTATGTCTGCTTGAGTGGCTGCAAGTCAGGTTTCAAGGCTGGCTGTCGTCCGTTAATTGGACTTGATGGGGCTTTTCTAAAAACTATTTTCGGGGGGAAAATTCTATCGGCTGTTAGACAAGATGCTAATCATCATGTCTATGTCATTGCCTGGGCAGTTGTGGAAGTGGAGAACTTTGAGAATTGGAAGTGGTTTCTAGAGTTGCTACATGAGGATCTTGGAGACTACAAGACCCGTGGGTGGAACTTCATCTCTGATATGCAAAAGGTAATTTCTTACTGAAACCTTAATCCTTACTCTCACATAAGTTTAAATGTGTAAAACTGTGTTAGCTTGATGTAGTGCATATAGTGCAGTATACTGCCATATTGTGATGATACCTAAGATATAATTGTTTGATACAATTGTGATGATACCTTTATAGTATATACTGTGGTGTGCTGTTAGTGTCTGCTGCTATACTGTGAATACTGCTCTTATCTAATTGTTTGATTATGTACTATACCATGATGGTGTGCTGTTAGGTACTATTATGGTGATCGATTTTCAAAGTTAGGGACTATTATGGTGAACGATTGTGCAAAGTTAGGGACTATTATGGTGATCGATTTTCAAAGTTAGGGACTATTATGGTAACATAATGCTTGATATCTTCAGGGATTACTGCCTGCTATGAAAGCCGTGATGCCTAATGTGGGACACCGATTCTGTGTCTGGCACTTGTGGCGAAATTTCAATAAGCAGTGAAAGGACCTGGAGCTTAGGGGACTGTTATGGGAGTGTGCTAGAGCTACAACATTTCAAGAGTTTAAGGTACATAAAGCCACTTTTTTTGAAACTGGAGTTAGCTTACATGGACTTCTTTCCCAACTATTAACTGTTGAATTTCAGGAATACATGGATAGTATAAAGCGGCTGAACGAGGACGCATGGAAGTATCTTGACAAGTGGCCAAGGGAGGCATGGACGAGGTCACAGTTCAGGCACAACCCGAAATTGGACTCGATCTGCAACAACGCCTGTGAGATTTTCAATTCAAAGATCAAAGAAGCAAGGGGCAAGCCTATACTTACTCTTCTAGAAGAGGTGAGAATGTTTGTCATGAGGACTATGGCTAAGAACAAGGTTAAGTTGGACAATCACCTGGGGCTGTTACCACCCGTAATCAAAAGTAGGTTAGAAAAGGTGAGGAAAGAGTCCAGACATTGGCATGCTATATGGTCTGGAGATACTGGATATGAGAAGTTTGAGGTCCATGGGCGTCCAACAAACCATGTGGTAGACCTGGGGAAAAGATTATGTACCTGCCAGTTCTGGATGTTAACAGGTTATTCTCTCCCAACCACTTACCTTTGCTCATTTAATTTTACACTAGTGTTATAAATAATTTTTGATTTAACCTAAGCTGGAAGTAAACTGGACTTGTAGGGATTCCATGCGTTCATGCTTGTGCAGCACTGGCCAGAGTCAACAAGCACCCAGAGGATTTCTACCATAAGTTGATAACCATGGAGTCTTACAAGAAAACATACAAGTACCACATCAATCCTATACCTGGCCAAGCCTTCTGGGAACAAAGTCAGTTTAACAAGCCATTGGCACCACCAATCAAGAGGAAGCCAGGGAATCTTCAAACAAAGAGGAGGAAGGACTCAGATGAAGTCTCAAGTTCTAGCAAGAAATCTAAGTCAGTAACAGCCTTGAAAAGACAGCTTCGGCCTTTCACATGTAAGTACTTCTTGCAAAAGGGTCACACCAAGAGAGGATGTGAAAAGAAAAGAGCAGCTGATGCTGCTCAAGCTGCAGCTGATGCTGCGGCTGCTGCAAAGGCAGCAGAGGCTGCTAAAGACCCTAAAAATGCTAGTGCACAAGCAACTGCAACTGCCCAGGCCACCACAACTGACACTGCAACTGCCTCTGCATCTGCCAGTGCCACTGCAACTGCTACTCCGAATGCAACTACTACTGCTACAGCTACGGCTAATGCTAATATTACCATCAATTCTGCTCCTATTGGTCAAGCATCAGAAATTGATCTGTCACAGCCAATTTGTTCTGAACCAGAAGACTCTCAAAAGGTACAATTTTAATTCTATAATAAGCCTTTGTAATTCATGGAGTAAAAACTCTGAAAAAGGTTTAGTGAGTGACAATGTTTGGTATTTATTTCTGGTTTGAAATTTGTGTAGTTCACTGAAGTAACCAGGGAACCAGCCACAAGACCTGCCAAACTGCCTACTAGAAGAAGGCCCTTCTACAGCACTGGAACCAATGAAGGGTGCGAGTTCTGCCACTGCTTCACGATTCACAAATTTTCTGAAGTTTGTGCCGACTCCTGGATTTAAGCACCCCCGAAAGAAGTGAACTTTCATATTAGGACATTAGGACATTTTGCTTGTCAAGTGTTTGTTTTTTGTTAAAAGATACAATGACTGCGCTCACTCTAAACAATGGTTCATTTTGTTGATTACTAATGAAGTATGTCATGCTACTTGTTCAATTACTTATGGTTGTAATGTGTTAAAACTATGAATGGTTTGCCATATTTTGGTATTGATCAATTAATACTGTCCATGGTTTGGATCAATCTTGCTGTTACTTATTTACAAGTTCTTTTACTTCATCCAACAGGATATTATATTATATCAAAGTAAGATGATTTACACAAACCTTGTTATGTTACCACATAACAGTTTCATTCATTAATTTGGAAACTGCATTACATTGACATGTTCTCAACCCTTTAATAGCACCAATCCTACAAAAACAACAATTACTAAGAACCCAAATCTAAGAACATGAGTTATGAATTTCAGATTCCTAATGTCTGCCTCCATCTTGCCCATCCGCCATGCAAAGTTCATCTTCCTGTCACCATCATCATCTCCTGCAACAGCTCCTTCAGACAACTCCTCTTGCACAGAATCAGCCCAGACGAATAACCCACACCATGTTTTTCCACTTGTCTGCAACCAACCAAAATAATCAACCAAAAAAAAAATTTTCAATCAGCTACAAATTATTAAACTTTACTCACATTATAGTTGGGGCAACCAAAGAAGGGCTTGTTAGGATGCGACTCCATCCCAGACCACCTTAGCACCGGGCGACAACCACAGCCACACCAGTCCGGAACCCGTCCATGCCTGCTTCGCGTCGTGCTTCTTCTCCAGTTCTCCGTCGACGATGACCGGTTGGAACTTCCTGCAACATGGCTCCCACTTCCTCTTATGGGGGACAGCTATCGGTGTACAGAAGAGATGCAGAACAAGACGTTGATGGAGAGAACCACATTGAGGGAAGGCCAACGAAATTTTAGGGTTTAAAAATGAAGACAGGGACTACATTAGGGAATTTTATCACACATTCCACGTCATATGTACACTACGGCGTCCAACGTGGCAGTGGCTGTGCCACATAAGCAACGCTGTCGCTGAGTCACGCCGGAAAATCTCCGAAGGACCATTATGGTGCTCGAATCGGAATCTGGGGGACATAAACAGTGCAATTGGAATCTCAGGGGCAAAATTGGTGCACGGGCTGAATCTGGGGGACCACTATGGGGATTTAGTCGTTTATATGCAGTTAAAATATAGGGATTCTTTTCGGTGCAAACGTCCAATCTCAAAAATCACTTTAAGACTTAACTCTTCATATGGTGTAAAGTTGTTATTAGTTTTTCTTGTAACATTTAAGTATAATTTATTTTATTAATTATTCATTTCAAAATCATAAACTTTCATTTTATCTGAATATAATTTATTAATATTAATAAATTATTTATATTGTTGTCTTATACTTAGATTTAGGGGTGTTCGCAGTGTGATTTGGATCGATTTTAAATAAAAAATTCATTTGATCTGGACATAATTTTACTTGCAATGCGGTTTAGATTAGATATTTTTTTTTGAGAATCCAATCAAATCCGATCCAATTTCAAATAGTTTGGATTGTATTGAATTTGCGATTTTGTAAATTAATATATATATATATATATATATATATATATATATATAACAAGTCTCAACATCAAATTTTAAATAACTAACAATGACATAACAAGTTCAATAATATTTGAAAAACTAACAATAACTTAACAATAGAAATAAAATTATAAGTTAGTTAAAATAAATAAATAAATGTCATTTTGAACCTAAAATATTCACTAAATAATAATAATACTTAAATAATATAAAAATATATAACAAATTGAATATATTATAAATAAAATTGTAAATATGGTAATAAAATAATAATATTTAGTACATTATGTGGTTTGAATTGGATCAAATTTAGATTGGATCGATTTTGAGAAATAAATCCAAAATCAGATCTGATCTAATCTATGCGGTTTGCCAAAAATAGAATCCAATAAAATTCAATTAGCTTCTTTAAATATGTTAAAAATCATCCCAATTTTTTGGACAAACATCTCATCAACATCACACAAAAACTGAAAAAACACAAAAAAATTATAAGCACGACACTATTATAAACTAACAAAAACACAAAAAGTGTTTGTATTCATAATCAAAGAATTTCATTAGCTCATTGTTAATGGAAATCACATAAAAGTTAAAAAAAGAACCCAATAACTAATTCCATTTAGTACTGAGTGTATAGAATAAGAACCAACAATATCAACCACAAAATCATATATCAAAGTGACCACAACAAAATATAAACCATCGAAAATAATTCTAGTTAACACCAAATTGTGTTTTAAAATACACCGAAACTATCATTAAACATAATATAAATAGATTCATTGAAACAATAATTCAAAATTTTTACATTCCATTCAAATTTAAATCTTCAATCATGAACACTGATTTTCACAAAAAAAAAAAAGAAATTATTCAACTTGTAGACAAAATAACTACACAAGCATCAACTACTAATAAATTACATTAATTAAGAACGAATCAAATCTCATCCACTTGATTTGATTTAAAATAATAATTCAATTTGTCTTGATTCAACTGATCTGAACTTGCATCATTCATTATTTTTAAACACGAAAAATCTATACGAATTTGATTTTACTGCTTGATTTTACTATTTGATTGAAAACAAATTCAGATCAAATAACATTTATCATAAAAGCAAAAATTAAAAAAAAAGGAGAAAAAATATGCAGAAAATACAGAGAAATCAAAGAAGAAAACAAAATCCATAGAAAAATGTCAGAGAAAAGTTGTTTACATTAAGGCCCATTTTAGATAAATAGTTTAATTAAGTTCTTTTTCAAAAAATAGCTTAAACAATAAATGCTTATATTAAAAGTAGCTTATAAATAAATTATTTTGTATTTAGTTTTTTAGTTCTAAAAGTGCTTATTTTAAAAAAAATATGATAAAAATCTTTTTATTATGAGAGAAGTTATTTTTTAACTTCTTCATAAGCACTTAAATAGTTTCTTAAAATTCAAGGAACTATAGTTCAAATGACATAGTCTTTCCGTACTTACCTAGAGATCGTGAGTTTGAGTTTCACTCTTAATTTCAAAAAAAAAAAACACATTAATAAATGGGCCTAAAAGTTTGTTACCCGTCTATGATGCACAGACACAGAACTATCGGTAATTTTATTGTTAATAATAAATAGCGGTATCATGTAATAATATAATTTTCAAAATTTGTTATCTCATCTCTTTGTTGATCAACCTAATCTTTTTTATTATCAATTTATCCTTAGTTATTTTTTTATCAAATTTAATAAAATTTTAGAAATTAATTTATTATTACATCTTTTAAAATTTTTATGCACAATTTTTTTTAATACAATTTTAATAATTTATCTGCATATGAAATATATTCGGAAAAGCATTCAAGCACGGGCTAAAAAAGAGATTTTTTTCTTCATTTTCAACTAAAATTTTTTATTATGAATGTTTTTAAGTTAGTAAACTAATTCAATTGAAATTAGATACTAAAAGGACTTAACATCTCTGTTAATTGAATATGTAATGTATGTATGAAGAGCATTTAATTCTAAGCAGCTGCTCAGGAAAAAAAATAGAATATATACTTAAATAGTTTTTAAAGAATTTTATATTGGATATTTTTATTTTTAAAATTTTTTTATTATGTCTGAATTTTATAAAAACAAGGTATATAATTTTTTTTGTCATTAATTTTTAAAATTCATTTGTTTGAGTAAAAATAATGAATTTAATTAAAATAAAAATTTATATATTTTATTTTTATAAAATTCAATAAATATTTTTTTTTTATAAACAAAAATGTAAGACGCAAAATTTTGTAGGACCAATTTGAGTATATGCTTAACAAAATGGACTGTTTAAAGGAAGAGTCCCACTAGAAAATTGGCAACACACTTTCTCCTTCCATAAAAAGAAAATTGGCGTCCTAGAGATGAGATGAAGAGTTAAAATTGCCTGGACACGGTTTCATTTGCATCATCTATGGCCACGTCAGCGCCACCGTAGCCAAGTGGAGACGGTCGACATCGGAGATGGGAGAGCGGACGAGGCTGGTGTTGTGGGACTTTGTGCTGTCCGCGATGTGGGTGTGGTCAGGCGTTGTTGTGAGGATTCTCGTCTTCGATGTGATGCAAGTGGGTCGCCATCACGGTCACCTGGCTGCGGAGATTGTGAAGATGGGGCTCTCTGTGGCCACCATGTTCGTCTTTGCCTTCCTTTCCAATGCCACACGTGGTGGGGCCTACAACCCCCTAACCGTTTTGTCCTCTGCCTTCTCTGCAGGCTTCCGAAGCTTCTTTTACTGTGTTGCTGCCCGGATCCCCGCTCAGGTTACCTTCTTCAAAACCCTGCCCCTTAACAAAACTATTCATCAATCGCACCATTTTCACATTTTTTTCTGGATTCTTATGTTGCTTTGAATTATTTATAAGGGAAGTTAATATATATATGTTGCCTCCAGAAATAAACGAGTTTTTGCATTCAGTATATTTCTGTATGTCTCAAAAATGGATAAGTTTCTGTAAAGTGAAAAAATAAACGTTTAATCATTCTTAAACTAAAATAGACTCGTATAGTATGGAAGTTACAAATTCAATCATCAGCAACCTGTATCAGTTTAGGAATCTCCTTAGATCTTTTTCCCTCACACCCTACATGCTGTGGAAATCCATATACTCTAGTACTAATGATAGTTGTTATAATACATATCTTATCATAGTTGATTTGATGGCACACACAGAAAACCAATGATAATGTCTGATGTGTGAAGAACCAGGGGTGTTATTTGACATAACATTGCTAACTTGTGCATAATGTCACGTCTTTTGTTTAGTTGAACCATTTTGATTTTACAAAATCAAAATCAACTTGAATGGAAGATTACCATTCTAATATGCTTGGTTTCATTCTCTCCAGGTGCTTGGATCTATAATTGGAGTTAAGCTTTTAATTGATACCATTCCTGAAGTAGGACGTGGACCGCGCTTGAACACTGACATTCATCGGGGTGCCTTGACAGAAGGGTTACTAACATATGCAATTGTGACCATTTCTCTTGGTCTCACCACGAATCTTCGTGGAGGTTTCTTCATGAAAACATGGATATCCAGTCTCTCGAAGCTAACACTTCATATACTTGGCTCGGATCTTACTGGTGGTTGTATGAACCCTGCCTCTGTAAGCACACTACTCCAAAAAGATCACACTTTATCTTGTCAAGTGTAAAATTAAAAATTGCGAGAATCCTTTCGAATAGTTTTTGCTAAGAAACCTTCTATATTGTTATCTTATCAAAGATTAAAACATTGTTTGACTATGTTTCAGGTAATGGGGTGGGCTTATGCTAGAGGAGATCACATAACAAAGGAGCACATTCTTGTGTACTGGATTGCCCCCATAGAGGCAACTATATTGGCAGTTTGGACATTCAAATTGTTAGTGCAGCCGGTTAAACAAGATAAGACTGCCTCGAAAACTAAATCGGATTAAGCTTTGTTACTATTTTTGTGCTAAATGTGTGATTCTTCCTTAGCTTTCAATTAATATTTGGGTAGTCTAGTTGGTTTGGGATAAATGTACATCAAGCTTAGGTGATTAACAATCAGTATGTGTTGCGGCAGCTATTGTTTTTGTGCAATTCTAAATATTTTCTAGTGCTTGAGTTAATTGGAATCCTTGCATGCATCTCTTGGATTCTTATGCATGATTCACGCGTTGTACTCTCCCACCTAACAGATTGTTGGGCATTAACAGTGTGTAAAATCCATCTTTTTTTTAATTTTTTTAAAAGACAATTTTTCTTCTCTATACTGCAAGTAATGCAAACCTTAAATTTTCTTTTCTATACAAGTAAACGGTTTCTTTTCCCATTCGATGTTTATTAAGCGATCACCCAATTGTTATAAATCAGATTTTGTGGACACAAAGCATTTCTGAATAAATCCCACAAGTTCGGTTCACCTATAACCTCAATGCATCATTCGGGAATTGTTTTGTAACACCTTTATAACCTGAGGATACATTATTATAGAGCTAGATTACGGAAAATTCTACCTTAAATTCTACGTTAAACAAAAAGATCAATGTGCAGTACTTCATAAGGGGACTTCTAATTAAGTACCTTAAATTCTACTGTTAGACCTTCCAATTTAAGATTGTAGGAAAAGGATCATATCTTATTAAGTACTTCATAAAGATACTTCTAATTTCTAGTGAACTTTGAATAAGAAAAAGAGAAATTAAAAAGTAGAAGATACGGTAGAACACATTATAACTAGAAAGGGACCTCAATAAGTCAATATTGTAAATGTTTCCTCACTGTCTAGTACAACCAACTTTTGGCAGCAATACTAATAGAACCCATAATGAACATTATGATGGAGATCAAAAGTAAATAAGGGAATTTTATGCATAACTTCAGTACACAAGCTGTGGTTCAAACTCTGCCAAATCTACAGATCCTGACTCAATGGGTGGCATTAGATATGCTGCCAAGAGTTCAGACACCAGGGCGGCAACAAGTGGAATCCTTTTCAAGTTCTTCACCACCGGAATGTCATCACTCTCACCAACGGCTAGAAGCTTCTCGTTTATCTCAACCATCCGGTCCAATTTCCGCTTGAACTCCGGGTTCTCAACATCAAGAACAGCTGGGAAAATCCGAGCTGTTGTGCGGTTGGTCTGCATAAAACAATCAAGGAATGAAGCTTGAGTAATATCTTGAAATTAATGAAGTCTAAGTTAGTTCTTTGTTGAGCAGCTCTCATTTGTAATGTGTTTTTAAGGGAACTTAAGGCTGCAAATTTCTTTCTTGCTTTTTCGCAAGTTAGTATTTATGTTCATCAGTTTGTACTGGACAATTAGTAGAAACAGATGTCGATTTCATTATGGAGAATAGAAACTTACGAACAAAAAATTAATTGAACATCAATAGTGACTACTGCTGCTAATTTGAAATTAAAAGCTAACCTCAATGATGACATGCATGTCAAATTCTTTTGTGTCGAGTCCAATGCCTTCATAGAAAGCTGTGCGTTGACAATCATTGAGATACATCGTGACATAAACCTGCATGAACAAATTCGAGAATTACATTTTAAAGATTACGAAGGATGATGAAAGATACCACAAATAAGATCTTTTTGACAGGCATAACCCGATTCATGACACAAGAAATTCATATGTGAATGAAATTATCTTGGATGTACTTGACATTGATGGATGCTATTGGGTTTGATCTACATGTAAATGTAGTGTTCCATATACACACTTTTCCCTTATAAACTCTTGATTATCTATTATATTCTATATAGCAGCTTAACCTTAAATAAATTGGAACGTATATTATGGTTACATTAAGAATCTAATTAACAATCCAAGGGTAAAAGTAAGAATCAAATTCTACACAAGCAAAAAATTACCGATAGACAGAAGAATCGAGCCCATAGTTTTGCCTTCCAGTCATTCAAAAACTGTGGCTGTGCTTTCATCAAAGCAGAGAAGAAGTCTCCATGTCTGTTCTCATCCTGGCACCAGTTCTCAAAGTACTTGAAAATGGGATAACATTGGTATTCAGGATTCTCCTTGAGATGTCTGTATATGGTTATGTATCTCCAGTATCCGATTTTCTCAGACAGATATGTAGCATAGAAGATAAACTTTGGCTTGAAGAATGTATACTTTCTAGCTTTTGTAAGGAAGCCCAAGTCCAAAGCCAAATTGAAATCAGATAAACCCTTGTTCAGAAATCTGTATAGAATCAAAAGGATAAGGCCATTCAGCATAAGACATGAAACAATAAATTGAAGGAAAGAAGAACAAATATGTAGTGTTTTCATACCCAGCATGTCTGGCTTCATCCCTAGACATCAGAGAGAAAATCTCAGCCACGACAGGATTGGTTTTCTGCGATTTCAACATCCGAAGCAATTCATCAGTCTCATAAATAGAAAGCCCAAAAGTGTACAAAGAAATAAAGACTTAGAAATGTTTTGCATGCTCATTTTACTTCCAAAACCGAGCCAATCACACTTTGATTCAGTGAACTAGTCAAAATGAGTACAAACAACACATCTCGAAGAATGCATTGGCAAAGAAAGCTCTGCTTCCTTGTAAGACAAGAATGAAACTCAAATAGAAATGGCATTCTCAAGCTTATCTTTTAAGAGTCACATTAAGCTACCCAAATAATATAGATCCAAAATCCTAGTACTAATTAGAATTTAACACCAATAGTGCACTTTTATATGCTGTATTGACAAAATTACATCGCAATTTTTTTCAATGCCCAAAACTAAAGTTCACATGGTGAATTGCATTTTCCTGGAAATAAAGAAACTAGAAAGAGCAAACACACACAGACCTTGAGCCTCCTTCCAAGCTCCTTGTAAAGGAGGAAACCAGAGAATTCAGCAGTGCAAGACCTCTCAAGGAACTCAACAAAGATCTGTCTGAGTGGACCGTCAATCTTGTCAGCAGCCTCTTTGAACTCCTTGTTCCTCACAAAGTGTGTCTGGTTGTAATCAGTCTTGAACTCCTGGAGCAGTGCCACAAACTCATCCTGGTTCAAGTTCTTGTTTATCTCAGTGTTGAACAGCATCTCCATCTCATCAAAGTCTGTTGTGTAGAATCTTGGTGTCAACAGTGTCTCCTTTATGGCAGTTTTACCCTTCTTGCTTGGCTTTGTTGAGGTTGATGCAGCTGGAGGTGTTGGTGTTGTTGTGGACATTCTTATGGTGCTGAATTTGGAGTATGAACCAATTCTTCTGGTGCCAAATTTGGGTGTGGTGTTGCTAAACTTGGAGATTGGTTTCACAAGGGCCATTTCTGCAGCCATTTTTTTTTTCTTTTCTTTGGAGCAAAATCCCAAGCAGTTGGTGTGTGTATGTGAGTGTACTTTGAGGCTGAGGAGTAACCACAGGAGTACTAAGGACAAAGAATCGAATGAGGATATAACTGTTAAGTTGCGGATGGACCGTGATAGAATCTCATCCAATGAAATCTATGAGATGTAATGGAAGGTTGACACGTGGCAGGTGTTGTGAGGTTCTTTGCGAGATGATTGGTTTATTTATTGTGATTTCAACTTGACGAGAACTTGTGGCCTTCCTTCAATTTGTATTGATACTTGTAAAATTTGTTATCTAGATTATTTTTTTATCAATAGAAGATATATAGATTTATTTGTTATAATTTTTTTTAGTGGAAGTATATAAGGACATAGTATATAAAGTGTTAATTCAACACAAAACCTAACTCAGAAGCATAATCTTCTTTATTTTTGGTTTGATTTAGTCACACCCAAGTCAGAAATGGCATTATCTTAACTCTCATTTCTTTTTCTTTTTTTTTATGGTAATGTTTCTTGGGCTTTTAATGGGTCCCTGAGTTGTTTTCTTGTCATTTTTATACATTTATTTGTTAGGGAGTTTCACCAAATTCGAAATCACAAGTGAAAGCTATGTGCAATCAGATTTGTAATGCTCATCAGGCACCAAGTTTGCAACCTTTGCCTTTTGAACATGTTCATTCAAAAGAAGCTAACATATTTGCCTGCAGCAATCTCTGTTTCCCATTTTTGGTGTAGCCAAAATAAGAAGAAACTATATGCCTTTGTCATGGCCCTTTTTTTAAAGTTAGTTTTAAGCTGATAATTTGAATATTCATAAATTTGTGATTAAAGTTAGTTTAGTTTCATTGCCTTAACTTTCGATTAAATCTAGTGTTGCAAATTGATGATGGCTTTTAACTCATCCATGAATTTTTACTCTCCAATTTCGTGGACAAGAAATTTATCATATGATTTAGTTTATGAGAAGTTTTAGTTAGTTATTGCTTCAAAATCTGGAAACTGACCTGCTTAATCTGTACTAGTTTTATCTATTATTGAACCATTATAGATCATTATTATTTGCCAAAACAAAATATCCTAACACCATCAACTAAATGGAAATACTATATAGCACATTTGCTTCTTTTACAGTTTGATCATTATTTTTAGGTGCAATAAAATAAAGAAGAGTACAAGTCTAATATTGACACCAAAGGCTCAAAAGCTAGAACTTAAGAGGGACATCAATATATTGAATAGCTTTACCTGACGCCTATTAGGAAGAAAACCGGGACAGTCATATTGAATTTTATTGCCAGTTGAATCCGCAGCCTGTATAAGAGTAGCCTTCTGCTTTGTAAGAGTAAAATCATGCCCTTTAAATTTTCTTTTTCTTAAAATTCACGCAAAGGGGGTTGCCTGAACACCTTTTCACATACATTCTTTGGATGCAATCTCTTGCACCAGTACTCTTGAATACAATGAAGATACAATTAAATATCATAGAAATTGGAACCCCAAGCAATACAAAACATGATCTTTTAGAGATCATATTATAAAAACTAATTTTTAAAGATCTTTTGGAGCTAATTTAAATTCTCAATAGGCATAATCATGAATCATATTTATCATTTTCTTCCCCCTCCTATTTTTAAAGATATAAGTGCTTGATATTGGGGTTATGTTCTCTCTTTTATTCCTTTTTGGTTACTAGTACTAATGTTACTGGAAAACAGGTGAGTGACAATGAAGACTGTAACATCAGCAGCATATTTGAAGAAGCTTGTGATTTTATAGCTTATGTTGAGCAGATTGGTCAGAGAGTTATAGTGAAGGAAGCTCTATGTTCTTAATAATGGGAGATGACTCTTCTACCGAACAGTTGGAAGAAGAAGAAGAAGAAGAAGAAGGTTGGCGTGTTGTTAGGAACCATGAAGGTTTGAATCCAGACACATATTGGAAGGCTTTTATGACAAGCTCGTGGTCTCTGTTGTTGTTGTTGCTGCATGACGAAGAAGATTCCACGAGAGAAAACAGAGCAAGGAGAATCAAGAATCTGTAAAAGAAGGGCTTCATGATGAGTTTGTTAATTAATGGAAGTTGTACCTATGGGTCGTTGACTGTTGAGCATCATGACTCATGAGCTTCAAAAATCAACCGTTTTTTTATGATCACCGCTTTCACCACATTTCCTCTTGCACCCGTTGATTGTGACCCCTTTTTTGTTTTCATTATCCCCTTTTATTTTTCAAAATTGTGGTTGTTTTCTTACAGTATTCTAACCTCATTCATGTTGGTTTGAGTAAACAATGATTTTATATTGGAAAAATATATAAAATCTTAAGATTTTTGAGTAGTGCTAGGGAGCCAATGGCCTAAGTGTACAATGTGTGGGCTAAATCTTTGGTTTATGAATCAAATGAACATCACCTATACTATGCAGAATAACCATCCGGATTCCAGAGATAACCATCCGGATACCAGGGATAATAAACATCACATGTTATAAAAAACTAATTTTGGATTCACCAAAGTTTGACCTTCCGGATCTGGAATTTTTATACCATGCCCTGAAACCACTCATCCCAAAAGCGTAACTTGAGAAGACAATGTAACACTAATAATAATATCTCTAATACTTTCCAAACCTTCATTGTACACATTGTATGCTTAGGTCATTGGCTCCCTATACTTTCTCAAGATTTTTATATTGTAAAAATAACTTGTTAATAGACAGTTTTAAATTGATTTATTTATTCAAGATTGTAATATCATAAAATTTTGATTACTTTGTGTGGAAGAAAATAGATCTAAGTTGTATTAATATAATAATAGGATTTATGGTAGTGTAACCAAATAGATTTGAAGGTGACATCACTGTGGGTTCAAAGAGATGGGGACCATTAGCTTACAATGTGTTGCAAATTGGAGTTACTCCATTAGCTAAAAAGGAACACTAATCCATATGCAGATAAGCCCCATTCAAAGTCCATCAACGTATCGATGACCCAGTGAAAAACAGACTTCATTATTCAAAGATTCAGAGCAACTACATTGGCAGCCTACATACGACTCTATCTGATTTTCATACCACTTTTAAGAGACACACAACTAGTAACTCTCAGATAAGAAAACTGATGGCTTCAATCAACCAATATTTCAAGCTATTTCTCTACAATGAATTGCAGACTTCATATTGCTTTTTCTGGAATTAGAATGGACATATCTTGGACAAGCAAAAAACTATCGTAAACTTTTTAAATAAAATTGTTATCACCTGCATTATTTTGAATGTAAAGAAATTTGAGATTCTGTAGCAGAACTTACACTAAACAAAGAAAGCTTATAATTAATTCATGTTCTGAGATGTACTTTTGGAAAAAGATTATATTACATAGTACAATAATTATGTTTGTGCTCATAGCTTGGTATATGTAAATCTAAATAACCCAACTTATCAAGAGATAACCCCACAATGACCTTTGTTAAAAAATGTATATGATCAAGACATATATACAAGGGGTAGCAAAAACATCTAAAATCTTATCATCATAAGCAAATTCGATGGACACACTTCACTGCGGTCCTTGTGTAAGTCTCTGCACCTCATTATGGTCACCAAGAGTTTCAATGAGAATGGGTGGAGCATACTGGGCTAGCCCTTGGTGCTCTTCAGAATCTTGGCCGAATGAGAGAACAATTATTTCAATTGACATCTCCACAACTGCGAAAAAAAGAGTTGCAACAATGTACCCAAGAGCCCAGGATAACTGCATTAAACAAAATGAAAAGCAAAGTGTGTGAAAAATGAAAATCACATTAAATGATATAAGACTTCTCTGTTAGCAACTACTTTTCATGCAAGATATAAGGCTTCTCCTCGACAGATACTGACCTGGACCGTCTTCTCTCTCTATTTTTAGATTTTCCATGCAAAATTTCTTCATTTTTGCTGGATTGAAGCCTATTATCATCTGAAGAAACTGATCTTAAACGTCTTTTGCTCTTTTGTTTGATTTCATCAATCTTGGGAGATGACTTACTACCTCTGTGATGACTTGGGGATCCAGAATCAGCACGTGATTCTTTCCTTCCTCTATGAGGTGAACTTTCTCTGTGATGTTTTGGAGAAATAGATCCAGTTCAATGTGATTTCCTTGAATGAGGGCTCACGCTCCTACTCCTATTCCTTCTTGAAGCAAATGAATGCCGATCAAGGTATCTATCTGAATCCTGTCTTCTGCTTCTTTCACTGTGTTCTCTGATGTCTCTATAGGACCTTCGATCCCTTTCATAGCTTGAATAATGATGGGACCTGACTGGTGATCTGGACTGACGATCCCTATTGTAGCGAGCAGGAGAGTAGGAACGACACCTTCTCCTTCTTCGATAACTAACAGGACATCTTGACTTTGATCGAGATCTTGCAAGAGGAGGAGAAGGAGACCTGAAAATGGAAATTGAATTAATGAATTCAAGACCTTTGTTAGCATATGAAAATGAAGGACAAAAAGAAATAATATACAAACAAGATTTTGTCACCACAATCATTCAGCCATATATCTTAAAGACAGATCAACGATATACAATTTTAAAACACTACGCAGAGTAATTGCACATATTGTGGGGGGAACCCTTAAGATTGATGAGAATGCATATTCACAATAAAGAGATATGCTACTCAACCTCACAGCTATGGCACATAAAACTGCAAGCTTCTATAATACAAAGGCAATTGTGTAATATATATAAAGATAAAAAAGCAATGGATGCATTGTACTCACACTAAACCCAAATACATTCAAATACCTACTGATAACAAAATGTATCTAGATATGATATACATTCAAATACATTGATTTATCAATATACCAAACCAAACAACCTTAAAAAAAAAAAAAAAAACTTCACATAAACTTCACCCCACCAAACCAAACAACCCCCCAAAACACAAGCTTCAAATGAGGATGATTTTCACTACCCTATTTTTACAAACACGAGTGGTGCATAGAAAACAGAATAAGGGGTGTTTGAGCTGGGACCATATACTAGTATTAGTATTAATGATGTCGTTGTTAACATGAGAATGAGAATGAGAATCTCATGGTCCTTATAAGTTGTCGGAGGAAACAAAGAAGAATCCAAAAGAGAACAAAGAACCTGCAAAAAGTGCAGATCTTTGTTTTTTCTCTTCTCATAAAGAGGAAAAGGGTGGCATGTAGTAGAAGTAGCATAGGGACTGGGATCAAAGTAGGAATGAGTTAAAAGGCATCATCAATTTGCAACACAAGATTTAATCGAAAGTTAAGGCAATGAAACTAAACTAACTTTAATCACAAGTTTTTGAATATTCAAATTATCAGCTTAAAACTAACTTTAAAAAAAGGGCCATGACAAAGGCATATAGTTTCTTCTTATTTTGGCTACACCAAAAATAGGAAACAGAGATTGCTGCAGGCAAATATTTTAGCTTCTTTTGAATGAACATGTTCAAAAGGCAAAGGTTGCAAACTTGGTGCCTGATGAGCATTACAAATCTGATTGCACATAGCTTTCACTTGTGATTTGGAATTTGGTGAAATTCCCTAACAAATGAATGTATAAAATGACAAGAAAACAACTCAGGGACCCATTAAAAGCCGAAGAAACATTACCATAAAAAAAGAAAAAGAAAGGAGAGTTAAGATAATGCTGTTTCTGACTTGGGTGTGACTGAATCAAACCAAAAATAAAGAGGATTATGCTTCTGAGTTAGGTTTTGTCTTGAAGTACCTGATTGTGTACAAGTCTTTGAGAAGAGCTAAACAAATAGAACTCAACAACTCATTAAACAAGGAGATAATTTAGTATCTGATTGTGTCTGAGCCGTATATGACCTCCTAAGATTTTAATACACAAACCATTCTGTCAGCTTAGAGTACTCATAATTCAGTTCCAACGTGCTTGTCCTCTGAAATTTTCTATTTTTAAATTATAATTTTTTAGTTTCACAAATTGATGAACAAACTAGCTCTAATATGTATATGCATGCGTGAGAAGGATAAATAAATTCTAAAGAGACAAGAAAATAGAGGGTTAAGGAAAGGATGAATATCAACACCATCTCTTGACAAGAATTTAAAGCAGCAACATTCAACCAAATTATAGAGACTAACCTTACGGCGACGCTCTCTGAAACGAGGAAGACGGCGACGCGCTCTGGAACGAGGAAGACAGCCACGGTCTCTGCCGCACGTTCTCCTCGGCTGGGTGAGGCGCGCGCGAAAGCCGCGGTGACCTTGACAGATCGCCGTGAAGGAAGCTTCTTTGTCTTCTTTATCGGAAGAAGAGGCGATTGAAGAGATGAGAAAGAGGGGCACGGATTCCATGTGCCGTGTGTGTTTGGCGTTTCGGTGTGCATAGCACTTAATTTTGGCATATCGGTGCGCTAAAGGACGAGAGTCATTGGATCTTTCTTGTTTTTTTATTTGACGGTATAGATTTTTTTGTGACTGAACATAACACAAAGAAAAAAGATCTAAGAAAAAGGGTAGTACTCCTCTCTAATAATAATGTCTAAATTATTAGGAGGCAGTAACCACTCTAGATACACCTGCTTGTTTAAAACAGCAGTCTTAGCCATTAAATTAGCCGCTCTGTTTGCTGTTTGCTGGATGAGTACTAAAGTAGCTGTCCAATTGCATTGGAGCATCTCTTTGATTTTGTCAAGCAGATCAGAGTCATTCCTAATCATGCTGATTGTGCCTCGCGAAACAAGAAGAAACATATCAAGATTATCAGTTTCACATATGACCTCTTTGCACTCGCAATCCCAAGCCATAACAAGCCCTCTCCAAATAGCATGAAACTCATAATAGAGAATACTAGAAAGAGGTATACTGGCAGAACAACCTTTTATCCAAATTCCCATGCTGTCTCTAATAATACATCCAAAGCCAGCTAATTGCTCATTTTCAAAAATGCTTGCATCGCAGTTCACTTTACAGACATTCATTGGAGGTGGTTCCCAGTTATATTTCAAAGAAGAAGGAATAATATGTTTTTGGTTGATAATAACATTAGAGAAATCTCGAGCAGCATGTTTAACTAAGTGAACAATTTTCTCCTTACTCCATGGATCATTTTGGTGGAAGATGTCATTGTTCCTATCCATCAAAATCCACCAAAAGGCCGCTGCAAAGAAACTCATTTTTGTTGAGGTTAGAACGAATCCAAGACACAAAATCCAAACTAGAGTCCTCAGCGGTCATTCCCAAATTTAAGCTAATCCAAATCTGACGAGCTTTTTGGCAAGTCCTAAAGCAGTGGTTAATATCCTCTAGAGCAAGATAACATCTCTGACAAAAAGCAGAAGTAGAAATACCTCTTTGAAACTGGTAACTAGCTGTGGGAACTCCGTTGTTGAGGCAAAGCCAGAGCAGACACTTTATCTTCTCCGGTATTCTCAAGCGCCAAAGCCAAAGCCAATTTCATTATCATTCCAGCCAAATTTCTTCTTCAATAGCCATTCATACCCGCTTTTAGTCGAGTAGGTGAGAGTATTTGAGTTTGTCCAAAACCAACCTGTTTTATCTCCTACCTGCTTGATAGGATCAAAGAGCATCAAATCAAGTTTAACTTCTTCCGGAATCATTGTGCAAAGAATATCCCACCGCCAATGCCCAAGGTGCCAGACATCTTCTAACTTCAAGTGAGAATCAGAAATGTGCACAAAAGGAACCAAAGGAGCTAGCGTTCCACATAGTCGCCAAGCATGATACCAAAAGGATTGAGACATCCTACCTGTACACCAATCAAAACCATCACGAAGCTTTTCTATTGTCTTATAAATCGCTCGTCAAGTGCTTGAAACATTATTAGAAAATTTGGGTGAAAAGCAAGAACTCCCAAATAAATATTTTGCCAACATAATTCTTACCCAAAACTTATCTTTATTATGCAATAATTGCCAAACAAGCTTTCCGAGTAAAGCAAAATTTATGCATTGAGTATCTCTAATTCCCAAGCCTCCATATTTTCTTGGAGTGACAACTTTGCTCCACTTGACCAAATTTAAGCAACGCTCCTCCACCTTTTCCTTCCACAAGAATTGTCTAAGCACAGAATCAATCTTTTGACAAACCGAAGTAGGAAAAAGAGTCACTTGCATCTGATAAATAGGAAGAGAAGAAGCAACAGATTTAATTAAGCAAAGCCTGCCTGCTCTGTTAAGGAGCCGACCTTTTCAACTAGCCAGCCTATTCTTGATCTTCTCTAAAGAGTCCGAAAAAATAGATCTAGCAGCTCGAGGATGATTAAGGTTCACCCCCAAGTATTTGCCTAGGTCACTAGTAAAAGGAATATGAGAAACACCAGACAACATTTCCTTCCTTCTATTAGAGATATTTCTAGAACAAATAGCTTTAGATTTTTCAATGTTAACCTTCATACCTGAAGCTTTACAAAACAACTCCAAGGTGTGCACAACATTTTGAACTTGACTTTTCTTCGCTTTACAAAAAAGGAGGAGGTCATCTGCAAATATCAAGTAAGAAACTCTAGGTCCCCCTCTAGAAACAGCCACACCATCCCAAATACCCTCGTCAACTTGTTTGGAAATGAAGCACGCCAATCTCTCCATGCACAAAACAAATAAATACGGAGAAATTGGATCTCCTTGCCTGAGCCCTCTGCGAGGTTGGAAGCTGTCCAATTTATTCCCATTCCAAAGGATGGAAAGATTTGAGGCCTGAACACAATTCATTACAAGTCGAATAATTAGAGAAGGAAAGCCAAAAGATTCAAGAGTGTGCTCAAGAAAATTCCAATCAACTCTATCATAAGCCTTTTCTAAATCAATCTTAAAAGCCATAGCTCCTTTTCTAGACTTTGTCCGCTTAAGAAAGTGAAGAACTTCTTGGGCGACAATAATATTATCAGGTGCTCCTCTACCATGAATAAACCCTCCCTGAGTTGGGCTAACAATCTCATCCAAAAATGGTCATAATCTATTAACCAGCACTTTAGTCACTAGCTTATAAATTACATTACAAAGGCTTATTGGCCGAAAATCCTTTAATCTAGTTGGAGGGTCGCACACCTCATGACCCACCACATCCCAATATTACTTGAAGAAAAAAACTTGAAAACCATCCGGCCCAGGAGCTTTGAACGAGCTCATATTATCCAGAGCTTCTTTAACCTCCAACATTGTTACTGGTTTAGACAAATTATCACAAGCATCCTGGCTAAGAGATGGCATAGGAATTTCTCCCATGCAATTAACCTCAACAGGCTCAGTAGAACAAAAAATATTTTTGAAGAAATGAACAACCTCCCTTTGCAAAACTTCCGGATCATCAGACCAAGACCCATCACTGACTAGCAACCCATGAACCTTGTTAGATTTTCTTCTAAGGATGGTTTGCATATGGAAAAAGCTAGTATTTCTATCACCATACCGAACCCATTGATCTTTTGACTTCTGGTACCAAAGCAATTCTTCCTGGGCCAAAACTATATTATACTCAGCTCTCAATTCTTCCTCTTTGTGCTTCAGAATCAGATTATCGTCAGCTTCCATTTTCCATTGAATACGATTCAAATAACCCTCAAATTCCCTCTTTTTAATAAAAATATTGCTGAAGACCGTAGAGTTGAATTCCAACGAAGCTTCTTGGACCCCCAACAACTTTCTATGGATGCCAAAGTCTGTACTATCCCAAGATTTCTGAACAATGGCCTTGTAATCAGGATGCGTTGCCCATGCCGCTTGAAATCTAAAAGGCCGGTTTCCTTTCTTGATAGGAACTCCTTGACATCGAATAAGTAGGGGACAATGATCAGAGTGGGAACGACTGAGAACTTCAACAAAAGCTTCTGGAAAAAGAAGGCGCTACTCTGTAGTACAGCAAGCTCTATCCAATCTCTTTGTAATTTCTTTGTTTCCTTGAATTTTACGGAACCAAGTAAACCGTCTTCCAGAGGTTGTTAGATAAAAAAGACCACAAGAATCTAGAGTACTTGCAAAGATACTACTGCGATTTGAATAGAAATTACCCCCCTTTACCTCATGAACACTCAAAATATCATTAAAATCCCCAACCACCACCCACGGGTCCTGAATGCACAAACCAATATCAAGCAGATGACTCCATAATTCTACTCTATTAGTGGCTTGAGGGCTGCCATAAACTGCACTGCAGATCCATCTTCGCCCACCACCATCAATTTCCAAAGTTACACATTGATTCATAGCCCAAAGAATTTTACAAGAAAATTTTAAATTAGCAGAAAGGAACCAAATTCCTCCATTGTGTCCAACAGTATCTACAATCTCTACAGGATAATAGCCTAATCTCCCCCAAAATTCTTTCATAGTTTCAAACCCAATATGAGTTTCCACCAAAATAAAAAAAGTTGGTTGAAATTTTCGTACCAACTCCTTACAGTGCACCCGAGACATTTTATTTGACGCCCCCTAACATTCCAACTAATAATATTTAAATGGTCACAATCCATAAAAAATAAATTAAATAATTGGAATATTTAATCTTTCTACCTCACGTTGATGGACCCCTGTCTCCAAGTGTCTCCTTGTGGACTTGTACTGCAGAACCATCATTCTTCTGTTGAGGTTGGGTCTCCAAGTTTGTTGTTGCACTAACTTTATCAAGCTCTTTTTGTACTCGAGAATCCATTGACAATGCTTCAGTAGGTGAGTTTTGAAGCGAAATAGGACGCTGCCTTTTGTGCCCTGCTTTAAAAAAGGGAGTACTCTGATCCTTGAAAGCCACCTGAGTTGTTTCCAAAGAGTCAAGCGTGGATGGAGGATCTTTCTTTTCCTTGGGCCCCACCTTTGCATTTGATAAGGACTTCACCTTTGCATTTGATGAGGATCCAGCATGCATGTTATTAGACCCAAAAGAAAATTTCTTACTCACCAAATTGGAGCATATTGCTACATTGGCTTTTTTGGCACCACATTGTGGCCTTTACCCACTTTTTCCTTGCCTTTTCTACTAACTGTAACCCATTCACCTTCTTTTGCACGAGTATCCCTTTCCATACGTGAGTCTTGCAAATTATCATGCACAAGATCTGCTGCACCATGCTTCTCCATAATTGAAATTGATTTGGCATTAATTCCAAATTCAAAAGATAAATTTTGATTTTTTACTAGGATTTGACTACCTTCCACCGTTTTCTCGTTGTTATCTACAGGAAAAAGTAACGGCAAAATTTTCTCCTTCACCGTGCTTTCCTTCCCAATGCCATTGTTGTTCTCTTTCACATATTCTCTTGTGACATGTCCAAAGCAGCTACATTTTTCATAAATTAAATTCAAGTGCTCATATTCTATGTCATACATATGACCATCAACTTGAATTTTTTTTATAACTGGAAGTCCCAAGTTAATTTGCACACATGCTCTTGCATACTTTCTCCTCTCTGCAGACTTGGTGGCTAAGTCGATGCGGATCGGTTTGCCAACAGCTGACGCAATCATTTTCATGGCTCTCTCTTGATAATAGTTAATGTTTAAACCTGTGATTCTTATCCAAACCATGGTAGACCCAAAAGTGTTTTCACAAGGTCTGAATGAAGAACTCCAAGGTTTAACCGCAACATAGCTTCCAGTAATCATCCACGGTCCTCCAAGGAGAACTTTCTCTCTATCCTCTAAGAGATCAAATTTGACTAAGAAATAGCCAAAACCGACATCTAGTACCTCATATTCTCCTTTGGTTCTCCAGACGCCTTTAAGCCTATGCGTGATTGCTGTATAGCTAAAATTTTTTCCAAGAACTTTGATCACGATGGCATCTTTGTAGGGCTATGCCAATATCTCTTTTGCTTCTTCAGTGAACGTCACAGTTGGTATCTCCGAATCACCTTGCTTACCAACTACGGTAGCCATCTTATCTCTATCAAGAGAATCAGCAACCTCTAAAGCTCTCCTTGCTGAGGCACCAATAACTTTATCTCTGAACGATATCCGCTGACTTTGAGTCTTGTTACCATCTCCTTTAATCCCCACCGACATGGCCGGCTGCCTCGTTATGTGCCACCCTCGAAGACTCAGATTACTTGTTACTTTTCTCTTTTGATTGGCTACTGATTTTTTTTGGGAGATCCGAAAATTAATGGGGTTATTGTAGAAAAAATTTATGAATTCTTAAGTTGAAATTGATTACGGTTAATGATTGTGTATTTCGTTAACTAAGACTCTTTCTTCTTAATGCGGTTAAAGGGTTCGAATCATCAAGCTTCTCGCAGGGAGTTGGTCGACCCGAACGGACTGGCAGAGCGCATGCGCCATCCTATCTAGCAAGGATCGACTCTCAGAACGAGGACTCAAACCCTGCAGCTGCTAGAGAGAACATAGCCGCCGTGAACGACCACAAATCTGCCGTAACAGACTTGAACCTAGTCCACGTCAGTGGCGAAAAACGCTTCCTCCAAAGCCACTCACGATCTCCGACCTATCGCCAGCACCGATGCACGGCTCGCAGCTGCGCGCGTGGCATACCAGGAGAAGCTCTGGACCCACAATAACCTTGTAGCAACGAGAGCCAATTTCACAACAAGATCCTCTTTTTAATTCATTTGCAAAATTAAAATTAATTAATCCTTTGAAATTTTAATGAATAGTTGTGTTCGATTTGTTGGATAATTACCATTTTGAATTTTTTGTTTAACAAAAAGTCAAAAGTAAGGTTGGTCATATTCGTCTACTTGTCATTAATTTTTGAAGTTTTGATAAGAATGAAACACTTTATGAAAAAAAATCATAAATGAATTTTACATTCTAAATTAATCTTATATTCTAAACTAATTATTATAAGCTAAGTGTGTATTTAGATTAGAGTTTGCAAACAAAATTTTGTATAAAATTGATTTTATAAACTTGATTTTGATAAAAAAATGAGTTGGTGTTAACCTTTGGTAATTTTGTATCAAAATGGATTATAATAAAATGAATGTTGTTTGGATTACATTATTTAAAATTACGTTTAGACAAAAATTACTAAAAAGAACATGAATTTATATCATTCAAATTTATATTATTTTAACACTTTTTGACTATAATTACTTTTAAAAAGATTTAAATTTATGTATTAAAAATTAGTACACTTTTGTTATAATTTGTTAGTACTCTTCCTTACTACTCTTTTTGTATTTAATTATAACTTCTTAATAAAATTTATATTATAAAAATTAATAATAATAAATAAAATATAACTAATTTAAAAATACATAATAAAAAATACACAAAGTCAATTAAAAAAAAAAGTTCTATAAAAAAAATATGTATTAATAAAAATAATTAAAAAAAACATATCAATAATGAATACTAAAAATTCTATTAAAAAAATACAATGATATACATAAGTGAACATAAAAAAAATTCTAAACAAAAATATCCATACTATTAATAAAAAAATAAATAAATAATTGATAAAAATTAAAACTTAACAAAGAGTACTAATAATAATATTAAAAAAATATTTGTTTGTAAAAATAGCTATGAAAAAATTCAAGAACTCTATGATTGTTTTTGGTATTTTTTATTGTAGATGAAATTGAATAGCAAAATTGGTAGAATATCAATTAATTTTTTAATTTATGAAGTGAATGCAGAAACTAAACGCAAAAGCTATCGTTTATTGCTTCTGGTAAACGGGAGTTCAAATCCAAAATCATGTTCACGCGTTCAGAAGAAAAAAATTAGCCAAACAAAAATTACAGCATTCAAAAAGATTGAACGCACTTCTTGTGCTTCCAACGTGTTTACCAACACACCCTAAGTAATTCGGTTCAATTAATTTTATTAATTATAGTTATATGATATCGAAAATAATTTTATTAACTATAATAAGATATCATATAAAATTAGTAATTTTTTAGAATAATTGTATAAATTATAATAATATAATTTAAAAAATTAGTTAATTTTTTAGTAATTTTATAAATGATAGAAATGTGATATGAGAAATTAGTAAATTTTTAAAGTAATTTTATTAGTTATATTAATATGATATGAGAAATTAATAATTATGTTAAATTAATTTTATTAACTATAGTAATATGTCATGAAAAATTATTAATTACTAGTGTATGTTTCCGTACACTGTACGGGATAATTAATAAAAATATATAAATTTTTTTTATTAAAAGAGATTAAACAAAAAATATATATAATTATTATTATAAATATTTTATTAAATTATAATTAAAATCAAAGTTTAATTATTTTTATTGTTAAAAATATTAAAAATAATTAGTATTTGTCTTAATTGATTTGGAGTGGTTGAGTGACCATCTCACCCGTCTACCAAAGTAAATATTAGAGTTTCGAACCCCGCCTTGTGTATGTAACAACTCCTTAGCTAGCAACAGAGTCTTAATAAATGGAAGAAAATACAGTGAAAGAAAATAGTTTTATATACGGTATCATATTCATTCGAGAAGTCAAACAATATGATCAACGTTGTTACCAGTTAAAATGTTATATTGTATGACATGATTTTTAAGTTTCTAAACTGATAAACTTATGTCATTAACAAAAGCTATTAGATTGATTAATATTTCTTGGTAATATTACCAAAACACCGTCGTTGAGTATATTAGTTTGTGTAAAAAGAAACTATAATAACTTTTGTTATTCAATATATAATTTATTCTATTGAAAAATGAATTATTATTCTTAGATTGGTAAATATATTTTTTTCTATTTTTATATCATTTTATTTGACAATAATTACCATTAAAAAAACGAATGACTACACTATCTTATAATATGATGTACAAAATAATATTTTATTTTAAAATGAATTCTGGTTAGTAAAAAAAATTAAAAATATTTTTTTACACAAATTTAAATTCAGAATTGACTAACAACTCACCTTTTTTTTAATTTTAATAACAAAACAAAATTAGTTAGCTGGCTGCAAAATATTCAGCATTTAATAATTTCAATCATTTAAATTTTAATTACCAAAAATTGAGTTAGAAATTAATTATAACTTAATAATCAATAATATAGATATATATATATATATATATATATATATATATATATACAAATAATAATATCTAACATATAATTTAATTTTTTTAACAGAGCTAATGTATAATTTATTGAGAATTGATTTATTGTCTAAATTTTTTTTATAAACTTTGTAGTATGTGAAAATAGTAATCTTATTTTTTATTATTATTTAAAAAATTATTCATAATTTTTTATTATGTAATTAACTTAATTAATAATCTTTATTATTGTTTTTCTAAAAAAATCATGTTTATATTATTTGTATATTTTTTAATACTAATAAATATGTAGGTATTTGTACTATTATATTTATTGTCTTAGATAATGGCTTAAGTTACTTATTTTGTATGTTAAATAATATAAATTATATTTTATATATTAAATTCATCAATTTATCCATATTAAGAGGAGAAAAATTATACAATAGATCGTATGTTATAAAGATTAGTTAATTTACATATAAATTATCTTTAGAAAAATAAAAAAATAATTTATCACATATAATAATCTTTGATATATGTAGTGTCATATATATATTAGGATGATCTATTTTAATTATGTGAGTGATTATTATTATTCACTTTTTCATTAAGATAGTAAATAATATTTAAAATTAAAAAAAAAGATAATTAGAATTTTTTTAGTTTGATTATAAAATCTATTGTAAGTTTACCTAACTTTTGTATATACTAAATATAATCATATTTAATAGTATAATATTTATTATAATAATGACTCAAAATATTAACTCAAGTGAGTAAGATCAACCTAGGTCTATTGTTAGTAAAAAAAAATAAATATTATAAACTATTTTTTTTCATAAGTAACTTTTTTAAATTGTACGTTATGTTTGACATGGTTTATTTGTATATCATTTAAATTGACATTGTTTTTATAACGATCATTTATTCTTAATAATTGTTAGAGTTTTTAATGCCTTACAACAATTATCTATAAAAAAGAAACATATTATTTTTTGCCCTATTTTCACATTAAATAAATTTATTTTTTTACCCTATTTTCACAATAAAAATTTTTTTGCTCTGTCTTTTTTAACTATCATCATGTTATTATAATTATTAAATAATATTAGAAAAAAATCTTTAAAAATAGAAATAGCCATGACACTTCGAATAATTAATTCAATAGAATTAAACTTAAACGAATAAGATGATTCAATTAATTATACAGATAATAGTATATTTATAAATATTAATAACAAAAATAGTCTCATTAATATAAACAGAAAAGTTCTGGATACAAGCCATTAGGGCTTGTATGCTTTACAAGTTCATTAAGGAGTAAACCCAAAAAACATGCTGCAAGCTCTACGTCCAATACACGCGCTATATAAAGATCCCGCGTATATATAACTACCAAATTTAAAAGATTTGTTTCCTTCTTCGTTCTCCTTATTTCCAGATTTGCTCGTTCTTCTTCTCGCGCCTCTTCCCTGCTTCTTCTCGATCGTTCTTTTTCCCTCCTTTCTCACTGGTATGTTCTTCGTCATTTACGTTAGTTCCTCTCTCTGCAACTCCAGCTTCATTTTCTATTCGATTTGTTGTTTTCTGAAATCAAAGTTTGAACTCGTTTTGAAGATTATGGATGATTCAGCCTCAGATTGTTAGCTAAATCAGGGCGAAGTGGATTATGAATTTGAATCTAACGAAGTTCCTGAGGTTTGATTTACATACGATTACTCTGAATTTTGTTGCAGTCATTTGAATAGCATTGTGCAGCTGAATAATTCGTGAACATTGACTGTGAAACTAACACGTTAATATGAATCTGTGGATTGAATGTAATGTATTAGTTTTGATTAATTATCTGGAATTTATAGCAGACGCTCGGGTGTAGATCAGAACTTTTTTGGGTGTATTTTTGCGAGAAGTGTGGGTGTATTTACAGTTTATGACTTTTTCTGTTATGTTAGCTGAGTTTTTGTCGTTCGGGTGTATTATATCAAACATGATTAGGTGTGTTTTTAGTTTTTGACATGGTATATTCTGCAGCCTGTGTATTTACAGTTTATGATTTTTTTTGTTATTTTAGTTGAGTTGTTTTGTTTCGGGTGTATTATATCAGCAATGATTGGGTGTATTTTTAGTTTTTGACATGGTGTATTCTGCAGCCTCTCTCTATTATAGATGACCAGTTTGTTCCGAAGGTTGGAATGACCTTTACCACCCTTGAAGATGCTGGAAAATTTTATAGGAACTACGCCAAGGCTGCAGGTTTTTCTACAAGAGTTCGGAGCACAAATAGGAAGGGAAACGAGATTAAGAACCAATTGATTACATGTAGCAGAGAGGGAAAATGGAAATCTAAAATATCTCCGACCGAGAAGACGAATCTGACAGCCGGTTTAAACTGTCCTGCAAGAATTTATATACACACATTGAAGGATGTTGGTGCTTGGATCATTTCAAAGGTTGTGCTGGATCATTCACACCCTTGCTGTCCAAGTAAAGCAGAGATGCTCAAACAGCACAGGGAACTAAGCATGTCCATTCATCGTACAATAGAGAATAACGAGGAGGCCGGTATTAGACCAAGCAAAACCTACCAATCATTTGTTGCGGCTGCCGGGGGTCACCGCGAGTTAAATTTTATTGAAAATGATGTGAGGAATTACATTACGAGAGAAGTGCGGAATGTTTCCGAACAAGAAGATGCAAAGGAATTCGGAAAATATTTGTTAAGAATGAAAGAGAAGAATCAGAATTTCTTTTTTGAGCTTGAACTCGAGGAGGATCAATCGATTAAGCTGGCTTTTTGGGCTGATGCAAGAAGTAGAGCTGCCTTTGAGTATTTCGGAGATGTTATTTCATTTGACACCACCTACAATACAAACAGGTAACAAACTCTCCCTGTTTATGATGCTAAATTAATGTTGTTTTATGAATCTTCCGCAGAGGTGTATATTTGGATGTTTTTGGGTGTATACAAAGCATTTGTTGGGTGTATTTAATGATTTTCCATTCTGCAATATGGTAATTTGATTCAAGTATAATTTGGTTTGTGGTTCTTTTGTCGGGGTGAATCACCACGGTCAGTCAACACTTCTCGGATGCTCTTTGATGAAAAAGAAGAAATTGAATCATTCAAATGGTTATTTCAATGTTGGCTTCGTTGCATGGGAGGAAATGCTCCGAAAGGGTTTCTCACCGATCAATGCGCATCAATGAAAAGGGCTTTAGAGGCCTGTATGCCAACAACAATTCACCGTTGGTGTATTTGGCACATCATGAAGAAGATTCCAAGTAAATTAAACGGGTACAAGGGACATGCAGAAATCGAACAAGAAATGAGCCAAGTTGTTTGGAACTCTCATAGCAAAGACTCATTTGATAGGAATTGGAATGATTTTCTGCTGAATTTTGGTCTTGTGGACAACAAGTGGCTTTCAGGTAATGTTTGTTTAAAATATGCAACAGAGGTGTAAATTGCATATTTTTTGGGGTGTATTCATAGTGTATGTTTGGGTGTATTATGCAGATCTCTATGAAGACCGTCATATATGGGTTCCAATATATCTGGATCACCACTTCTGGGCAGGGATGAGAAGCACACAAAGGAGCGAGAGCAAGGTTCTAAAAACTGGACCGGACCGGCCGGTTCGACCGGTTTAACCGCGAACTGGAAATATAAGCGGTCCGGTCCTCCTTTAATAACTGTCGGATAGAAAATCGCTGAAAAACCGGTGAACCGGCAGAAAACTGGCCGGTTCGACCGGACCGGTGACTGGCCGGTTCTTATAAACGACGCCGTTTTGTAATTATTTTTAAAAAATTAAAAAAGAAACCCGACCCACCCGTGAACCACACCCCCCTTCTTCCCTCGACCCCCCATTCATTCATCTCAGTCTCAGTGAACCCTAGCCCTCTGAAGTCTGAAGCATTCCCAGCCCAGTAGCCCTCCATCGTCGCCGCGGTCTCAGGTCGTCAGCGCCACCGCCGTCGCCTGGTCCTCAGCACCAGTAGCCCTCCATCGTCGCTTGGTTCCCAGCCTAGTAGCCCTCCATCGTCTTCATCTTCTCAACACCAGTAGCCCTCTGATCGTCTTCATCGTCGCCTGGTCCTCAACACCAGTAGCCCTCCATCGAACCCAGGTGAGTGACTCGTCCCCTTCATCTTCTCTGAACTTCCTCTGCTCATCTTCTTCATTCTTCGCCTCTGGTCTTCTTCGGTCTTCTTGTTTAGTATAAGAAAAAAATAATCATAAAATTAAATTAATTCCAATTTCTATTTTATTGTATTCCAAATCCCAAATCATTCATGCACTCCCTGGAGACCTCTGAAGCAAAGCAAAACCCTAGCCCTTCATTGCCGCCGTCGTGCCCGAGGTCCTCAGCGCCGCCGCCCTCCCCAGGTCCTCAGTGATTTGTTTGTAATTGCTGGGTGAAGGTTTAGTGTTTTGTGATTATTGCATTGGTTAATGTTTTGGTTTGTTTTGTAATTGTTGTTAGCTGGTTGCTTGTTGCTGGCCCTGTTTTGTAATTTTGCTCTAGTTACTGGTCTGTTTCATAATGTACCAATGTTAGTGTAATTGCTGTTTTCTAATCGTTGTTAGCTGGTTGCTTGTTGCTGGCTCTGTTTTATAATTTTGCTCTGGTTACTTGATTAAGTTAGTTTGTGTTTGAAATAATATCCTGTAATACAAAAATTTATGACATAGCTCTTGAAAATGGTTTTTCCCCCTAAAATCTTAGGGTGTTCAAACTAAGCTAGTGTATATATGATTGTAAATGGGAAGTTTGTGTTGTAGAGTGTTGACCTATTTGAAAGTTCACTTTATTTTTCCGATTCAATTTAGGAATTCAGCTGGTAATGTAGCAACAGTGGCTGCTAGTGTTCCACAGCATCAGATCCCTTTATATTCCATTGTTACTAAAATTCTGTTTGTTGCACAATTTCTGTTTGTAGCTCAATTTCTGTTTATTGCTCAATTGCTGGCTTTGTTTGTAATTGCTGGGTGAAAGTTTAGTGTTTTGTGATTATTGGTTAATGTTTTGGTTTGGTGTTCTCTCTTTTCCAGATTTCCCTTCTCTTGTATTTCTACATGTTGCTGAATTGGTAATCAATAAATTTGCCTTTTTGCTATAAATCGGGACTTTACTAGGATTTGTTAAATTTGTTGCTTGTTGCTGAATTTGTTGCTTCCCAGTCACAGCATCAGAAGAGAAGCCGGTGAATAAGGTTTTAAACTGTGAAATCATGTGTTGTTGCTTGAATTTTAGGAGAAAGAGCAATGTAATGTATTCCTATTTATGATTCCATAAGACCAAGGTTAAATTAACAATTCAGGTGGAGTTGAGTTTTGTTTATGAGTAATTAAATGCACGAAACAAGAATAGGATTGCTAATTAAATTTGGAATTTTTGATTAGTGACTTGTTAAGGTGCTGTTGTTGTTATGCTGCTATTTTGTTATGGCACTGTTGTTGTTATGCTGCTGTTTTGTAATGGTTGTTGCTAAATGCTACTCTGTTTTCATTGTGTTGTAGTTGCTGGTTTTGCTTTGATTTATAGTTGCTGGTTGTGTTGGTTTTGCTAGCTTTGTTTGTAATTGCTGGGTGAAGGTTTAGTATTTTCTAATTGCTGGCTTTGTTTTCTAATTGCTGGCTTTAGCCGAAGAAATTGGAGGGGCTGGATGAGGAGACATTGATGCCTCAGAAGACACCACCACCATCAACATATTAATAAGATTATATGAATTTGATTGATGACATTTAATGTAGTTTTTTAAATTTGAAAACTATTTTAATACTTATGTTATACTATAATTAATTAATTATATTTTAGCATGTTTATTTATAATTTATTTATTATTTTATTTTAAAACGGTTTTTCCGGTTGAACCACCGGTTAGACTGGTTGGACCAGTGAACCAGTGAACCAGTAGCTAGAGCGGTTTGATGACCGGTCCGGTTTTCTGAACCTTGAGCGAGAGCATTTATTCATTTTTTAACAAGTTTATTACCCAGAACATCTCGCTTATTCAATTCGTCAAACAATACGATAATTGCCTCGGAAGCAGGGAGCAAGTAGAGAGAGAATCAGATGCTGCAGATTTCCATACAACCATACCGTGTGCAACCAAATCCTCCATTGAAGCTCAGTTTCAAGATGTGTACACTCATCAAAAGTTTAGGGAAGTGCAAGCACAATTCAGAGGAAAGGCGAATCGCATCACTAGATTAACGAATTCCGCTCTAGGATATTCAGTATACGAAGTTGGAGAACAGGTTTCCAGCTCAATATTCAACAAGTTTGTGGTTACTTACGACTTAGTAGCAGCCGAGGTAAAATGCCAATGTTTATTATTCGAGTCGAGAGGGATACTGTGCCGTCACGCACTAAGCGTGTTAAGCTTTGAACAAGTGAGCCAAGTGTCACCGAGATATATACTGGAACGATGGTGCAAGAAGGTAAAGAGGCGACACACACACATCAAGAGCAGCCACGACGAGCCACTGTTGGAGCCAAGAAGCAAGAGGTTTGACCAATTGGTTTTTCGTTCGCAAAATATTTGCGAATTTGCATCTGAATCTGAGGAGCTGACTGCAATTCTGCACCGTGCGTACGATAACGTCATGGTTGAGATGGAATCATTGAAAGCCAAAAGAAAGGGCACATCTTCTTTATCTCACGAAGACGCCAACTTGGAATCCGTTAACGAGCTTCAAAGCCCTCCAAGGATTCGAACAAGAGGGCATCCAAAAGATAGGTTAGGTTCAAAGTTGGACAAACAGATTGCAAATGCCACAAAGAAGAAGAAAACGAAAGCTTTAAATGAGGTAAAAGTGATGTTCTTTAAATACGTGGTGATTGAGTTTAATTTTCTCATTAATAGTTTAGCTAATATTTGAGTTTCTTATATTCAGTTGAACCTCTTTGATGATGCATCAGTGGTGCATTCAAATTCCAGCCAATATCAAGTACGTATTATGAATTATCAGTTCAGGGTACCAGCAGCAGTGGATAACTCTTTGGGTGTATAGTTACAGAATATGGGTGTAAAAACACTGTTTGTTTGGGTGTATTTCTGAATTTTCTTGTATTTCACATTATACATATATATACATATATATACTTCAGAACCTTATTTTTATGTTATAAAATACTGTTTGTTTTTTTTTACAACGTTTTATGGGTTTTATGTTATAAAATACAGTTTGCATATGGATGGTATTAAGTGTTTAGGATTCAGGGTTTTAGGGATAAAGTATCTGGGGTGATAGATTTTTGGGTATATATTCAACTTTCTTTGGGTGTAAAAAATAGCAGGTTATGGGTGTATATTTTGGTTTGATGTTTTCCTTCATATTATAGTACCTGTAATTCATACATTTTAAATACAGCAGACAGAGTTTAATTATTGAAATAAATATCACAATAAATTGCATTATAATTGTCAAAAATCAGCTACCAGAAGAACTACAAAAACAAGAACAGTAACACCTAGAAGAACTAATAAGAACAGTGTAACCTAGAACGAAGAATAATAGTAAAACCTAGAACAAGTAGAACATTATAAACTGTAAAATGAGACGTAGAACAAGAAGAACAGTAAAACCTACAACAACGTAGAAAAACAGTAAAACCTAGTTCTTCGATTTCGAAATGTGAAAAATATACAGCATGACTAAAATAGTAACGTAACGTACCTTCAGTATTATAACTTCGTTTTTGCTGGAGAGTCTCGATCGAGAGTTTTATGTTGTGTTGATGGAATTTTCGAATCTTAGTGACGAGTTGTATATCTTCGCTTTCGAATGTTGCTCGAAAATAAAACGGTTGTGTTTTCTTTGAATGGCTTTGAGAAGTGGAAGAGTGCGCCATTAAGGAGCGGAGTGCAACCGTTTGAGTAGAGCGCGTGTAAATGATGCTACATTCAATGTTATTCACTGCGCGTTTGGAAGGATTGTAGGTTGGGGGCTTGTATCACTTGTAAGGCCTTTTTGCTTGTATGTGTAGCAAGCCCGTAATATAAATGACCAATACAATAATTATATGAAAAAATAAATAATTACATAATTGCATAATTTTCAAGATCCTATATGATTGAATTTAATGGACAAATTCAAAAATATCTATACGATAATGTCCAAATATTTCAGCAATGTAAATCATACTATAATTTTATATATCATATTATAACTTTAAGTCAACTCCTTAAACACATGAAGTACACATGATAAAAGAGAATATTACAAAATAAAATTATAGTAAGATTATTTAAAAATACCGTAAAAAAGACACATCTCTTTTGTTAATCAAAAGCTCGTAGGAAAAAAATATGCACTTAATGATGAGCAACTAAAATAAACAAACAACTTTAAAAAATATAAAAAAAATGAAATGTATAAGTAATGATAAAAGAAATAAAAATAAAATAAATTACAAAAATTGTACCCTAAAGTCCTAAGCACAAGAGATCAGAGAAAGAGAGAGAGAGATCAGAAAGAGAGAGAGAGAATGAATGAATGAATGAATAAATAGAAAACACATTATGATTTCGTATAAATAGATGTCTTTGAAAAAAATAAACTAATTAAATTAATTCATGTATTTTGTTATCATATTTATTATTTACTAAAATAATTTGATATTTACTCCAATCAAATCAAATCAAATCATTAATATAATTAACTAAATTAATTAATTGATATAATTAATTATAATTAATCAATTTATATAAATTACAATAAATTGTGAGATTTGAATGTTTAATCAAATTAATTAATTGATATCATTAATTAGTTATAATTGATTTACTTTACAGAATTGAAAGAAATAAATCGAAAAACATCTTCAGAAGCATACCACGTCAACTCCATCATTAAGTGCAGAAATTCGATTTTTATATGATAGAATAGATAGATATAGAATATTAATCATAGTAAGATACTATAAAAATTAGGACAGAGAATATATAAAAAATTAGTTTTTTTAATAATTTTATTAATTATAGTAATACTAATATGATTTAAGAGATTAAATCTTTTTAAAATAATCTTATTAATTATGTTAATATGATATGAGAAATTAATTATTATGTTAAATTAAGTTTATTAATTATAAAAATATATCATGGAAGATGATTAATTATATAGAGTATGAATTATAGTAAGATGCTATAAAAATTAATAAATAAGATAAATATATTTTAATTAAGTTGAACTAGTCTAGTCATCTAGTGATTAGCTCAATAACTCCAAACTTTCAACTCTAATCCTTAACCTCTAACTCCCAAACTCTCATAATTAGTATTTTGTTTTTTTAAAAAATAAGATAAATATATTTTGCTACACAAATAAAAACCTCACATAAATTCTAAATTAGTAATTTAAAGAGTAATTTAATTAATTTTATATATATATTGAAAATTAATAATTTTATTAACTATGGTTAAATGATATAGAGAATAAATTTTTCAATTAAAATTTTTGTAATATTTTCTAAAAATTATTTTGTTTTTCACAAAATCTAATAAAAGAAAGACAAAAAAAAAAAAGAGTGATATTTGTATATATAAGATAAGAGTAATATTTGATGATAGAAAACTCAAATCCAATCTCTTAAATGAGTACAGGGACATTTGAGTCATAACTCATTGTCACAAGAGTAATATTTAGATATATAAAACATATCTTTGTACATAAATCAATACAAAATAAGAAATTAATTTTAAAATATTCAGATGTGCTTACAATATTCTAATATTTGTGTCCACGTATATTTTAATATGATACCAGTATCATTTTAAAGATAATATCTAATACAAATTTTAATTTTTAATTTTAATTTATTTTAGTTATTATAAAAGTAAAAAATAATATTCAAAATTAATCCCATTAAACTGCTCAATAATTTATTTATAAAAAGATATAATTGTATTTGTATAAATGATGATTCATGGTTCAAAAGATATAATTAATGGTTAAAAATTGCCGAATCTCATTTAACACGTTTTTGACGAAATATTCTTTTAAGCTTTGACGGAATATTCGAAACCGCATTTGAGAGAAACAGGAACAGTGTGGGTGTGTGGCCATGGCGAATCAGCAGAATTTGAAGGAACGATGCAGAACATTCTAAACCAAGAAACTCTCAAATAGGTTTTCCTCGATGACAAAGGTGGTGTTGGCAAAACTACATGCAGCTCAATACTCTCATTCTTCTCGCCATTGTTCACGACTCTGCTCTCATAATCTCCACCGACCTAACTCAGTGAACTCACAATCTCAGCGATGCTTTTCAATAATGATTCACAAAGACTCCAAATTTGGTCAATAGCTTCACCAATTTCTATGCTGTGGAAGTGAATCCCACTGTTGAGCATGAGGATGTGGGCACTTCTAAAGGAATGGACGGTATGAGTTACTGAAATTTTCGGTGGAATGTGGGCAATGAATTTTAGGCGTGCTCAATAAAAGGCTGCCGAAGCCACCATGACTGAGCGGGGGAGGAGAAGGAGTTGGTAGCGCGACGAAGAAGCGAGGAGGAGAGGTCTTGGAGATTCAGTCGTTGTTGGCGTTGGAGATAATGGAGGAGGCTGTGCGCTTACGACGGCAGAAGAATGGGAGGAAGAAAACTTGGAGGAGAATGTTAATGGCAGTAATAGATAATTAAATATGAGTAATCATTTAAAAAATAAAAAAAACCCCATTATTTTATGTACAATTGCAAAAAAGACCCCAGAAAATAAATATTTTTATTTTGACATTTTTTGGCTGATCGGGGCGCCAAATACGTTTTTGGTGTTTCGGTGCTAACAGGAAGCACGTACCGAATTTGTGCCCAAGAAAGAGATACAAGTACAGAGAAGAGACATGAAGGTTGGATGAAAAATCCACCAGAATAAAGAACAAAGTGATTTTTTTTAGTATTTTTTAGATTTGTTTAATTTTTTGGTATAAATGATTGACTAGGATTTGTGGAGAGATAAATAATTTTATTAAATGTATTTTTATTTTTGTTTTGTAAATTATTTAAATTTTGAAACGATAAAATTAAATAATTTGATTAATCGAGAAGAGTAATTTTTGTCTAATATATAAAAAAAGATATTTAAATCTTTTAAAAAATTAAATAAAAAATATTTTTTATTTTTATTAAATTATAAGAATATTTTAATAAAAATAGTGATATAATATATATTTTTTTAAAAAAATTAGGTGCTGATGTGAAAAATAAATTTCATGTGGCTTGTTGTCATTTGTCTATATTTTTAACGTATGGGTACGTATGAATTTATTATCGAAGCAAACACCTTTATTTTTCTCCTTCTCTTAAATTTTTTTGTTTCATCAAACCATCAACATCACAGTTTGAATAGTTTAGAACATGAGATTTTTTCCATTGTGCAATGAGCATAAAGAGTAACAAAGCTATGAATCAAATTGAAAAAAAAATTGTGAATTGAAATCCAATTGTTGCCAATTTTTTCCATTTTCTTTCTTTTTCCTTATTTTTCTTTCGACATTTTTTTTTCACTTTTCTTACCTATTTCTTTAAACTCATTCAATAGAGTTTGATGAGGGACTATTTCACAAGATTCTTTCTTGTTGAACATAGTTGTTCCGATCAACAAGTTGAAAGAAAGAAGATTTGAATCCTTATTACTTGATTCATTGATTTCTCAAAATAGCAAACATGGTAAATAGATCATCGAGTAGTGATTTTGACAACCAAAGCAATGCCAATCTCCTCCATCAACCTACAAATTTTCAATCTCAAATTCCACATGTCTGATTCAATATCAATAAAACCCCTTTTTTTTTTCTCTAGAGAAAATCTAGATTGGGTTCAGAGCAAAGATTTGTCTTGTTAGAGTTGATCAAAAACAAAAGTGTGCAGCAACAACCCATAATGCAAATCAAATTTTGACTAATTCCATTCAAACCTTTTAATGGGAGAATTATGAGTATTATCACTCCAAAATCTGCACTATGGGTCATTGGCTCCGGTGCAATAGATCATATGACTTTTAACTTAAAAAATTTTGCAAACTTTCAAAATATTACTCTAATCAATGTGATATTGTCAAATGTGAACAAAACTATTGGCACAATCACATTCTCTAAATTTTTTTTTTCAAAAATATTTTATACATTCCTTCTTTTGATTTTAAACTTATCTCTGGGTCAAAATTAACCTCAAACTTGTATTGTCAATTGTTAATCAATGCTAAGTGTTGTGAGATACAAGATTGATCCACATCAAAGATGAGTACATAAAGAGTACATCATATATAAAGTGTAATATTTCAATAGGATTGTCGTAATATGTTCCTCCAATAAAAATTGGATTAAGAATTTTATTTCCTTTAGCACGCGCTGTTGGAGAACCAAGATTGTCCGTAACTATTTTACTCATCAGCAGTTGAATATCTTGTGGCAAATATTCGATAGCATTTCAGGTAGAGGTGAAACACTCAAATTTCTCCGTATAATTTGATAGATATGGATGATGCCAAAGTGTATCGCATAACTTCTTTCTGTGGATGTATCCAACGAAAGATTCAAATCTTTTAGGGAGCTTCTAACGAATTTTC
Source organism: Arachis hypogaea (assembly GCF_003086295.3). Taxonomy (NCBI): domain Eukaryota; kingdom Viridiplantae; phylum Streptophyta; class Magnoliopsida; order Fabales; family Fabaceae; genus Arachis; species Arachis hypogaea. The sequence goes on along the minus strand of NC_092051.1, from coordinate 113,313,005 downwards.
TTACAATCCCCAACAAACAGCTTCTATTATTATATATGGCAAAATTATCCCATCTAAATTCTCCTATATACGTACTTGCATTATGGAAGTTTTCAATGGCAGCCATATAGTTTAATACATAGGCTCCTAATTTGTTTTGATCAAAATTTTTACTATTCCATTTTAATTTCAAAATTTCAAAATAATCATAAACAAAATAATTTCTATTCCCAATGGAACAAAATCCTTGTCCCGATACTAAATCTTTATATAGTTGGAGAGAAATATAATATGCGTCAACCTCAATAGTATTTATGGGAGAATCGTTCACAATTTCTTTTACTTTTAATCGACCTCTTGAATTTAACCTATATTATTTTTTTTATCAATATATGTATGCTTATTTGTTATAATTTTTTTAGTAGGAGTACATAAATAGTACATCATATATAAAGTGTAATATTTCAATAGGATTGTCGTAATATGTTCCTCCAATAAAAATTGGATTAAGAATTTTATTTCCTTTAGCACGCGCTGTTGGAGAGCCAATATTGTCCGTAACTATTTTACTCATCAACAGTTGAATATCTTGTGGCAAATATTCGATAATATTTCAGGTAGAAATGAAACACTCAAATTTCTCCGTATAATTTGATAGATATGGATGATGCCAAAGTGTATCGCATAACTTCGTTCTGTGGATGTATCCAACGAAATATTCTAATCTTTTAGGGAGTGGATTAACATACTTTTGAATGGCTTTAACAGAAAAATACAAATCATATCGCTTCTTCTTTGCCCTTTATCGTGTACTGTCGGCCTCTAACGAATTTTCTCACAACCCCCAACAAACGGCTTCTATTATTATATATGGCAAAATTATCCCATCTAAATTCTCCTATATACATACTTGCATTATGGAAGTTTTCGATGGCAGTCATATAGTTTAATCCTAATTTGTTTTGATCAAAATTTTTACTATCCCATTTTAATTTCAAAATTTCAAAATATTCATAAACAAAATAATTTCTATTCCCAATGGAACAAAATCCTTATCCCGATACTAAATCTTTATATAGTTGAAGAGAAATATTATATGTATCAACCTCAATAGTATTTATGGGAGAATCGTTCACAATTTCTTTTACTTTTAATCAACCTCTTGAATTTAATCTAGATTATTTTTTTATCAATACATGTAGGCTTATTTGTTATAATTTTTTAGTAGGAGTACATAAAGAGTACATAATATATAAAGTGTAATAACTCAATAGAATTGTCGTAATAATAAAAATTGGATTAAGAATTTTATTTCCATTAGCATGCGCTGTTGGAGAGCCAAGATTGCCTGTAACTATTTTACTCATCAGCAGTTGAATATCTTGTGACAAATATTTCATAGCATTTCAGATAGAAATGAAACACTCAAATTTTTTCGTATAATTTGATATATATGGATGATGCCAAAGTGTATCAGTATCGCATAACTTTCTTCTGTGGATGTATCCAACGAAAAATTCTAATCTTTTAGGGAGTGAATTAATACACTTTTAAATGGCTTTAGCAGAAAAATACAAATCATTTCGCTTCTTCTTTGCCCATTGTTATGTAATGTCGGCCTCTAACGAATTTTCCTACAACTCCCAACAAACGGCTTCTATTATTATATATGACAAAATTATCCCATCTAAATTCTCCTATATACATACTTGCATTATGGAAGTTTTCGATGGCAGCCATATAGTTTAATACATAGACTCCTAATTTGTTTTCATCTAAATTTTTACTATCCCATTTTAATTTCAAAAATTCAAAATCTTCATAAACAAAATAATTTATATTTCCAATGGAACAAAATTCTTGTCCCGATACTAAATCTTTATATAGTTGGAGAGAAATATTATATGCGTCAACCTCAATAGTATTATGGGAGAATTGTTCACAATTTCTTTTAATTTTAATGGACCTCTTGACTTTAACCTTGATTATTTTTTTTATCAATACATGTAGGCTTATTTGTTATAATTTTTTTAGTAGGAATACATAAAGAGTACATAGTATATAAAGTGTAATAACTCAATAGAATTGTCGTAATAGGTTCCTCCAATAAAAATTGGATTAAGAATTTTATTTCCATTAGCATGCGTTCTTCAATTAAAATGTTGCAGGCCAAGATTATTAGTAACTATTTTACGCAGTTGAATATCTTGTGGCAAATACTTCATAGAGTTTATGTAGAAATGAAATACTCTAATTTCTTCATAGAATTTGATACATATGGATGATGTCAAAGTGTATCCCATGACTTCCTTTTATGGATGTATCCAAGGTAAGATTTCAATCTTTTAGGAAGTGGATTAACACTCTTTTAAATGGCTTTAGTAGCAAATACAAATCATATCACTTCTTCTTCGCCCTTTGTCTTGTAGTGTCGGCCTCTAACGATTTTTCCACAACCCCCAACAACAAACGACTTTTATTATTATATATGGCAAAATTATCCCATCTAAATTTTTCTATATATATATTTGCATTATAGAAATCTTCGATGGCAGCCATATAGTCTAATAGATAGACTCCTAATTTATTTTCATCTTAATTTTTACTATTTCATCTTAACTTTAAAAATTCAAAATCTTCATGAATAAAATAATTTCTATCCCCATAGGACAAAATCCTTGTTCCGGTACTAAATCTTTATCTAGTTGGAGAGAAAAATTATATACATCAACCTCAATAGTATTTATGAGAGAATCGTTCACAATTTCTTTTATTTTTAATGGACCTTTTGACTTTAGCCTAGATTTTTTTTATCAATACATGTAGGCTTATTTGTTATAATTTTTTTTAGTAAAAGTAAATAAGGAGTACTAACGCAATAGATATTTTTTATGAAATGTTTCATTCTCTTCAATAATGAGAATAATTTATTTTTCTCCCTCTCTTAATTCTTTTTGTTCCAATCAATGTGATATTACCAAATGAGACCAAAACTGTTAGCACCATCATTGGCACAATCACATTCTATAATAATTTTTTTCTTAAAAATGTTTCATACATTCCTTCTTTAGATTTTAAACGGATGCCTGTGTTAAAATTAACCTCAAATCTTCTGTGTTAAAATTAACCTCAAATTTATATTGTCAATTGTTAATCAATAATAAGGGTTGTAAGGTAAAAGATCGATCCAAATAAAAGATTATTGACATTGTTGAGTATATAGAATGGTTATATCCGAGTACAGAATTAGAATTTCTCATCCCACAATACCTACACACAATAAACACAACAACATTTGGCATCTTAGATTAGGACACGTACCCATGCATAAATTGATTTCATGTTACTTAAATTATTTTTTATCAATAGTAGATGTAGGCTTATTTGTTATAATTTTTTTAGTGGAAGTACATAAGGAGTATATAGTATATAAAATGTAATAACTCAATAGGATTGTCGTAATAAGTTCCTCCAATAAAAATTGGATTAAAAATTTTATTTTCATTAACACGCGCTCTCCAATTAAAATGTTGGAGGCCAAGATTGTCAGTAACTATTTTCATTATAAGTAGTTGAATATCTTGTGGCAAATATTCCATAGCATTTCATGTAGAAATAAAACACTCGAATTTTTCAGTATAATTTGATACATATGGATGATGCCAAGGTGTATCCCATGACTTGTTTCGGTGGATGTATCAAGAAAAGATTCCAATCTTTTAGGGAGTGGATTAACACACTTTTGAATGGCTTTAGCAGCAAAATGCAAATCATATCGCTTCTTCTTCGCCCTTTATCGTGTAGTGTCTGCCTTTTAACAATTTTTCCACAACCCAAAAAACGGGCTTCTATTATTATATATGACAAAATTATCACATCTAAATTCTCCTATATACATATTTGCATTATGAAAGTCTTCGATAACAGCCATATAGTCTAATACGTAGATTCCTAATTTGTTTTCATCTAAATTTTTACTATCCCATTTTACTTTTAAAAATTCAAAATCTGCATAAATAAAATAATTCCTATCCCCAATGGAATAAGAAAAAATTATATGCGTCAACCTCAATAGTATTTTTGGAGAATCATTTACAATTTCTTTTACTTTTAATGGACCTCTCGACTTTAACTTAGAATATTTTTTTATCAATACATATAGGTTTATTTGTTATAATTTTTTTTAGTTGGAATATATAAAGAATACATAATATTTAAAGTGTAATAACTCAATAGGATTGTCGTAATATGTTCCTCCAATCAAAATTGGATTAAGAATTTTATTTCCATTAAAATGTTGGAGGCCAAGATTGTCCGTAACTATTTTACTTGTCAGTTAAATATCTTGTGGCAAATATTCCATAGCATTTCATGTAGAAATGAAACACTCAAATTTCTCCATATAATTTGATACATATGGATGACACCAAGGTGTATCCCATGACTTCCTTTATGGATGTATCAAGGAAGGATTCCAATCTTTTAGAGAGTGTATTAACACACTTTTAAATGGCTTTAGCAGCAAAATACAAATCATATCGCTTCTTCTTCACCCTTTGTCTTATAGTATCGGCCTCTAACTATTTTTTCACAACCCCAACAAACGGCTTTTATTATTGTATATGGCAAAATTATCTCATCTAAATTCTTCTATATACATATTTGTATTATAGAAGTCTTCGATGGCAGCCATATAGTCTAATACATAGACTCCTAATTTATTTTTATCTAAATTTTTAGTATCCCATTTTAATTTTAAAAATTCAAAATTTTCGTAAACAAAATAATTCCTATCCCAATGGAACAAAATTCTTGTCCTGGTACTAAATCTTTATCTAGTTGGAGAGAAAACGGTTCAACTAGGTATCCTTTAAAAATCGTACAACATTCAGCCTTTTATTACAATAATTAAAAAAAATTAAAACAAACACAACTAAAAATTATGAATAGATTTATTGTCTTTTTAAAATTAAATACACATTCAAAATACAATCTAAAAAAACTGAAATTTAAAATTTAAATTTTAAATTTTTGTTTCAGATTTAATATATTTAATTATTAATATATTATAATTTAAATACATATCTAAAAATCAAATTATTCAAAATTCAAAATTTTGATTTTAAAAATATAAAATAAACCTTAAACTATCAAATTATTAATTAAACTCATACAAAACACTCAAAGAAGCAGATAAGTCACGTTTGCGCCATGTCGAAAATTCAGAGGCGCACGTGAAAAACTCAGAGGTGCACATTGAGAAGTCACGTTTTCATCCTCTTTCACGCTCATCCTCAACGCTGCCTTCCTCCTTTTCGGCGCTCATTTACAACGCTGTCTTTTTAATGTTTAAATTTAAATTTTAGATTTATGATTTTGGATGGGTTTTAAAAATATTTTCTGTATAACATCATAATTTTAGATGTGTTACAATTATTTTTTAATGTTTAAATTTAGATTTTAGATTTATGATTTTGGCTGTGTTTCAAAAATATTTTCTGTATAACTTCATAATTTTAGATGTGTTACAATTATTTTTTAATGTTTAAATTTAGATTTTAGATTTATGATTTTATATTTTCTGTATAACTTCATAATTTTAGATGTGTTTCAATTCTTTTTTAATGTTTAAATTTAAATTTTAGATTTATGATTTTGGATGTGTTTTAAAAATATTTTTTGTATAACTTAATATTTTAGATGTGTTACAATTGAAAAAGAAACTACAATTGAAAATATTTTAGTTTATGTATATAATTATATTCGACCATTCATAATTTTTAAATTAATTGTTGATTATATACTTTATTTGCAACAACTTTATTAATAAAATTAAATAAGATCAACCTTGTTCCAATTAAATCAGCAGAGTGTTTTTATATTTAAATTAAAATATAATTAAAAATGTCTAACATGATATTTCTTAACAAATTACATAAACACATGTGTGAAAAATAATGATACCTTTCACCAATGCAAAATGAGAGAGTGCTTCAGCTGGAAGGTGGTGATGGTCTTCACCAATGAAGACGAGATGGAGAATTCAGCTGGCAGCGTCCTTTTTGGTTTGGGATTCACTAATGCGTGAATATCCCGTAGAATAAGAAATTTAAAAAACTGTATGTGTTACGTGAAGTTACGAAAGTAAAGCAAAGTCACCGTAACCACCAATGAAGTGGGTTGGTTTTAAAATTTAAATTTAAATTAAAATCTAATTATAGATATGTATCTACAAAATAGGAACATGTTACACTAAAAAAATAATTAAATATTATTTAAATCTGATTAAAGGCTGATTAAAGGCTGATTAATATTGTACAACTAGCATTTCCCATATATTTTTTATAAAGAAAGTAATTTCTTTCTATTCAATAGAAAGAAAGGACAAGAAAGAAAATTTTGAGGTAAAAATTTAAGGGAAAAAAATACGATTCTAAGATTTTTATTCTTATATTATCACCACTCTGCCCAGTTACTGCTAGAAGTAGTGGTTTTGCGGTTATAGAAAAATAAAAATCTGTGTTCTTCACACCGATATTTATTTGCATACCCAACAAATTATCATTTTTATAAGTTCAAAATAAATGAATCTGACATTTAGATATTTTTATTATACAAATTATTTTTTATGGATACACAATTTTATTTATGTGGAAATAGATTTATAGATTTGCTACACATTCAAATAATATTGTCATCCAAGTTTAACCAAGTAGACCTAACACCAACAAAAATTATTCTCATTAAAAAGAGCGTGATTACACGCACACATATCATTCTTCCAACCAAGTCATTTACATTCACAGAACTTTCGTTATCCTCGTCGTCGTCTTCTTCTTCTTCGCGTTCCTCCTCTTCCTTCTCCTGCTGTCCCTTCTCTTTCTTCTTTTCCTTCTCCTTCTTTGCGTGTTTTTTCTTCATCGTCATTCTTTTGTTGCTGCTATTATTGCTGTTATTGTAGTAGAAGGTGAGGAGAAAGAGTTTTGAATTAAGCAGGACAACGAGTCCAAATGCAGCTTAATTCACTCAAAAATGAACCGAAATTATATAATGATTGCGATACAATTGACTCAGAAATGAACCAAAATTACATAATGATTGCGACACAATTAACTCAGAAAGAAAGAGAAGCAGAGAACAATGGGTAAAGAATTTGTAGAACTCAGAAATTGTGTTAAATTTGAGTAAATCAAGAAGAATTTAAAAAAATGAAATAAGAAGGAGAAGACGACGAAGAAAAAGATGAAAAAGAAGAAGAAGAAGCAGTAGAAGATGAGGAGGAAGAGGAGAAAGAGCTTTGAATTGTGCAGGGTAATAAGTCCAAATGCAGCTTAATTCACTCAGAATCGAACCGAAATTATATAATAATTGCGACACAATTAACTCAGAAATGAACCGAAATTACATAATAATTGCAACACAATTAACTCAGAAAGAAAGAGAAGTAGAGAACAATGGTAAATAATCTGCAGAACTCAAAAATTGTGTTAAATTTGAGTAAATCAAGAATAATTTTGAGAAAATGAAATAAGAAGGAGAAGATGAAGAAGAAAAAGATGAAAAAGAAGAAGAAGAAGCAATAGAAGATGCAGAGGAAGATGATAAAGAGTTTTGAATTGTCCAAGACAATGTAATACCTTACCACACAGAATTTTACGCCTAGGACGTAAATCAGAGATGTTGAGGCGCTATGACCCTCTAAGAATAAAAATACGTACAAATATGACAAGGATAATATAGTTAGGAGCCTTGAAGGAAAAAGGGGTAAGATCAAAACAAAACCAAGATGCATCGCTAACGAAAAATGATAAGACGAAAAGCTTATACGGAGACCAAAAGACAGATATATAGAGCTCCAACGGATAAATATAATCAAGCTCTAAACTCAACCTGCGAAGTTAAGACCGGCTAGAATATATATAAATATATTATACAACCCAACAGTGAACTAAAAGACAAAAATACAAATCTTAGTTCTCCATAGTCAACCTCTAAGAGGGACAAAATACAAATACAAATATAACAATGGAGAATATACATCTATATACAAACTAGAAACACAAATACCAAGTTCCAAAAGTAAGTTCTTCGCTACCAAAGAGTCTTCAGCAAGCTCAACGTGGCATCTCACGTCCTGCATCTGAAAACAACAGAATATGTATGGAATGAGAACCGGGAGTTCTCAGCATGGTAAATGTGTCCGCATAGTTATTATAAAAGGCCCCGGGAATGCCAGAGGCATTCCTAGAACTCCAACACTCAAATTTAAACTTAAGATTAATTCTAAGCCAAAAAATCTCGGTAATTTATCTAAGGGGATTCAAGTTCTCAATCTAACTCTAACTCAATATTTCACTTTTCGCCTCCTCCAATCCTCCGAAACACCGGTGGAACTACCCTCGTCACACCTCCGCCAAACGAGAGATATCTCAAATGCAAAGACAAACAAAATAGACAAAGAAAGCACAGATATAGATAGCAGTTACAGCAAGTAGAACAAGTAGTAGATAAGTAGAGATAGAACAGTTAAGCAAACCAAAACAATGCACATTCAAGTAAAACATACAAATGCACATGATGTATGTCTGTCCTACTGGCCGTGAGCTCACGTGTCGGTTACCTTGCCAGAACCCGACACATTTGGTAGCTAAACCGGATATCGTCTCTCTGACATGCTCCACACTCTTGGGATATAGTGCCCGTCACACTCTTGGGATATAGTGCTCGCCACACTCATGGGATATAATGCCCGCTGCATTTCCTGAGATAAAGTGCTCCTACACCTCTTGGGATATAGCGTCCGCCATGCTCTTGGAATATAGTGCCCGACACACTTTCCAGGGTAAAGTGCCCGACACACTCTTGGGATATAGTGCCCGACACACTCATGGATATAGTGCCCGACGCACTTTACAATAGAGAGAAAATGATGCAACAAAATAAAACAGAACATACATTCACACTTCACATTCATAATCATTGTCTTCAAAATCGCTTTCAATCATTTTTCTTCCTTATTTCTTACCCGAAGCAAGTGGACAACGCCACTGCATCTTACCCGGTCTCCTATATCTCAATCAATCTCGTCATATCTCATTCAAAGTTCATAATTAACTCAGTTCTCCTTATTCTTCTTTCTCATAACCAATCTTATCATTAAACACCTCTCAACTCAGCTACATTTCATTATTATTATTATTATTATCTTCATTATTTACTTCTTATTCAACATTACCATGCCTCATTAATTTAGATAACACTTCGCAAAACCCTCCCAAATATCTCCTCAACTTATTTAACAGACTCATCCCGTTCTAAGACTTAAAGACTCACTAACGAACCTTAAACAAGTGTAAAAGAGGTTTGAAAAGCTAGATATTTGGTTAAACATTCAAAAAATCACATTTGGCCAAATAAGAGTTCCGCATACGCATGCTTATACTCACATACCCCCTTTTCATGCCACAATCCTATCAACATATAAACTCATTAATATAACATCATCACAACTCATAATTCCACCAAATTCATATACACATATCAAATCCCAAAAATTGCACACATACATACATACATATATTCACTAATCACATCAACAATAAAACTCAATCCAAACTTATCCTAGGGTCAATTAGCCTAAATTTTCACGTGACATTAAACATTAACTATAAGAAACCAAAATCATAACTTGGTTGGATTCTCCCTAAGCCAGAGCACCTCAAAATGCCTATATTCACAGCTCCAATTTCTAATTCCGCAAGCCCAATCACCCAAATTTTGTTCCAAACCGCCAAATTGAACTCCAAAATAACAAGAGGCACAATCTAACTCACACAATATCATAATAATCAACATGGAGCTCACTAAATCACCAATTCACAAAGGTTAGGATTTTTTTATCCACCGTTATAGTACCCCTGAACCATCAAAATCACAAAATCTCTCAAATTTCAAAACCTAACTCGCAAAACTGAAAGGGGGAATAACTGGGCACAAAATCTCAAATTTCTTACCAAATTGTTCGGTGGATTTTGTAGAGAATTTCGAGACGAACACATGATCGCTGACGGCTTGTCAATTGAAGTTCCAGAATAAAAGTTACGAGTAATTAAAATTTTAAGGTGATAACGTTTGTTTTTCCCCAAACCACCGTGCTCTCTCTTTCTCTATGTGCAAATCAGAATTGTTAACAATGGGGAAGGTTTTTTTATATAATTGGGCTTGGGTTTTTGGGTTCTTGGGCCTAATACAGGTCCACTTCAATTGATTCGGTCTATTTAATCTAATTTTGTGTCAAAATCTTTAAAATTAGTATCAAAACTCATAATTTAATTATTTCTACTTCATTAAACTATAAAATTTAATTTTTTTATTTTTTTAAATAATAATTAATTTATTGACTAATTATTTATTAATGACCCAGAGTTTACAGACAACGAGTCCAAATGCACCTTAATTCAATCAGAAATGAACCGAAATTACATAATAGATTGCGACACAATTAATTCAGAAATGAACCGAAATTTACCATAATGATTGCGATACATAAACTCAGTTCGAAAACAAGCACACAAACAAGACTGAATCATGAACAAAAACATATCCAAAATTAATTTTGGATCAGATAATGTCATTAATATGTTTCTTCTTCTTTTTTGTTTGATATTTTCTTCTCTTTTTCTTGGTTTTATTCTTCTCAAGAGAGTAAATCAAAAAGAATTTTGAGAAAATGAAATAAGAAGGTGAAGATGAAGAAGAAAAAGAAGCAGTAGAAGATGAGGAGAAAGAGTTTTGAATTATGCAGGACAACGAGTCCAAATTCACCTTAATTCACTCATAAATAAACCAAAATTATATAATGATTGCAACACAATATATATATATATATATACTTAGCTTTCTCTCCGCATAACTTGTTCTTTTGATCCTCTTAGAGGTTTATGGAGAGGCAGGATTTTGTTTATGTACATTTGGGTTTTGGATATATATATATATATATATATATATATGTGTGTGTGTGTGTGTGTGTGTAAATATTCTCCGGTCAGTCTTGACTTCGTGGGCTGAGTTAGGAGCTTGTTATTTTGTATCTTTGGCACTCTATTCCTACTTTTATAATCTTATGTTTGATGGTTATAACTTTCTTAGCACGCAAGTTAACTCGTTTATTGAGCGATGCGTTTTAATTTCGCGATTTTTATTTCTCCTATTCTTTAAGACTCCTAGTATATTATAATCTTTCTGCTATTACATGTACACATTTTATTTTAGAGGTCGTAATATCACACCACCTCTGTTTTACGACTTAAGCGTAAAGCTCAGTGTGGTAGGGTGTAACTCATAAATGAACCGAAATTACATAATGGATTGCGACACAATTAACTCAAAAATGAACTAAAATTACATTACAATTGCGACAAATTAACTCAAAAAAGAACCGAAATTTACCATAATGATTGCGACACGTAAACTTAGTTCGAAAATAAGCACATGAACAAAATTGAATCATGAACAAAAACACATCCAAAATCAATTTTGCCTTAGACAACGTCATTAATATGTTTTTTTTTGTTTGATATTTTCTTCTCTTTTTCTTTATTTTTTTTCCTTTCAAGAGAGTAAACCAAAAAGAATTTTAAGAAAATAAAATAAGAAGGTGAAGATTACAAGAAAAAGATAAAAAAGAAGAAGAAGAAGCACTAGAAGATGAGAAGAAAGAGGAGAAAGAGTTTTGAATTGTGTAGGACATCGAGTCCAAATGCACCTTAATTCACTCAAAAATGAATCGAAATTATATAATGATTGCGACACAATTAACTCAAGAATGAATCGAAATTACATAACAATTGCGACACAATTAACTTAGTTCGAAAATAATAACACAAACAAGACTGAATCATGAACAAAAGCACATCAAGAATTAATTTTGGATCAGAAAACATCATCACCATGGAAAAAATTTAACAATAATAATAACAACGATAACGATAACGACGATATGTATAAGAAGAAGATGATGATAACGATGACGATGACAATGACGATGACGATGACGATGAAGGAGAAGAAAAAGGAAGGAGAAGAAGAAGCAACACTACGAGGGGAGAAGAAAGCAATAAAAAAAAGCGCGTGACTCTAAATCACTTGAATGAACTTGGATGTTAAAATTACTTGGATGTAGAGAATAATTCATAGATTTATTAGCATTTTAACTTTCAAAATAAAAATGATTACTTATTTTTCATAAATAAATAATCAATTTTATTTACTCATAGAAAGTTTTATCAATATTCTAAACTTATAAAAATGATACCTAGACTAACTTATAAAAATGATACCTAGACTATTTATAAACTTTTCTATAAAGTCCCCCCCCCCCCCAGTGTCAAACTCTTGTAGGATTTAGTTTAAAAGTACAGCGTAATTATTTAAATTAGTTTCTAAGATTTTAGTCTTGGATACTTTAGTTTATTAGATTTCAAAATACATAAAATAATCTCTAATATTTATTTTTGTTAAATAATATAGTTTTTTTTTAATTTGATATGTTTAATTTAAAAAACTATTTTAGAATTTTAAAATTTTTCAAAATTTATTTTGTATTTTCTTTTTTGAATCAAATTGGAGGGTATTTATATTATCTAATAGAAATAAATATTATAAATTATTTTGTGTATTTTAAAATTTAAAAAATTAAAATATTTAATTTAAAAAATTTTAGAAACTAATTTAAATAATTACTCAAAAATTTATTTTTGAAACGATATATTTACTTTTGCACAAAGATAGAGTTTCAATTTTGAATAAATGAGACTATGGTTTTCTCGGGAAAAAAAAGTGCAGTTGAAAATTCTTTAATAGGATATTTAATATCCTATGTTAAAAAAAAAGGAAAAGTTAGGTTACATATAACCATGATATTAAAAGATAAATCATTTAATTAAAACCTCACTTCAAATCAAAACAAATAATATAAATTTGTTGTAGAATAAATAAGAAAGATAATATAAATATAACTAGAAGACTCTAATATTGATATTTACTAATATAATTATCTCACTATAATAATAAAAGTAATTAATATATTTACTAATATTATATATGTAGTAACGTATACTCAAAAGAAAGAAGAAAGAGAGTTTATACGAGAGAGAATAGTGTTTCTGTTTCTATTGCTTGTGTATATTCCTTTTGCCCAATACATGCTTACAAAACTTGTTTTTCAAATCTCATTAATTCTCTTCAACATAAAAACTTGTTCCTCTCAACATAGAAAAATTGAATACTCATTAATGGACATCTATTCTTATTCATTCTTGTCATAACACTCCCCCTTGGATGTCTATTTAGGATTATGCCTCATTAAAACCTTACTAAAGAAAAATCCAGTGGAAAAACTTTAGTGAAGGAAAAAGAGTACAATATCCTTTGTGATGGGCCGGGGACTGCCTCATTAAAAACCTTATCAAGAAAAACCCAATAGAAAAAAACCTGACCAAGGAAAAAAGAGTACAGTTTCCCCCTCTTGTCGACATCATTTAATGTTTCGGAATCGGCGCATCCCAATCTCATGTACCAATCTTTCAAAGGAGGATTTTGGGAGTGAATTTGTGAATAAATCTGCCAGATTGTCACTTGAGCGGATCTGTTGGACATCAATTGTCCCCTGATTTTGAAGATCATGAGTGAAGAAGAATTTGGGAGAAATATGCTTTGTTCTATTGCCTTTGATGTATCCGCCTTTAAGTTGAGCAACGCATGCTGTATTATCTTCAAACAGGACAGTTGGAGCTATCTTATGGTCAATCAGTCCACATAATGACAGAATATATTGGATCAAACTTCTGAGCCAAAAACACTCGCGACTAGCTTCATGTATCGTGAGTATTTTAGTAGGATTAGAGGAGGTTGCTGCTATCGTCTGTTTTGTGGACCTCCATGATATAGCTGTACCACCATATGTGAACAAATATCCTGTTTGAGATCTCCCTTTATGTGGATCAGACAAGTATCCAGCATCTGCATAGCCAACTAGTTGTGACTTGGATCCATATGGATAAAACAATCCCATATCAACCGTTCCATGAAGATATCGAAAGATTTGTTTGATTTTATTCCAATGTCTTCTGGTTGGAGAAAAACTATATCTTGCTAGTAAATTCACAGTAAATGATATATCGGGTCTTGTATTATTAGCAAGATACATTAGTGCTCCAATGGCACTGAGATATGGTACTTCAGGACCAATGATATCTTCATTTTCTTCTTTAGGACGGAATTGATCATTTTCCACATCCAAAGATCTTACGATCATTGGGGTACTCAAGGGATGTGACTTATCCATATAAAATCTTTTCAAGATCTTCTTTGTGTATGTTGTTTGATGAATAAAGATCCTATTTTTTATATGCTCGATCTGCAGGTCGAGACAAAATTTAGTCCTTCTAAGATCTTTCATCTCAAACTCTTCTTTTAGAGTTTTTATAATTGTTGGAATCTCTTCAGGAGCCCCAATGATATTTAAATCATCAACGTACACAGCAATTATAATAAATCCAGATGCAGATTTCTTTATAAAAATACATGGACAGATATCATCATTCTTGAATCCATTTTTGGCCAGATACTCAGTAAGACGATTATACCACATTCATCCAGATTGTTTCAGACCATATAAAGATCTTTGCAATTTGACTGAGTATAACCCTTGTGAATATTCATTGGATGGTTTAGATATCTTTAGTCCTTCAGGGACTTTCATATAGATATCACGATCTAATGAGCCATATAAGTAGGTTGTTACCACATCCATTAAAGGCATATGCAGTTTATGATATGCAGATAAACTGACCAAATAACGCAATGTTATCGCATCCATTATAGGGGAATATGTTTCTTCATAATCTATACCGGACCTTTGTGAAAAACCTTGTGCTACAAGTCAAACTTTGTAGCGTACAACTTCATTTTTTTCATTTTGTTTTTTCACAATACCCATCGGTATCTAACAGGTTTTACATCTTCAGGTGTACGGATTACAGGTCCAAAGACTTTACGTTTTGCAAGTGATTCTAACTCAGCCTTCATGGCTTCTTTCCATTTTTGGCCAATCATTCCTGTATCGAAATTCTTCGACAGATCTTGGCTCAAGATCCTTACTTTCATGCATGATATTTAATGCCACATTATATGCAAATATTTCATTGACAATTGTCTTATTTCGGTTCCATTTCTCTCTTGTAAAGACTTAATTTATCGAGATCTCGTTATTTTCACAATTTTCAGGTATCTGAACGTCTTCTGGTGTTAAAACTATATCAGAATTTTGGACAATTGTAGGTGTCTTTACTATGTCTTTTTTGACAGGAATAGTATTTACCTCTTTTCTCTTTCGAAGATTTTTGTCTTTGGAACCAACAGGCCTGCCACGCTTCTGGCGTGTATTTGCTTCGGTGGCAATTTGTCCAACTAGGACATCAATTCGAATTGGGGTATTTTCCACTGGTATATAAGATTTGGTTATCCTCTTTGTATCGAAAAATGCATCAGGCAATTCATTTGCTATTCTTTGCAAATGTATAATTTTTTGAACTTCTAGTTCACATTGCCCTGATCGAGGATCTAAATGCATCAAGGATGATGCATTCCAATTAAATTCCTTTTTAGGAAGCTTATTCTCTCCCCCTAATGTTGGAAATTTTGATTAATCAAAATGACAATCCGCAAACCGGGATTTAAATACATCTCTAGTTTGTATCTCAAGATACCTTACTATAGAGGGAGAATCATATCCAACATATATCCCCAATTTTCTTTGGGGTCCCATTTTGGTGCGATTAGGTGGTGCAATGGGAACATATATCGCACACCCAAATATTCTTAAATGGGAGACATTTGGCTGCTAGCCAAAAGCTAATTGCATAGGAGAGAATTGATGGTAACTCGTTGGCCTCAAACGAATAAATGTTGTGGCATGTAAAATAGCATGCCCCAAACCGAGGTTGGGAGATTTGTTCTCATAAGTAAGGTCTAGCAATTAATTGGAGGCGTTTAATAAGTGATTCTACTAACCCATTTTGTGTGTGAACATGAGCTACTGGATGTTCAATACTTATTCCATTAGTCATACAATAAGCATCAAAAGCTTGGGAAGTAAATTCACCAGCATTATCAAGACGAATTGTTTTTTATTGTATTTTCTGGAAATTGTGCTTTTAACCAAATAATTTGAGCCAGTAATCTCGCAAACGCCAGGTTGCGAGAAGACAATAAGCACACATGTGACCATCTCGAAGATGCGTCTATCAGGACCATAAAATATCTAAAAGATCCACATGGTGGATGAATAGGTCCACATATATCACCTTGAATCCTTTCTAGGAATTCAGAGACTCAAATCTAATCTTTACTGGTGATGGTCTTTGATGTGTATTTTTGGAAAACGAATGCCAAACACACAAAACTAACCGGCAAGTGCACCGGGTCGCATCAAGTAATAATAACTCACGGGAGTGAGGTCGATCCCACAGGGATTGAAGGATTGAGCAATTTTAGCTTAGTGGTTGATTTAGTCAAGCGAATCAAGATTTGGTTGAGAGATTTGTGATTTGCAAAATTTAAATTGCAGAGAAAGTAAAGGGAGTGGGTAAATTGCATGAAAGTAAAGAGAAATGAAATTTAAAGTGCTGAATCTTAAAGAACAAGAAATTAAATGGCAGAAACTTAGAACGCAAGAAATGTAAATTGCAGAATCTTAAATTGCAAGAAATGTAAATGGCTTGAATTGTAAAGGGAATTGGGAATTGGATTTGCAGAATTTAAACAAGGAAAAGTAAATTGCAACGAACAGAGAAGTAGAAGATAACTTGGATTGAATCGGATCTAAAAACAGAAATGTAAATGAGATTGAAAAGCATTAAACAGGGGATGTAAAATTGGAATTCAGATCTCAGGACCCAAGAGACTAGATAACCAAGTCTAGATCTCAATGCCTTCCTAGATCCAACAAGAACAATTGCAAAGGAAATGTAAATTGCAAAGAAAGTAGATGAAGAAGCAATTAACCGAAACTGAAATTCAATTAAGCAGAGAATTAAACAAGATCCCAAGGTGAGATTGAAACAGATTTCCTTCAATTCTCCAACCCAAGATCCAAGACAATTGTAATTGAAATTGAAAGCAAGAAAACTAAGAGGAAGGGAATTCAATTCTCCTTCCCCGAGACTTAGAAATTAAAATTCACTCAACACCAAAAGCTCTCCGAAAACTCTCTATGAAAACTAAAAGGAAAGCTCTCTGAAAAACTTCCACAAAAAAAAAACTCTGAAAAACTTAAATCCTATGCTATTTATACACTTTCTTCAAATGGTCTTCAAGCCTTCAATTGGGCCTTTGCTCTTGATGGAATTGGGTTGATAGAGGCCTTGGTTGATTGCTCTTGGAGTTTGGAGAAGAACCGAATTGAACCGGGTTTGGAATCATGAAAGCTTGAGTAAAAGTTTGAGTAAAAGTTTGAGGCAAACTTTTACTCAAACTTTTCACATCAGCCACCCTCTTTTGCTGATACCAACGTTTGGGCAAAAGTTTGGGGTCAAACTTTTGCTCAAACGTTGGCCTCCCCTTGCACACTCATGGCGCCAACGTTTGCCAAAAAGTTAGAGGCAAACGTTGGCGCAAACTTTTGCTCTCCAGGGTGTGTTGTTCATGCGCCAACGTTTGCCAAAAAGTTTGAGGCAAACGTTGGCGCAAACTTTTGCTCTCCAGGGTGTTGATTTGTGATGCCAAAAGTTTGCCAAAAAGTTTGAGGCAAACTTTTGCTCCAGCTTTTTGCCCAAAAGTTTGAGGTAAACTTTTGCTCCAGCTTTTTGCTCCCTGGTTCGTTTTCAATTAATCCAAAAGTTTGAGCTAAAGTTTGAGGCAAACTTTTGCTCAAACTTTTTGTCCTCTCTTCCTCCTAGCCATTCCTTCTTGCTTCAACCTTTCTCCAAGCTTTCTTCACCTATCATTAATCAACCAAACACATCAAAGCTATGCTCAAAATCATGAGATATTCATTCTTTCATAATATGTGACAATTATAGCATAAAACCTCATGAAATTGCATTAATTCATACATGGTTGATTAAATCAAAGGAAACATGAAAATCTACCCAATTGGCTTGCTTGTAGCTCAAGAAAGTGCATAATTCATTTGAAAACAAAAGAAAAAGACTAGTGAAACTAGGCTAAGATGACTTGTCATCACAACACCAAACTTAAAGCTTGCTTGTCCCCAAGCAAGAAAAGATTTATTGAGAAGAAAGAATGAAATGGAAGAGGATGTTCATGCTAGTAGAGTGTTATTGGTAGTTCATGGGGTTTTATGTGGATATGTAAACACTCACTTCTTATTGACTCTTAAGCCTAGAAAGTCTCCTTCAAGCTTCAAGTAACATACTGCTATGACCTCTCATTATTCCTTTATCCTTGGCTATTATTTTGTTCATAAGCTTTATTTGAGTGTCATGTGTAGCAAGTTCATTTTCTTTTCTTTATACTTGACACATTATTCACTATAGACACTTGGCTTACATTCCTTCTTAAAACATTGATGCTCTGCACCTCTTTGGGCTACTAAATACCTTGTAGTTAGGTTGCTCTTGATAGTGGACTTTCAGCTGATGATCCCGGGTTAGTTAACCCAAGTCACCGAGTATTGATGCACTCCAAAGAGCTTAGTGGTCCAAGCAGATCCTAATACAAAGACACCACAGGCATATATTCTAAGGTTCAAGCTATTGGTGTCCAGCTTTGTTTCTTTTTGTTTTCTTTTGTTCTGCCACTCTTTGGCTATTTCTTTTTCTCCCCTTTTTTCTTTCTTTTTGTTTTTCTTTCTAACCAAGGATTTTTATTTGATTGAGATTCATAGACAGTAGGCCACTTTCTACTTAGAGGGAGACATCCTAGTTCTCTTATTCACTAAAAGTGAGCTATCATACAATCACACATACATACCACCACTTACTTTTATTGTACTTCTGTCTAACAGAGAACTATCTCACTTCACATTTAAACATTTCTTTTATTGAATTGAAAATGCAGGGGACAAAGCATGCTTTTTGTTCAGTGAAAGTAAACACACAAGCACACACATAGACTAGCTTACTTATTTTAAGAGTGATTCTACTTGTATTAGATGAACACTTTAACAAAACACAAGTCAAAACATTTTTTCAACAGCAAGAGTTAAGTGTAAATACAACCTATTGGTTTGCAGTTCCTTTGTCCTTCCTTCTGTTGTGCCCTTTTGAGTTATGATGCATAGTGTCTTCAAATGGTGGTGAATTCCCTGCACAATTCTCAAAAGTTGCTTGCTTCTCAAGCCCTTAGATGACCAGTTAGTATGCATGAATTGAGTGTGGCTTGTGGATTTAATTTGGTGAGGGAACACCAAATTTAATTTCTTGCCACTTCTCTGGATACAGCAGGTTAACTCTAGGCAGAATCTTGTATCCTTGCTAAAGGTTATGAAGTTAAGACTCAAAAGCAGTTAAGTGGTTGAATAATCTGTTTGATTGCTTGGACTAGCAATGTGCAGGAAGTTAGAATGTGCTTTTGAATGAGGTTTTGGTGGAACACCAAACTTAGAATCCTCCATTCTCCCTTAAGTTGTTTTTGGTGTGCAACACCAAACTTAGCTCCTTGCAATACATATCAATTATTCAACATTTTTATTGAAAAAGCTATGAAAAGAAAACTACCTCAGGTTGGGTTGCCTCCCAACAAGCGCTCTTTTATTGTCATTAGCTTGACATCGATCCTCTTAGATCATGGGGGTTGAAAATCATAGTGCCTCAGCTTTTCTCCTCTTACTGTGAACTTCCTTCCGGTCTCCTTTTTGATGATCTCTAGGTGTTCAAGTGAAAGGACCCGGTTCACAGTGTAGTATTCAGATGATTGTGGGGACACCTTCATTGGTTGGGTGTTTAACACTACTTTATCCCCTGGCGAAAAGCCTTCAGTAGGGATCTTCTTGTTTCTCCACCCTCTTGGCCTCTTCTTCTTTTCTTTCTCAAAAGATACTCCCTGCCTTGGTGATTCCTTTTCTGAGATGTTGAATTTCTCATCTGGAGGTTTTGGATCTAGTTCCTCCTTGATTTCTTTGGTTTGTTGCACCATCTCTACTGCTTTCAAGCATGGATTTGGAAGTTTTGGAGCTAACTCATTGACTACCTCCTTCAAACTTTGATCTCTGGCCTTATCCTCCGTACACTCTTCTTCTTGAGTGGGCTCATGTGGGGTTTTAAAAACATGGAATGCTAGGTGCTCATCATGCACTCTCAGCAACAATTCCCCTTTTTCAACATCTATCAATGCTCTGCCCGTAGCCAGGAAAGGCCTCCCCAGAATGATGGGAGTGTTAGGGTCCTCCTCCATATCCAGGATGACAAAATCAGCTGGGAGAAGGAATTTCCCCACTTTTACCAGTACATTCTCTACAACTCCAACTGCTTGCTGGATGGATTTGTCAGCCATTTGAAGGAGTATTCGTGTGGACTTCAGCTCAGAAATTTGAAGTTTCCTCGTTAGAGACAAAGGCATCAAGTTTATACCTGCACCGAGGTCACAAAATGACTTCTCAATTGTTATGTTTCCTATGGTGCAAGGTATGTAAAAACTCCCAGGATCATCTTTCTTCTCTGGTAACTCTCTTTGGAGGATAGCACTACATTCTTTTGTCATCTCAACAATCTGTCCTTCCTTCAGGGATCTTTTCTTTGTGAGTACTTCTTTCATAAATTTGGCATATAATGGCATCTGTTCAAGTGCTTCTAAGAAAGAAATATTGATGCTGAGAGTCTTGAATATATCCAGGAATTTTGAGTATTGCTTATCCTCGTTTTCTTTTTTGAACCTCTGAGGGTACGAAAGTTTGGGGACATCTGGCTTCACTCCTTCCTTCTTCTCTTGTAGCTGTGTTTCAAGGATGTCCTCATCTTTCTTTGAGCTTTTTGCATTCTTGGTCTTTCTCTCCTCTTCACTTCTCTCTTCTGTCTCTTCTTGTGGAACTTCTCTGTTGTGTTCTTCTTGATTGATGGCTTCCTTCTCCCTAGTCTTTTCACTTCCTACTATGATTGCTTTGCACTCCTCCCACTTTGTAGCTTTTCCTTTGTCCTTTGGATTGGAGATTGTATCACTTGGGAGAACATTGGTTGGCCGTTCAGCTTGTTTGGCCAATTGTCCCACTTGTCGTTCAAGGCTCTTCATGGTAGCTTCATTTCTCTCTTGCACTTTGACCAAGCTTTGAGTGGACTGAGCAATTGCTTGTATGGCTGCCTCAAGACTTGAAATTCTACTTTCATGATGGTCTATTGGTGGTATGATGGGGGTGGAATGTGGTTGCTGGAAGTTAATATTTTAGATGTGTTACAATTGAAAAAGAAACTACAATTGAAAATATTTTAGTTTATGTATATAATTATATTCGACCATTCATAATTTTTAAATTAATTGTTGATTATATACTTTATTTGCAACAACTTTATTAATAAAATTAAATAAGATCAACCTTGTTCCAATTAAATCAGCAGAGTGTTTTTATGTTTAAATTAAAATATAATTAAAAATGTCTAACATGATATTTCTTAACAAATTACATAAACACATGTGTGAAAAATAATGATACCTTTCACCAATGCAAAATGAGAGAGTGCTTCAGCTGGAAGGTGGTGATGGTCTTCACCAATGAAGACGAGATGGAGAATTCAGCTGGCAGCGTCCTTTTTGGTTTGGGATTCACTAATGCGTGAATATCCCGTAGAATAAGAAATTTAAAAAACTGTATGTGTTACGTGAAGTTACGAAAGTAAAGCAAAGTCACCGTAACCACCAATGAAGTGGGTTGGTTTTAAAATTTAAATTTAAATTAAAATCTAATTATAGATATGTATCTACAAAACAGGAACATGTTACACTAAAAAAATAATTAAATATTATTTAAATCTGATTAAAGGCTGATTAAAGGCTGATTAATATTGTACAACTAGCATTTCCCGAGAGAAAAATTATATGCGTCAACCTCAATAGTATTTGGAAAATGCTACTTATACAACAAAATTCAGCCTTTATTTAGCCTTTAAATCTAATATTTTATTATTTTAATTTTTTAATTAATCATATTTCCTATTTTTAAGGAACCACTTTTATTTTGAATACTTATCACTGTAAAATTTGTAACCACTTGCAATACATTAATTTTTTGCAAACTAAACCATAAAACTCGTAATGACTTTTCGTGTACTAATTTTTAAAAAATTAGTGAAGTTTTCAAAATCAGTTAAACTCACTTCAATTATTTTTTTATTCAAAACATTCAAAATTCATGTCAAAACAAAAACACATCTAAAATTAAATAAACAACATAAACATATTCAAAATTATGTATTAACACATCTAAAGTATTCTCATTGTAGTTCTAAATTACATATTGAACACAGAAAAAAATTAAACTCAAATACACATCCAAAATTATAAGAATGCACTCTAAATATTTTATCAACACATCCAAAACTCATGTAAAAAAAAACTTATATATGTACATAAGAACATAATGAACAACATAAATACATCTAAAATTAAGTATTGACACATCCAAAATAGGTTAACATTACAACTCCCAAATCAAACATATGAGTGCAAAAAAAATTATAATCACAAATACATTTAAAAAAAATACAACACTTCCAATATTATACATAAATTTAAAAAAATAGAATTTTTTATTAAGCGAAAAAAAAGAATAACATATCTTCATGAATGAACTCAACCAAAATTTTTTTAGAATTTTGCAAGCAGAAATACCAGAGACAGAAGGAGTGTGACGTGGGGGAAGAGACAAGGGAAGGCGCGGGAGAAGGGGGCGGTTGTGCATGGCGCGAGGGAGGAGACCAGGGACGGAGAGGAGCCCATTGATGGAGGAGGCACGGGGAGTGCGCGTCAAGGGGAGGAACGCGTTGCCGAAGGAGGAGATCGTCGCAGAGGAGTGCCCAACGCGGGAAAAGACAAAAACGGCCACAGATGAGGAGGGAGAGGCGATGCAGCTATGGATCTTTACGGAGCGAAGATTTTACTAGTGATTTAAGATGATTTAAGGTTTATTTTAGAATTTTAAATTCGAAATTTTGAATTCTAACTAATTTGATTTTTGGATGTGTATTTAAATTGTAATATATTAATAATTAAATATATTAAATCTGAAACAGAAATTTAAAATTGAAATTGAAATTTTAAAATTTAGTTTTATTTAGTTTATATTTTGAATGTGTATTTAATTTTAAAAAGACACTAAATCTATTTATAATTTTTAGATGCATTTATTTTACTTTTTTATTTTAAATCATTGTAATAAAAGGCTGAATATTGTATAACTTTTAAAGGATATCTAGTTGAATTGAAAATATATTTGATCCAATTGACCAATTCTAGGAAAAATAAGAACATTTTCTTACACGAACTGACTAAGACGTAAACTTATAAAACCTCTAATTAAAATATCAAAATATACCAATTCTATACGGATATTTTAGATTACTCATCAAACTTTGAAAATTGGCAGATAAGCTCTAAAGAGACGTGCATTTTTTGTCTTTCCATTTTATTTATTTATTTATTTACCAAAACAAAGAGCTTACAGAGTAAAATACTAGAATAAGCATTTTTATTTTTTATTTTTTAAAAATTCTTGCTTTGTTCAAATTGTTGCTTATTTCCTTCCATTATCTTGACCAATTCTTTCCTATTCGCTGCTCCTTGCTTCAATGCCTCAATAAGGTGAATCTGATTCCACTGTACAAGTTGTTTACATCCTCGCTTGTGCGATGGTGATTTCCTCTGTTTTCTTAGTGACACTTGGAACAACGTTTGAGATGGTCACGGACTCACAGGTGAGCAAGTAGCATGGGACGAAGAGACTAAGAACAGGCAAATGTACCATGAGGGCATTTTAATGGTTCACTCAACTAACGTGCACATTATGCCTACGTTCATTATCTTGAAAAGTTTGTAGTTGCAATGCCAAAGTAAAGGTTAAAGTTAAAAAGGGGTAGATTATAGTTACCGTTTTTAGCTTTGAAGATCTGAGCATTGGATAGTTGAGGACCTAGAAATAGGAAAAGACACAGCAACTTACAAAGATTCAAAGAACAAACCAATGTACTACTTTCACATTATTCTAAATTTCTAATTTTTTCTTTTAAATAAATAAAGTCCAATCTCTATATCTCTATCTCTTAACAAAGGGACTGAATGCAAAAGATAGGCAAAACTAGAAGAGTTCCTATCACAAACTTTGGTGCCAGACAATGTTCTGCATTATTTTGTGAAAGCAAGCGTGGGAGATTTTTACAGCTTAGAATGAAACACTTGCCAGATATACTGAAATAAGAGATAAGTGCAAGGCCAGTCTCTCTCCATTTCCAACATCAAATAGTATATCAATGTGCACTTGTAATGAATACAAACCACTAAGTGCTGCAACTAATGAAGCTATCCTCAGAAAAAGCAAACAATCACAAAGGAGCAGCAGCAGACCTGAAATAAAGATCCCCGATAAGGAAGATGAAACAACAACAAAACCTTGTCCCACTAGGTGGTACAACTACATGGATCAAACCACACTATTTTAGCCTGTCAATAAAACAAATTGCATTTTTTTTTTCCTTTCTCTGTCTTTGTTTGAAATAGAACTCCATATGCTTGATATGAACTTATTATAGGATTTCATGTATCTGTACTCTAAAAAAAAAAAAAAAAAATTTTACACAAACATCCAAAATTGTTTGACTTAACCAGCAACTTCCTACAAGTTATACATGGTAATTAAACTTAACCTTGTACCCATTTGATTGGTTTGACAATGTTAAACTCTTTATTTTAATCATATTTGCATACGATATGTAGAGCCATGTTACTTAAGATCTAAGTGAGAAAGAATAAACAATTTTGAATGGCACTGATCAAAATCAAGAACATTTTATTGATGGAAAATTAGAGGCTTAGGCTAATGTTCAACAAATCTAGAAGTGGGAGAGTTAGAAGAGAACCTCTATAAATTAATATGCAAAAGTCGGCAGTGTGGTTTATCATGGGTTGTGCCTATCCCTTTCTCTAGCATGGAAACTTTCCGCAGGCTCATCATATTCACTGCTATGGAAATTTACAACTGTAGCATTAGATGTCCGAGAATCTTCATCGACACTGTAGAATGGATCAAAAGAAGGTTGTCCCTCATCATCTTCAAACTTGAGATCATCATCAAAGTTATCAAAATCAAATTTCCGCAGAAGTTCGGGAATGGGTATGCCACCTCCTTCTGCATGCATAGATCCCATTTCAATGTCGATTTTCTCCTTTGGAGTCAACATTCCGTCCATATGATTTGGACTCAAAGAGTGGGGCATATGTTCCTCCTCCACCACAAATGATCGGAACTTATTTCTTGAAGGTTGGATAC
Organism: Arachis hypogaea; assembly: GCF_003086295.3. Classification (NCBI taxonomy): domain Eukaryota; kingdom Viridiplantae; phylum Streptophyta; class Magnoliopsida; order Fabales; family Fabaceae; genus Arachis; species Arachis hypogaea. The sequence continues at coordinate 113,287,537 of NC_092051.1, read as the reverse complement.
GGGAGCAAAGTGTTTCTCTTAAATTTCCGCATGATCCCTTATTGTATGGATTCCCCCTCCTATCATATTGGTATCGGAAGTTCTCATAAGTTGTCTGCATTCATAACCAAAAAAATAAAACATAAAAATCAGCATGCAAAACAAAATCTATGAAAACAATGGCCATATGGACAAGTTGCCAAAGGAAAAGGATATCCAGACATTTTCTTATTGGATTTCTTATTTTATTATTATATTTTATGAAATCACTCCTTTTTTATTTGCCTTATGCTATTTTTTTCTCTTTTGGGAAATAATAAGTATCGAACTCTAGACCTTTCAATTATAGAAGGTTTGATACCATGTCATGATATCACTTTTCTCAAAAGTTTAAGCTGACAGGAAAAAGCACGTAAATGATGATTATATCTCTAACTTAATAAACGCTAAGAAGAAAATCCTCTTTATAAAGGAAAATTTCAAGGATACATTTGAGATGAATCAATAATGAAAAATGATTAAGACTTAAGAATTTAAGAAGTAAAACAGTAACCTGGTTCGTGCAAATGAGATAGAAATGGAAAACTGTGAGGCCACCAACAAACCAGACGGCTATAAAGCAATAAACTATGAGAATATCCGATACATAATCATGTGTTAATGTCCTCAATGTGCCTCTCTGGGCAATATTGATCCAAGTAAACACAAATACATACAGGCACAAAATGGTTGAAGTTGAAATAAACATGAAGAACCACCGATAGTTTCGCTGCAATATATCAACAAGCGAAGAAAACAGTTAGTTCTTGTAACATATATAACAAAGCAGAAAAGTTTGGTCCTGGTATAAATATACAATTGACATTGTTAATTCATATTATATATAACTTCCTATCAATAAATGCATTTCTAAGCAATTATGCTAGAAAAAAAGGATTATGATACACTATTAACTTAATTTCGATGCACTGTCAGTGTAAAATACTTTTATATGTAAATTCAATTACATAATGTCATGTCAACAGAAATAACTTATGTTTTTATAATGACTACGTGAATGGTCATTCAAAAGAACGGATATAATTTAATGACTATCTCCAAGAATGTTTCCTAATTCTTTTCTTTTTATTTGTTTGTTTGCAAAGAGCCAACTTACGATTCCAATGCATTGGCCAACCCAGGGACAATGATGATCAAATCTCTGGACACAGTTGTTGCATATGGAACAATGAGAGGTACGAGGAGGGCGATACAGCAAGCATGTGTCGCAGAACTTCACTTTTACTGTGTGACCATTAATGATCACATCTTTTGTTCGAGGAAGTTTCAAATGAGGGGTTGTACCATTAATCCACTCCATGGAAGGGGTAGGTATATCAAACGCCTCATCAAATTCAGGTGCTCTAGAATTTCTAGGGACAATTCCCGGATCTCTCCCAGAAGTCATGAGGAGAAATAGTAAATCCTGCATGCATGATGCCTGAAATATGAGCTTTTTACATTGCACAAAATAATCCTTGAAACAGAACAAGGATACATTAATTATGAGCTTAAAAATTATATAATTTCATTATTTCTTTGAATAAAAATGATATGATGACTATTGAGTCTGTTGGAACTTGTTAAAGTATTAGGAGATTACTATACAAGGCTAGGCGCATATACTAGTTGTACTAGATTAGTATTTAACTTTGAATACTCGTATAGAAAAAAACAGGGTAAGTAGGTTATCGTTTTGAACTTAATTTTAAGCCAGGATAAAACAGTTTTACATGTGTATCCAATTATGTGACGTCACATCAGCAAAAATAACCACTTCTTACAATTCAATGTAAATGGTCATGCAAAAGAAGGAGAAAGACAACTGTGAATAAATTCTGTAAACTGTAAAAGTCATTCATTACTGTAGAGGGTATTTACCAAAACAGTGAGGGCTGAACCCACAGCCAATACAGGAACCCACTGAGCATCGTTATCACCATTTCCTTGCCTGATTCTAAGATATATCTTAATGCAAAATGCAATTGCAGGTCCAGCAATAAGAAATGTTGTAAGAAACAAAGAAGCTACATCAGGACCAAAAACAAGCCTCCCGCCACAGAAAAATTTCTGAAAGAAAGCGAAAAGAAAAAGGAAGAATTAGTAAGGCATAAAATGCTTGTCACGGACCAGCGAATCAAACCTCAATGAAAGAAATTTTCTATTTTCAACTCAACTCAAATGCACAAAGAGTACAAGTGACACTGTTAGCTAAAGAGTTTTAAATTATTAAGACACTAAAATTTTACAATTCAGCTGGGCATACACAATAAAAATAGGAACAATAATCATGCAAGATTAGCCAAAAATTTGAAAGCATTGAATTGCGCTTGTAATTTTTCTAGAAAAGGCAAAATAGATCAACTCACGATGATAGCCTAGGATCCACAGTCCACATACATTATCAATTTTTCGACCACTATGCAAGTTTGAAAGCTCCATTTTATGATTGTAATTTTTACTATTCCAAAATTCCAATTCAAAACCTAGCATCCAGACACAAGTGATCACAAAAAAGCAATGGAAGAGAAAATAAAGGTAAACAGATCATAACCATCAAACATGTAATCCACATCATAAGCGAAACATAATTTTGAGCCATGAGAATCAAGCCACCCCAACATAAACAAAATCGAAATAAAAAGAAAAAGAAAACTAACATTGTTTCCCCTCCATGCTTGATAGACCCTCAGTGGCTTCAAATTATGGGCCGCCTTGAGAGAAGGAGGAGAAGACTCCATTTGCATCTTTCTATTCCCACCCATGGCTACCACCACCAACAACACCACCTTTGTGTCTGTGTTTTTGCGTGCGTGTCACCACAATTCTTGCCTTCCAACCTCCACAAAACCCATATCACCCTCCAATTCAACCCACAAAATTCCAAATTTCCTTCCTAGGGTTCGTTGATTCAGCTAAAGCGAAACAATGCGGATGTAAGAGAGAGAAAGAAAGAGAGAGGAAAGACAGGGTGTAAGAGAGAGAAGAGAGAAAATTGAGAAGGGATCACAGCCAATTCAAACTCCAAACTCAACAAGAAGACGTGAATTTGTACAGCTGGATAAAGAAATCAGACGACAACAATGTCCATGTCCCTTTTTGTTTCCGATCATGAAACAAAAACAAAGAGAAAAGAAAAAACAGCAATTCCTCAAAGTTTTCGAACTTATCTTGTTGCTTTTTTTTGTCTGATAATTCCAATGTTGTTGTTTCTGTTAGTTTCTGTTTGTTCCCTCTCTTTCTCTCTCTAAGGAGAACTCTCTCTTTTCTTTCTGTGTCAGAATCCAAAGTGCTGGCAGCATTGGAGCTCCTTCGGCAGATCCTACAACTTTTCGCGCTTTTTACGTGCGTAATACCTCTCTTATTTGCTGTCTCATTTTTTTAATAAATAAATTTACGATTACATCTGATTTTCACACTATATTATATCTTTTATTATCACTGGAAACAGAATATTATGCTATTTATCTTATTTGAAAACGAAAAAATTTAAATGCATCTCAGATATCTGAAGTTAGTTTATAATTTTTTATTATTAATTTATGTTAAAAATTTAGTTTTAGAATACTTTTTAAGAGTAAATAAATTATTAGATTATAGGATATGTTTAGGATCCATTTATGGTTATCATTAGCAACATTATTGTATGTTGAATTAAGTAGTTATATTTTGTCAAGTTGGCAAGATTAGTTGTAACTTTAACTCATAATTTTAGGATTGTGATGGGAATTAGATACTCAAATTTTATTAGGATGTTCAGATGTAATATTTGTGTAGGACAAATTATTTTGTAGACTATTTTATGTTATCTTGAATATATTAAATATTTTTATTCTTTTAAATGCCTTTCAAAATATAAATGTATTTTAATTATTTAAAAAATTGAGTATTTAGTTAATTATTTTAAAATATAAATAAACTGTACTTATACAAATAGCCTTATTTAAATAAATTAAGTTAAATATTAATATAAATATTTTTTGTTTACAATATCTCTCATTTCAGGTTAAAAACTAATTTGTAACAAATTTAATCTTTATTTAAGTGTTTATTACATGTTAATAAATTACTATACACATGAGACGAAATTTAAAACCCCTGACATTTGCTTAAAAGTTAAGAGGACTAATAAACTGATTATTTTTCACCAACTCAAATTGATTAAATACTAATATGAAACTAATCTCTAAAATTAAATCATCACGTAGTTGACATACAGCAAGATACAAAGGCAATAGAGTGGAGCCAGATATGTAGTCATCGTATTATAAGTTATAAGAGTATTGTCTAACGGAATACGCTATTACGCTGCTTGCTGTCATTTGGCATAACGTGCTTTGCATTCATACAACAGTCGCCAACCAAAACTTTTGCTTTAACGCCAATAAGCTTCACCAGAAATCTTAACATAGTAAAAGCGCCCCTCCTCTCCTTTTTTCCCCTTCCTTTCTCTTACTTTCTGTTTGTCTCTTTTTTCTTTTCTTTTTATGTCATTATCTATCATTTTTTCTTTTATTTGAATATATTTTATGTTATTATTATTATACCATGTATGGAAATTTTTCTTAAACAAATAAAAAAGATCTTTCCAAAAAATTTAAAACAACATTAAATATTAAAATATACTTTTTTTAAAATTGTAGAAAATTAGATAGACCTCACGTCCTCACCTAATTGGCAAATTAATAATTATGCTTGCTTTTTTTCTTCTTACATTTGTGATTGTGATTTGTTTTATTAGTTTTAAATAATAAAATATTTTATATAAATACTATGTTTAATTGTTTATATAAAAAAATAGTCATTGTGTATTTTATATATATATATATATATATGGTTTCGTGTATTATGTATATATATATGTATTGTCTCACATATTTTTAATTTATATTTTATAGGAATAACTAGTTTTTAATACATATAACATGGTCTAACTTTTATGGTTAGCAGATTGTACTTACCAAATTTAGTTTAATTTAATTAATTTATTATTAGTAAATTGTATAAGAAATGAATTAGTTGAATTAAAATGATTTTTTCTTAAATACAATTTGTTAATAACCATGAAAGTTAAATCATACTATATATAATAGTTGATTTTTTATATACATATAATATTTTGTTAAAAAAAATACCATTTAAAACTAATAAAATTATCACATGACAAATTAAAAAAAAGGAAAGAAAAAGAAACAAGCTAGCATAATAAGAATCAAAATTCTCTAAATTTAAAAAATTAATAAAATAGAAAATTAGTCACTCTTAAATTAAAATAATAAAATACATATTTTATAAAAATTATAAAATTAATAGTAATTAACTTCTTATTTTATCACTTTATTAATTTTTTTATTTTAAAATATCTAAATTCATGAAAATGGGAATGTTGGCTATTGGATGAAACTTACCCGATTTTTCTTAATCCCAAAAAAAAAAAAAAAAATTAAAATTTAATATTTAATGTTATTTCTATTATTTTTGAAATAATATTTTTTTTTTATCTATTGAACAAAAAATTCCTACTATCTAACTATTAATCGGTGGCTCTTGAGGTCAAATCAAATTATGTATAGAATAATTTTTATAACGAAGATAAAGGGGCCCAATAAGATGCATATAGAATAATGATAGCTAGAAAAGTTAAATTTTAAAAATCAGGAATATTCTCTGTCCAAAGAAAACAAATTATCTCTTTAAAAAAAAACTTTAACTACACATGTTAAAATGATTATTAGTAAAAAATTTTATAGTAAATATATAATAAATACATAAAAAAACTCAAATTTTATATGCTTTCTATAGAAGAAATAAATAAAAAATTTTAACATGTACTTTTAAATATGGTATTTAAATTCTAAAAAAAAATCAAGGGAGCATCTATTTAATAAGAAAACTAGAGGCATATATAGCTCATTGGAAAATCTATTCATGCCAGCTTGAAATAACACCATTTGGTGGAGTTGTACCCTCTTTTATCACTTTTTAATAACTTCTTTCAACTTATTGTTTTTTTATTATGGTTAATCTTTCAACTTATTCTTGATGATTACAATATAATATAAAAATAGAGTAAAAATTCTTCTCCATTTTTAACTATTTATTCAATGAACATTGTATTTTTTAACTATTATAAAAATATAAACTTATCTTCATCCATTTTTGTATTTGTTCAATCTGATTCCTAAAATCAGTTGACAGCAGGTCAATGCTGACATGTCAGATAATGTGTTTACGAAGGAGATAGAAACAAATCGCCTCTTGAGTTCCTCAACCATCTCTCTCCTTCACTTCTCCTGCTCCTTCTCTGCTGTTACCTCCTCCCTCTCCCTCTGAAACTCTCTCTCCCTCCTCTTCTCCCTCTTCTCCAACACCTCCATCAACTCCAAAACGCTAATCCTAACACTCCCAAATCTACCATATCTCCTCCTCGAAATTATTATCAAAATCATCACCACCATAATCATCATCAAAATCACCAAACTCACTCCTCCTCGTCCTCATCACAATTATCATCGTCATCAATAATTTTATCATTAGAATCTAAAAATTCAAAAACCAAAGACACAATCATACTAAAGAAGTACACTGGTCACTTGAAGAAAAAATTTATTTTTTTCAAAAAATAACAAAAAAATAAAGACTAAAAAAGAAGAGTAAGGTTTGAGTGTTAAAATAAATGAAACTCACGATGTTGTTGTGGCAGTGGTAGTAGCAATGAGTGGTGAAGAGAAATTAGAAAGTAAAAAAATACAGAAGGAGGAGAGGAGGGAGAGAGAGTTTAGAAAAATATATTTCATTAATCATCATGGATAAATGGTGGTGATGATATTATTAATGACGATGATGATTGTGAGTGCGGTGGCAAAGAGGGAGAAGGAGGAAGAAAGAGTTTCAGAGGGGGAGAGGGGGATGGTTGAATGGCTCAGGGGACGATTTGTCCCTATTACGAAGGAGACGTTACCTGACACGTTAGCGTTGACCTGCTGTCAGCCGGTTCCAGGAACTAGATTGAACAAATACAAAAGTAAATGGAGACCGATTTATGAACGAAGTTTAGCTTAATGAAAAAAGAATTAAAAAAGTTTTCAAAATTGATTTTGAAAACAAAAGTGGAATTTATGATAATCCTTGTGGTTACATTCGCCTTCTCTTAACCTTGATGAATCTTGCATACTTAGACTTTGAGAATCTCAAAAACTTATATCAGAATTGTATTATTAGAATTCTTTTGAATTTGTATGACTTGAAAGTAACTACTTCACATTTGAATTGGGTAAAGATCTTTGAGGCTGTTGACTCATAGTACTTTGTCACAAGGCAGTTCTTAATGGGCTTTCAATCGATAATCTCGGGCTAGTTAGCCCAAGTTATCGGGTGATAAAGCAACCCCCGGATCTAATTATCCAAGTCTCTCCTTGATACAATCATACCATAAGCACATAACTAGGGTTTTTATTGATCCAAACATCGATGCCTAGAGCCTCTTTAGGTTTCGTCTTAAGGCGACTCTTTAAGCGGGCTTTCAAACGATAATCCCAGTCCAGTTAGCCCAAGTTATCGGGTGATGAAGCACCCCTCTGATTTACTCGCCCAAGTCTTTTCTTGAAACAGAAACATCACAGGCACATAACTGGACCCTAATCATTGTTGCTCAAAGCCTTAAAACTTTTGATTTCCTTGATCTTTCCAAACTTTCTCTCTTCTCTCTCTTTTTTTTCACTGCTTCAAGGAATCGATGATCAAATTCTCATAATACTTCTTCAAATTTCTGTTCTCGAATATTCTTTTTCCATTTTCTCAAGATTTAAATAATCAAATTCATCAAATATAACCACCTCTTTTAAGCACCACCACTTTCATTTGAATTTATTATTCAATCTTTTCATTAAGATATCCTCCATAAAAATTAGTTACCGGAGGAACAAGCATTCAGATTTTAAGCTTTTAAAGAAAAGAAAGATAGACTATGTAATGCATGCAAAGAAGAAAATAAATAGAAAAGAAAACAAAAGGAAGAACAAAGATAAAGAAAACTAAAATCAGGAGGGAAAAACAAAAACAAAAAGGAAAGAAATAACTAACCACCATAAGAGAGGATTCATCTTACTCTAATCTTACCCAAGATTATTCATTCATCACCATTGTTTCTTTTTCATGTTCTTCATTATCTATGGTGTTACTAACACTAACTTAAAGTTTGATAGAGTTTTAGTTTTAGTGATAAGTGTAAGTCATATAAAGAAACATACGTTCATGAAAATGAAAAGAAAAAGATAAACCCTAAACAACATGATTTAAATAAAGGGGTGCCTGAATTGAAAACGCTTGGCGTTAGTTAAGGACACCGGGTGATAGAGCATTACCGTCGGTTAAGAATTTTTTCTCGGTAAGAGAAATAGCTTCATTGTAAGTATAGTTTCAAACCGACAAATAACACTCAATCAAAGTTTAATTTTGGTTGTCACAAGTTCAACCCAATAAAAATAACCGAGAGTATTAGTCTCGGGTTGTTCTCCCTAGGAATTACAATCGAGTGCTCAATTATTGGTTATGAGTATCACGGGTTGGGTTGATAAAGAAGCGAGAATTTAAATGACAATAAAATAAAGATAACAACTAAGGAAAGCAATTACTAAAAAGAGATTCATGGCAAGGATTGAGAATCTAGGCTTTCTATCATAGTCATTAATTATCATAAAATAATTGTCAAGAGCTAATCCTATTTCGTCATCTCCAACATCGGAAGAAGGTATAATGTTATCTTCACATTGAGAGAAAGTCAAATAGGACTAGTTAATCCCAATCCATAAGTAATGTTAATGGAAACAAAACTAACTAATCACTCTAGATCACCAATCTAAATTTGGTATTAATGACTCAAGATTGCCCAATTTCTCTTACCAAGCCAAGAATGCTCACAATCTACTCTAAAACTCAACCAAGCATTTTATCAAACACTTGGAAGGCATAAAAATAAAGCATGGTAAAATTGCAAGAAGCATAAATCTACAACTACCCAATGCAAGAAATCAATAACAATAACTCAAACAAGCAAGAAAAGAACATAAAACATCAAATTGTATTAAATGAAATTGAAATTAACAAGTGAGTTCATAAACTAAAAATGACATAAATGAGAAATTAACAAAAGAAACTAAGAGAACAAAGATGTAGGAACAAGAAATTGCAAGGAAAACTAAATGAAAACAAGAAATAAAACCTAAATCTAAGAGAGTTTGACCTAATCCTACCCTAATTCTAGAGAGAAGATGGAGCTTCTCTCTCTAGAAAACTACCTAAGGCATGATTCCTACACTACCTAATTTCTTCTCCCTTGTTCTCTCTTGAATTCTGCATCAAATAGCTTGAGAAATAAGTTGGATTTGGGCCTAGAAAGCTCAGAAATCGTCCCAGCGTATTCACTTTAATGAGGTCACGTGACCAGCATCACGCGTACGCGTGGTTGACGCTTGCGCGTCGATTGGCAAAGTTCTCTTTCACGCGTACGCGTGGGTGACACGTGCGCGTCGCTGGCAAATTCCCTCCTCACGCATACGCGTGGATGACGCGTGCGCGTGGCCTTGAATCCTCCAAATGCTCATTTCTTCATGAGTTCTCCACTTTGCATGCTTTTTCTTCACTTCTTCCATCCAATCCTTGTCTTATAAACCCCAAGATCACTCAACCAACATATCAAGGCATTGAGTGGAATCAAAGTGGATTAAATTTAGCTATTTTAAGGCCTAAAAAGCATGTTTTCATTCTTAAGTACAAATTAGGGAGAATTACAAAAGCATGCTATTTCATTGAATAAATGTGAGATAAGTTGATAAAATTCCCTAAATTCAACACACGATAAACCACAAAATTGGGGTTTATCGCCGGGCGTCCTTGCATGCATGCTCCCCTGGGAGCTTGCCTAGCCTAGACGCCAGGCTTCTAGTGTGGCCGCTAGGCGTGTGGTCTTCTTTGCACATGGACGCCTGGCATTTTTTTTGAGCGCCTGGTGTTCATCCTTTTTTATTTTTATTTTTGAGAAATAATGAGCGGATATTTTATACGCTTTTTGGCATCATTTTTGTATTGTTTTAGTCATGTTTTGTTTAAGTTTCATTATATTTTCATAGGTTTTAGTGCAAAATTCACATTTTTGGATTTTACTTTGAGTTGTTGTGTTTTCTGATGATTTCAGATAATTTTTGGTTGAAATTACGGAGTTTTTGCAAAGTCCAATTCAGAGGCAAGGAAAGCGTAGCAGATGTTGTCAGATTCTGACCTCCTTGCACTCAAACGAGCATTTTTGGAGCTACAGAGGTCTAAATGACACGCTCTGAATGACGTTAGAAAGCTAACGTTCAGAGCTTCCAGTAATATATAATGGTCTATACTTTTCTTTAAAGGAGCTTGCCCATATTGGGCGTTGAACGCCCAAGAACTACCCCCTTTCTGGCGTTCAACGCCCCAAAGGGAGCAAGCTGGCGTTTGGACACCCAAAAGGAATCAAAATCGGCGTCCAATGCCTCAAGAGGAGCACTAAGACGTGAGTTCACCAAAAGCTCAGCCCAAATACTCACTAAGTGGGCCCAAAAGTGGATTTTCGCCTCCTTTAGCTTAGTTTATCACATTTTTGTAATTTTTAATTATGAGTAACATCTTTTAGGTCTAGTATTTTATTATAAATAAGAGACTTACTTACTCCTGAGGATTATGCCTCCCAGGAGGGGAGAAGCACAGACATATTACATTGCACTTTCTTTAAGCATGAGCAACTAAACCTCCTAAGTTAGGGTTAGGAGCTCTGCTGATTCTCATGGATTAATAATATTACTGTTTCTATTTCAATACACGTTTGATTCCATTCTCTTGTGCATTTTCATTCTTCATCTCATGAATGGAGGATGAACCGTGACATTCATTCTTGTTCTACATGGGTTCCGTGTGAGTCCTGACCTGGATAGCATTTAACCACAGCTAGAGAATGCACTGTGGATTCCAAGAGAGTGCCTGGGCAACTTTGGATAAGTGACATAAAATTTCGTTGACCGTGGGTTGCTGAGGTCTCTGTGGCGTTAAGGCTAGAGTTTGAGAAGCAACATTCCCTGATTCGAAAGATCCGACCTTGTCTGTGGCATTTTGAGTAGGATCGCGAAGGGGAGTGGATTGTTTAGGTCTTCACCTTCGGCTATAATGGGAAGCCATGAGTTAACTTGATGAGGATGTTACATGAGTTGTTCGGATATGGTGGACTGCTATGGTTAAAAAGAGGCTAACTTGATGAGGATGCTACATGAGTTAGTCAATTATGGCTGCCATTGAATGAATAATTCATTATTGAAGTAGACAGTAAGAAAAGTCAATCTGAAAAAAATACGCATCTCCGAAGCCTTAACTGAATCCTTATCACTGTTTTCACAATCATTCTGGTATTTCGTTCTTTACTATTTTATTTATGCTTTCAAACAAACAACCATCTTTTCTAATCGCCTGACTAAGATTTACAAGATAGCCATTGCTTGCTCAATCTGACAATCTCCATGAGATTCGACCCTCACTCACCTGAGGTATTACTTGGACGACCCGGTGCACTTGCCGATTCAGTTGTGCGGAGTTCAATTTCGCGCACCAAGAACTACTTAAGCAAAAGGAAACAAAAAATGCATGCAGAAGAGACTAAGGATGCAATGTAAGGAAAAATGTGTTAAAACAAAGAAGAGAAAACAAAAACTAACCATAATTTGGTTGCCTCCCAACAAGCACTTTTTTAACGTCATTAGCTTGACGTTGAGTCTTTTGGGCTGGAAATCAGGTTGTTTCACGGCACCTTCCACCAGTGCCATACTCCATCACTGCCAATGCTTCTTTGGCTGTCATCTTTTGTAATGAACCTCCAACCATATTAGAAGTTTGAAGGTTGAAGGATCCCATCGTAAAAGAATAGGATTAGAAGCCATTCGAATAAGTCATGATGTGGACATTCTTCAAGCGGTTTTTTATATCTTTCCCATGCTTCAGGGACTGATTCACTTTATTTTTAGGAAAAGAAAACAATGTCCTTCCTTCGGACTAAACTCTCATTATCTACTACCATTCTCTCTTTCTCTTCTCCTTGCACGTAAAAACACAAAAGATCAAACATACCTTGTGGAAGAAAGAAGAATGAAATAGAAGAATCTAAACATATTTTAGAAAATACAAGGGGAGAAAAGAATAGGAACAAAATAAACAAGATCTAAGTTAGGATTTAACCGGACATAAGTTGTCAATCTCAATTAATCTCCGGCAATAGCACCAAAAATTTGATGAGCGAAAACTAGAGCTCACGGATACCGACAAGTGCACCGCATCATTCAAGTGATTCCACAGTGAGTGGATATCATTCCCACGAGGATTAATGAATTGAGGCAAACAAAGTCTAATTAAATATCTAATTAGATCGATCAAGCATGAGATTTTGGATTGTGGATCTTGGAGAATAGAAGAAACAAAAGAAAAGACTCGGAAAATGCTTGGAATCTTGGAAGTTGAGTGCTTCAGAGGCAGTGATATTGATTAAAATAAAACAATAATGTAGAGAATCAAGGGCTTTAAATATGTTTAATCCCTTAGGAAAATCAAACCTTGTTCACTTATTTTGAAGTATGTAAAGATCTTTCACGACAAATCTTAAGTAACTAATTTCCAATTCCTCAGTTCCTCAGTTTCTCTTTAATTAACCAATTGCTAATTCCTTGGTCAACCGATCAATTAAAGAGGTTAAGCACAAAAACTGATTTGGTTTCTAATAAAATTTAAAAGTAGTCCTTAGATCGAATTATATATCACTTATTCAAACTAGTCCTGTCCAGTTAAATCTTAGAAGAAAACACAATTTTCAAAGTTGTTCTAATCCGAATTATATGTCACTTATTCAAAACTAGAGTGATTGAAAATTATGTATGTGTCACACAATAATTGATCCACTATTCCTAGCCGAATTCAAAAAGTCACGTGAAAGAGTTTTCAAGCTATAATTCAGATATTAGTTTTTTTAAAGCAATAAAAGAATTCAAGAGGGACTAGCATACCTTTCGATACTATTAATCCGAATGAAGAATGAATAACTCAATCATGAAACAGATCAATGCAAGACTTCAAAATAAAATAAACTTAGATTAATGATCCATAGAAAACATAAACAGAGCTCCTAACCCTTTGACAAAGGGATTAGTTACCCATGGAGGAATGAAAAACAATTAATGAAAAGAAACTATGCTAAAGAACCGAATGTCCTTCTCTATGAACAAAGTTCACTTATTTATATCCTAATTTTAGAATTCAAATTCAGAACTATCCTAATCTTATCTCTCAGAAAGGAAGATAAGACAACTAACTACTTACTTCAAATTCAAATCAAAACAATAATTCAAATCTAATCTAGAAACAAATCCTAATAACCAAATCTTTTATCTTTCTAGAAAGAATTAATAACTAATCTTTTGGAGCCTTGAATCTTTTAGATGTGATTAAGACTTCTAGTGATGTGTATGATTGAGATTGGGCCTTAATTGTTATATCATGGGAATTGGAATTGGCTTCACGCTGGGATTGGGATTGAAAACTGGAGGGATGCCGGGCTTGCCCCCTTGGCTGCCGGGCGTGCATGGAGTCAAGGAGCATGGCCGCCAGGCATTTGGCATGGCTGCTGGGCTTGTGGTGTTGCACGCCGGGCGTGCATGTGACGATGGAGGGGATGCCAGGTGTGTATGTGATGATGGAGGGGACGCCGGACTTATGTGTGCAGCTGCCGGGGGTCCCTTAGTTTGATTCCTTAGGGCACGATTTTGTTCCTTAGGGCACGGTTTTAACTGTACTTGTGTTTTTCTTGTCAAAAATCTTTGATTCTTGTTTATTTTGAGCCGAAAACTCCTGAAAATACAAAAATACTATCCCAACTCCAAATATTTATTTATGAAATTCCATTAGAAAACATAAGAAATTTGATTAAAACCTATGAAACTGAATGAAAAAGAACCTCATAAATCACTTAAGATGACATGTCATCATTGCTCAATTGCTCGATATATCTATTTAAGTAAATTCTGTGGCCAAGATCCCCTTGGCCTTAGGGACCAGCTTTATACCATGGCCCCTACATAACAGCCTTTGATAAGAGTGGGGTCAAAGGTGCTCATATCAATATCCGGTGGTTGAACATTGGTATGATATTCTTTAAGGCTGACATTCATTTGTTCGACATAGCAAGGGCTATCGTTAGCTTCGATTTCCTCAATTCTTCCATCCTCATCCCAGAGCACCTATTTTTAATGCAATGTCAAGGGAATTTCCCCTACTCCATAGATCCAGTCTCTTCCAAACAACATGTTGAAGGTTGCCTTGGTAGGCACCACTATGAACACCGTGGATCATTCGACACTTCCTACTTTAACCCTTAGTGGGATCATTCTGAGAGTTGTTGTCAACTTGCCATTAAATCCAATAACAACCAAGTTCATTTTAATTAGATATTTGACTGTTTTCTGGAACAAAGGTAACATGCTCTCTAGCAACAGGTTAATTGCCACTCCTCTATCAACCAATACACGATTGATCACCAGTCCTTCGACTTTTGCTTTAATATGCAGCGGTCAAAGATGACCATTGGTGATCTCATCAGGTCTTTTAAACATCCTTTTTAATTATACCATTTTCGATAAATCTCATCTCCTAGAACGATGTCATCACTGTCTCCTTCAAGATAATTCCAAGGCCCTTTAGGGTTGCCCTGGAAGTCGAAAGGGAGAACAGATACTGTGGCAATATACCTAAAACCAATTTCTCTAAATATCACATCCAAATCATCCTCGAAACCAGAATCGAAATTCTCTGTCAGTGCTTCTTCTTCTTCTTCCTTCCTTTTAGGAATTGACTTAGTCAATGAAACTTCTTTTGACTTAACCTTCACTTCTTGGTCTTTACCCAAGGATACCTTTTCTCCCTTCTGTTCTTATTTTTTAGGTGACTTACTTTCTTTGCTCAACTCTAGATATAGCCCCTGTGTATTGACATAAGCATTATGTGTTTGAGCTACAGCTCTTGGAATGAAGGGAGCTCTTTCTTGAAAATTACGTTGAGACCTTGCTCGACCACTGCCTCTTCTACTTGCCTCTCATCTAGTCTGACTTGACACCTCCTGGGGTTTCTAGTCGACTGTCACCATAGTGCACATTTGTTGTTTGATAGGAGAATCTACAAAATCTCAACCTTTGCCTCTTTACTTTAGTCAAGCTCGCCTTAATTCCTCTTGATGAACACACTCTCGACTCTTTTTGTGTGATTCGAAAGCCTTAGCAGCTGAAGTGTCGAACAAGGAACTGTAGCGAGGGCATATAACCACATTTCCTTCCTTCTCTCTTTGCCTTAGCAAAAAGTCCAACAAGTCTTCTCATACTTTTGGGTAAATATACCTCTCTGCTTTGAACATATCCCGCTCAAATTGATCATCTTTTCTTATAGGTTTGATGAAAGCCATGTTAATTGAGAAGGCCGCTTCTTCTATTTCAGCAAAGTTCGACGTGACATGAAAAGGGTCAGAATCTACTTTCATCTTAGGTTTGTCAGCGAACTTCAGTCGACTGGCGTCAATAGGCATGACAATTTCCCCCAACGGGGAGGGTATCTGCGGGAATTTACCCGACAGGGGACAGATTTGGGGACCCGTATAATCTCCCTTACAGAAAATTATTTAAATGCCCTTCATATATATATATATATATATATATATATAGTTTCTCTATGCCTTTGTAACCCTATGCCACCTCACTCTCACAATCACTTACGGATTCACTCCCTCTCTTCGTGGAAGAACCCTAACCTTTCCAGTCCACCTCTCTTCCGTCGTCCGCTGCCCCCTAAACCCCTTCACCGTCGCGCTCCTCCTTCTCATTGCTTCCTCCTCTCACCCTTAAGATCACCGCAGCAGTCATCGGTTTGTCGCGTGCCTAAGACGCCCCTGCCGAGGAGAGCGTCACATCTTCGCGGGAGTCTCGCCATCTTCCTGGGAGCGTCGCATTCTCTGTCGCAGCAGTGAGCATCGCCGTCGCAGCAGTGAGCATCAATTTTCACCTTCTTCCGATTTTATTCTTCTATTCTATTTCTCCGTGTCAATGATCTTCTTTCGTGAAAAAAAATTCATTAGTTTTTAGGTCATTTAAAAGTCATAGACTCTATTCTGGTTAATAGGTTCAAGTTCACACCCCCTTTTAGAGAAAATGGCAGTGATTGATGAAAAAGATAATCAATTCCCCGAAGGAATGCGTGTGTTCTTGCTGTTGATGATGACTTAACATGTCTTATGGTTTTGAAGACTTTGCTCCAAAAGTGTCATTATTAGGGCACCTTCTTCTGATCTTATTCTTCTATTCTATATGTTACCAAATTTTATTTTGCTAAATTCTTTTTTATGTTCATTGTTTTTTTTATATATAAATATAATATATATTGGTACTAGATTATTATTCAGTGTAAGTTAATTTGAATCTATATGTTATTTTGTTTGGTTTTTCATGTAAAAAATTTTATCATAAGTTTTGTTTGATATGCATAATCTTTCAATTTTAAGTGTTTGCTCATCTGAAGTTATTATCGATGAAGTAAAGCAAATTCTCATATTAATAATCTTGGAAACCTTAGATAAGAAGGATCTGTCTATTATGCAATTACCTAAATTGGTTTTGGTAGTGAAAATTTTTCAATATTTTATTTTTGTACAAATTCACGGAAATCTGCGGAGCCCTTGGTCTCCAGCGGATACGGGGTCCCTATTACCCGTTGCGGGGATGGGGCGGGGACGAGGACAGGTTATGGAGGCAGGAGGCGAGGGGTATGTCCCCGCCCCCATGGGGACGCGTTGTCATCCATAGTCCTCAATAGCTTTTTGTATCAAGTTCCTAAAACGAACACAATTATTAGTACAATGTCCAGAACTTTGATGAAATTTGCAAAACATTTTTTTTAATCTCAGAAACAGATGACATTTTTTTTCTTTAGAGAGTACAAGCTGCTTATCTTTTAACAACTTATCAAAAATTTGTTTAGCTTTCTTTAGGTCGAAAGAGTAATTCTTTTCCCCATGACAAAAGGGTCTTATCTTTTACCGGATTAAGAGATCAACACACATAAGGAGGCCCATATTTCAATTCTGCAGAACACATAAGGAGGCCCATATTTCAATTAGTGTCATTGATTGCATGAGTAAGGAAACCTTTTGTTCAACTCTTCCTTACTCATGCAATCAATGAAATTCACCTTTTTATTAAATAAAGGTTTTCTTTTGTTCGACTCTAGCTCCTCTGTTTCTTTATTTAACTTTTCGATTTGCTGTGTTTTATTAGCTAACTGAGCCAAGTCAAAGAATTGTTGATTCACTAATTTCTTTCGAATATTAAAATCAAGCCTTTTGATAGCCATCTTGACTACTTCAGGTTCAGGAATAGGAGTGAAACACTTATTTCTCATATTTTTGAATCAGATGAGATAATCATCGATTGACTCAACTTTCTCTCTCTTTACTGTGAATAAATTAGACAAAGTCACCTTTATTTCTCCCCTAAAGAATAGATCATGAAAACTCCTTTCTAATTGAACCCAACTATGGATCAAATTAGGTTGCAAGTTTGAAAATCAAGTGAATGCATTTTTTGTGAGTGAAGAAGGAAAATAGCTCATTTTCAAGTATTTATTCTTGGCCAGCTCACCAATTTTGACTGTATATCAAGCAATGTGCTCTATAGTCGATTCTCCACTTTTTTCAACAAACTTTGTAAGGGATTTAAGAGTTTTGACTCCCCTCGAGAGTTCATCTTACAAGACATAATTTGGAAAGGGGGATATGAAATAAGGTTGATTTGTCACCCCTATATTCAACCCTGCTCTATTCAAGATTTGCTCGACAACTTAGGTTTTTTTTTTACCATAAATTTGAGTAGCATTATTGTCCTGGCCTCATTTAATATCCTGTTTGCGTCATCTCCCTATTTAGTATTAGAGGGGTTATTAACGTGTATCCCGCCTAGGGTGGTACAAAAGGTCGATTGATTGCTCCTACAATATCATCGACTCGTCAAGCAACTTGCTCTATTTTAGCATTGTTATTTTCTATCATGGGGTTTAGCACGGTAGCCATCTGCTGAGTAAGCATATTCACTAAATCACTATGGCTATCCTCGATTTGCTATCTAAACACAGCCAAGGATTCGACTGTATTAGGAGATGATATTCCGATAGAAATCTATCTCGACATATTTGGGAAAATGGAGGTACGTGCCCCTTCTATGGGCAACTTAGGTGCCCCTGTGCCTTGTGTCGAAGAGGCATTTGGCATCGTAGAAGTAGATTGTGGCATAGATACTGACACTAAATACGGAGGGTTATTCATCAAGTATTGGTAGATATTGTAGTTTTCCATGCCAGGATTATAATTATATATCCCCATTAGGGGATAACCTAGATGAAGCGGTACTAGATTGTACAAAGAGTTATATCTTGTGGTAGTAGCACCACCTATATATATCCTATATTAGGATTATCTAGAAGTGGAAAATAATTCAGGGGTAGCTCATATGGAGGCCATATGACGAGCACAGCCGCTGGGATTCCTTCTGTGACAATTGGGTTCATCCTTCGCCTTGAGGTGCCAGTCGATGAGACAATCTCTGTCTCAGGGCCTCTCGTGGAATTCTCAATATCATTATTTGATGTATTAGTCAAAGACGAGGCTCTATCAGACATTATTAATTTACCACTGCATAATTGCATACACAGCTTGGCACCCTGACTTAACCAGGGTCCCACCGGGCGTGCCAATTTTGCTTCACTTGATTTTTTGTAAACTCGACAGGGTGTCGAATCAATCTTGTATCAAGATCTCAATTCGGGGAGGAGATATGACTCCTCTAAAAATAGAGTGAGCTTGACCCGGGAATTATTTGGTGTTTATATCAAGAAAGAAAAATGTATTAAATTCGACCAAGTTAGATATCGAATTGAAAAAATAACCTAAATAAAATAATATAGTTGAAGTTTAAAAGAAATGAAATACTTGACTAGACAAGGAGAATGAAAACAAAGATAAATAAGTAATAAAATAACTGAGATTTAAAGTAAACAAAAATTAGTGCGCTTGAACAAGATAAATTGAAAATGACTGAACAGATAAATTTAAAATAAAAGAAACAAAAACAATAAAGGAAATAAACAAAAGGTTGACTCCAAACACTCACATGTACTTGCACTCCATCACCTTCCGTTATGTCATTGAGATTGAGAATCTTTGTAGAGTTTTGTATGATGATTTAGTGTTTTTTTCTATTGAAGTCCCTTCTATCCTTCTAAACTTGTTCTATTTATAGACCTTAAGGATAGACTTGATCCTAAAAAATCTTGACCACGACCTAGTTCTTCTTTTTCCTTAAGTCATTGATGCGTGCGCATCTTTAGTATTTTCCTTCTTAATTTCAAGTGATTTATTAAGAAATTCTATTAAATAATCAATGAATTTAAGGTTAGAATGAATATTACTTTGATTAGTTGAATTGATTGATTATAGGAAACTTTAGAAGGAAAACAAAAGAAACAGAGTGAAAAGCATGCACACAGAAAGCTTCTTGGAATAGAAGAATCATGGAAGCAGAAAGCCCTCTGGAATAGAAAACTCCTGGAAAGCAAAAAGGGAAGAATGGGCGTTGTACGTAAACAAGACTACGTACTACATGAAAGGAGGAAAAGAAAGTGTGTGTATACACACACACACCTATGCGTACGCATAACCCACAAACATTAAATGATTGACGTAGTACGTAGGCAATCTCACATACTACGCAGAAGATGTGCGTACGCACACAAGCATGCGTACGCACAAAATAGAAGAATTTGGCAAAATGCGCGTACGCACAGGTTGAATTTCAAGTAATATGTGGAGTTTCTCACGTATTACGTTAGGGCAAGCAACTTAAGAAAATTGGCTCACGTACAACGCAGCTACTTCACATTGTACATGAGCCCATAAATGACACTTAAAGAGCACACTTTCAAGTCAAGTATAACGTGAATTGAGCCATGTACTACTTGGGCCTCACTACCTCTTCCAGAACCTCAGTTCAAGACTTTCTGTTCAAAAATTTCAACTCTTGAGGATCATTCACAATTAATGTTGACAGTTATTAAAGATCACAAGAAATCAAGAAAGATATCTTCTCGGTGGAGAGTAATTAGGAAAATATTTGATTTTGTTTTAGATTTTAATTTGTTTTTGAAATTTGAATTTGAATTCTGTTTTAGCTAGGTTAGTATTTAGGGAAGAGGGTTTTAACCTCTTCGGTACTTGGTCACTTTGCAATTTTAATTTCTTAATGATTTCAAGAACAAGCATGAGTTTCTAATTCTCCTCGGTTAAGGTTAGGAGCTCTGTTAGTCTATGGATTAATGCAATAACTTTTTCTATTTCTAATTTATGCAATTGATTCTTCTTTAAGAAATGGTTTTCGTTCTTCATCTCAAAGGGTTGGAATATGTTGGGAAACAATTCCTCTATGACTTGAATTTTTTTAATCTTTTAGAAAATTGATTAATTGAATTAAGCTTGAAAACCTCTTCTCATAATTTGTAAGTTTTGAAATTAGATTGATAAGTGACATAGAATCAACTAGGTTAAACTCTTATGAATTGTGTGGTTTTTTTCTTCAACTCTTTTCTTGATTAAGTGACTAAGGGATTACTATTTAATTAGGGTAAAGAGAAATTGAATCACCAAGGATTGGGGTTTAATTACTAATGATTTTCCATAAAAGAATCATTGCATGATTAGAATAGAAAGTGAATAGTATTGATACAAACAACTAACATCTCTGAAACCTTAGCTTTCTCAATCATATTATCTTGTTCATGCTCACTGTTTGTTTCTGTTTTGCCTTGTTTAGTTTCTGTTTATGTTCAAAAGCCTTCAAAATCCTAATTTGATTGTCTGACTAGATTAATCAACTGATTTTGCTTACTTAACTCGTTAATCCTCGTGGGATCGACCCTCATTTACCTAAGGTTACTACTTGATACGACCCAGTGCACTTGCCGGTGTTTTGTAGATTGTAAAAATTTGGCATCAAGTTTTTGGTGCCGTTAATGGGATTAATTGTGGATAACCAACTGACAATCAATTGATTACTTAGATTAGACCTTTTAAATTTTGTTTATTTACTGTTTTGCTTTTTATTTCCCCTCTGAGAATTCCCTTCGGTATTGTGAAGGGAGTTCCAATTTGATTTCCTTGTTGTTTTTGTCTATGCAGAAAAACAGGGATAAAGAACCGCTTCAGTACGATCCTGAAATTGAAAGAACTCTTCAACAGCAGAGAAAACAAGCTAGAAATCAATTCGTTGAAGAAGAGACAGAAGAAGTGGTTGAGGAAGAATTATCTGAGCCACATATGGCAGAGAATAATAATGCTAATCCACCAAGGAGAACTCTCGGATAATACATTAATCCTAATCCAGATAGTTGTAGAAGCAGTATCATTGCACTTACTGTCTGAGCCAACAATTTTGAATTGAAGCCACAACTTGTCATATTGGTTCAACAGAATTGCCAATTCAGTGGAAGCCCACAGGAGGATCCGAATTTGTTTATTTCTAACTTTCTGCAAATTTGTGATACGGTCAAGACAAATGGTGTCTCGGCTGAGGTTTATCGTTTGTTGCTCTTTCCTTTTACTGTAAGGGATCGGGCTAAGCAGTGGTTAGAGAATCAGCGCAAGGAGAGCATAGCTACATGGGAGGATTTGGTCACTAAGTTTCTAAACAAATTTTTCTACCACAGAGGCTTACTAAGCTCAGAACTGATATTCATACCTTCAGATAGCAAGAAGGAGAATCCCTATATGAAGATTGGGAGAGGCTTAAAGAGATGCTCAGAAAGTGCCCTGATGATATGTTTGCTGACTAGGTCCAGCTTCAGATATTTTATGATGGGATCACTCCCACCTCACGGATGGCACTGGACACTTCAACTGGAGGATCTTTATATATGAAGAAAACCATTGAGGAAGCACAAGAATTGATTAAGATGGTGGCCAACAATCAATATCTTCATGGAGTTAGGTGCTTTGGATACTCTATTAGCTCAAAATAAGATTATGTCCTAACAAATGAATGCAATTACTCAACACCTAGGAGGAATACAAGTCTCGGCAGTAAGCTCTCAAGAGAATTCTTATGGTATGAGTAATGGATTTTCTGAAGGTAAAGGAATGGAGTATGGACAATCCTCTCTAGAGCAAGTGAATTAAATGGGCAATCCTTTAAGACAACCTCAGAATGACCCCCTACTCTAACACCTTTACTCCTGGGTGGAGAAACCACGCAAACTTTGGGTGGGAAAACCAAAATCAGAGACCAAACCAGTTTAACAACACCCACTAACCCCATCAGTTTAATAACAACCAATAGAATACCTTTAGCCATCACAACACCAGTAACCTCTCTTTAAACCATTCCCACTGATGAGCGGATAATTTATACGCTTTTTGGCATTGTTTTTAGGTAGTTTTCAGTATGTTTTAATTACTTTTTAATATATTTTTATTAGTTTTTATTAAAAATTCACATTTCTGAACTTTACTATGAGTTTGTGTGTTTTTCTATGATTTCAGGTATTTTCTGGCTGAAATTGAGGGACCTGAGCAAAAATCTGATTCAGAGGTTGAAAAAGGACTGCAGATGCTGTTAGATTCTGACCTCCCTGCACTCTAAGTGAATTTTCTGGAGCTACAGATGCCCAATTGGAGTGCTCTCAATTGCGTTGGAAAGTAGACATCCTGGACTTTCCAGCAATATATAATAGTTCATACTTTTCCCGAGATTTGATGGCCCAAACTGGCGTTCCAAGTCAGCATAAAAATTCTGGCGTCAAAACGCCAGAATTGGCATAAAAGCTGGAGTTAAACGCCCAAACTAGCACCCAAGCTGGCGTTTAACTCCAAGAAAAGTCTCTACATGTGAAAGGTTCAATTCTCAGCCCAAGCACACACCAAGTGGACCCGGAAGTGGATTTCTGTATCATTTACTTATTTCTGTAAACCCTAGGTCACTAGTTCTCTATAAATAGGACCTTTTGCTATTGTATTTTCATCTTGGAATCTTTCAATCAATCTTTTAATCATGCTTTGATGATTGAACCCTCTTTGGGAGGCTGGCCTCACGGCCATGCCTAGACCTTTTGTTCTTATGTATTTTCAACGGTGGAGTTTCTACACACCATAGATTAAGGTGTGGAGCTCTGCTGTTCTTCATGAATTAATGCAAAGTACTATTGTTTTTCTATTCAACTCAAGCCTATTTCTTCTCTAAGATATTCATTCGCACTCAAAAACATGATGAATGTGATGATTATGTGACACTCATCACCATTCTCACCTATGAACGCGTGCCTGACAACCAATTCCGATCTACATGCAAACAAGCTTGAATGTGTATCTCTTGGGTTTCTAATCTAAGATTAAAACCTTCGTGGTATAGGCTAGAATTATTGGAAGCCATTCCTGAGATCTGAAAAGTATAAACCTTATCTGTGGTATTCCGAGTAGGATCTGGGAAGGGATGACTGTGACGAGCTTCAAACTCGCGAGTGTTGGGGCGTAGTGACAGACGTAAAAGGATCAATGGATCCTATTCCAACATGATCGAGAACCGACAGATGATTAGCCGTGCAGTGACAGCGCATTTGGACCATTTTCACTGAGAGGACGGGAGGTAGCCATTGACAACGGTGAAAGCCAACATACAGCTTGCCATGGAAAGGAGTATGAATGATTGAATGAAGGCAATAGGAAAGCAGAGATTCAGAAGGAACAAAGCATCTTCATGCGCTTATCTGAAATTCTCACCAATGAATCACATAAGTATCTCTATCTTATTTTCTGTTTTATTCATCTTTTAATTATCAATTCTCCATAACCATTTAAATCTGCCTGACTGAGATTTACAAGATGACCATAGCTTGCTTCAAGCCGACAATCTCCGTGGGATCGAACCTTACTCACATAAGGTTTATTACTTGGAAGACCCAGTGCACTTGCTGGTCAGCTGCACGGAGTTGTGTGAAAAGTGTGCGATCACAATTCCGTGTACCAAGTTTTTGGTGTCATTGCCGGGGATTGTTCGAGTTTGGACAACTGACGGTTCATCTTGTTGCTTAGATTAGGTAACTTTGTTTTATTTTTATTCTTCAGAATTTTTAAGAATGAATTCTAGAGTTTCAGATGATGTTTTTATCATCACAAAAGCTGATTGATTCTCATCAATTTGGCTGTTGTATGTAATATCCTGCTGAAGCTTGGCTAGCCATGTCTAATCTTTTTAGACTGAAGCTTTAGACTAACATTGCATGATTCTTGGAATTCTTATTAAGAATTTTGAAATCTTTATTTTCTTTTCCAATTAATTTTTGAAAAATTACAAAAAAAATTTATAAAATCATAAAACCAAAAATAATCTATGTTTCCTGTTTGAGTCCAGTGTCAATTTTTAAGTTTGGTGTCCTGCATGTTTTATTTAATTTCTTGCAATTTTCGAATATATGCATTATGTTCTTCATTAATCTTCAAGTTATTCTTGATGATTTCCTTGCTCTGATCTTTAAATTCTCTTGTCTTGTGTGTTTTGTTGTTTTTCATATGCATTCTCAATTTGTTAGTATCTCTAATATGAAAATTTATAAGTTTGGTGTCTTGCATGCATTATTTGTTTTGATCTTGATTTTTCATGATTAGTTTCATTTTATTGTTTCTCATCATTAAAAATTCAAAAATTTTCAAAATTATGTCTTTTCAAGTCAATAATACAGAGAATTGAAGATTCAGAACATGCAGCAGAGGAATTACACAGAAAAAGTTGGGCATTCAAAATGCCCAGTGAGGAAGGAAAACTGGCATTTAAACGCCAGCCAGGGTACCTGGCTGGGCGTTAAACGCCCAAAAGGGTAATATTTTGGGCGTTAAACTCCAGAATGGATACCATTCTGGGCGTTTAAAGCCAGGATGGCACATGAGGGAAGATTTTGTTTTCAATTCAAATCTTTTTCAAATTTTCATAATTTTTCAAAATCAAATCTTTTTCAGATCATATCTTTTCAATCATATCTTTTCAAAATCAAATTCTTTCCATTTTTTTAGTATTTTCGAAAATCCTTGCTACAATTAATGATTTAATTCAAAATTTTCAAGTTGTTACTTGCCTATTAAGAAATGATCAAATTTTAAATTCTAGAATCATGTCTTTCAATTTCTTGTTAGTCAAGTAATCAACTTTAATTTTAAAAATTTCTTTTAAATTGATTTTCAATCATATCTTCTCAATCACATCTTTTTCAAAATAATTTTCAATCATATCTTTTTTTTTTTGTTTCTGATTTCAAAATCTTTTTCAAAATCACTTAACACTTTCTCAATTTTAATTTTCGAAAATCATCAATCAATTTTTTTCAAAATTTCTTTTAATTATTTAAAAATCTTTCAAAATTTAATTTCAAAAAATTCTTTTCCCCTTTCTCTCCTTCTTCTATTTAAGGGACTAGCACTCTTCCTCAATGTGCAATTCGGACTCCCTCTCTCTATAAGTTTGAATTCTCTCCTTTCTACCTCCTCTTTCTATTCTTCTTTTCCTCTGACATCTTAAGGAATCTATATACTGTGACATAGAGGATTTCATACTTTCTTCTTCTCTCTTTCATATGAGCAGGAGCAAGGACAAAGGCATTCTTGTTGAAGCTGATCCTGAACCTGAAAGGACCTTGAAGAGAAAGCTAAGAGAAGCTAAAGCACAAGTCTCTGGAGAGGACCTAACAGAAATTTTCAAACAAGAAGAAGCCATGGCAGCCGAAAACAACAACAATGCCAACAATGCAGGGAAGGTGCTTGGTGACTTTACTGCACCTACTCCCGACTTCTATGGGAGAAGCATCTCTATCCCTGCCATTGGAGCAAACAACTTTGAGTTGACGCCTCAATTAGTTTCTCTAATGCAACAGAATTGCAAGTTTCATGGACTTCTATTAGAAGATCCTCATCAGTTCTTAGCTGAATTCTTGCAAATTTGTGACACTGTCAAGACCAATGGGGTTGACCCTGAGGTCTACAGACTTATGCTCTTCCCTTTTGCTGTAAGAGACAGAGCTAGGATATGGTTGGATTCACAACCTAAGGAAAGCATGAACTCTTGGGAAAAGCTGGTCAGTGCTTTTCTGGCCAAATTCTTTCCACCTCAAAAATTGAGTAAGCTAAGAGTGGAGGTTCAGACTTTCAGACAGAAGGAAGGTGAATCCCTCTATGAAGCTTGGGAAAGATACAAGCAATTGATCAGAAGGTGTCCTTCTGACATGTTTTCTGAATGGAGCATCATAGGTATTGTTCCGGGGGTTACCTGAAACTGGAGGTCAATCTCGGATGAGATCTTCTGTACTAGTCGGAGATGGCGTGTCCGGCTGGCTGGTGGCGGCCAGAGCTGTTGTGTCTGACTTGTTGGACTTGCTGCACTGCTGATCTTTGGTCACCGGAGGGTGGGGGGGTACCTGCAAGAGACTCCGATGCTTAAGTTAGCACGGGTATTACGTAGGTTTTTTGTAGAATTAGAGTATGAGTTATACCTGGGTGCTCCAGCGTATTTATAGTAGTTGTAGAGTGACATTTTTAGATAAGATAAGTTAGTTATCTTATCTTATCTTATCTTTTGGCGAGGTCAGCTTATCTTCAATGGAACCACCCTTATCTCTATAGGCTTGGACTGCCTTTGGATCTGGGTTGTATTCCTTGAGTTGGGCCTATTTTTCGGGCTTTCCTGTCGATTTGG
The DNA here is from genome assembly GCF_003086295.3 of Arachis hypogaea. Classification (NCBI taxonomy): domain Eukaryota; kingdom Viridiplantae; phylum Streptophyta; class Magnoliopsida; order Fabales; family Fabaceae; genus Arachis; species Arachis hypogaea. Next base: position 113,260,652 of record NC_092051.1, on the reverse strand, counting down.
CCGAGTTCTTTTGGGAAGAGGTCGGATAGTCTGACCTAAAGAGGTCGTTCGCTTTGTTGCCGATCATCCCGGGTCGGATAGCTCGACCCAGGGTATGAACAGTGCCCCTGCTCGAGCTCGGTCTTTCTTTTGGAGGTCGAGTCTTGGTTTTAGGACTTCGATCCTTCTCGGGTGAATCCGAACTCGAGTATTTTGTCGACTTCCTCTTTTGTAGAACCTTTTTGAATGTAGAACATTTTCCTCTAAAAGCGCGCGCTTTTGTATTAGCGCCTTGTTATGGGGAACGTGCGAGGGTTTAATGCCCCAATTAATTTGGCATTAATTGCCCCGTTTCCCTTAACTTTTTTATTTTTGAACTTTACACTCAGGAAACGGTTTCTCTTCTTCACTCTTTCTTCGTAACTTCTCCCTTTACTCTCTCGCTTTCTGTTTCTGGCTTGGAGTCCATAGCTCCTTCCTACGACGCTTGCTTTGTTGCTGTTTTCGTGGAAGAGGGGTGATTTTGGATTTCGCCTTCCGTTTTTCTGCTTTCTTTTGCAGCTTTTCTCCCATTTTTCAGGTTTGGTTCTTCTTCCTTCCTTCCTTTACGCCATTTATTTTGAGAAAGTTTTGATTTTGGTTGGAGAAAGTTTGGATCTTTTTGCCTTTGCTTATGCCTGATCGTGGTGTGTTATGTAGTTTCTTTGCCTCTTTGCATGATTTTTCGCTTTTCCTGTTGCTTGCTATTTTTAGGGCTTCTGCCTGTTGTTAGTTCTTTTGGTTTCGAAGCTTTGAGTGATAATTTTGTTTGATCCTAAAAAAGGAAGTATCTTTGACGCTTTCTACTTGTCGTGCTTTGATGTTTGGGGATGCATGCTTGTTCTTTACTGATAGACTGTAGGAAGATAGTGGTTTTGATGACTTTCTGTGCTTTTTGCGTTTTGTCTTTCTCCTATGAAAATGCTCACTGTTTGAGGTCTTCTATTCTTGTTTGAGAGATGCTGGAATGTAAGCGGTAGTTTTTTCCTGAAACGGTGCTTTGTTACTGCCTCCAAAGGATGCCCCAGGACTTTGGTTTGAGTCTTGGGGTTTTCCTTTCCTTTTTGTTCTTCTGTATCATATTGGTCGAGTTGTTTCACCCTTTGTCCGAGATGCTTTTTAGTAATCCATTCTTCTTTTCTTATTGTAGGATTAGTTGGTCTCATGTCTTCTCGCAATAACGTTGTAGAGATGTCTTCCCAGGTTCCTGAGGGCATGGCCGATTGGGTGGACTCAATGGTTCTTATGTGTGTCTCTTTGGTTGATTCCGAGTTTTGTGCGTAGCTTAGGCAGTTTCATAGGGTCTGTAGTAGTGCAGGTGATGAAAAGAATTATGAACTTGTCCCTCCCTCTTCTGAAGAGAGAGTTTGTTTCTCTACTCGGGTTGTTAGAGATCGCCCTTATTTCTATGCTTATGACTTCTTCTTTGGTCAGCTGGGTATCACCCTCCCTTTTACTGAATTTGAGACCAACCTGTTATGGTCCTGTAATGTTGCTCCCTCTCAACTTCACCCTAATTCCTGGGGTTTCATGAAAATTTTTCAATTGTTGTGTGATGGTTTCGGTATTCCTGCCTCGCAATCTCTCTTCTTCTATCTATTTGTCTTGACGAAGCCTGGAATAGTAAAAAAGAAGGCAGCTTGGATCTCCTTTCGATCTTCCCAGGGGAAGAAGGTCTTCTCCATGTTTGACAAATCGTTTCGCGATTTTAAAAATTACTTTTTCAAGGTCCAAGCTGTTGAAGGAGCTTGGCCCTTTTTTCTGGATGAAAATGATGAGCCCGCCTTTCCCTTGGAATGGCAAAAAGATGTGAGAGTGTCCAGATACACGTGGGAGATGTTGGATGAAACTGAGCAAGCTTTTGTGACCGTCTTGGAAGAACACTGGGGTCAACCTCCCCATCTTGATACAAAGAAATTTTTAACCAATCCTTCTCTTCTTCAAACCGAGTTGGGTATTTTGCGTTCCTGATTTTCCCTTTATTATCTGTTTATATTGCTTGTAAATGCCTTTCCGACTTGCAGCTTAATTTCTTACTGTTGTGTTTTATTTGCAGAGGCAATGAAGAATAATGAATCTATGAAGGCTTTTAAAAGAGCACAGAAGGCGACTGCTGCTAAAAACATCTAGACCAAGGCGGCCGGGGAGGGATCTTCCCAAGTGCATGTGAAGCCGTCCATGCCGAGTTCTCCTGGGGCGAGGAAGGTGATCCCCACTCCCTGAGTTCGTCTGGCTGACCCTCCACCAACTTCTGGCGCTCCTTCTGGCGCTCCTTCCAATAAGAAACAAAAAACGGCTGAGCCTTTCAACTTTGATGCTCCCGACTTCAATGTGATCGAATTCGTGGATCAGCAAATCGGTCCCTACGGTGCTCTTCCTATGGACGATGTGTCTATCCTTCGCCATCTGGAATTTATGGCCCAAAACAGTATAAAAATGGCGTATATGGGGGCTGCTTTGTACCGAACTGCTCAGAATATTCCTCTCCATGCCACCAAAGAGTTTATGGAGGAGGCGAAGCAGGAGTTCGACCGGATGAAGGGCCTTAAAGAGGAGCTTGAGGTAAAGGTTGCCAAGTTAGAGAAGGATTTGGAGAACGAGAAGGCGAATTCTCTTGCTTTGGCAGCTTCTGTGCGGCTGGCAGAGGACACGGTACTGATGCATAAGGATAGCTACGTTACGTCTTATAGGGAGGTGATGCGTTTGAGGGGGGAGCTGGAGAGTGCCCGGGAAGATTACTCTGAGCTTCAGGGTCATCTCGTTGGCAGTGTGACTGCTGCTTACGAAAACCTGAAGGAACAAGTTCGGGTTATTGCTCCCGAGGCCGACCTTACCCTCTTCAGCCTGGATAACATTGTCAGGGATGGCAAGATTGTCCCTGATGACAAGGATGATGATGTTGAACCTCCCCCTGTGTCCTCTGCCAAAGTGTCGACTTCTTCAGCTCCTCCGATTGTAGCCGATCCGGATTGCCAGATTCTGAACCGTGAGGAAGGAACTGTGGATGCTGTGCCTATTCAGACTCGCCCTCCTTCTCCCCCTAATGATGCTGCCAAGAAGGCTCCCGATGTTTGCTGATTTCTCTCTGAACATTTGTGTAGCTGGTCCGGCTTGTGGGCTTTTAAACTCTTTATTGTTTTGTTAACTATTGACACTTTCTAGTCACTTGCCTAGCAACTTTTATTTTGGAAAACAAAGGTATCTTTCTAGCTTTTTGAGGTAGATTTTGGTGGCCTCTGAAGCTTTCTAACTTTTGTAGGTTATATCACGCTTTTTTGCATTTAACTTGGTATCTCTTCTGGTTTTTGAGTGTTGAAATCTTGCGGCTCGGCCTCTTTGGATTGCTTTGTACTTATTGTTTGTAGCTTGGATCCTTTGAGGTTGTGGTTGTGTGGGTCCAACTTGTTTTTCGGTTTTCTCGCTTTTGCTTGTATCTTTAGCACTTTCATAACCGATTTCTTTACGTTAGTCCTCTTTCCAGTTATTTTTGTAGTCCTCTTTTTTGAATCTTTGCCAGATCTCTTTTTAAGGACTACTTTTATAACTTGGTTTTTGTAGGAGGCCGACTTCTTTACGTCGTTCTCTTCTAAGTTATTTTTGTAATCCTCTTTTTTGGACCTTTGTCAGGTCTCTTTCAGGGATTACTTTTATAACTTGTTTTGTAGGAGGCCGACTTCTTTACGTCGTTCTCTTCTAAGTTATTTTTGTAATCCTCTTTTTTGGACCTTTGCCAGGTCTCTTTCAGGGATTACTTTTATAACTTGTTTTGTAGGAGGCCGACTTCTTTACGTCGTCCTCTTCTAAGTTATTTTTGTAATCCTCTTTTTTGGACCTTTGTCAGGTCTCTTTCAGGGATTACTTTTATAACTTGTTTTGTAGGAGGCCGACTTCTTTACGTCGTCCTCTTCTAAGTTATTTTTGTAATCCTCTTTCTTGGACCTTTGTCAGGTCTCTTTCAGGGATTTTTATAACTTGTTTTGTAGGAGGCCGACTTCTTTACGTCGTCCTCTTCTAAGTTATTTTTGTAATCCTCTTTCTTGGACCTTTGTCAGGTCTCTTTCAGGGATTACTTTTATAATTTGTTCATTGTAGGAAACCGACTTCGTTATGTCGGTCTCTTCTAAGTTATTTTGTAATCCTCTTTCTTGGATCTTTATCAGATCTCTTTCCGGGATTACTTCTATAACTTTTTCATTTTGGGCTGACTTTGTTATGTCGGGCCCTTCTAAGTTAAAGTAATCCTCTTTAATAGGGTTGGCTAGACCTCTTTCCAGGGTTTACTTGTAACTTGGGTTGACTTGGTCCGACTTCTTTACGTCGGCCAGTCTTTAAGTTATTATTTAGCAATCCATAAGACCTCGTCAGGTTCTTTTTCGGATCACTTTCGATAACTTCTTACATTATTCTGTGTTCATCTTTGCCGATTTGTAGAAGGTGGTTGCTATCTTTAGATCGTCTTTTAGGTGAATCGCGTTTTCACCTTTATCGGACGATTGTCTTTATCGTGATCGTGCAGTGAAGTTGCTTTTCACTTTATGCCGATCTGTTGCTTTATAATCGGACGATGAATGCTTCAGATTAATGCGTCTTGAAAACTTGTAGAATATCTAAAATATATTTTATTAAAGGAAAGTGCAAATATATACATGTGGGAATTTTTCATCCCTTTAAGTCGGATAGTGTATGAGTCTCAACTTGGTGCCTCATTAAAAAACCTTTTCAGGAAAAAGAGTGCATCCGGTAGTGAGATCTTTACTTTTTTTAGCTGTAGTACCTTCTTAGGTTGCAGGCGTGCCATGATCTGGGAAGCTCTCGTCCATCGAGTTCGGACAGTCTGTAGTAGCCCTTCCCAAGTACTTCCACGACTCGGTAGGGTCCTTTCCAGTTTGCTGCCAACTTTCCTTCTCCTGATCGAGTTGTTCCAATAACATTTCGGATTAGGATAAGATCATTTTCTGCGAAACTTTTCGGCACTACCCTTTGATTATATCTGGAAGCCATTCGACGCTTTAGTGCTTCTTCCCTGATCCGAGCTCTTTCTTGGATTTCAGGTAGTAGGTCGAACTCTTCCCTTTGAAGTTGGGAATTTGCTCCCTCATTATAATGAACCACTCTAGGCGATCTTTCCTCAATCTCTACTGAAATCATTGCCTCTATTCCGTATGCTAACCGGAAGGGGGATTCCTTTGTGGTGGAGTGTGGCGTCGTTTGATACGCCCATAGAACTTGTGGAAGCTCTTCTGCCCAAGCTCCCTTTGCGTCTTGTAATCTCCGTTTTAACTCGGCCAATATGACTTTGTTGGCAGCTTCAGCCTGTCCATTGGCTTGCGGATGTTCCACAGAGGTGTACTGGTGCTTTATGTTTAAGTCGGCTACTAACTTTCTGAAGCCTGCATCTGTGAATTGAGTGCCATTGTCTGTGGTGATGGAGTGTGGAACCCCGAACCTTGTGACAATATTTCTATATAGGAATTTCCAGCTTCTTTGAGCAGTGGCGTTGGTTAGGGGCTCTGCCTCGATCCACTTTGTGAAATAGTCTACCCCTACTATGAGGAATTTAACTTGTCCTGATCCCTGGGAGAAGGGTCCGAGAAGATCAAGTCCCCATTTTACAAACGGCCAAGGCGAAGTTACACTGATGAGCTCTTATGGCGGGGCGATGTGAAAGTTGGCATGTTTCTGACATGGTGGGCATGTCTTTACAAGTTCTGTAGCTTCTTTCTGTAGAGTTGGTCAATACAATCCCGCCCGGAGTACTTTTTTGGCGAGAGCTCGTGCTCCGAGATGATTGCCGCAAATGCCGCCGTGTACTTCTTCTAGCACTTCCTTTGTGTTGTTGGTCGGCACACATTTTAGTAATGGTATTGAGATCCCTCTTTTGTACAGGATGTTGTTTATGATAGTGTAGTACTGTGCCTCCCTTTTTAACCTCTTTGCCTCCTTTTCTTCTGTGGGGAGTGTTTCTATTTTGAGGTAGTTAATTATGGGGGTCATCCATCCTTGGTCCTGACTTGTTACGGCTAGGACTTTTTCCTCTTCCAAGATTGATGGGTTCTGTAGCATTTCCTGGATGAGGCTTCTATTGTTGCCTCCTGGTTTGGTGCTGGCTAGTTTCGAGAGTGCGTCAGCTCGGGTATTTTGTTCGCGGGGTATGTGGCGGATCTTATATTCTCCGAGTTGTCCGAGTTGTTCTTTGGTTTTATCCAAATACTTTTTCATGGTGGGATCTTTGGCTTGGTAGCTCCCTGTTATCTGTGAGGTGACTACTTGTGAATCGCTGTAAATGTTGAGTTTTTGAGCTCCAACCTCTTTAGCCAGCTTCAAACCAGCTAATAATGCTTCATATTCCGCCTGATTGTTTGAGGCCGGGAACCCGAATTTAAGGGAGAGCTCAACTTGGGTTCCTTGGTTGCTTTCTATTATCACACCTGCGCCGCTTCCAGTCTTATTTGAAGAACCGTCCACATAGAGATTCCATTCTGTGGGGATTTCTGGGGCATCTGTGAATTCTGCGATGAAGTCGGCCAGATATTGTGATTTGATGGCCGTCCGAGCTTCATATTGGAGGTCGAACTCGGATAACTCGATTACCCATTGTAAAATTTTGCCTGCTAAATCTGTTTTCTGCAATATTCCTTTTATGGGCTGGTTAGTTCGAACCTTAATTGTGTGAGCCTGGAAGTACAGGCGAAGTCGTCGAGATGTTAGAACGAGAGTATAGGCAAACTTTTCTATTTTCTGGTAGTTCAACTCGGATCCCTGTAGCGCTTTACTAATGAAGTAGACGGGTTGTTGCCCATTTTCATCTTCTCTGACTAGTGCTGAGGCTATTGCCCGGCTTTCTACTGCGAGATATAATATGAGCGGTTCTCCTTTTCGTGGCCGAGATAGGATAGGTGGCCGTCCTAAGAAATCCTTGAAGTCTTGGAAGGCTTGTTCACATTCTGTTGTCCATTCGAACTGCTTTCCCTTTCTTAAAGTAGCATAAAAGGGGAGAGATCTTATCGCTGATCCTGCTAAGAACCTAGATAGGACGGCCAATCTCCCGTTGAGTTGCTGTACTTCTTTGACACAGGTTGGGCTTTTCATGTTGAGTATGGCTTGACATTTATCCGGATTTGCTTTAATTCCTCTTTGTGTGAGCATGAAACCTAAAAATATGCCCGCTTCTACTGCAAAGGTGCATTTTGCGGGATTGAGTCGCATGTCATGCTTCCTTATAGTGTCAAACACTTGAGCCAGGTCGGATAACAATGTCTCTTCACTTTGTGTCTTTATCAACATGTCATCCACATAGACTTCCATGATTTTCCCGATGTGATCTGAGAAGACTTTATTCATTAGCCTTTGATAAGTAGCTCCCGCATTCTTGAGACCGAAAGGCATCACAATGTAGCAGTAGTTTGCTTTCGGCGTTAAAAATGAGGTCTTTTCTTGATCTGGTGGATACATGGGGATTTGGTTGTATCCCAAATATGCGTCCATAAATGAGAGGTATCTTTATCCAGAGGAAGCATCGACCAGAGCGTCGATACTTGGAAGTGGGTAAGGATCTTTTGGGCAGGCTTTGTTGAGATCGGTGTAATCGGTGCACATTCGCCACTTCCCATTTGATTTTCTCACCAAGACGACGTTGGCTAGCCATAGTGGGTACTTGACCTCTCTTATGAATCCTGCCTCTAGTAATGCTTGTACCTGTTATTCCACAGCTTGGGATCACTCTGGCCCAAGTTTTCTTCGGCTTTGCTGTATCGGCCGAGATCCTGGATAGACCGCCAACTTGTGGCACATTAGCTTGGGGTCTATGCCTGGCATGTCTGCGGCTTTCCATGCGAAGAGATCGACATTATCTCGTAAGATTTGTACCAGTAATTATTTTGAGTCTCCTCTCAGGATTGTTCCGATATTAGTCGTTTTGTCCGAGGTGTCTCCGATCTGAACCTTCTCTATCTCACCTTCTGGCTGCAGACGGTGCTCTTCTCGTCTCTGAACTCCGCCAAGCTCAATTGTGTGGAATTCTTCTCCTCTGCCTCTGAGGTTTAGACTTTCGTTATAACAGCGGCGTGCCATCTTTTGATCTGCTTTTATTGTGGCTATCCCCTCTGTAGTTGGAAATTTCATGCATAGATGTGGAGTCGAGACTATTGCCCCGAGTTGATTTAGTGTGGTCTGACCTATTAGAGCATTGTAGGCTGAACTCACGTCGACCACAATGTAGTCTATTTTGAGTGTTCTGGATTGGTTCCCTTTTTCGAAGGTTGTATGTAGTGATACGTATCCTAATGGTTGTACCGGGGTATCTCCCAGTCCGAATAGACTGTTCGGGTATCCCTTAAGCTCCTTGTCTTCTAGGCCGAGCTTGTCGAAGGCAGTTTTGAATAAGATGTCGGCGGAGCTCCCTTGGTCTATTAATGTGCGGTGCAGATTGGCATTTGCCAGTATGATGGTGATGACCATGGGGTCGTCGTGTCCCGAGATGATACCGGATGTTGGGTGTTTCTTCCTTTCCCTCGACATGATATACTTCTTTGAGATATCTTTTGCGGGATGACTTGGAGATTCCTCCCCCTGCGAATCCGCCGTGTATCATGTGGACGTGTCTTTCCGGTGTACGAGGTGATCGCGCGGTTCGTCCGATATCTTCATCCCTTGGTGTCTTTCTTTGGTCGTCATCTCGGGTGGCTAGAAACCGATCTAGTTTTCCTTCCTTCACCAATTTTTCTATGATGTTTTTTAGATTGAAGCACTTGTTGGTGGAGTGCTCTCACACTCGATGATATTCGCAATATTCATTCCGGTTTCCTCCTCCTCTTTTGCCTTTGAGTGGTCGAGCTGGGGGTATTTTCTCCGTATGGCAGACTTTTTTATATACGTCGACTAGGGATGCCCTGAGGGGTGTAATTGTGGTATTTTTTGATTTTCTCTCCTTGTCGATCTTCTTTCCTTTTGGATTCCTTGTCTTTATCTCGGTAGGGGACCCCGGATTTTGAGGTTTCTCCTAACCGAGCGTTTTCTTCCATGTTGATGTATTTTTCTGCTCGCTCCTGCACTTCGTCTAAGGAGGTAGGGTACTTCTTTGATATGGATTGGCTAAAAGGTCCTTCTCGTAGGCCATTGATGAGTCCCATGATGGCGGCCTCTGTTGGCAAGCTTTGTATGTCCATGCATGTTTTGTTGAATCTTTCCATGTAGTTGCGGAGGCTCTCCCGATCTCCTTGCTTGATCCCTAGTAAACTGGGGGCGTGTTTGGTCTTATCTTTTTGGATGGAGAATCTGGCTAGAAATTTTTTGGCTAGGTCGTCAAAGTTTGAGATGGACTTTGGAGGTAGGTTGTCGAACCATCTGATTGCTGTCTTCATGAGAGTTGTTGGAAAAGCTTTGCAACGAACGACGTCTGAGGCATCGGTGAGGTACATTCTGCTTCTGAAATTGCTGAGATGATGGTTGGGATCTATGGTACCATCATACAAAATCATATCCGGGAGTTTGAAGTCTTTGGAGATTTTGGTTTTCATGATTTTCCTAGTGAATGGATCTTGCTCTTTGTGTGAACTTTCCTCGGGAGTTGTTCTGAGGGTTACCTGAAACTGGAGGTCGATCTTGGTTGAGATCCTCTGTACGGATCGGTATCGACGTGTCTGGCTGGTGGGAGACGGCCGGAGCTGTCGTGTCCGACTTGTTGATCTAGATACACTGCTGATCCTTCGTCACCGGAGGGTGGGGGGTACCTGCAAGAGACTCCAATGCTTAAGTTAGCATGGGTATTAAACAGGTTTTTAGTAGAATCAGAGTATGAGTTATACCTGGGTGCTCCAGTGTATTTATAGTAGTTGTAGAGTGACCTTTCTAGATAAGATAAGTTAGTTATCTTATCTTATCTTTATCTTTGAGTTGAGATTAGCTTATCTTTAAGGGAACCGCCCTTATCTCTATAGGCTTGGACGGCCTTTGGATTTGGGTCGTGTTCCTCTTCTTGGGCCCTTTATGGGCTTTCCTGTCGATTTGGCCGAGTTCTTTAAGAAGAAGTCAGTCCGCTTGACCTGAAGAGGTCGTTCGCTTTGTCGTTAATCATCCCAGGTCGGATAGCTCGACCCAGAGTATGAACAGTGCCCCTGCTTGAGCTCGGTCTTCTTTGTCGAGGTCGAGTCCTTGACTTCGGTCCTTCTCGTAGCGAAGCCGAACTCAAGCATTTTGTCGACTCCTTTTTGTAGCAGCTTTTGAATGTAGAACGTTTTTCTCTAAAAGCGCGCACTTTTATATCAGCGCTTTTTTTTGGGAACGCAAGCGGTTTTAATATCCGCTTTTAATTGGCATTTAATTGCCCCCACTCTCTCTTGGCTTTTATTTTGAATTTCTTGATCAAAAAAGGTTTCTCTTTTTCGCTTCTTCTTTGTAACTTCTCCTTTACTTTCTCACTTTCAACTTTCTTCTTTGATTTTTCTGAAGCCTCCGCCTGTAGCTTTCGCGTTTCAGCCCAGCGACGTTGCTTTGTGACTTTGCTTTTTCGTGGGGGAAGGGGTGATTCTGGATTTTGCCTTCCGCTTTTCTGCTTTTCTTTGCAGCTTTCTCTCATTTTCCCAGGTTTGGTTCTTCTTTCTTCCTCTCTCTACGCCATTTTTGTGTCTGTTTTGAGAAAGTTTTTATCTTAGTTGGGAAAAGTTTGGATCTTTCTACTTTTCGCTGTGCCTAATCACTGTGCGCCTCGTAATTTCTTCGTCTTTTGCATGGTCTTTTTCGCTTTTCCTGTTGCTTGATACCTTTAGGGCTTTTGCATGTTGTGAAATGCTTTTGATTTTGAAGCTTTGGAATGATAATTTTGTTTGATTCTAAAAAAAGGTTGCATCTTTGACGATTTTTGCCTGGTATGTTTGCTGTTGTTTCTTGCTGATAGACTGTTGGAAGATGACTTTCTGTTTTGTTTGTGTTTTATCTTTCTCCTATGAAAAATGCTTGCTGTTTGAGATCTTCTATTCTTGTTTGCGAGATGCCGGGACGTAAGTAGATTTTCCTTGATACCTCGCTTTGTACTGCCTCCAAAGGATGTCCCAGGAGTTTTAGTTTGAGTCTTGGGGTTTTTTCCTTTTCTGTGTATTCGCCCGCCGAGATATTTTTGAGTAATCCGTTCTTCTTTTCTTTTGTAGGATTTAGTTGGCCTCATGTCTTCCCGAAATAACGTTGTAGAGATGCCTTCCTGGGTTTCTGAGGGTATAGCCGATTGGGTGGACTCGATGGTTCTTATGTGTGTCTCTCTGGTTGATTCTGAGTTTTGTGCACAGCTTAGACAATTTCATAGCGTTTGTAGTAATTCCAGTGATAAGAAGAACTATGAGCTTGTCCCTCCCTCTTCTGATGAGAGAGTCTGCTTTTCTACTCGGGTTGTTGATGATCGCCCCTTCTTTTATGTTTATGATTTTTTCTTCGGTCAGCTGGGTATCACCCTTCCTTTTACTCCATTTGAAACCGACCTGTTATGGTCCTGTAATGTTGCTCCATCTCAACTTCACCCCAATTCCTGGGGTTTCATAAAAATTTTCCAATTGTTGTGCAATGGTTTTGGCATTCCTGCTTCCCAATCTCTCTTTTTCTATCTGTTTGTCTTGACTAAGCCCGGTGTGGTAAAAAAGAAATCGGCTTGGGTCTCCTTTCGTTCCACCCAGGGAAAGAAGGTCTTTTCCATGTTTGACGAGTCATTCCGTGATTTTAAAAACTACTTTTTTAAGGTCCGAGCTGTTGAAGGAGCTCGGCCCTTTTTTCTGGATGAAAATAACGAACCTGCTTTTCCCTTGGAATGGCAAAAAGATGTGAGGGTCTCCCGATATGCGTGAGAAATGTTGGATGAGGCTGAACGAGCTTTTGTGACTGTCTTGGAAGAACACTGGGGTCATCCTCCCCATCTTGACACAAAGAAATTTCTAACCAATCCTTCTCTTCTTCAAACTGAGCTGGGTATCTTGTGTTTCCTTTATTATCTGTTTATGTTGCTTGTAGCTGTCTTTCCGACTTATCCGACTTGTAGCTTAATTTCTGTTTTATTTGCAGAGGCAATGAAGAATAATGAATCCATGAAAGCTTTTAAGAGGGCGCAGAGGGCGACTGCTACCAGAAATATTGTGGCCAAGGCGGCTGGGGAGGGGTCCTCCCAAGTGCGCGAGAAGCCATCAGTGCTGAGTTCTCCTGGGGTGAAGAAGGTGATCCCTACACCCCGAGTCCGTTTGGTGGATCCTCACCCCACTTCTGCCGCTCCATCTGTTGCTCCTCCCAATAAAAAACAAAAAACAGCTGAGCCCTTCGACCTCGACGCTCCTGATTTTAATGCCATTGAATTTGTGGATCAGCAAATCGGTCCCTATGGCGCCCTCTCCATGGATGATGTGTCCATCCTCCATCACTTGGAATTTATGGCCCGAAATCACGTAAAGATGGCGTATATGGTGGCTGCCATATATCGGACTGCTCAGAATCTCCCTCTCTATTCCACTAAAGCGTTTATGGAGGAGGCAAAACAAGAGTTTGATCGGATGAGGGAGTTGAAGGAGGAACTTGAGATAAAGGTAGCCAAGCTGGAGAAGGACTTAGAGAACGAGAAGGCGAGTTCTCAATCACTGGCAGCTTCTTTGAGGTTGGCTGAGGACACAGCCATGATGCATAAGGATAGTTACGTTACATCCTATCGGGAGATGATGCGCCTGGGGGGGAGGAGCTCGACAATGTCCGGGAAGATTATTCTGAGCTCCAAAGTCATCTCGTTGGCAGCGTGACTGCTGCTTACGAGAACTTGAAGGAGCAAGTTCGGGTCATTACTCCCGAGGCCGATCTCACCCCTTTAGCCTGGATAACATTGTCAGGGATGGCAAGATTGTCCCTGATGATGAGGATGATGATGATGAGGTTGCCCCTCCCCCTGCGTCCTCTGCCAAAGTGTCGACCTCCTTTGCTCCTCTGGTTGCGCCTGACTCGGATTGCCAAATTCTGAATCGGGAGGATGGAACTGTGGATGCTGTGCCGATTCAGACTCGTCCTCCTTCTCCTTGTCCTGATGCTGCCAAGAAGGCTCCTGATGTTTGCTGATCTCTTTCTGGATATGTAGTTGGCCCGGCTTGTGGGCTTTTTAAAACTTTTTATTTAATTGCTGACATTTCCTGGTTGCTTGTTTAGCAACTTTTTATTTTGAAAAACAAAAGGTAGCTCGCTATCCCTTCACGGTAGGTTTTGGTGGCCTTCAGAGCCTTATAACTTTTGTAGAGTAAAAGAAGTAGTTTTTGACTTGGCATTTTTTCTGTTTTCTACTGATGTCTGAAATCTTGCATCTCGACTTCCTCGGATTGCTTTGTTTTATTGTTTGTAGCTTGGATCCTTTGAGGTTGTGATTTATGGGTCCAACTTGTTTCTCGGTGGTTCTTTTGCGCTGGTCCCCTTTTTAAGTTATTTCTGTAATCCTCTTTTTTGGACCTTTGTCAGGTCTTTTTTCGGGGATTACTTTTGTAACTTGTTTGTAGGGGATCGACTTCGTTAGGTCAATCTCTTTCTAGGTTATTTTTGTAATCCCTTTTCTTGGACCTTTGTCAGGTCTCTTTCAGGGATTGCTTTTATAACCTTTTTATTTTGTAGGAGATCGACTTCGTTAGGTCGATCTCTTTTTAGGTTATTTTTGTAATCCTCTTTCTTGGACCTTTGTCAGGTCTCTTTCAGGGACTACTTTCATAACCTTTTTATTTTGGGCTGACTTTGTTAGGTCGAGCCCTTCTAAGTTAAAGTAATCCTCTTTAATAGGGTTGGCCAGACCTCTTTCCAGGGTTTACTTATAACTTGGGTTGACTTGGTCTGACTTCTGGACGTCGGCCAGTCTTTAAGTTATTATTTTAGCTATCCGTAAGACCTCGTCAGGTTCTTTTTTGGATTGCTTTCGATAAATTCTTACATTATTCTGTGTTCATCTTTGCCGATTTGTAGAAAGTGGTTGGCATCTTTAGATCGTCCTTTGGTTGAATCGTGCTTTCACCTTTATCAGACGGTTTATCTTTATCGTGGTCGTGCAGTGAAATTGTTTTTCACTTTCTGCCGACCTGTTGCTTTATAATCGGACGATGAATTCTTCAGATTAATGCGTCTTGATTTCTTGTAGAATATCTAAATAAACTTTATTCAAAGTAAAAGTGCAAATATATACATGTGGGAATTTTTTCATCCCTTTAAGTCGGATAGTGTCTGGGTCTCAACTTGGTGCCTCATTAAAAAATCTTTTCAGGAAAAAGAGTGCATCCAATATTGAGATTTGTTACCTTCCTAACTGTAGTACCTTCTTAGGTTGCAAGCGTGCCATGATCTGGGAAGCTCTCGTCCATCGAGATCGAACAGTCTGTAGTAGCCCTTCCCAAGTACTTCTACAACTCGGTAGGGTCCCTTCCAGTTTGCTGCCAGCTTTCCTTCTCCTGGTCGAGTTGTTCCAATATCATTTCGGATTAGGATGAGATTGTTTTCTGTGAAACTTCTCGGCACTACCCTTTGATTATATCTGGAAGCCATTCGGCGCTTTAGAGCTTCTTCCCTGATCCGAGCTCTTTCTTGGATTTCAGGTAGTAGGTCGAGCTCTTCCCTCTGAAGTTGGGAGTTTGCTCCCTCATTGTAATGAACTACTCTAGGCGATCCTTCCTCAATTTCTACTGGAATCATCGCCTCTATTCTGTATGCTAACCGGAAGGGGGATTCCTTCATGGTGGAGTGTGGCGTCGTTCGATATGCCCATAGGACTTGTGGAAGCTCTTCCGCCCAAGCTCCCTTTGCATCTTGTAATCTCCGTTTTAACCCGGCCAATATGACTTTGTTGGCAGCTTCGGCCTGTCCGTTGGCTTGTGGATGTTCAACAGAGGTGTACTGATGCTTTATATTTAAGTCGGCTACTAGTTTTCTGAAGCCTGCATCTGTGAATTGAGTGCCATTGTCTGTGGTTATTGAATATGGAACCCCGAAACTTGTGACGATATTTCTATATAGGAATTTCTGGCTTCTTTGAGCGGTGGCATTGGCTAGGGGCTCTGCCTCGATCCACTTTGTGAAATAGTCTACCCCTACTATGAGAAATTTAACTTGTCCTGACCCCTGGGGGAAGGGGTCGAGAAGGTCGAGCCCCCACCTTGCAAACGGCCAAGGCGAAGTTACGCTGATGAGCTCTTCTGGCGGGACGATGTGAAAGTTGGCATGTTTCTGACATGGTGGGCATGTCTTTACGAATTCTGTAGCTTCTTTCTGTAGAGTTGGCCAATAAAACCCCGCCCGGAGTACTTTTTTGGCGAGAGCTCGTGCTCCGAGATGATTGCAACAAATTCCGCCGTGTACTTCTTCTAACACTTCCTTTGTGTGGGAGGTCGGTACGTATTTCAGTAATGGTACTGAGATCCCTCTTTTATACAGGATGTTGTTTATAATGGTGTAGTACTGTGCCTCCCTTTTTAGCCTCTTTGCCTCCTTTTCTTCTGTGGGGAGTGTTCCTGCTATGAGGTAGTTGATTATGGGAGTCATCCATCCTTGGTCTTGGCTTGTTATGGCTAGGATTTTTTCCTCTTCCGAGATTGACGGGTTCTGTAACATTTCCTGGATGAGGCTTTTATTGTTGCCCCCTGGTTTGGTGCTGGCTAATTTTAAGAGTGCATCAGCTCGGACATTTTGTTCTCGGGGTATGTGGTGGACCTTATATTCCCTGATTTGTCTGAGATGTTCCTTGGTCTTATCCAAATACCTTTTCATGGTGGGATCTTTGGCTTGGTAGCTCCCTGTTATTTGTGATGTGACAACTTGCGAATCGCTGTAAATGTTGAGTTTCCGAGCTCCAACCTCTTCAGCCAGCTTCAAACCAGCTAGCAGTACTTTGTATTCCGCCTGGTTATTTGAAGTCGGGAACCCAAACTTGAGGGAGAGCTCAACTTGGGTTCCCTGGTTGCTTTCTATTATCACTCTTGCGCCGCTTCCGGTTTTATTTGAAGAACTGTCCACATAGAGATTCCACTCTGTGAGGGTTTCCAGGGCATCTGTGAATTCTGCGATAAAAGTCGGCCAGATATTGTGACTTAATGGCTGTCCGAGCTTCATATTGGAGATCGAACTCTGACAGCTCGACTGCCCATTGTAGAATTCTACCTGCTAAATCTGTTTTTTGCAATATTCCTTTCAAGGGCTGGTTAGTGCGAACTTTGATGGTGTGGGCCTGGAAGTAAGGGCGGAGTCGTCGAGATGTTAGAATGAGAGTATAGGCAAATTTTTCTATTTTCTGATAGTTCAACTCGGATCCCTGCAGTGCTTTACTAATGAAGTAGACGGGTTGTTGTCCGTTTTCATCTTCTCTGACTAGTGCTGACGCTACTGCCCGGCTTCTTACTGCGAGATATAATATGAGTGGTTCTCCTTCTCGTGGTTGAGAGAGGATAGGTGGCTGTCCTAAGAATTTCTTAAAGTCTTGGAAGGCTTGCTCACATTCTGTCGTCCATTCGAACTGCTTTCCCTTTCTTAAAGTAGCATAGAAGGGGAGAGATCTTATCGCAGCTCCTGCTAAGAATCGGGATAGGGCGGCCAATCTCCCGTTGAGTTGCTGTACTTCTTTGACACAAGTTGGGCTCTTCATGTTGAGTATGGCCTGACATTTGTCTGGATTTGCTTCAATTCCTCTTTGTGTGAGCATGAAACCTAAGAATTTGCCTACTTCTACTGCAAATATGCATTTCGCGGGATTGAATCGCATGTCATGCTTCCTTATGGTGTCGAATACTTGGGCCAGGTCGGACAATAATGTCTCCTCACTTTGTGTTTTTATTAGCATGTCGTCCACGTAGACTTCCATGATCTTTCCGATGTGATCCGAGAAGACTTTATTCATTAGCCTTTGATAAGTAGCTCCTGCGTTCTTGAGACGAAAAGGCATTACAATGTAGCAGTAGTTTGCTTTTGGTGTTAGGAACGAAGTCTTTTCTTGATCCGGTGGATACATGGGGATCTGGTTGTATCCCAAGTATGCGTCCATAAACGAGAGATATTTATATCCGGAGGAAGCGTCTACCAGAGCGTCGATATTTGGGAGTGGGTAAGGATCTTTTGGACAAGCCTTATTGAGATCGATGTAGTCGGTGCACATTCGCCACTTCCCATTTGATTTTTTCACCAAGACAACGTTGGCTAGCCATAGTGGATATTTGGCTTCTCTTATGAATCCTGCTTCCAGTAGTGCCTGTACTTGTTCTTCCACAGCCTGGGATCGCTCTGGCCCAAGCTTTCTTCGTCTCTGCTGTACCGGCCGAGATCCTGGATAGACCGCCAACTTATGACACATCAGCTTAGGGTCTATGCCTGGCATATCTGTGGCTTTCCACGCGAAGAGATCGACATTATCTCGCAAGAATTGTATTAGTAATTCCTTTGAATCTCCTTTTAGGATTGTGCCAATGTTAGTTATTTTTTCCGAGGTGTCCCCGATCTGAATCTTTTCTATCTCACCCTCTGGCTGGGGACGAAGTTCTTCTCGTCATTGAACTCCGCCCAGCTCGATTGTGTGGAACTCTTCTCCTTTGCCTATGAGGTTTAGGCTTTCGTTGTAACAGCGATGTGCCATTTTTTGATCTGCTTTTATCGTGGCTATCCCTTTTGGTGTTGGGAATTTCATACATAGGTGTGGGGTCGAGATTATTGCGCCGAGTTGGTTGAGTGTTGTCCGACCTATGAGAGCATTGTAAGCTGAACTTACATCGACCACGATGTAGTCTATTTTGAGGGTCCTGGATTGGTTCCCTTTTCCGAAGGTTGTATGTAGTGGTATGTATCCTAGTGGTCGAACCGGGGTGTCTCCTAGTCCAAACAGACTGTTTGGATATGCTTGAAGTTCTTTTTCTTCTAAGCCGAGTTTATCAAAGGCTGTTTTGAATAAGATGTCGGCAGAACTCCCTTGGTCTATTAAGGTGCGGTGTAGGTTGGCGTTTGCTAATATGATGGTGATGACCATGGGATCGTCGTGTCCTGCGATGATGCCGGATGCGTCCTCTTTAGTGAATGTTATTACCGGGATGTTGAGTGCTTCCTCCTCTCCTTCGACATGATATACTTTTTTGAGATATCTTTTGCGAGAGGATTTGGAGATCCCACCTGTTGTGAATCCGCCATGTATCATGTGGACATGTCTTTCTGGTGTTCGAGGTGATCGTTCTGTTCGTTCGGTATCTTCATCCCTTTGTCTCTTTCTTTGATCATCATCTCGGGTGGCCAGGAATCGTTCTAACTTTCCTTCTCTCACCAATTTTTCTATGATATTTTTTAAGTTGAAACATTCGTTTGTGGAGTGTCCTCGGACTCGATGGTATTCACAATATTCCTTCCGGTTTCCTCCTCCCTTTTTGCCTTTGAGTGGCCGTGCTGGGGGAATTTTTTCTGTATGGCAGACTTCTTTGTATATCTCGACCAAGGAAACATGCTTATAGACTTGTAGAGGATGTCTTGGTAAAGGTTGAAGGCCACTACATCCCTGTTGATTTCATAATCCTAGACACTGGGAAGTGTAAGGATGAATCCATCATCCTTGGCAAACCCTTCCTAGCCACAGCAAAATCTGTGATTGATGTTGACAGAGGAGAATTGGTCCTTCAAGTGAATGAGGACTCCCTTGTGTTTAAAGCTCAAGGATCTCCCTCTGTAACCATGGAGAGGAAGCATGAAAAGCTTCTCTCAATACAGAGTCAAATAGAGCCCCCACATTCAAACTCTAAGTTTGGTGTTGGGAGGCCATCATCATGCTCTGAGTATCTGTGAAGCTCCATGAGAGCCCACTGTCAAGCTATTGACATTAAAGAAGCGCTTGTTGGGAGGCAACCCAATTTTATTTAATCATATCTATTTATTTTCCATTGTTATTTTATGTTTTCTGTAGGTTGATGATCATGTGAAGTCACAAAAACAACTGAAAAAGAAAAAACAGAATAAAAAATAGTATTAAAAACAGCACACCCTGGAGGAGAAGCTTACTGGCGTTTAAACGCCAGTAAGGGTAGCAGAATGGATGTTAAACGCCCAGTCTGGCACTATTCTGGGCATTTAACGCCAAAAATGGGCACCATACTGGCGTTTAATGCCAGAAATGGGCACAGAGCTGGCGTTTAAACGCCAAAAAGGGGAGAAAAGCTGGCGTTAAAAGCCAGAAATGGGCAGCAACCTGGCGTTTAATGCCAGGATTGGTAATCAAGGGGGCATTTACATGCCAATATGGTACAGGGATGAGAAATCCTTGACACCTCAGGATCTGTGGACCCCACAGGATCCCCACCTACCTCATCTCTCTCTCTTCTTCACACCTTCCCATAACACCCTTCCCCAAAAACCCCTCACCTATCAAATCCTACCCTCTTCTCTATAATCTATTTACCAATCCACATCCATCTACCATAGATCCCCACCTACCTCACCATTCAAATTCAAACCACTTTCCCTCCCAAACCCACCCATACATGGCCGAACCCTACCCCTCTCTCCACTCCTATATAAACCCATCTTCGCTCATTCATTTTCACACATTATACACACTACTTCTTCCCCTTGGCCGAACCACTAAACCCCCTCCATCTCCTCTATTTCTTTCTCTTCTACTCTTTTCTTTCTTCTTTTTCTCGAGGACGAGCAAACCTTCTAAGTTTGGTGTGGTAAAAGCATTGCTTTTTGTTTTTCCATAACTATTTATGGCACCAAATGCCGGAGAAACCTCAAGAAAGAGGAAAGGAAAGGCAAAAGCTTCCACCTCCGAGTCATGGGAGATGGAGAGATTCATCTCAAAGGTCCATCAAGACCACTTCTATGAAGTTGTGGCCAAGAAGAAGGTGATCCCCGAGGTCCCTTACAAACTCAAAAAGGGTGAATATCTAGAGATCCGACATGAGATTCGAAGAAGAGGTTGGGAAGTTCTCACCAACCCCATTCAACAAGTCGGAATCTTAATGGTTCAAGAGTTTTATGCCAATGCATGGATCACCAAGAACCATGATCAAAGTGTGAACCCGGACCCAAAGAATTGGCTTACAATGGTTCGGGAGAAATGCTTAGATTTCAGTCCGAAAAATGTAAGGTTGGCATTCAACTTGCCCATGATGCAAGGAGATGCACGCCCCTACACTAGAAGGGTCAACTTTGATCAAAGGTTGGATCAAGTCCTCATAGACATTTGTGAAGAGGGCGCTCAATGAAAGAGAGATTCAAGAGGAAAGCCGGTTCAACTAAGAAGACATGACCTCAAGCCCGTCGCTAGGGGATGGTTGGAGTTCATCCAACGCTTAATCATTCCTACTAGCAACCGGTCTGAAGTTACTATAGACCGGGCTATCATGATCCATAGCATCATGATTGAAGAGGAAGTAGAAGTTCATGAGGTTATATCCCTAGAACTCTACAAGGTGGCAGAAAAGTCCTCTACTTTGGCAAGGTTAGCCTTCCCTCATCTCATTTGTCACCTCTGCAATTCAGCTGGAATTGACATAGAGGAAGACATCCCCATTGATGAGGACAAGCCCATCACTAAAAAAAGGATGGAGCAAATAAGAGAGCCCACTCATGGACAAGAGCATGAGGAAATTCCTCATCATGAAATCCCTGAGATGCCTTAAGGGATTCATTTTCCTCCACGAAACTATTGGGAGCAAATCAACACATCCCTAGGAGAATTAAGTTCCAACATGGGACAACTAAGGGTGGAGCACCAAGAGCATTCCATCCTCCTCCATGAAATTAGAGAAGGCCAAAGAGTCATGAGGGAGGAGCAATAAAGACAAGGAAGAGACATTGAGGAGCTCAAGGACTCCATAAGATCTTCAAGAGGAAGAACAAGCCGCCATCACTAAGGTGGACCCGTTCTTTAATTTTCTTGTTCTTATTTTTCTATTTTTTGAAAATTATGCTTTATGTTTTATTTATGTTTATGTCTTATTACATGATCATTAGTGTCTTAGTGTCTATGCCTTAAAGCTATGAATGTCCTATGAATCCATCAACTTTCTTAAATGAAAAATGTTTTCTGAAAAAGAAAAAGAAGTACATGAATTTCAAATTTTAAAACAGATTAATTATTTTGATGTGGTGGCAATACTTTTTATTTTTCTGAATGAATGCTGGAACAGTGCATATTTTTGAATTTGTTGTTCATGAATGTTAAAATTGTTGGCTCTTGAAAGAATGATGAAAAAAAAGGAGAAATGCTATTGATAATCTGAAAAATCATAAAATTGATTCTTAAAGTAAGAAAAAGTAGTGAAAAGCTTGCAGAAAAAAATATATGCGAAAAAAAAGAGGCGAAAAATAAAAAAAAAAGAAGAAGAAAAAAGAGAAAGAAAAAACAAACAGAAAAAGCCAATAGCCCTTTAAACCAAAAGGCAAGGGTAAAATAAAAAAAGATCTAAGGCTTTGAGCATCAGTGGATAGGAGGGCCCACAAGAATAAAATCCTGGCCTAAGCGGCTAAACCAAGCTGTCCCTAACCATGTGCTTGTGGCGTAAAGGTGTCAAGTGAAAAGCTTGAGACTGAGCGGTTAAAGTCGTGGTCCAAAACAATAAGAGTGTGCTTAAGAGCTCTGGACACCTCTAATTGGGGACTCTAGCAAAGCTGAGTCACAATCTGAAAAGGTTCACCCAGTTATGTGTCTGTGGCATTTATGTATCCGGTGGTAATATTGGAAAACAAAATGTTTAGGGTCACGGCCAAGACTCATAAAGTAACTGTGGTCAAGAATCAACATATGAACTAGGAGAATCAATAACACTATCTAAATTCTGAGTTCCTATAGATGCCAATCACTCTAAACTTCAAAGGATAAAGTGAGATGCCAAAATTGTTCAGAAGTAAAAAGCTAATAGCCCCGCTCATCTAATTAAGATTGATCTTCATAGATATTTTTGGAATTTATTGTATATTCTCTTCTTTTTATCCTATTTGATTTTCAGTTGCTTGGGTACAAGCAAAAATTTAAGTTTGGTGTTGTGATGAGCGGATAATTTATACACTTTTTGACATTATTTTTAGGTAGTTTTCAGTATGTTTTAATTACTTTTTAGTATATTTTTATTAGTTATTATTCAAAATTCACATTTCTGGACTTTACTATAAGTTTGTGTGTTTTTCTGTGATTTCAGGTATTTTCTGGCTGAAATTGAGGGACCTGAGCAAAAATCTGATTCAGAGGCTGAAAAAGGACTGTAGATGCTGTTGGATTCTGACCTCCCTGCACTCGAAGTAGATTGTCTAGAGCTACAGAAGTCCAATTGGCGCGCTTTTAATTGCGTTGGAAAGTAGACATCCTGAGCTTTCCAGCAATATATAATAGTTCATACTTTGCTTGAGATTTGATGGCCCAAATTGGCATTCTAAGTCAGCATAAAATTCTGGCGTCAAAACGCCAGAACTGGCATAAAAGCTGGAGTTAAACGCCCAAACTGGCACCCAAGCTGGCGTTTAACTCCAAGAAAAGTCTCTACATGTGAAAGCTTCAATGCTCAGCCCAAGCACACACCAAGTGGGCCCGGAAGTGGATTTCTGCATCATTTACTTATTTCTGTAAACCCTAGGTCACTAGTTCTCTATAAATAGGACCTTTTGCTATTGTATTTTCATCTTGGAATCTTTCAAACAATCTTTTAATCATGCTTTGATTATTGAACCCTCTTTGGGAGGCTGGCCTTATGGCCATGCCTAGACCTTTTGTTCTTATGTATTTTCAACGGTGGAGTTTCTACACACCATAGATTAAGGTGTGGAGCTCTACTGTTCTTCATGAATTAATGTAAAGTACTATTGTTTTTCTATTCAACTCAAGCCTATTTCTTCTCTAAGATATTCATTCGCACTCAAGAACATGATGAATGTGATGATTATAGGACACTCATCACCATTCTCACCTATGAATGCGTGCCTGACAACCACTTCCGTTCTACATGCAAACAAGCTTGAATGTGTATCTCTTGGGTTTCTAATCTAAGATTAAAACCTTCGTGGTATAGGCTAGAATTATTGGCGGCCATTCCTGAGATCCGGAAAGTCTAAACCTTATCTGTGGTATTCCGAGTAGGATCTGGGAAGGGATGACTATGACGAGCTTCAAACTCGCGAGTGTTGGGGCGTAGTGACAGACGCAAAAGGATCAATGGATCCTATTCCAACATGATCGAGAACCGATAGATGATTAGCCGTGCGGTGACAGTGAATTTGGACCATTTTCATTGAGAGGACGGGAGGTAGCCATTGACAACGGTGAAACCCAACATACAGCTTGCCATGGAAAGGAGTATGAATGATTAATGAAGGCAATAGGAAACCAGAGATTCAGAAGGAACAAAGCATCTTCATGCGCTTATCTGAAATTCTCACCAATGAATCACATAAGTATCTCTATCTTATTTTCTGTTTTATTCATCTTTTAATTATCAATTCTCCATAACCATTTGAATCCGCCTGACTGAGATTTACAAGATGACCATAGCTTGCTTCAAGCCGACAATCTCCGTGGGATCGACCCTTACTCATGTAAGGTTTATTACTTGGACGACCCAGTGCACTTGCTGGTTAGTTGTGCGGAGTTGTGACAAAGAGTTGAGATTACAATTGTGCGTACCAAGTTGTTGGCGTCATTGATGATCACAATTTCGTGCACCACCCACTAATTACCATCCAACTCACAACCAACCCAACAAAATGCCCAGAGGCTTTCTAATCTTGAACTTGCCCTAGAAAAATTATCTCAGAGCACACTAGCATGCATGGAAGAAACCAGAAGCTTTAGGGAGGAAACAAGAACTAATTTCAAGAATCAAGGTGCCTCAGTTAGGAATTTAGAGGTGCAAATAGGCCAGATTGCTCAGCAATTAGAGAAAGTCACAAATGTTCTTCCCAATGACACAATTCCAAACCTAAGGGAGAAGTGGAAGGCTATTTACTTGAGAAATAGAAAGGTGGTAGGAGAAGAAAAGAAGGAAGAAGCCAAAAAAGAGGAGTTCACTGATGGGGCAAGGAATGGAGCTCCAGAGGATATTAATCTTCATGAAGAGCACGTAAAGCCCACTGTCCAGCAACCTATTCAATCCATAGAAGTCCCACCAAAAGAGAGAATCCTGATTCCTGAGTACGTGCAAAGAATTCCATATCCTCAAAGGCTTTGAAAGGAAAATAAGGAGAAGCAATATTCTAAATTCTTGGAGATATTCAAGGCTTTACACATCAACATCTCATTTATAGAAGCTCTTGAACAAATGGCCTTATATGCAAAATTCATGAAATATTTGCTGTCCAAGAATAAGTCCTTGAAGGGAGGCCAAACAGTGGTGATGACTAAGGAGTACAGTGCCATTAATCAGAGGAACTTGTCAACAAAGAAGAAAGATCTAGGGAGTTTTCAAATTCCTTGCACTATTGGCAATACTACCTTTGACAGAGCTTTATGCGATTTAGGGGTAAGTATTAATCTAATGCCTTTATGTGTGATGAAGAGGTTGCAAATTCAAGAGTTGAATCCCACTAAAATAGTTCTACAAATGGCAGACAAATCAATCAAGCATGCACATGGAGTAGTTGAAAATATCTTGGTCAAAGTGGAAAAATTTTTCCTCCCAGTGGACTTTGTCATTCTTGATATGGAGGAAGATGAGCATGCCTCAATCATTATAGGAAGACCTTTCCTAGCCACTGGAAGAGCCCTTATTGATGTTGAAAAGGGTGAGTTAATGTTGAGGGTTTAGGGTTTAGGGTTTAGGGTTTAGGGTTTAGGGGGGAATTACACTTTGCTAATGAACCAGCAAGTGCATTGGGTCGTCCAAGTAATACCTGAGTGAGTTAGGGTCGATCCCACGAGGATTATGATTTGAAGCAAGCTATGGTTATCTTGTAGATCTTAGTCAGGCGGACAGAAGAGTTGTTTGTTTGTTTAATTCGCATGAAAATAAAATAAATAAAACGTTACTCAGTTGATGGTGAATGCAATGATATGAAGATGGTTAAGGCTTGGAGATGCTTTATCCTTCTGGATCAATCCGGTCTTACTGTCTTCTTCAACTGTGAATGATTTCTTCTATGGCAGGTTGTATGTGATCAATGCCTTTCTTAAAGGATCACCAATACTCTTCCAGA
Organism: Arachis hypogaea; assembly: GCF_003086295.3. NCBI lineage: Eukaryota > Viridiplantae > Streptophyta > Magnoliopsida > Fabales > Fabaceae > Arachis > Arachis hypogaea. Next base: position 113,235,515 of record NC_092051.1, on the reverse strand, counting down.
TCTGAACCCCAGGGTTAGTGCGAATCCAGTCTAATTGAGAGTGAAGCTCCTGCAGTTCATTCTCCTTAGTGATCCTACTCAAAACACCACAGACAAGGTCGAATCTTCCGGATAAGAGAATACTGCGCCTTTGGTTCTAGCCTCTACCACAAAGACTCTAATCTCCCCACACCTCGGCTGAACTGGTGTCTCGAGAAGTCCCTAATGAAGTTATGGATTAGCTGTCTAGGAGATGTATAATTAAATTAATGGTTCATCATTGTCCGATGAAAGACTCACCTTGAACCCATGTAGAATGAGATAATCTTGTACCAGTTCAACGCATTCATAATAATGAAGAACGGATATACATCTTAGAATAGAGAATCAAACACGTATTGAGATAGAACAGTAGTACTTTATTAATCCATAAAACTTAGCAGAGCTCCTCCCTTCAACCTAGGAGGTTTAGACACTCATACTGATAGAAAATACAATGTAAAAACGTGTAAAGTGTCAAAAAGATTCTCAAAAGTGTAAAAGTTCTCAAATAAATACTAGACTAATGACTAAGGATTACATAATAGGGGTATAATAGTCTTTTAGTGCTAAAATCTACTTCTGGGGCCCACTTTGTGAGTGTTTGGGCTAAGCTTGATTGAGATCCACGCGCTAGGAGGCGTCTAGGGCATTGAACGCTGGCTAGGGTGTCCTTTATGGGTGTTGGACGATGGTCTCTTCTCCTTTGGGTGCTGGACGCCAGAAATGGGCAGATGGCTGGCGTTGAACGCCAGTTTTGGGCCTTCACTTTTGAAGCAAAGTATAAACTATTATACATTGCTGGAAAGCTATGGATGTTATCTTTCCATAGCCATTAAGAACACTCCATTCAGACTTCTGTATCTCTAGAAAAGCTCTTTCGAGTGCAAGGAGGTCAGATTCAGATAACATCTGTAGTGCTTTCTCTGTCTCTGAATCAGACTTTTGCTCCAGCTCCTCGATTTTAGCCAGAAAATACCTGAAATTGCATAAAAACACACAAAATCAAGTAGAATCCAAAAATGTGAATTTTTCACTAAAACCTATGAAAACTTAATAAAACTAAAACAAAACATACTAAAAACTATATGAAAATGATGCCAAAGAGCGTATAAAATATCCGCTCATCAATGAATATCAAGTTTTTCATGTCTTCAAAGTCATGCATCATTCAAGTGATCAAAAGGATTGTATAATGGTTGAAGCCAAGGATCTGAACTTGAAGGAAGAACTTAATGAATCATTTCCAAAGATCCTACCTTCATGCCTAAGCAGAATAGAAGAGAAAAAGGAGGTACATCAAGCTGGAAATTCAATTGAAACTAACAAGTACTTGCAACCAAAACCTCCCTTTGAAATCAAAAAACCTTTTGACACCAGCCTTAAGTTTGGTGTTGGGTGTACATCAAATACAGAAGAGGCCCCAAAGAAGAAAGCTCCTAGAGAGTGGAGGAACAAGAAGATTCCTACTGAAAACTTCTCACCAGGAGACAAAGTAGTGTTATCTCACCACCCACTGCTGCCATACACAGTGAGTAGAGTTCTTTCCTTTGAGCATCTTAAGCTAACATATGAAGACACAGGAAGGAAATTCAAGGTGAGAGAGGAAGAGGTGAAGCACTTTCAACCTCAACTTTAGCAAGGAACAACCTTCAAGCTAGTGAAGTTAAAGAAGCGTTTATTGGGAGGCAACCCAACGTTTGGTATCTCTTTTCATTCACATCTTTTTTTGTTTTTCTTTATTGAATTCTTAGCAATGATCTATTTTACATTATGTATGAACACTAATACGAAGTTTGGTGCAGGAGATTCAAATATGGACACATGATTTCCCATTAAGTTTGGTATGGTGAAGCCCTAACGTTGTACGTGAAGGCACTGCGTACTACGCCAAAGAGGAGTTGTGCGTACACATGCATGTGTGCGTACGCAAAACTGGGAATTCTGGAGAGTGTGCGTACGCACAAGCCTGTGCGCACACACAGAAAGCCCTCACGTACAACGTGGGAATTTCACGTATAACGTGATAAAGGGGCTCGCTCCCAGGATACTAATTTTTGTGAACTATGCGTACGCACAAAAAATTTTCCACATATAACATGGAGGATCTCACGTACTACGTAAAAGCCAAACGTTTAATTTTATGGAAGTGTGCGTACACATAAAACGGATTTCACGTATAACATGAATTTTCTCACATATAACGTAATAGTGCTAACTTGCTTCAGGGAATGAATTTAAAATCACATATAACGTGAAAAATATCAAGTAGTACTTTAGGGCATAAAATCATAGCTACTTCATTCACTTCGCCCTACTGTACCATGTTCCACCTGAGCCACGATCCAATCTTCATATCTACATGCATGCTTATGCTTAAGATCATTATTCTCACACCACATCCAAACCTGAGTTTGGTGTGGTGGTATCTATGCATGCAAGATAAAGGGATACACCTCACTCTCTCCCTGCTGCATCTCATGCATAAGTCCTTCATTCTATTTTATCTTATCATACTTCTTTTTCTGGTGTTTCATAATTATTTTCCACAATAACTATCACTTGAGCTTGTTTGTATAGGCAGTATTTGTGACTACTCAAGAATTAAGGAAATCTGTGCCAGCTCCATCATCAAGACTATTGCTCCAATCAAGGTTGCATATGTGTTCATGGAATAAGTTTGGTATGCTACACCAAATTCATATACCACTAGGTACTTGACCTAGTTCACATAGATGGTACGACACTAAGTTTGGTGTTCTCATACTAATAAGTTTGGTGTTGCCACATTCACCATGCAAATACAGTAACAATGTAAGGTCCCACATTGGTTGGGGAGGAGAACGAAGCATGCCTTATAAGGGTGTGGACACCTCTCCCTAGCATGACGCGTTTTGACGAGTGAGTGTGTGTGGGGGGGGGGGCTTCGGCTCTCATCCCTATCATCAAAAGCAAAATTGTGAGACCTTGTGTGCCAAAGTGGACAATATCGTGTTAGCGGGTGGTTTAGGCTATTACAGATAGTATCAGAGTCGGAGCCTGGATCGATGTGCCAGTGAGGGTGCTAGGCTCCCTTAGGGGGGTGGATTGTAAGGTCCCACATCGGTTGGGGAGGTGAACAAAGCATGCCTTATAAGGGTGTGGATACCTCTCCCTAGCATGATGCGTTTTGACGAGTGAGTGTGGGGGCTTCGTCTAACATCCCTATCGTCAAAGGCAAAACCGTGAGGCCTTGTGTACCAAAGCGGACAATATCGTGCTAGCGGGTGGTCTGGGCTGTTACAGATGGTATCAGAGCTGGAACCCAGATCGATGTGCCAGCGAAGGCGCTGGGCTCCCTTAGGGGGTGGATAGTAAGGTGGTCCCACATCGGTTGGGGAGGGGAACGAAGCATGCCTTATAAGGGTGTGGATACCTCTCCCTAGCATGGCGCATTTTGACGAGTGAATGTGGGGGGCTTCGGCTATTGGTGTGGGAAATCGTGATTCACACTTTTCACAACTTCGCACAACTAACCAGCAAGTGCACTGGGTCGTCCAAGTAATACCTTACGTGAGTAAGGGTCGATCCCACGGAGATTGTCGGCTTGAAGCAAGCTATGGTCATCTTGTAAATCTCAGTCAGGCGGATTCAAATGGTTATGAGGTTTTGATAATTAAAAGATAAATAAAACATAAAATAAGATAAAGATACTTATGTGATTCATTGGTGGGAATTTTAGATAAGCGTTTGGAGATGCTTTGTTGCTTTTGAACCTCTGCTTTCCTATTGCCTTCTTCCAATCATGCGTGCTCCCTTCCATGGCAAGCTGTAGGATCCTCTTAGTGAAAATGGTCCTCTACGGTTTCTGCATGGCTAATCAATTGTCGGATTTCTCGTCTCGGATGAAAAATACCAGGCACAGCTACCGTATGGATAATCATCTGTCGGTTCCCGCTAGCGTCGGAATATAATCCATTGATCCTTTTGCACACTGTCACTGCGCCCAACATTCGCAGGTTTGAAGCTCGTCACAGTCATCCCTTCACAGATCCTACTCGGAATACCACAGACAAGGTTTAGACTTTCCGGATCCCAGAAATGCTGCCAATTGGTTCTAGCCTATACCATGAAGATACTAATCTCACAGACTCGGTACGTGTATTAGATATCCAAGAGATACGCACTCAAGCTGTCGCCCAATGACTACGTTGAGCTCAGATAGAACGGAAGTGGTTGTCAGGCACGCGTTCATAGAATTGAGAATAATGATGAGTGTCACGAATCATATCATTCTCCAGATTGAAGTACGAGTGAGTATCTTAGAATAGAATCAAGCGTGATTGAATAGAAAAATAGTAGTTATTGCATTAATTCATGAAGAACAGCAGAGCTCCACACCTTAATCTATGGGGTGTAGAAACTCCACCGAAGAAAATACATAAGTGAAAATAGTCTAGGCATGGCCAAATGGCAAGCCTCCCAAATGTGAACAATGGTCTCAGCTCCAAAGTATGAAAACTAGATCCAAAAGATCCGAATACAATAGTAAAAAGTGCTATTTATACTAAACTAGTAACTTACGTTTACAGAGAATGAGTAACTAAGTGCAGATAGTGCAGAAATCCACTTCCGGGACCCACTTGGTGTGTGCTTGGGCTAAGCATTGAAGCTTTTTCATGCATAGGCTGTTCTTGGAGTTAAACGCCAGCTTGGGTGCCAGTTTGGGCGTTTAACTCCAATTCTGGTGCCAGTTTGGGCGTTTTATGCCAGAAAGTTTTTAGCTGGCTTTGGACGCCAGTTTGAGCCATCAAATCTCGGACAAAGTATGGACTATTATATATTTCTGGAAATATCAAGATGTCTAATTTCTAATGCAATTGAGAGCGCACCAATTGGGCTTCTGTAGCTTCAGAAAATCCACTTCGAGTGCAGGAGGGTCAGAATCCAATAGCATCTGCAGTCCTTCTTCAGCCTCTGAATCAGATTTTTGCTCAGGTCCCTCAGTTTCAGCCAGAAAATACCTGAAATTACAGAAAAATACACAAACTCATAGTGAAGTCCAGAAATGTGATTTTTGCATAAAAACTAATAAAAATATAATAAAAATTAACTAAAACATACTAAAAACTATGTAAAAATAATGCCAAAAGGGTATAAATTATCTGCTTATCACAATACCAAACTTAAATTGTTGCTTGTCCCCAAGCAACTAAAAACAAAATAGGATAAAAATAAGAGAATATACAATAAATTCCAAACTTATCAATGAACTTAGTTCCAATTAGATGAGCGGGGCTGGTAGCCTTTTTGCTTCTGAACAGTTTTGGCATCTCACTTTATCCTTTGAAGTTCAGAATGATTGGCATCCATAGGAACTTAGAATTCAGATAGTTTTATTGATTCTCTTAGTTCAATATGTTGATTCTTGAACACAGCTACTTTATGAGTCTTGGCCATGACCCTAAGCATTTTTTTTTCTAGTATTACCACCGGATACATAAATGCCACAGACATATAACTGGGTGAACCTTTTCAGATTGTGACTTAGCTTTGCTAGAGTCCCCAGTTAGAGGTGTCCAGAGCTCTTAAGCACACTCTTTTTGCTTTGGACCATGACTTTAACCGCTCAGTCTCAAGCTTTTCACTTGACACCTTCACGCCACAAGCACATGGTTAGGGACAGCTTGATTTAGCCGCTTAGGCCAGGATTCTATTCCTTTGGGCCCTCCTATCCATTAATGCTCAAAGCCTTGGATCCTTTTTACCCTTGCCTTTTAGTTTAAAGGGTTATTGGTTTTTTCTGCTTACTTTTTCTCTTTTTTTTTTTTATTTTTTCGCATCTTTTTTTTGCAAGCTTTGTCTATTCACTGCTTTTTCTTGCTTCAAGAATTAATTTTATGATTTTTCAGATTATCGATAACAGTTCTCTTTTTTTATTATTCTTTCAAGAGCCAACAATTTTAACATTCATAAATAACAAATTCAAAAATATGCACTGTTCAAGCATTTATTCAGAAAACAAAAAGTATTGCCACCACATCAAAATAATTAAAGTAATTTCAAGATAGAATTCGAAAATCATGCACTTCTTGTTCTTTTGCAATTAAAAACATTTTTTTCATTTAAGAAAGGTGAAGGATTTATAGGACACTCATAGCTTTAAGACATAGACACTAGACACTAATGATCATGTAATAAAGACAAAAAACATAGAATTCGAAAAACAGGAAAATAAGAACAAGAAAATTAAAGAACGGGTCCACCTTAGTGATGGCGGCTAGTTCTTCCTCTTGAAGATCTTATGGAGTGCTTGCGCTCCTCTATGTCTCTTCCTTGCCTTTGTTGCTCCTCCCTCATGGCTCTTTGGTCCTCTCTGATTTCATTGAGGATAATGGAGTGCTCTTGGTGCTCCATCCTTAGTTGCCCCATGTTGGAGCTCAATTCTCCTAAGGAGGTGTTGATTTGCTCCCAGTAGTTGTGTGGAGGAAAGTGCATCCCTTGAGGCATCTCAGGGATTTCTTGATAAGGAATGTCCTCATGCTCTTGTTGAGGTCCATGAGTGGGCTCTCTTGTTTGCTCTATCCTCTTCTTAGTGATGGGCTTGTCCGCCACCTTGTAGAGTTCTAGAGGTACGATCTCATGAACTTCTACTTCCTCTCCAATCATGATACTATGGATCATGATAGTCCGGTCTATTGTAACTTCAGACCGGTTGCTAGTAGGAATGATAGAGCGTTGGATGAACTCCAACCATCCCCTAGCCATGGGTTTGAGGTCAAGCCTTCTTAATTGAACCGGCTTGCCTCTTGAGTCTCTCTTCCATTGAGCTCCTTCCATACAGATGTCCATGAGGACTTGGTCCAACCTTTGATCAAAGTTGACCCTTCTAGTGAAAGGACGAGGATCTCCTCTCATCATTGGCAAGTTAAATGCCAACCTCATATTTTCCGGACTAAAATCCAAGTAATTTCCCCAAACCATTGTGAGCCAATTCTTTGGGTTCGGGTTCATACTTTGATCATGGTTCTTAGTGATCCATGCATTGGCATAGAACTCTTGAACCATTAAGATTCTGACTTGTTGGATTGGGTTGGTGAGAGTTTCCCAACCTCTTCTTCGAATCTCACGTCGGATCTCCGGATATTCACTCTTTTTTATCATGAAAGGGATCTCGGGGATCACCTTTTTCTTGGCCACAACTTCATAGAAGTAGTCTTGATGGACCTTTGAGATGAATCTCTTCATCTCCCATGACTCGGAGGTGGAAGCAATTGCCTTCCCTTTTCTCTTTCTAGAGGTTTCTCCGGCCTTAGGTGCCATTAATGGTTATGGAAAAACAAAAAAGTGGAGCTTTTTCCACACCAAACTTAAAAGGTTTGCTCGTCCTCGAGAAAAAGAAGAAAGAAAGGAGTAGAAGAAGAAGAAATGGAGGAGATGGAGGGGGGTGAGCGGTTCGGCCAAAGGGGAAAGAATTGTTTGTGATGTGTGAAAGTGAAGGTAGTGATGAGGGGTATTTATAGGATAAGAGAGAGAGAGGGAATTTGGTCATGAAAGGGTGGGTTTGGGAGGGAAATTGTTTGAATTTGAATGGTGAGGTAGGTGGGGTTTATGATGAATGGATGTGAGTAGTGAAGAGAATATGGGGAAGAGGGTAGGATTTGATAGGTGAATGGTATTTGGGGAAGAGGTATTGATGTGATTGGTCAAGGGTATTTGGGGAAGAGTGTTATGGAAAAGTGTGAAGAGGAGAGAAGAAGAGTTGGGGTAGGTGGGGATCCTGTGGGGTCCACAGATCCTGAGGTGTCAAGGAATTCTGCTCCCTACACCATTCTGGCATTCAAACGCCCTCAGTATGCCAATTCTAGCTTTAAACGCTAGCTCTGCTACCTTTCCTGGTGTTAAACGCTAGTCTGCTGCCTCTTTCTGGCGTTTAACGCCAGCCAGACACCCTTGTCTGGCGTTAAACGCCAGTCTGTCTGCCATTTCTGGCGTTTAATGCCAGCCAGACGCTAGACACCCTTTTCTGGCGTTAAACGCCTAGAGTGCTGCCCATTCTGGCGTTTAACGCCCAGAATGCTGCCAGGCTGGGTGTTAAACGCCCATTCTGCTATCCTTACTAGTGTTTAAACGCCAGTAAGCCTGTCCTCTAGGGTGTGCTGTTTTTTATCCTGTTTTTAATTTTGTTTTAATTCTGCAGTTGTTTTTATGACTTCACATGATCATCAACCTAAAGAAAACATAAAATGACAATGGAATATAAATAAATATAATTAAATAACATTGGGTTTCCTCCCAACAAGCGCTTCTTTAATGTCAATAGCTTGACAGTGAGCTCTTAGAGAGCTTCACAGAGACTTAGAGCTTGATGATGGCCTCCCAACACCAAATTTAGAAGTTGAATGTGAGGGGCTCTGTTTGACTCTATATTGAGAGAAGTTTTTCATGCTTTCTCTCAATGGTTACAGAAGAAGATCCTTGAACATTAAACATAAGGTAGTCCTCATTCAATTGAAGGACTAACTCTCCTCTGTCCACATCAATCACAGCTCTTGCTGTGGCTAGGAAGGGTCTTCCAAGGATGATGGATTCATCATCTTTCTTCCCAGTGTCTAGGATTATGAAATCAGCAGGGATGTAAAAGCCTTCAACCTTCACTAAGACATCCTCTACAAGTCCATAAGCCTGCTTCCTTGAATTGTCTGCCATCTCTAGTGAAATTCTTGCAACTTGTACCTCAAAGATCCCTAGTTTCTCCATTACAGATAGTGGCATGAGGTTTATACTTGAACCAAGGTCACACAGAGCCTTCTTAAAGGTCATGGTGCCTATGATGCAAGGTATTAAGAACTTTCTGGGATTCGCTTTCTTCTGAGGTAATTTCTGTTGAACCAAGGTATTTAATTCATTGATGAGAAATGTAGGTCCATCCTCCCAAGTCTTACCAAATAACTTGGCATTTAGCTTCATGATTGCTCCTAGATACTGAGCAACTTGCTCTTCAACAATATCTTCATCCTCTTCAGAGGAAGAATACTCATCAGAGCTCATGAATGGCAATAGTAAGTTCAGTGGAATCTCTATGGTCTCTATATGAGCCTCAGATTCCTTTTGTTCCTCAATGGGGAACTCCTTATTGGCTAGTGGACGTCCATTGAGGTCTCCCTCATTGGAAATCACTGCCTTCTGACTCTCTCCATGTTCGGCCATGTTGGGTATATTGATGGCCTTGCACTCTCTTTTTGGATTCTCTTCTGTATTTCTTGGGAGAGTACTAGGAGGAGTTTCAGCCACTCTTTTACTCAGTTGACCCACTTGTGCCTCCAAATTTCTAATGGAGAACCTTGTTTCAGTCATAAAACTGAGAGTGGTCTTAGATAGATTAGAGACTATAGTTGCTAAGTCAGAGAGGCTCTGCTTAGAATTCTCTGTCTGTTGCTCAGAAGATGATAGAAAAAGCTTGTTATTGCCAAACATATTTCTCCCACCATTATTATTATTATTATTGAAGCCTTGATTAGGCTTCTACTGATCCTTCCATGAGAAATTAGGATGATTCCTCCATGAAGGATTGTAGGTGTTTCCATAGAATTTTCCCATGTAATTCACCTCTTCCATTGCAGGATTCTCAGGGTCATAAGCTTCTTCTTCAAAGGAAGCTTCTTTAGTACTGCCGGTTGCAGCTTGCATTCCAGTCAGACTCTGAGAAATCATATTGACTTGTTGAGTCAATATTTTATTCTGAGCCAATATTGCATTCAGAGTATCAATCTCAAGAACTCCTTTTTTCTGAGTTATCCCATTATTCACAGGATTTCTTTTAGAAGTATACATGAACTGGTTATTTGCAACCATTTCAATGAGTTCCTGGACTTCTGCAGGCATTTTTTTCAGATAAAGAGATCCACCAGCAGAGTGATCCAATGACATCCTAGACAATTCAGACAGACCATCATAGAATATACATAAGATGCTCCATTCTGAAAGCATGTCAGAAGGACACCTTCTGATTAATTGCTTGTATCTTTCCCAAGCTTCATAGAGGGATTCACCTTCCTTCTGTCTGAAGGTTTGGACTTCCACTCTAAGCTTGCTCAACTTTTGAGGTGGAAAGAATTTGGCCAAGAAAGCATTGACCAACTTTTCCCAAGAGTTCAGGCTTTCTTTAGGTTGTGAGTCCAACCATATCCTAGCTCTGTCTCTTACAGCAAAAAGGGAAAAGCATGAGTCTGTAGACCTTAGGATTAACCCTATTGGTCTTAACAGTGTCACAGATTTGTAAGAATTCAGCTAAGAACTGATGAGGATCTTTTAATGGAAGTCCATGAAACTTGCAATTCTGTTGCATTAGAGAAACTAATTGAGGCTTAAGCTCAAAGTTGTCTACTCCAATTGCAGGAATTGAGATGCTTCTTCCATAGAAGTCAGAAGTTGGTGCAGTAAAGTCACCAAGCATCTTCCTTGCATCTCCACCATTGTTGTTATTTTCGGCTGCCATGTCTTCTTCTTTTTCGAAAATTTCTGTGAGGTCCTCTCCAGAGTGTTGTGCTTTAGCTTCTCTTAGCTTCCTCTTTAGAGTCCTTTCAGGTTCAAGATCAACTTCAGCAAGAATGTTCTTATCCTTGTTCCTGCTCATATGAAAAAGAAGAGAACAGAAATGAAGAGAAATTCTCTATGTCACAGTATAGAGATTCCTTTATATGAGTAGAAGAAGAGAAGAATAAAATGAAGAAGGGAGAAGAATAAGAATTCGAACACAGAGAGAGGGGGAGGGTTCGAATGTTAAGAAGAAGAGTGTTAGTAAATAAATAAAATAAATAGAAAGAGATGAGAGAGAGAGAGTATTCGAATTTTAATTTAAAAGAAAAGAAAAATATTTTTTTTTATTTTAATTATTAGTTAGAATTCAAATTTATTAAAAGAAATAAAATAAAATTAAAATTTAAAACAATTAGTTAATTAAAAAAATTTTTGAAAAAGTTGTTAGTGGTTTTCAAAAATTAGAGAGAGAAAAGTAGTTAGGTGATTTTGAAAAAAATAGTAAACTTTTAAAATTAAAACAAAAAGTCAAGTAGTTAATTGAAAAAGATTTGAAAATAAATTTTGAAAAGATAAGAGGTTAGAAAAAGATTTGAAAAGGAAATTAAAAAGATTTAATTTTTTAAATTAAAGTTGATTACTTGACTAACAAGAAACTAAAAGATATTATTCTAGAATTTAAAGATTGATCCTTTCTTAGTAGGCAAGTAACAAGTTGAAAATTTTTGAATCAAAACATTAAATGTTGGTAATAAATTCGAAAATATGAAGTAAAAATAAGAAAAAGATTTTGAAAATTAATTTTGAGATTTTCGAAAACATGAAAGAAAAATGAAAAAGATTTGATTTTTGAAAAAGATTTGAAAAGATAGAATTTTTAAATTGAAATTTTGACTTGACTAACAAGAAACAACTAAATTTTAAAAATTTTTTCCTAAGTCAACCCAAAATTTCAAAATTTATGAGTAAAATAAGGGAAATATATTTTTTTGATTTTTGAATTTTTTAATGAGGAGAGAGAAAAACAACAAAAAGACACAAGACATAAGAAATTAAGATCAAAACAAGAAATGCATGCAAGAACACTTTGAATGTCAAGATGAACACCAAGAACACTTTGAATGTCAAGATGAACACCAAGAACATATTTTTGAAAGTTTTTAAGAAAAGAAACACATGCAAGACACCAAACTTAAAAAATTTTTAATGTTTAGACACTAAGAATTTGAAAATGCATATGAAAAACAAGGAAAGACACAAAACAAGAAAATCACAAGATTAAACAAAGAAAATCATCAAGAACAACTTGAAGATCAAGAAAGAACACATGATGAATTTTCGAAAATTTAAGAAAATTTTAAAAACATGCAATTGACACCAAACTTAAAATTTGACACTAGACTCAAACAAGAAACACAATATTTTTTTTTTTAGTTTTTATGGTTTTATTAATTTTTTTTTTGTAATTTTTCGAAAATTATTTGGAAAAAGAGAATAAAGAAATTCAAAATTTTTAATAAGAATTCCAGGATTCATGCAATGCTAGTCTAAAGCTTCGGTCCAAAAGAATTAGACATGGCCAAATGGCCAGCCAAGCTTCAGCATATCAATTACAGACATGTCCTTTCTACAATGGAAAGTAGAAACCTTGGTCCAAAAGATTAGACATGGCTTAACAGCCAGTCAGGCTTCAACATATCTTAAGAAGCTCTAGAATTCATTCTTAAAAATTCTGAAGAACAAATTTTTTTTCTTTTTTTGAATTTTTTTGAAAACTAAATTTTTTTTTTCAAAAATAAAAATAAAAAGCTTAAACATAAAAAAAAAAATTACCTAATCTAAGCAACAAGATGAACCGTCAGTTATCCAAACTCAAACAATCCCTGGCAACGGCGCCAAAAACTTGGTGTGGAAAATCGTGATTCACACTTTTCACAACTCCGCACAACTAACCAGCAAGTGCACTGGGTCGTCAAAGTAATACCTTACGTGAGTAAGGGTCGATCCCACGGATATTGTCGGCTTGAAGCAAGCTATGGTCATCTTGTAAATCTCAGTCAGGCGGATTCAAATAGTTATGAGGTTTTGATAATTAAAAGATAAATAAAACATAAAATAAGATAAAGATACTTATGTGATTCATTGGTGGGAATTTCAGATAAGCATTTGGAGATGCTTTGTTGCTTCTGAACCTCTGCTTTCCTATTGCCTTCTTCCAATCATGCGTGCTCCCTTCCATGGTAAGCTGTAGGATTCTCTCAGTGAAAATGGTCCTCTACGGTTTCTGCACGGCTAATCAACTGTCGGTTTTCTCGTCTCGGATGAAAAATACCAGGCACAGCTACCGCATGGCTAATCATCTGTCGGTTTCCGCTAGCATCGGAATAGAATCCATTGATCCTTTTGCACAATGTCACTGCGCCCAACATTCGTAGGTTTGAAGCTCGTCACAGTCATCCCTTCCCAGATCCTACTCGGAATACCACAGACAAGGTTTAGACTTTCTGGATCCCAGGAATGCTGCCAATTGGTTCTAGCCTATACCACGAAGATACTAATCTCACGGACTCGGTCCGTGTATTAGATATCCAAGAGATACGCACTCAAGCTGTCGCCCAATGACTACGTTGAGCTCAGATAGAACGGAAGTGGTTGTCAGGCACACATTCATAGAATTGAGAATAATGATGAGTGTCACGGATCATATCATTCTCCAGATTGAAGTACGAGTGAGTATCTTAGAATAGAATCAAGCGTGATTGAATAGAAAAACAGTAGTAATTGTATTAATTCATTAAGAACAGCAGAGCTCCATACCTCAATCTATAGGATGTAGAAACTCCACCATATAAAATACATAAGTGAAAATAGTCTAGGCATGGCCGAATGGCCAGCCTCCTAAATATGAACAATGGTCTCAGCTCCAAAGTATGAAAACTGGATCCAAAAGATCCGAATACAATAGTAAAAAGTGCTATTTATACTAAACTAGTAACTTAGGTTTACAGAAAATGAGTAACTAAGTGCAGATACTGTAGAAATCCACTTCCGGGGCCCACTTGGTGTGTGCTTGGTCTGAGCAATGAAGCTTTTTCGTGCATAGGCTATTCTTGGAGTTAAACGCCAGCTTGGGTGCCAGTTTGGGCATTTAACTCCAATTCTGGTGCCAGTTTGGGCGTTTTATGCCAGAAAGTTTTTGGCTGGCTTTGGACGCCAGTTTGAGCCATCAAATCTCGGGCAAAGTATGGACTATTATATATTTCTGGAAAGCCCAAGATGTCTAATTTCTAACACAATTGAGAGTGAACCAATTTGGTTTCTGTAGCTTCAGAAAATCCACTTCGAGTGCAGGAGGGTCAGAATCCAACAGCATCTGCAGTCCTTTTTCAGCCTCTGAATCAGATTTTTGCTCAGGTCCCTCAATTTCAGCCAGAAAATACCTGAAATTACAGAAAAACACACAAATTCATAGTGAAGTCCATAAATGTGATTTTTTCATAAAAACTAATAAAAATATAATAAAAATTAACTAAAACATACTAAAAACTATGTAAAAATAATGCCAAAAAGGGTATAAATTATCTGCTCATCAGCTATCATCCCTATCTTCAAAGGCAAAACCGTGAGACCTTGTGTGCTAAATCAGACAATATCATGCTAGCGGGTGGTCTGGGCTGTTACAGATGGTATCAGAGTCGGAGCCCGGATCGATGTGCCAGCGAGTGCGCTGGGCTCCCTTAGGGGGTGGATTGTAAGGTCCCATATTGGTTGGGGAGGGGAACGAAGCATGCCTTATAAGGGTGTGGATATCTCTCCCTAGCATGATGCGTTTTGACGAGTGAGTGTGGGGGGCTTCGGCTATCATCCCTATCGTCAAAGGCAAAACTGTGAGGCCTTGTGTGCCAAAGCGGACAATATCGTGCTAGCGGGTGGTCTGGGCTGTTACAAACAACCTCATTATCTTATTTTATTTGGGCATACCTTTCATTCTATTATGATTTTGATTCTTTTAATTGAATAAGCCTATGCATTAATTGAATTATTTTACTTAATAAACCTGTTTCCATCACCATTACTTTTTCTTTTCTTTTATTCTTGAGGACAAGCAATCATTCTAAGTTTGGTGTTGGAGGCTATGTTCTACATAGCCGAAAAGGTGATGAAGAAAAAGATGATGAAGAGAAAGGCATCAAGAACTAAGGTTGTCTCATTCCTTTTTAATAATATGCATGCGTATCAAATGTTTTTATCTTATATAATGCATTTAAGACTTCTAATTGTCAAGTACATATTTTCACATTTCCATCACAACACACAACTATAATTGTGCTTGCTTCTGAATGTGAGTAATTAATCATTGATGCCAGAGTATCTTGGCTAGTTTTACAAGCCATTTTTAGTATGTTTTAGGTTAGTTTAATGCATTTTCTTAGTCAATAAGCAAGCATTTGGATGAGTTATGTATGCATGTCTTGATTCAATCAAACATTGTGAATTATAAATATTTTCATGAGATTAATGCAAATAACTAATTGATACAATGAATAATACATTATCTTGTAATTATAGCAAGGCTTTGATGCACTTGTTTGATTGATTGCAGGAAAGGAAGAAGTAGAGACAAGGTGGCGTTAGTGGCTAAGTTAGGCACACTAACGCCAGCACCAACGTGGACCAACCAAGGATTGGTGGCATTAGTGGCCAAGTTAGGCACACTAACGCCAGCAATAACGTGGGCAATGGATGTCTTGGTGGCGTTAGTGGCAACGTTGATGCCACTAACGCCAGAACTAACGTGGAGAACTCAAGTAAAAGTGGCGTTAGTGGTGTCTGGTGCACGATATTGTGATCTCTGAAACGGTGCCAAAAACTTGGTACGCACGATCTTAATCTCAACTCTTTTCACAACTTCACACAACTAACCAGCAAGTGCACTGGATCGTCCAAGTAATAAACCTTACGTGTGTAAGGGTCGATCCCACGGAGATTGTCGGCTTGAAGCAAGCTATGGTCATCTTGTAAACCTCAGTCAGGTAGATTCAAATGGTTATGAGGTTTTGATAATTAAAATATAAATAAAATATAAAATAAGATAGAAATACTTATGTAATTCATTGGTGAGAATTTCAGATAACCGTATGAAGATGCTTTGCTCCTTCTGAATCTCTGCTTTCCTACTGTCTTCATTCAATCATTCATACTCCTTTCCATGGCAAGCTTTATGTTGGGGGATCACCGTTGTCAATGGCTACCATCCGTCCTCTCAGTAAAAATGGTCCAAATGCGCTGTCACCGCACGACTAATCATCTATCGATTCTCGATTATGTTGGAATAGGATCCAATGATCCTTTTGCGTCTGTCACTATGCCCAACACTCGCGAGTTTGAAGCTCGTCACAGTCATTCCTTCCCAGATCCTACTCGAAATACCACAAACAAGGTTTAGACTTTCCGGATCTCAGGAATGGCCGCCAATAATTCTAGCCTATACCACGAAGACTCTGATCATGAACCAGGAGGCTAAGAGATACACACTCAAGCTATTGCAGATAGAACGGAAGTGGTTGTCAGGCACGCGTTCATAGGTGAGAATGATGATGAGTGTCATGGATCATCACATTCAACAGGTTGAAGTGCGAGTGAATATCTTAGAATAAGAATAAGCTTGAGTTGAATAGAAAAAAATAGTACTTTGCATTAATTCATGAAGAATAGCAGAGCTTCACACCTTAATCTATGGGGTGTAGAAACTCCACTGTTAAAAATACATAAGTGAAAGGTCTAGGCATGGCCGTGAGGCTAGCCTCCAAACGTGTACAAAGGTCTCAGTTTTGAAATATGAAAACTGGATCACTCGATCAAAAGACATAAAATAAATCTCTAAAAGTAGTTTTTATACTAAACTAGTAACTAGGGTTACAGAAAATGAGTAACTAAGTACAGATAGTGCAGAAATCCACTTCCGGGGCCTACTTGGTGTGTGCTTGGGCTGAGCATTGAAGCTTTCAAGTGTAGAGACTATTCTTGGAGTTAAACGCCAGGTTGCAGCCTGTTTGTGGCGTTTAACTCTGGTTTGTAACCTGTTTATGGTGTTTAACTTCAGAATAGGGCAGGAAGTTGGTGTTTGAACGCCAGTTTGCGTCGTCAAAACTCGCGCAAAGTATGGACTATTAAATATTGCTGGAAAGCCCTAGATGTCTACTTTCCAACACAATTGAGAACACGCCAATTGGGTTTTTGTAGCTCCAGAAAATCCGTTTCGAGTGCAGGGAGATCAGAATCCAACAGCATCTGCAATCCTTTTTCAGCCTCTGAATCAGATTTTTGCTCAGGTCCTTCAATTTTAGCCAGAAAATACCTGAAATCACAGAAAAATACACAAACTCATAGTACAGTCCAGAAATGTGATTTTTATTTAAAAACTAATAAAAATATACTAAAAAGTAGCTAAATCATACTAAAAACTACCTAAAAATAATGCCAAAAGCGTATAAATTATTCACTCATCAGTGTCGTTACCCACCCACTGACGCCAGCAATGGCAAGGGCTTCAAGGAGGAGTGGCGTTAGTGGCAACATTAGTGCCACTAACGCCAGTGCTAACGTGACAAAAAGCGGCTTTGTGGCGTTAGTGGTGGCGTTGGTTCCCACT
The DNA here is from genome assembly GCF_003086295.3 of Arachis hypogaea. Taxonomy (NCBI): domain Eukaryota; kingdom Viridiplantae; phylum Streptophyta; class Magnoliopsida; order Fabales; family Fabaceae; genus Arachis; species Arachis hypogaea. The sequence goes on along the minus strand of NC_092051.1, from coordinate 113,218,327 downwards.
AACGCCAGCGATGGTGTGATCAAAGGCAAATTGGTGGCATCAGTGGCAACGTTAATGCCACTAACGCCAGGAGCAACGTTGGCTGAGGCAAGGTGTGGCATTAGTGGCCATGTTAGTGCCACTAACGCCAGGGGTAACATGGATTCAAGAGGTTTTTAACGTTAGTGACCACATTGGTGTCACTAACGTCATCAAGCCGTGCAACTAAACATGACGTTACTCACACTAACGGCCACACTAACGTGACTATTGCCTCAACTAAACCCTTTTCAGAAAGCTAAGAAAGGCCCAAAGAGTTTGTTAACTGCTTCAACTAAGGCCAAGGGCCCACATTCAGATACTTGAAGACTCACCTGAGTATTAGAGAGGTAGTATATATAGGAGTAGTTTTGAACTAGAAAAAGGGGATTGAAAAATCTGGGAATCTGGAATTGTAAACACTCATTTATTCTTCTCTATAGTTAGTTTACTTTGGATGCACTTTACATTTCTATTTTCATTTCCCAGAGCTATGATCAACTAAACCCCACTTCATTGGGGGAGGGAGCTCTGTTGTAATTCAATGGATCAATAATAGTTCTTATTGTTCTTCTTCTATTCATTCTCTTTGATTTGCTTGAAAGCTTTCGCACTTCATCCAATTGTGCAATTGTCTTGGAAGAGAAATTGTTCATACTTGGATTCCCTTGGAATTTGGAAGAAGAATGAGAGAATCATGCTAGAAATGCTTTCTCATGCTGGACTGGATTGGGGGTTGGTCGGATATAGTGACATATAATCCTCCTGATGCTTTGATCTAGAAAAGTATGTGGTATAATCAGTGATCGTACTTCATCTCTTCCCATGAGCAATTAGATCAAGAAATTGGGTAATTGTTCAAGCTTAGAGAGATTAAATTGTCAAGAAATTGGGATTCAATCACCTAAGATTGCCAAGAGATCAATGAGTTGCATGGATTGAGGAAGAGATGAGAATGAACTTAATCCGGAGAATGCAACATCTCCTGAACCTAATGAGCTTCCCCATTCTCATCTTCCCATTCTCTATATTCTGTTTACTTTGATGTTCATCACTCCCATTCCCATTTAATTTCTTGCTATTTACTTTCTGCACTTTGCATTCAGCAATTTACATTCCAGCAGCTTAATTCATCTATTTACCTTTCTGTCATTTACATTTCTTGCTATTTATGTTTCCCGCCATTTAAATTTCTGCAATTTCAACTCAATTATGTTCAGTTCAACTAGACCATCCCTCTGATTAAAGTTGATCAACCAATCAATCCCTGTGGGATTCGACCTCACTCTATTGTGAGTTTTTACTTGACGACAAATTCGGTATACTTGCCGAAGGAAGTTTGTAGAGATACAAATTTTTCGTATCAAGTTTATGGCGTCGTTGCCCCAGGATTGATTTTGCATTGACAATGATTAAATCAAGAGATAACTAGATTGAATATTTTGCTTTTCTTTTGTTAATTGGTTTACTTTTAGTTAGTCACTTTAATTTCCAGCAATTTCACTTACTTTTTATTGTTTATTTACATTCTTATGCACACTAATCCACTAACTGTTTGACAATTTGAATCAATCACTCTAACCACACTCTTTTCACAAGGGTGGATTCCTTCACTGTGCTCTTTTGTATGTTGCTATCTTGTGTATGATAGGTAGAAGAAGAGGAGCTTCAACCTCTTTTGAGTCTGAACCTGAGAGGACTCTCTTTAGACGAAGGAGAGAAGTAAGAGGCAAGAGGGCTATTGGTGAAGAAAAAGAGGAAGAGGATCTGGATATAGACATGGTTGATGATATGAATAACCATCATGGAGAAGGTATTGGAAATCATGTTGGAGAAGGTGCTGGTAATCATGTAGTGCATGAGAGAAGAGTCCTAGGCTCTTTCATCAATCCCAATCCTGGGAATTATGGGAGCAGCATCTTGAAACCTTCTATTCATGCCAATAATTTTGAACTTAAGCTTCAACTCATCACCCTAGTCCAGAATAATTGCTCATTTGGAGGGAGTGCCCAAGAAGACCCCAACCAACATCTATTTACATTCCTGAGAATCTGTGACACTGTGAAAGCCAATGGTGTTCACCCTGACACCTATAGGTTGCTCTTGTTTCCCTTTTTCTTAGGGACAAAGCATCTAAGTGGCTTGAATCCTTTCCCAAGGAAAGTCTTACCACATAGGAGGATGTTGTCAACAAGTTTCTAACAAAGTTCTATCCTCCACAGAGGATAATCAAGCTGAGAACGGAGGTTCAGACAACTAGATGGAGAAACCTTATATGAAGCATGAGAAAGGTATATGGAGCTAACAAGAAGATGTCCCCCTGATATATTCAACGAATGGGTGCAACTGCACATTTTCTATGAAGGCCTTTCTAGAAAAGCAAAGAAGGCCATGGACCACTCTTCAGGAGGCTCTCTCAATACCAAAAAGACCATAGAAGAGGCCATAGATATCATTGAAACTGTGGCTAACAATGAGTACTTATATGCCTCATATCGGAGCACCAATAGAGGAGTGATGGAGTTGAGCCAGATGGATGCTCTATTAGCTCAGAACAAACTGATCACCAATCAATTGGCAGTGCTCACCAAGCAAATGGAGAAAACTCAGGTGGCAGCAATCAACACCTAACCAACAGTTCAAGAAGAAAGAAATACAGAGGAAGGATATGATTGGGAACAAGATAATTATGTTGGAAATACATCAAGTCAACTCTATGATCCCCATTCCAAAACCTACAATCCTGGTTGGAAGAACCACCCAAAATTTAGGTAGGGAGGCCAGCAAAGCCAAACCCAGGATCACAAACCACAAAACCCCAACCATTACAACAACCTCAATCATCAATCCTCCAACTAAAGACCATATCAAGCCCCACACAACACTTCCTTCCAACCTCACTACCAAGCACAAAATGGCCATCCTCAACCTTCAATTTCCAACCCAATTTCATACTCTCCTCCTGAGGACAAGCTATCAAGAATAGAGAACCTACTGGGAAAGCTTTTGGAGGAATCTAAGGACAACAACGCTTTCAAGGAGGAAGTAAGATCCAATCTACAAAATCAAGGAGCTGCCATTAAGAAGTTTGAGACACAAGTGGGATATCTTTCTCAACAGATAACCCAAACTACAAACAGCTTTTCAAGTGATACTGAAAAGAACCTAAGAGGAGAAATAAAGAACCTGAAATGGGAAGAATGTAAGACAATCACTCTAAGGAGTGAGAAGACCTTGGAAGAAGAAACTATCAAGTCAACAGAGCACAACGAAATTCCCCCAAAAGAGAAGTTGGGAGAGCCAAAACAAAGAAATAACCCTGCACAGAGGGAGGATCTAATGGAGAAGGAAGTCTTGAAACCTTACGTGCCACAAGCACCATATCCTCAAAGGCTCAAGGGTGGTGACAAAGAGAAGAAGTCCTCTAGGTTTCTAGAGATATTCAAATCCCTCCATATCAACATCCCCTTCATTGAAGCACTCCAACAAATGCCTTTATATATCAAATTCATGAAAGAGTTGCTAACAAAGAAGAATCCCTTGAAGGGTGGACAGACAGTAGTGATGACTAAAGAGTGCAGTGCCCTTATTCAGAAGGACTTACCCAAAAAGAAGAAGGATCCAGGAAGCTTCCATATCCCTTGTGCTATAGGGGATATGTTGATTTATAGAGGGTTTTATGATCTTGGAGCGAGTATAAACTTGATGCCCCTGTCTCTCATGTGGAAGATGCAAATAAATGAATTAAAACCCACAAAAATAGTCCTTCAGTTGGCTGACAATACTTACAAGCAAGCACTAGGAGTGGTGGAAAATATGCTGATAAAGGTAGGGAAGTACTTCCTCCCTACAGATTTTGTTATTCTTGAGATGGAAGAAAGTTATCTTCAACCAATCATTCTGGAGAGACCATTCTTAGCCACAGCCAAAGCACTAATAGATGTTGAGAAAGGGAAGTTGATGCTTAGAATACATGATGAACAGCTAATCTTTTATGTCTTCAAACCCTCACATGATTTAGACCAAGAGAACAAATGCATGAAGGTTGATTATGAGAAAGTAATCTTGGAAGAAGCAATCAATAAACCACAAGCAGAGCCTCTAAAGGCACCTTTGGTGGAAAAACAAGAAATACAAGTGGTGCAACAAACTAGAGGACTCAAGGAGGAACTAGAGCTACAATCTTCACAAGGAACAATCAACAAAAGTCCTTCTGAATTCAAACCCAATGAAACACCACTTGAAGGAGAAAAGAGGCTTGAGAAAAAGGTGCCAAAAGGGTGGAAAAATAAGAAAATCCCTACAGAAGATTTCTCTCCAGGGGAAACCAACCACCAATACCACCCCATTTTCCTATGATCCCATCTCAGTTACCTCAAGTGTACACAATCAATAGAGTCTTCTCGTTGGAGCATGTAGAAATTCTCAAGGAAGGAAGTGGAAATAAATTCACCATGAGAGGGGAAGACCTGAGACACTACCATCCTCCCTGACAAAGGACAACTGTCAAGCTAGTGACGTTAAAGAAGCGCTTGTTGGGAGGCAACCTAACCAGAGGTAAACCTTTTTTTGATTCTTTTCTTTGTTTAATAAAGGGCAAGTTAACCTTTTGTGCATTGCAAGGAATTAAGTTTGGTGTTTCACACTAAAAGTGATTATCCCATGAGTCAATAATTCAAGGATGAATGTGTGATACTAAGTTTGGTGTTACACCATTAATTTCACATGAACACACTGCAACCCTTCAATTAGCATAAGAAATCACTAAATCCAAACAACCACAGAAGCCATTTGATTTTAGAATTTCTCTTAAGTTTGTTTTCTCAAAAAGACTAAAGGCACATGATGGCACATTGCATGCACACAACACATTGCATACAGAAGTAAGTAAGAAACTAAGTTTGGTGTTTACACATCAAAGTAAGTTCAGAAGCTTACAAACATACATGAATGCTAACCACTCAAGTGCTTGGAGAGCAAGCAACTTTCAATACCTTTGCAAGAAGACAGTCAATCTCTTGGAATGAATATGCACCATCATCTAAGGAGATAAAGAATGATACAAAAGCTAAAGATGGTGATGACAAAGAGGAAACAAGAGGGCATCAAGAGGTTGTATTGTAATTTGACTGTTTCTAGATTAAATTTGTCAATTGAAAGTGCAATTGTACCCCTGTTGATCAATGTCCCTTCAGTCTTTAAGTCATTGGCATTACTTTGTTTTCTTTAGGTTTGTTTTGGCTTGCTAGTTTAAGTGACCATATCATTTCACCTTGCTTAAATTGTATGCTTTGTTCTTGAGTTCAATAAAAGAAAATGTTGTGAAAAAGAAGAGTGAAGTCCAAGTTTGCAGAATAAAGTCCTAGCATTTGTGGTGGTAAATGCTTAACTAATTAGTGGTTCACCAATAAGGTTGAAGGTTAGAATATCTCTTGAAATATAAGCTTAATGTGCACTCTATGAGACTTAGATGAATAAAAAGATCATGGGAAGAAAAAGAAAATGAAAAAGAAAGAAGAGAGCAAGCAATAAAGCTAGGCACCAATAGCTTGAATCTTGAGATATGTGCCTGTGGTGTTTTGTACAAGGATATGCTTGGATGATTAGGTTCTAAGGAGTGCATCATCACTTGATAACTTGGGCTAACTTACCCGAGATTATCAACCAAAAGTCCACTATCAAGAGCAACCTTGTCACAAAGCATTTAGTAACCCAAAGAGGTGCTGGGCACCAAGGTCTCAGGGATGAATAACAAGCCATGTGCCTGTGGTGTGTATGTGTTGAGGAGATGCTTGAGTAAGTAAGTCCTCAGGGGCATTTCAACACCTAGAACCTTGAACTAACTGGTTCGGGAGTGTTGGCTAAAAGCTTATCATAAAGAGTTGCCTTAACACAGAGCACTTAGCTAAACAAAGTAATAAACCTCTAGCAAGAAAAAAAAAGAAAACAAAAAGTTAAGCTAAGGATCAAGGAATAAGAGTCTCATAGAAGGCAACAGACTGAGTATATAAGAGCATATTATGGCCTAGAAACCAGTAAGAATATGAACTTAAGTTGTCATGCATGAAACTCCATGAACTAGGATTGAAATCTCTCAATAAGGACTCATATCTCTTTATGTTTTCATTCATTCTTCTTATGTTTTATCACTTGCTTGGGGACAAGCAAGATTTAGTTTGGTGTTGTGATGCTAGGGCATCTTGGCTAGTTTTACAAGCCATTTTTAGTATGTTTTAGGTTAGTTTCATGCATTTTCTTAGTCAATAAGCAAGCATATGGATAAGTTATGTATGCATGTCTTGATTCAATCAAACATTGTGAATTATAAATATTTTCATGAGATTAATGCAAATAACTAATTGACGCAATGAACGATACATTATCTTGTGATTATAGCAAGGCTTTGATGCACTTTTTTGATTGATTACAGGCAAGGAAGAAGCAGAGACAAGGTGGCGTTAGTGGCCAAGTTAGGCACACTAACGCCAGCACCAACGTGGACTAACCAAGGATTGGTGGCATTAGTGGCCAAGTTAGGCACACTAATGCCAATAATAACGTGGGCAATGGATGGCTTGGTGGCGTTAGTGGCAACGTTGATGCCACTAACACCAAGACTAACGTGGAGAAGTCAAGAAAAAGTGGTGTTAGTGGTGGCGTTACCCACCCAGGGATGCGTTAGTGCCACTAACGCCAGTGCTAACGTGACAAGAAGAGACTTTGTGGCATTAGTGGTGGCGTTACTGCCCACTAACGCCAGCGATGGTGTGATTAAAGGCAAATTGGTGGCGTTAGTAGCCACGTTAATGCCACTAACGCCAGGAGCAACGTTGGCTGAGGCAAGGTGTGGCGTTAGTGGCCACGTTAGTGCCACTAACGCCAGAAGTAACGTGGATTCAAGAGGTTTATAACGATAGTGACCACGTTGGTATCACTAACGTTATCGAGTCGTGCAACTAAACATGACATTACTCACACTAACGGCCACACTAACGACCACACTAACGTGCTCAACTAAACCCTTTCAGAAAGCTGAGAAAAGCCCAAAGAGTTTGTTAACTGCTTCAACTAAGACCAAGGGCCTACATTCAGATACTTGAAGACTCACCTGAGTATCAGAGAAGTAGTATATATAGGAGTAGTTTTGAACTAGAAAAAGGGGATTGAAAAATTCGGGAATCCGGAATTGTAAACACTCATTTACTGTTCTCTATAGTTAGTTTACTTTGGATGCACTTTACATTTTTATTTTCATTTTCCAGAGCTATGATCAACTAAACCCCACTTCATTGTGGGAGGGAGCTCTGTTGTAATTCAATGGATCAATAATAGTTCTTATTGTTCTTCTTCTATTCATTCTCTTTGATTTTCTTGAAAGCTTTCGGACTTCATCCAATTGTGCAATTGTCTCGGAAGAGAAATTGTTTACACTTGGATTCCCTCAGAACTTTGGAAGAAGAATGAGGGAATCATGCTAGAAATACTTTCTCATGTTGGACTAGATTGGGGGTTGGTCGGATATAGTGACATATAATCCTCCCGATGCTTTGATCTAGAAAAGTATGTGGTATAATCAGTGACCGTACTTCATCTCTTCCCATGAGCAATTAGATCAAGGAATTGGGCAATTGTTCAAGCTTAGAGAGATTGAATTGCCAAAGAATTGGGAGTCAATCACCTAAGATTGCCAAGAGATCAATGAGTTGCATGGATTGAGGAAGATATGAGAATGAACTTGATCTGGAGAATGCAACATCTCCTAAACCCAATGAGCTTCCCCATTCTCATTTTCCCATTCTCTATATTCTGTTTACTTTGATGTTCATTACTCCCATTCCCATTTAATTTCTTGCTATTTACTTTCTGCACTTTACATTTAGCAATTTACATTCCAGCAGTTTAATTCAGTTATTTACCTTTCCGTCATTTACATTTCTTGCTATTTACGTTTCTCGCCATTTAAATTTCTGCAATCTCAACTCAATTATGTTCAGTTCAACTAGACAATCCCTCTGATTAAAGTTGATCAACCAATCAATCCCTGTGGGATTCGACCTCACTCTATTGTGAGTTTTTACTTGACGACAAATTCGGTATACTTACCCAAGAAATTTTGTAGAGATACAAATTTTTTGTATCAATCATGTGCTGGGAAGTTTAATAAAAGAGCAGGACAATTTGGGTTTGGGAAGCCAAACTAACTAAGAATGCTCAACATGATCTGAGCAACATTGCTTGAGGCTTTAGTCTAGAGGACCATTATGGAGTCCTTATACTTGACAAAACCTTGAAGAAGCAACAACATAAGAAATAAAAAGTAAGAAAAAGAGGTTATAAGAGAAACCAAAGGCTCTGAGCACCACTGACTAAGGAAATTGAGAGAAAAATAAGCTCAAAGAGCATCCTAGTCAAGTGCTTGTGGTGCTTATGTATCAAGCTAGAAGCTTGAAGAACAAAGCATTTAGAAGTTACGGTTAGACTTATAATTCAAAGCACCCCCCTAAAAAAAGTGAAAGCCAAAGGCTCTGAGCACCAATGGTGGGAAAGAATGAAAAGACAGAATAAGCTCAAAGAGCTCCCCAACTATGTGCTTGTGGTATTTATGTATCAAGCCAAAAGAAAACATTAAGAGTCACGGCTAAGCTCAAAGTGCAAAGCACCCAATGAACTTAAATGATGGAAAGAAAGTAAAAAAGTTTGCTTCAAGTTGATGATTCAATAAAGGATTCCATAATCTAATCCGGACAAAAGTCTTGAAAGATTCTAATCAATTGTTGAACTGTGCATAAGTGAAACGGTTGTCCAGACTTATTTAGATTGCAATCCTTTATTCCTATATCATAGGGTTAAGAATTTTGATTAAGCCATGATTCTTCGCTTGCTTGAGGACAAGCAAGATTTTAAGTTTGGTGTTGTGATGCGTGCACATCTTTAGTGTTTTTTCTTCTTAATTTCAAGTGATTTATTAAGAATTTCTGTTAAATAATCAATGAATTTAAGGTTAGAATGAATATTACTTTGATTAGTTGAATTGATTGATTATAGAAAGCTTTAGAAGGAAAACAGAAGAAACAGAATGAAAAGCATGCAAACAGAAAGCTTCCTGGAACAGAAGAATCATGAAAATAGAAAGCTCTCTGAAACAGAAAGCTTCTGGAAAGCAAAAAGGAAAAAAATGGGCATTGTACGCAAACAAGACTACATACTACGTGAAAGGAGGAAAAGAAAGTGTGCGTACGCACACACCTGTGCGTACGCACAACCCACAAACATTAAAAGGTTCACGTAGTGTGTAGGCAATCATACGTACTATGCAGAAGATGTGCATACACACACATGCATGCGTACGCACAAAATAGAAGAATTTGGCAAAGTGTGCATACGCAAAGGTTGAATTTCAAGTAATACATGGAGTTTCTCATGTACTACGTTAGGGAAAGCAACTTAAGGAAATTGGCTCACGTACAACGTAGCTATTTCACGTTGTACGTGAGCCCATAAATGACACTCCAGGAGCACACTTTCAAGTCAAGTATAACGTGGATTGAGCCACGTACAACTTGGGACTCATTGCCTCTTCCAGAACCTCAATTCAAGACTTTCTGTTCTTCAAAAATTTCAACTCTAGAGGATCATTCACAATTAATGTTGACAGTTATTAAAGATCACAAGGAATCAAGAAAGATATCTTCTCGGTGGAGAATAATTAGGAAAAGATTTGATTCTGTTTTAGATTTTAATTTGTTTTTGAAATTTGAATTTGAATTCTATTTTATCTAGGTTAGTATTTAGGGAAGAGGGTTCTCACCTCTTCGGTAGTTGGTCACTTTGCAATTTTAATTTCTTAAGGATTTCAAGAACAAGCATGAGTTTCTAATTCTCCTCGGTTTAGGTTAGGAGCTCTGTTAGTCTATGAATTAATGCAATAAATTTTTTCTATTTCTAATTTATGCAACTGATTCCTCTTTAAGAAAAGGTTTTTGTTCTTCATCTCAAAGGGTTGGAATATGTTGGGAAACAATTCCTCCCTGACTTGAATTTTCTTAATCTTTTGAAAAATTGATTAATTAAATTAAGCTTGAAAACCGATTCTCATAATTTGTAAGTTTTGAAATTGGATTGATAAGTGATATAGAATCAACTAGTTCAAACTCTTATGAATTATGTGGTTTTATAAATCAGAAATGTTCTTCAACTCTTTTCTTGATTAAGTGACTAAGGAATTAGCATTTAGGGTAAAGAGAAATTGAATCACCAAGGATTGAGGTTTAATTACTAATGATTTGCCATAAAAGAATTGCTGCATGATTAGAATAGAAAGTGAAAAGTATTGATACAGACAACTAACATCTCTGAAACCTTAGCTTTCTCAATCATATTATCTTGTTCATACTCACTGTTTGTTTCTGTTTTACCTTGTTTAGTTACTGTTTATGTTCAAAAGCCTTCAAAACCCTAATTTGATTGTCTGACTAGATTAATCAAATGATTTTGCTTGCTCAACTCGTTAATCCTCATGGGATCGATCCTCATTCACCTGAGGTTACTACTTGATACAACCTGGTGCACTTGTCGGTGTTTTGTGGATTGTAAAAATCCGGCATCAAGTTTTTTGGCGCCGTTGCCGGGGATTAATTGCGGTCAACAAACTGACAATCAATTGATTACCTAGATTAGACCTTTTTAATGTTGTTTATTTACTGTTTTGATTTTTATTTCCCCTCTGGGAATTTCCTTCGATATTGTGAAGGGAGTTCCAATTTGATTTCCTTGTTGTTTTTGTCTATGCAGAAAAACATGGATAAAGAACCGTTTCAGTATGATCCTGAAATTGAAAGAACTCTTCGGCGGGAGAAAAAACAAGCTAGAAATCAATTAGATGAAGAAGAGACAGAAGAAGTGGTTGAGGAAGAATTATCTGAGTCACACATGGCAGAGAATAATAATGCTAATTGATGAGCGGATATTTTAAACGCTTTTTGACATCACTTTCATATAGTTTTTAGTAGTTTTTATTTAGTTTTTATTAAGTTTTTATAGGTTTTAGTGTTAAATTCACATTTTTGGATTCTACTATGAGTTTTTGTGTTTTTGGGCAATTTCAGATATTTTCTGGCTGAAATTGAAGAATTGGAGCAGAAGGCTGATTCAGACACAGAGAAAGCACTGCACATGCTGTCCAGATCTGACCTGCCTGCATTCGGAAGAGCTTTTTTGGAGCTACAGAAGTTTAAATGGAGTGCTCTCAACGGATATGGAAAGCTAACTTCCAGAGCTTTACAGTAATATATAATAGTCCATACTTTGCTTTGGATTAGAAGGCCCAAAACTGGCGTCCAACGCCAGCTTCCTGCCCCCTTCCAGGCGTCTAGCGCCCAAAGAGCAGAGCCTAGCGTCCAAAGGCCCAAAGAGGACCCCCTAGCTGGCGTTCCATGCCCAAGGAGCCTCATAGCACGTGGATCTCATCAAAGCTCAGCCCAAACACTCACCAAGTGGGCCCCAGAAGTGGATTTTAGCACTAAATATAATGTTTTACCCTTACTAATCATCTGCTTAGTATTTAAAGTGTTTTACATGATTTTCAGAGACATCATACACCATTCAGCCCTATTTTCGTTTTTACTTTGTTTTTACTTTCAGTATGAGTTTCTAAACCTCCTAGGTTGAGGGGAGGAGCCCTGCTGAGTCCCATGAATTAATAAAAGTATTACTGTTTCTCTTCGATCCGTGTTTGATTAATTCTCAGACGTATATTCGTTCTTCATCAATATGAATGCGTTGAACTGGAATAAGGTTATCACATTCTATATGGGTTCAGAGTGTGTCTTTCATCGAACAATGATGAACCACCAACTTGAATATACGTCTCTCAGACGGCTAATCCACGATTTCGTTGGGGACTTCTCGAGACATCAATTCAGCTAATTTCTGGGGAGATTATGATCTCTGTGGTAGAGACTAGAACCAAAGATACAGAATTCTCTGATCCGGAAGATCCGACCTTGTCTGTGTCATTTTGAGTAGGATCATGAAGGAGAATAGACTGTACACGCTTCACCTTCAAGAAGATATAGATCCGCACTAAACCTGGGGTTCAGATCCGGAGGAGTATTGGTAGCTGCTCAAACTAGTGTCAATCACATACAGCCTGCCATTGAAGAAATCACTCACAAACAAAGGAAACAGTACTACCATATTTAATTCAGAAAGACAAAGCAACTCCAAGCCTCATCCATTACAGATATTCATCTAGGTTTTAAGATTATCATTATAATTCCATCTTCCAAATCCAATTCTTCTATCTGCTTGACTAAGACCTGCAAGATAACCATAGCTTGCTTCAAACTACAATCCTCGTGGGATCGACCTTGACTCGCTCAGATATTACTTGGATGACCCAGTGCCTTTGGTGGTACTACTGTACGGAAGTGCGGGGTTTGCGTACACGCACCACTAAATCCACCAAGGAAGACTCTCGGGTCATACATTAATCCTAATCCAGATAGTTGTGGAAGCAATATCATTGCACCTACTGTCCAAGCCAACAATTTTGAATTGAAGCCATAACTTGTCACATTGGTTCAAAAGAACTGCTAATTCAATGGAAGCCCACAGGAGGATCTAAATTTGTTTATTTCTAACTTTCTCCAAATTTGTGATACAGTCAAGACAAATGGCATCTCGGCAGAGGTTTATCGTCTGTTGCACTTCCCTTTTGCTATAAGGGATCAGGCTAAGCAGTGGTTAGAGAATCAGCGCAAGGAGAGCATAGCTACATGGGAGGATTTGGTCACTAAGTTCCTAAACAAATTCTTTCAACCTCAGAGGCTTACTAAGCTCAGAACTGATGTTCAGACCTTCAGACAGTAAGAAGGAGAATCCCTATATGAAGCTTGGGAGAGGTTTAAAGAGATGCTCAGAAAGTGCCCTGATAATATGTTTGCTGACTAGGTCCAGCTCAAATATTTTATGATGGAATCACGCCCACCTCACGGATGGCACTGGACACTTCAACTGGAGGATCTTTATATATGAAGAAAACCACTGAGGAAGCACAAGAATTGATTGAGATGGTGGCCAACAATCAATATCTTTACTCTTCTGAAAGATCATCAAAGAAAGGAGTCATAGAGTTAAGTACTTTGGATACTCTGTTAGCTTAAAATAAGATTTTGTCCCAGCAAATGAATGCAATTACTCAACACCTAAGAGGAATGCAAATCTCGACAGTAAGCACTCAAGAGAATTCCTATGGTATGAGTAATGGATTTTCTCAAGGTAAAGGCATGGAATATGGACAATCCTCTCTAGAGCAAGTGAATTACATGGGCAATCCTTCAAGACAACCTCAGAATGACCCCTACTCCAACACCTTTCACCCTGGATGGAGAAAACACCCAAACTTTGGGTGGAGAAACCAAAACCAGAGACTAAACCAGTTTAACAACACCCACCAACCCCATCAGATTAATAACAACCAACAGAATACCTTCAACCATCACAACACCAGTAACTCTCTTTAAACCATTCCCACCAATCACCATCCAACTCACAACCAAACCAACAAAATGCCCAGAGGCTTTCTAATCTTGAGCTTTCCCTAGAAAAATTATCTCAGAGCACACTAGCATTCATGGAATATGTTGGAAAACAATTCCTCTCTGAATTGAATTTTCTTAATCTTTTAGAAAATTGATTAATTGAATTAAGCTTAAAAACCGATTCTCATAATTTGTAAGTTTTGAAACTGGATTGATAAGTGACATAGAATCAACTAGGTTAAACTCTTATGAATTGTGTGGTTTTATAAATCAGAAATGTTCTTCAACTCTTTTCTTGATTAAGTGACTAAGGGATTAGCATTTAATTAGGGTAAATAGAAATTGAATCACCAAGGGATTGTGGTTTAAATACTAATGATTTGCCATAAAAGAATCGCTGCATGATTAGAATAGAAAGTAAAAAGTATTGATACAGACAACTAACATCTCTGAAACCTTAGCTTTCTCAATCATATTATCTTGTTCATACTCACTGTTTGTTTCTGTTTTACCTTGTTTAGTTACTGTTTATGCTCAAAATCCTTCAAAATCCTAATTTGATTGTCTGACTAGATTAATCAATTGATTTTGCTTGCTTAACTCATTAATCCTCGTGGGATCGACCCTCATTCACCTGAGGTTACTACTTGATATTACCCGGTATATTTGTCGGTGTTTTGTGGATTGTAAAAATCCGGCATCAATCATGACCTTGCCTTAACCCTAAAGAATCTTCATAGTGGACTCCCCACGTTTTGTCTTGCCTTGGTCTCCAAATTCCACATTCTTGCATCGTGCTCAAATTTATCCACGTAGTTTATCTAGTTTCGAACTCAATTCTCGACTCATTTTAAATCATCAAGCCCTCAACTTCGACTATCATTCCTATCGTAGTCGAAAGTGAATTTCTCTATAGTTGAATATCTGATCCATCGATCATATCCTAAATTCTTATTGATTGTAGCCGAATTTTTTCATAAGTCGAAATTCGTACCAACAATTATATATCTAGTAAAAACAAACAAGTTTACTTTGCCTCGCTTATATTTTCTTGAAAGGCAGATGATAGTTATCCTTCCTATCCATTTGAACAAATAGAATACCTATTTTTGGGAAATAGCCTCCAGTATGTTGTTCACAAATATGGAGAATAATTCTGACTCTAAACGCCTATACTTCTCTTAAATCCATATTCTAGGATCTCGTCCACGTTGTTGCAACTTCCAACCCCTACCCCTCCCTGTATCTCAAACTAATTAAATCCCCCTTCGAGATTCTAACTAAATGTTTTATTATATTATGTTGTGATTTTTTTTTTCTTATTATGTGTTATGATTTGATTAGTTTTCAATGAATTATGATAACGTGTGCGAGTACGAAACATTATGAGTTCCTTAAACTTTTTTTTCTTTTGATAGAGTTCCTTAAACATTTAGTTAGAAGTTCGAACACTAACAGACCGGTATAAGAGTTTCTTGGTCATTACTCTTCTCTCTGAGAAGTCTACGATGCAAAAGGATTTACTCATTATATTGTGTCGACAATGAATAACACCAAAAAAAATTTAAAAATGTATTGAATTGTCATTTTCCTCAAATTCAACATTATCTGTTATCATTAAAATGTAATTTTTCTTATCTTTACAAATTAAATTTGAATATGTTGCGGCCAATGAAACTCTAATACGATTGAGAATTGAACTTTGAAACCCTACTCTTGAATCCTTTATCTCATCTCTTTGATTGGTCAATGAAGATTTCTCCTTTTCATTGTCGTCGTTGCTGCAACAAAATGATTTCTACTATTTTAGAAGTTGGGAACTCATTATTACTCCTTATAAATAGAATTTAACAACAACAACAATAACAACAATAATAATAATAAATCATGAAATCACTTATGCATTGTATCCTAAAGTTTTAAATGTTAGTCTAGATATATTGCTCTGGAAAAACATAGAAACTAATCCATTAAGTTAAATCCTTGAAGAATTTAATTGATTCATGTGTGCGGTTACATATTACTAGCAAGGCTAATAAATTGTTTCTAATGAAATAGAAATAATCAAGATATGTATCATTATCTTAGATGCATTTGTTCTGTAATATACAAAGTGCAATGTAATAACGACTTACTATAACAAGTAATGAAGGAGCATGCTTAGATAGAAAACACAAATTTATGGATTGCAGACAAAAAAAACTCTAAAATCCATATTTTGCTGAGATAAAGAAGAAAGAATAGGCATCACACATCATACATTAATATAGCTGCTTCATTATTCTTTTATGTGAGTCTCCATTCCTTCCAGTGTTATCTGACGAACATGTTTTGAGCCAAGTTTTTGTAACTTAGCTTGCGAAACTTTTCTCCATCTTTGAGTAGAATGAAAAATAAATCTGAATTTGCATTTGAAATATTAACATTTGTTTACAACTTCTCATTACAAAATCATGCCACAGCTACCCTTTAATAGCCACCCCTTCCTTTGAAAAAAAAAACAACAGCCTAACCTTAAAATTCGTTGTCTATAAACATTTTCCTCTCAAGAAATTGCTCAATTGGATCTGCACAAAAAATAGTTGAAAAAATATAAGGTGATCCTAGCCATGGAATCAGTTAAGACTAACAACTGCAGATAACATAATCTGATAGATTACCCTTATCTTGGTATTTCATTAAATCTATTCTAGGAATAAAGCAAAAACATATACTAACTATTACCTTTCACTCAAAAGATAAAAAAATACGAGGTGTTAACTGCTATCCAAATTGTTCAAGTCTTCAATCTTTTGAAATAACTAAGAAATATTATAAATACTTCATTTGTTTCTCTTTCTTGTATTTAAACAATCAAACATAAGAATTATATAGAGTATATTTTTTATGGACAAATAACACTAATCGCCTACACAGTTTAGATAACATTTGTTAGGACATCCTTCTATTTGTTCAAGTTATTAATAAAGAAGATCAAGTTGATGAATTTAACCAAATCTTAGAGGTAAGTATGATTCATGATTTTTTACATGTACAGAGAGTAAAGCTAAAATCAAAATGGTACCTATGTAATCCCATGTAGGGTAACCCGAAGGAGCTATAGCTTTCCAATTTCTCCAATGTTTGCATTGGGTGCAATTTTGGGTTTCCATTGGGAATACTTTAGATCTTGATCAGCAGGAACAAAAATATCAAATGTACCATCTTTTGCTCCTACTTTCTTCTTTAGATTATCATCAATGCCACTATAATCCAAATCCTTTAGAATATTAGGAACTCGCATACTATCTTTGCCGTACATTGTTCCCATTTCCATGTCAAATTTCTGTTTTGGGTTCACAAAACCTTTATCAAACTCTGAATTATATGTCCTATAGGATTCATCTTGATAATCATCCTCTTCCACAACCCACTCTCTAAAATTAACCAATGAAGTTGGGATCCTAGCACAAGATAGTTCTTTAAAGTTTGACACTAGTCCCTTTCTATATGGATTTTCCTTCCTATCATAGCGGTACCGGAAATTCTCATAAGTTGTCTGTAATAACGCCAACAAAAAGGTGAATGTAATACAAATATATCATGTAGTAACTTCACATATTAGAAAATATATAGAGGAAACAACTTTAATAATATATAGATTAAACACCAAAGATGGACTTGGATTTTCCTAACTGAATATACAACAAGAATTTCTCATGTACAATGTTTATGTCTCGAGTCATCCATTACATCCTTGTCGTCGTTTGTAAGAAAAGGACAAAATGTCCATTCAAGAATTTGTCATTTGCTTCCATTTTCTCAAATCTTAGGATTGTATATAACAACATATACAATATAATAATAACCAATTCTACTGAAGAATTATAATAAGCTTCCAAGTTTCTAATAATAACTAATGACCAATTTTAAAATTTTCCAGGCAATGATAAATTAAAGAAAGAAATAAACTAAGAAATATTCCTATGGATTCTCAAAAGAACTAATGGAAGGGGAGAAAAATACAAAATAGAACACTAGAAATAGAAATAGAGATAGAGAAAGAGATTACCTGATTGGTAGAAATCAAATACAAGTGAAAAACTGTGAGTCCACCCACAAACCAAATGGCTATGAAGCAATATACAATGAGAGCAACTGATATGAAATCATGTGACATGGCGAACCACAAGCTACCCTTTTGCCGAACAAGGTTAACCCAAGAAAATGAAAAAACATACAAACACAACAAAGTTGATGATGATATGAACAATATGAAGAATGGATAGTTGCGCTGCAAAAACATCAATATGAGTAAAATTATTAGGTTCTACTAAAGGAAGTTGGGAAAAGATAAAGGTAGTGGATTGAAAATACAGAGTAAAGTTAAGTTAAGCAATATGGCAAAAATTAGCACTTGTCTTTCCAAATTATGATGTAGTGTGAAAAGAAAATAAAATGATGCAAGAAAAAAAGTCTACCAAGCCAACAAAAGTATTGCGAAAGGTATCGAAATAAAGCTTTAACAAAGGATGAGTCAAGTGATATAGTATTGAATCTTGCATCAAAATAAAGCTTTCTTAAAGGATGGATCAATTGGTATAACATAGAATCATGTATTAACCTTGCAAATCAGATAATTTCTTCTTCTTTTTTCTACATGTACATATTTATGGATACTATTAGAAATGAAAAACTTGGCTTCTTTTTAAGAGGTATTTGCATTTTCCATTTAGATGGATGCTTTCTTAAATCATATGACCAAAATTAGTGATGTTAGAGTCACTTTGTGCTTGAACTATTGTGCATATTTTTTAGTAGAATAATATTTTGTCTACTAATCAGCACCAAACTCAACATCTCTCATAAATATATATAACACCTTTTTATCTCAACAATATTATCATCAAACTCAACATCTCTCATAAATATATATAACACCTTTTCATTTCAACAATACACTTGACAATGACATATATTGTCCTATTCTATGTTTTAACCTAATATATGTTCAAATATTATTCCTCTTTGCAGCATTTGAAATTCAAACTAAATTAACTTACTACAAATTTATTAATTTACCTTATTTACCGATGAAAGTAAAAGGAGAGACATTAATTTTCCTAAATAAATAGTGAAAATTTTCTTGATTTCTATGAGATGGTGTGGACAACTTACTAATCCAATACATTGACCAACCCAGGGACAATGATGATCAAACTTCTGCACACAATTGTTGCAAATAGAACAATGGGAAGCACGTGGCGGACGATACAATAGGCATGTGTCACAAAATTTCACTTTTACCGTCATGCCATTTACTTTAACATCCTTAATTCTGGGTATTTTCACATTAGGGGTTTTATTGCTCATCCAGTCAAGATATGGTGTACTCAGGTCAAATGCTTCATCTTCAGGTGGACGTGAATTCCTCGGAATAATTCCTGGATCTCTACCGGATGTTAGGAAGAGAAAAATAAAATCCTGTAGTCAAACAATGAAGTGTCATGTTTACAATATCATAACCAGGCCAAGTATTTTTCATTGATTAAAATAGCTTATATATTTTTTACCAACCAAAATTGTGAGAACTGCTGCTCCAATCAGTATAGGCTGGCTAGCAATAGGATGTCCATGTTTCAATGCTACTAGCATTTTTATACAAAAGGTTATTGCAGGACCTCCAATCAGGAACGATGTTAAAAATAGAGACGATGCATCGTGACCAAAGACTAACCTTCCACCACATAGAAATTTCTAAAATGAAAAAAGAAGCTTTATCACAAATTATTTTACATAGTATTTCATATAGATTCAGACTCTAAAGCCCTGTAGAGTGGATTACGAAAGTACAATACATTTACTCTTCAAATACTTTTTATCCATTTGCCACACAATGACCATACACTATTAAATTAGCAATTTGTATGTGTTAGATATATTTAAACTAAAATAGATCATTTAAAAAAGAAAAAAGAATATTTTCTGTGAAGTTTTATTTGCTTTATTTTGGTCTTTTTGCAAGGATGAAAAAGTACGAGATAAATGTATTAAATAGATATGCCAGTATAAAATACAAAAGACTAATAAATAGATATCTCCAATCAACTTTCTTTCAATCTTCCTTTTCTTTTGTTCTCAATTTTCTATTCTCAAGCACCAATTAACACTTTGATCCAAAAATAAATGGATTAATAAAGTTGGAACAAGAAACTCAAGAAATCTATTGTGTCGGAAAGAAATATTTTAAGTTGTATATGTCTATGGTAAAGATGAATAAATTTGATATCACTTTTTCTATCCAAATTCTTACTCAACCCCCTTCAAAACTCACCTTCAATCAAGAGAACCAATTCCCCTGACTAACCACCCTCTTCTTTATTCGCAGTTTATGAAAAAAACTACGATGCCTTGAACCATTCAAAGATGAAAATCATATTCTACCAACATATCTAGCTTTTTTCTTGTAAAAGTATACCAAATTTCATAAGTCCAACTTTTGTTCTCTAACTTCACAAATCATAGTTACCTAGTGTTACTCTTCATACTGAACTTTAGCATGGTTTTAGCCATATAGATAATTAGTGTCAATACACTACTATGTTTTGCTAATTTATAAAGCACTTCAACATTGAAAATGGTTTAAACTTTCTTAAGAAATAAATTTTGGACCAAGTGTTTTCCTATTCAAACACCAAGTCATTCTTATTTCACTAATACAACTCCCATAAAAAAACACTCTTCTCTTTTATTACTATGATAGAAAACAACAAAATTACCACCATAAAAATGAAAAATTACATTTGCATAAAGAACAAACATAAAAAGAACAAAGGATACTACATCACAATCAAAAGGAGCCAACATAAAAACAAGCCTACGTTAAAATGTTGAAAACATTACTAAGATAACAATAACAATAACAACAACAATGCTTACATTGTTCCCTGGCCAAACTTGGTAAAGCCTTTTAGTTTTTGGAGGTTCGGCCGAGGCGGCTATGGAAGGGGAAGGAGTCACCATGTTCTGATTGGAGGTATTGTTCATATTACAAATGCAATGCAATTAACACAATCAATTTTTCTTTTTTCTTTAATTTTTTTTTGTTTTTGGTATTTTTTCCCAAACCTAGATCTGATTTTGATTACTCTTTCTTTCTCCTATTTCTTATGCAAATACAATAATCATCTCCTCCAATACTGTTAAAATTGCACGTATTGAAAATTTGTGCTTCTTCTTTCTCTTTTTCTTTACCTCTTTTCCTCAATTTCGTTTTTCCTTTTCTCAATTTTCCCTCGCCACTCTTGGGAGGGAGAACTAATTCAATAAAGGAAGATGAACAATGGATGGGGAAGGGTGGTAGAAGGAACAAGGAGAAGGGAGTTGAATGTCCCTTCTCAGAGGTTCCTTCGATTTCTTTTTGTTTTCTTACATTCTCTTTCTTTTTTTTTCACCTCTTTTTTGCCACACTTTCTCTCTCTATTTGTTTTTCCATTTTTTTCTCTCTCTCTTGCTCTCTCTCCATGAAACCAGTAATGTTCCAACAATTTTTCAAACTTAACCGGTATTTTCGCAAGTGCTACCAACTGTTTTAAAAACGCACGTCATTCAAATAAAGATTTTAGGTTTGTTTATTTAACTGGGTGTTTATCCAATTATCCATATGTTTTGTAGATAAAAAATGTAATCACACCATAATATCTTTATGGATTTGGATTATTTACATGCTAAGGAGGACCGAAGTGAGTTTATCTGTGTAGTAACTAAATACTCATCATAGATGTGTCATTCGAATCGTGTACAAAATTATGAATGGATCAATCCAAAAAAACCTAGGATATCGGACAAACAAATAAACAACAAAAAAAAAACATTAAGAAGTGAAAATCATAACATAACAGAGAAGTTAAAAAAAGTTGTGATTTACTCCTAAATTTTTATTTAAGTGAAAATTGTCACTGAATAGAAAAGTTAAATGCATTTTACTCCCGAATTATGATTTATACTTAGTTCGACTTTTAGATTTTTAAAATTTGACATTATAATTTTTGAAAGAATCATGTTAGTTATACATAAAAAATTTAGTTATTAATTAATTATTGCGTATAAATATACTTATTTCGTATCTCATAATTTTCATATTATACTACGGTAAATAAATTTAAAATTCATTTATTACAAATTTGATTATTATACTATGACAGATTCAATTATTTTAGGAGTTTATTATTTAATTAAAAAATATACGAATCAATATGTATAAATATAAATAAATAGATAATGGTTAACTTAGTAACTAATTTTTAGTATATATGGAAGAGTTAATATTCAATTTAGTCTTTGAATTTATATGTAAATTTTAATTTAGTCCTTAAAATTTCAATTGTTTCTATTTAATATTCAAACTTTGTAAATGTGAATCACATTAGTTCTTGAGATAATTTTTGACACAAATGTTAATGGAACGCTAACATGAATAGTAAAATGCTACACGGAAACTGATAAAACGACATTGTTTTGAGTCCAAAAATAATGCCAGATCACTTACTTTAATTTGGAAAGAAAAGTTTTAAAAAACACCATTTACGATATTTTTTTTGGGTTATTTGAGTGTCAAAACAAAAATGACGTTATTTTATAGAGTTCAATGTAACATCACTGTTTACATCAATGTGCTGTTAACATTTGTGCGTCAAAAATTATCCAAAAAACTAACGTGAATTATATTCACAAAATTTAAAAAATAATTAAAATTTTAAAAATCAAATTGAGTATTATCTTATACAGACATGAAGCATTATCGTTTTTAAAATTATTAAGGTAGATAAGATAAAGTAGAGTAATGTTGCTTGATAATAAAGTAGTATAATTTGACAAGTGATATTTTAGTTAATAATTGAATAAGTTTGACGAATTAAAAAAAAAAAAAAAAAACATTATTCGTCCCTTTTTATTGGTTTACGGACATACTTCTGCAAATAATAAATACTAAAAAGAATATTAAGGCTGCCGTATAAAGAAACTTTACATTATATCTAACTATATGTCTATTTATAATAAGTTTTTTTTTTTTTTCTGGTGACTAATTATAATAAGTTTAAAGTAAAGTGTAGTGCCTCGTGTACTTTTTAATTTTAATATTGGGGAGACATATGTATATTTGTAACGTTATTAGAGTGAGTGGTGTTTTAACCACGGTATAAGGACAACTAACATCAATTTTGATAGTAAGATTCGGAGGGGAAGAAATCGAATAGTCTAGTGTCTATGTTTGGTATCCAAATCAAATTCTATATTAGACTAACTTGATTACTTAAAATAACTTGGTTATGTAATATTATCATAATTTTTATAAGTAAGTGATAGAAAAATATTAAATCACTTTTAAAATATTTAAGACACAAATAAGACAAAACATAATATTGATACTTATCCAAACATTTGAAACAAAAATAATGCTTTACCTGTATAAACTACAAATATTTATTATAAAATTTTTACGGCAAAGGTATGTCAAAATTAAAATCTAATTTTTATAACTAAATAAAAAGTTCTATTATCTTAAACGAAGTATACTAATGGCCTTTTGAACTCCTATATAATTTGGTGTTAACCATGATATAATTAAAATACAAATATTAGTGATCAATATTTATTTCTTACATTTAAATTAAATTAACATTAACCAATTTCTCATACTTTCTAAGACCCCCTAATATTTCTTATATGAAATCATATGTTTTGTTGAAAAAGTAAAACAATTTCTGTATTAGTCAACTTATATTTCTGTGTTATTCTTGTCTTATTCAACTAAAAAATATTTACATAATTCAAAATAATTTTTGTATTTTTTTCTTCTGTACTAATTTTGTATTATATTTATGTATAATTCAATTTAAAAATTACGGTTTAAATGAATTTTTTTTCTTAATGAAATTTGAACAAAAAAAATTGAAAGAAATAAACATTTGAGAAGAAGATGAGAATTTGAAAATAAAAAATAGAGGGATAAAAGAAAAAATCAACAAAAAGAAAAGAGATGAGAAGGGAGAAGAAAAAAAAAATTTGTGCTTGGAAAAAGAGAGAAGAGAAGAAAAGAAGGGAAAAAAAAAAAACTAACACCAGAGGATTAAAAAGAAAAAAAAATGAAGTCCCTTTGATTGGACTTAATTACAAAAACCATTTGATTATGTAGTATTACTGTTAATGCTTTATTTAAAAAGATAAAAAATAAAACCAAACCAAATCAAAATTCATCACAATGCGTTGATTCAGATGTTCTTTTTTATAGTCTAATGATTTCTATTCCAGCCGGAAGAGCCCAACATTTTAAAAAACCATCCATCAAGAGATGTAGTTATAAAATTCAAATTGCACATTATTTGTGGGAGTAAATCATCAACATGCCAAGCATATGCCAAAAAATAGAATAAAAAGATAAATCTTGAAAATGATGGCAACAGACTAAATAATTAAATGCTACATGTCAAGGTTCATCCTTACCAATATGGACAAAAAGCCCTACTCAAAATCCTTCCGAAGAGTGATAAAAACAGCAATCTAAAGGGAGAAAAGAAAATAAATTACATAAAAAGCTTGTGTCTTACAGTTAACTTTTTTTTAATAACTTCAACACATTAGTAAGAAAATAACCTGATATTTCTAATGCCGTTCACTACAATTGCCAAAAAGGAATAAGTTGTCTTCTAAGTTCTAACATCTTCCTATATTCCATACTTCACAAGATGAATGGATAACCAAAATGTCTACGAGTTCATCATGTAGTCTACTGAACGTTTCTTCCTTCTTTCTGCCACAGCAAGAGCTGAGAAACACCAAAACATGACATAAGTGAGACATTTCTTTCTTGAGAAAATGTGAAAGCTGGATTATCTTTATAAATGAAAAAAGGTTAAAAAGAAGTCATTAAGGCAACGTTTGGAAGAGAGACAGCGACTGAGAGACAAAGACTGAAATAAGTCTCAGTATTGTGTTTGGTGTAAAGTGAGAGACAGAGATTGAAATAAGAATGAAACTCTAATTTAATTTGCACAAAGGATAAAATTGGAATTAATTAATTGAATTAGGGGTATTTTAGATATAAAATGTTATTAAAGTTTTAGTCTCCGTATCCAAAAATTTCAATCTCCTGTGTCCCCACTTTTTAAAAGTACTGAAATACTGAAATTTTGAATACAGAGACCAATCTCTGGACCAACAAACATGATCCTGAGTCCCAGTCTCCGTCCTAGTACCTCAAAACAAAAACTACCTAACACTTGTTAAGTATGGCATCAAGAGACTCAAAGCAAATGTTCTTTATACTACATCCTTTGTTGAATAACTTCATATATTTTCATCACTAATTTTCAATTATTAAGCATGTCAGCAGTATAGTGCCATTTGCATCATGCATAAATAAGTCTGCAGAAGTAATCCATAAAGATGGATTTTTGGCATTCAAGATTCAAATTATCACTTGTCAGGGAACAAACTTGGGTTTCAATTTATGGTTGTTATCGAAAAATGATCAAAGCAAGACTAAGCATTAGTCATACATCAAATGAATTCAGAATATTCAACCCTTCTCCCATAGCTTTCTCATGTCTTAAAAGTAATTCTAACTCTTAAAATTGGCTACCACAATAACCTTGCAAATAGAGTTCCTATAACCCATCAGTCTGTCTCATAAAAAGTTCTCGAACTGACTATTTACAAATTTAAAATCTAAAGTTCATCCCTACATATTATGTGGGACACTAGGCTTACCAAATTTCTTAAGTCAATCATTTTTATAACGAGGGCCTGTTTGTTTGAGCATCTTGATTTTTGAGCTTTTTAATTAGATGATGTGCATAAAAAAAATTGAGAGGTGCTTCAATTAACATAGGCTAAATAATAATAATAATAATAATAATAATAAATAATCAATCAAGAGATATTAGATGATAATAATAATAATATAAACAGAAATTATCATATCAATGAATGCAACAGGATGGAATAGTGACATAATTACCTCAGAATGAAAGTTGGCTTAGATATGAAAATATTCTTCAATTTAAACAACCAAGAAAAGATGCACACAGATTATATTCCTTTTCATCCAAATTACTTGACCAATCTTTTTTCTCAAAATTCCATACATGATACACCACCTTTTGAATTTCAATATTATAATTAGAACTATCTTGTAAGTTCATATATGAGAGGCACTACCAATATAGACTGGGAAATTAAATAATCAAGGTTGCAAACTCCATAATGTCAAAAGTGAATACACAACTAAAGCCAAACCTTAATCACCATTCATGAAATACATGAGAAAGGAATGAAGAAGATAAAAACTTATTCGGTATGCTGAAGTAATTTAGAACAATGGAAACTAACCTTATCGTTTAGTCTAATTGATCAGGTGCCATCTCATCCAAAAGTCATCAGACAACTAACAAAAGTAACCCCTGCATTTCGCAGACCCACAAAAGCATTTCTTTTTCTTCTGGCCTCCTTTGAGAGGTAGAACTGTTCCATAATCATAAGTTAACTCCATCATAGGAGGAATATGTCTAATTGCATAGAAAGCAATGTGGAGATCAGATTCATTCTTATTTTCCCGTATAACTGGACGCCACAATACATTTGGGGAGCAGCTGTGATTCATAAACCGAGCCACATTCCCTTCATTTTTTGCTGATATATAGAGAGGGGAAGGGATCTTTGGAGCTTCAGTATCAGCTGGGAAAATTTCCAGTTGCGGATAAATACGAGTAGAATCGAAAATGTAATCATCTTCATTTTCACTGCTAAACTCATCAACTCTAGCATTATCTATGACTTCCCCAGCATACTCGCATATGAAAGTTCCTGCACGAATAGGATCCCAAGACCTTAGACCCCACCCTTTATCCTTAGTTTTGAACACCTCCAAACGAAATTTCAAGCCACCTTGGGAGATCCTGTTCCGGCAATTAGGAGGGCACTGACAGGAAGGACCACACTCATATATCACAGACTTCAGATCAGCAAGCATCCCATTTGCAGAATATTGGAGATAACCTCCGTTCTTTTGAATACAAGGACAGTTATGGTTGACAGCTTGGCATCCACCAGTACAAGAACATCCACCAGAAGATTCCAAAGGGGCAGTTGGCTTCAAATTCTTGACAGATGGGGAGTAAGTAAAATATGCAGGGCCTTTCTCATTATCAACATCATTCACAAGACAAACAGGTAGATTTTCTGCCCCGGAAGTAAGATCAGGCAATATAACTCCAGTTCTTGTTACAGTTTTATCAGTCCACTGTTGAATGGATTTCCATATCATATATGCTGCAGGCTGCCCGGGCAACCTAGCTAATTTATATTTGAATACATTGAAACCAGATTTTGCTTTCTCTACCCACGAATCCTGGATCTTGTAAAGGCCATCATAAACATATACCTTACCAGTTGGATGTGCTTCATCTCTCAAACCCTTAATTACTCTCACATCATTACCTCTATGCAAGCTCTTTTCCAGTGCAAGATTACCCCTTTCAAGCTTTTGGTCACTTGCTCCTTTCTCCCGATTAGCCCCACCTTGGCCACTGTAAATCAACACATCACCATCCTCTGCATTATCTTCATATCCTCCAGAAGAGACAATACTGACAGCTAGTGGTTCTTCCTCTTGACTGGTTTTGGAACCAATGTAATCAATTCCAGCCATAGATGGAGAGTGTAATCCAACGAGGCACAATTCAAATCTGAAAAAGAAGATATCCCCAATTTCAACACCAGGCACACCTCCAATACGTTTCTTGCTATTTGCCCTAATCCCCTTGGTCATCATAATGTTGCCAGCCTTCAGATCAGGCCGCTTTGCTCCAGCAATGTCCCTTGATGTCTCTTCAACTTGTCCAAGCTTTCTTCGCATAACTTCATATATCATAAGTGTATATGTAACTGCATCCCTACTACCATCAGGTTGTTTTAGAACATCAAAGACAATAGGATTAATTGAACTGAGAATATCATTAGCCACTTGATCCAGATCAACCACTGCAGTACCTCCAGGACGCCGCCCCCTTGGTTTCTTCTGTTTAGTGCGCCTCCCTTCCCCCGTTCCATCTTCAGCATCAACGTCCTGCACCTCAGCATAGGCATCTTCATCTGTTAACTGTCCACGAGTTCTGCTATTTTTTCGTGATGAACCCACATCTCCATTTGGCGTCCTAAATGAATTAATTGGAACTGCGGCTGATATTGGGCCCACACGTTGAGGAGCCGGGGTTTGTGCGGTTTGTGCATTCTGTTCAGATAGCCTCTGCGACTCCGGGGAGATGAAGAACGGGTAAAAGGGCGCAACGCCAGAGGGGAAAGGACCTGAAGGAGAAACACAAACAAAGGGTGCTCCACCTTGTGGATTTGAAGAGGAAGAGGGATTTGATGGCGAAGGAAACACAGGAACAAGAGTTCTCAGTGGCTTAACATTCAAAACCCTAGACTTATCAATAGACCCAGGTGGAGGAACATTGCCTTGACCTAGATTGTGTTCCATTGATACGATTCAGTAGCAGTGATTCAGAACCCACCAGTTTCAGTATACACAGCTAACAAGGGCAAAAGAGGAAGCTAACAACTTTTAATCTCTACTATGTTCAGATAAATCAAGGAAATGGTAGAACAGCACAAACCCGGTACAGAATCACACTACAAGAGAAAAACAGAAACAAACTTTCGAGTCAAGACTGTGAAGAACAACACATTCCTGCAACATGCAAGCAAATCCAGATTCAGATATCATAAACAGAACAACATGGAAACTAGGCAAATGCGAACAAAAAAAATTTGAAAAAAAGGTTAAGTTTGAGCTGGACGAAAACGAAACACTAAATTTTGTCACAAACAAACACCCCCCCCCCCCTACCTAAGAAAAAACGCAGATTAAACAAAAGAAAAATCTCAACGACAACAAAAACAAGCGACACGACCAACCTGAAGGAAATGAAAATGAAAAACGAAACGGAAAGGAGACTCGGAAATGCAAATTCTACATCATAATTCTGGGGAGAATCGAAGATTCCTCCTCGGAGCTCAGATCAGATCAAGAGGTTTCAAAAACGGGATAAAAAATTTTCAAATTAGGGTGCGAGAGCTACGAGATTAGGTTGAGAAGTTCAAAACTTTGGGGTTTAGAGCTAAGAAATGAACCAAACCATACCTGAAATGAGTCTTGAAGATTTGGCGTGAGCTTCGTTGAGCTTCGGTTTGAGTTTAGTCCCTGAAAGTTCTCTAAACCAAAGCTTCCTCAGTTCTACAGAGGAGAGAGAAAAATTAATAAAAATAAATAAGAGAAAGAAAATAAAAATGAGAGAGGGGTTTTGTGTTTCAGTATTTCTGTGTATGTATCTTTATGTAAGGTACAGTCGAAAAAAGAAATTTATGTTGAGGTGAGCATGATCACGTGTAAGTGAGCTGCACGGAGTTCATGACGTCAGGGATCAGAAAGATAACGTGGCAATATGTGATTGAATGTGACAGTGAGAGTATAGTGGTGAAGCGGAGCATGGTGATTGGGGTTGCACGCACGCTCTTCTTGGGCGAAGCCGAATGGATCAGATTTGGATGCAATGAAGCGAGAGGAAGTACAAAAAAAAAAAAAAATTCTTAATAACAAGTATTTAAGACTACATTAAAAATAAGATTTAATTATCGTGTGTTTTAAAGATATACATCACATCTAATAGTATAATAATTATAATAGACATATTAAATGTTGATACATTTAATGTATTAAAACTATAAAAAAGTTAATAACTTTTAATAAAATATCTCTTTTATAATATTTTTAAAATGAGTAACTAATCATCTCTAATTATAAAAAATTTGAACAATGCTAAAACCGACTAAAAAATAAAAATAAAATAATATTATAATTATAAAAGATTAGTTTTGTTTGATAAACATGTCAAATCATTAAATTTTTGTTGATTTTGTTAAAAATTTAATTAAATTATCCAAACTGTCAAACCACTCTTATTTTTTTTATTATCTTCAATCTTTCAATTTTCACGGCCTCTTCTTTTTCAAATATTGAGCATCACTGCTGTAATCACTTTTAGAATTAAAATAGTTACACCACTATCATTATACCATCACTACAAAAAAAATGAATATTGTCAGATTTATCGTCAGATTTAACGTCAGCTATTAGCGACGAATCTACCGATAGATCAGGAAATAAATTCATCCGATAAAGATGTTACCGTTGGATTAGATTTTTCCCTAGTAAATGTGCCGGTGATATTTGGAGGGAAGAACAGGAAATTTGGTGCATTTTGATAAATTTGCTGGTAAATCTCACTTAATGGAACACAATGTTTTGTCACACGCAATGGGTTATCGTCAGATTTATCTGCTGATAAATCCAATGGTAAAATTGGCCCTAAATTGGTATTGTGTGCCCTCTCCCCCTTATTTCGGAAGACAACTCTCTCTCTCTCTCTAAAACCACTACCCCCCCTCTCTCTTCCCCAAACCACCTCTGGCAGTCCTTCCGCCAGCGCCAGCCACCACCAACAGCCTCCAACGACTGCATGGACTAGCCGCTACCACCACCAACTTGCATCGTGTAGAATGTTGTCGTGCCGCTGCCGATTTCGTCGCTATTCGCTAGAGCTGCCTCCTTCCTCCGTCTAGGTAGGTTGTCCTCCTCCTTCTTCACATTGTATTCTATTTTATATTTGCATTTTTTAACTAAAATCCTAAATGTAGCCTCCAAGTTAGTCATTGCCGCTATCACTATGCCGTACATACTGCCACTACCATGCTGGAGAAGTTTTTGCACCTTCACTATCTCCAAGTAACTCACTTACTAAGAAATTTAGAGTAGATAAACCTTAAATCCTAATTTATGTAATTTTAATTTGTTATGTGTAGAAAATATACAATTAGGATGACAATTACTAAGTTATAAGTTGTTACTTTTTTTGGTGAATAACATGAATAGAAAGATGATGGAATAACATCGTTTGTTATATTCTATTATAAACTAATAGAATATTTTTAATTAGTTTTTAGTTTAAAACATAAGATTAATTATAAATTTTTTATGTTTAAATTTGATGAAAGTAAATAGACATTTAGGGTTATAAATTTTTACATTTCACTTACTTTATTAATTTTTTAGGTTAGATTTTTAAGTTTTGATTATTAGTTTTTAGATTTACTAACTTCATTTCTATTTTAGGATTTTTTTTTAGTCGTGTAGCTTTAATCGTGGGTTGTTCGTGCAGTACTCAAGTTAGTTTTCTATTTCTAAACGTGTATGTTGTTTATGTTTTATGCTGGACCTACTTTTCTTAGTATAGAATTTTAGGACGAAAGTGGGAGAAGGTTTCGTAGTGGCGCCTTCTCGAAATCCTTATTTGCTGGAAAATTGTGGAGTAATAAGGGGTTGCGCACTATAACAGCTAGGATTTGATGTTTTATAGAATGCGTGTTTGTTCTAATTTATGCTTATAGTTGTTCTTCTATGAAAAGTGATAAATTTATTTTGTGGATGTCTTTGAATTAAGGAGAAATTCTACCAAATTTTTGTTTAAATTGTTTTAAATATGCTTGATATGTGAAAAAATGATAATTAAATTTGGTGAGAGATTCTAATTATAGAAGAAATTCTGCCGAATTTTCTAAAAATTTTAATAACTTGTGTTGTTGGTTGAATTCTAGGGTGTTTATTGCAAAATTATTCCAAGTCATCATCTATGGATGTATAATAGGGATAACGATGGATGGGTGGCTAGGGAGGGTGATGTGTGGCAGAAGTTAACCAATTTAGAGATTTCAATTAAGAGACAGCGTTGCACGTATAGCTCTTAACCAGCTAAGATCTGCCTCACCAATTTAAAAAGGGTTGTCACGAAATTTTAGAAATAAAATACTGGGAGTATAAGTCCCAGGTCGTCTCCCAACGAGTTGCAGGGAAGAGTGCTAATTTATTAATAAAAAAATTTCAAGAAAGTTGAGTTTGATAATGAGTAATTAAAATAATTGTAAATTGAGGCAATAAAAATAAACTAAAAATA
Organism: Arachis hypogaea; assembly: GCF_003086295.3. Taxonomy (NCBI): domain Eukaryota; kingdom Viridiplantae; phylum Streptophyta; class Magnoliopsida; order Fabales; family Fabaceae; genus Arachis; species Arachis hypogaea. The sequence goes on along the minus strand of NC_092051.1, from coordinate 113,186,721 downwards.
ATTATTGATATTCTGAATAAAAAGCCTTGACTGGGGGAATAATTAAGTGGAACTTCTATCCTTGTTGGGATCTTCTCAAGTGTGGTGTAAAAAGGTTGTTGTTCTCACTCGATTTTCCCTTACTAAATAAGGAAAGATATGGTGATTGAACTAACTCTTACCCTCAGATCCTAGCCCTCTCCCTTGGGGAGGTCTAGTGTTAGTAAGTATGAAGTTAGCTAACAACGTCCAGATTAACCAAGCACTTGAGCATTCCAACTCAAGTATCACCTCTTAATCAACCTCCATGTCAAGTAGAAATTCTACTCCATTGACATGAAATTAATAATCATAAAAATATGAGAAGACATGATTAATTAAATTAAAATAGAGAATTAAAATTAATTAAAATAAAAATAACTTCATATATTAATAAATTCAAAATGTAACATACTTAATTAAATAGAGTCAATGAGTAACTAATTAAAAAGAAAGGAATAAGGAAACAAACTAAAGTAATGTCTTCAACGGAGGTAATGACTTTCAGCATCCAAAAATCCAAGCAAAAGCATAAAACTATCAATGTAATGTAACTCTCAAAACTCATATCTGAAACTAAGTGTAATCCTAATGTGATGAATCTCAATGTGTATAGATGCGTGTTGAGTCTCTGCATGTTTTCTAGGTTTAATCTGTGTTTCTGGGCCGAAAACTGGGTCAAAAAGCGGCCCGAAATCGTCCCCAACGTATTCTGTTATTTTTGCAGATCGCGCAGGTCACTCGTACGCGTCGTCCATGCGTTCGCGCCATTCAGCGTTTTTTCTTGTCACCCGTTCGCGTCGTTCACGCGTTCGCGTCATGCGTGCAGACTCCAATCCACGCATTTATGTCAGGCACGCGTCCGCATCGCTGCGAATTCTTCACTTCGCGCGTTCGCGTGGGCCATGCGCTCGCATCATTGCTCGCTGGTCATCTCCTTAGTTTCTTGTGTTCTTTCCATTTTTGCAAGCCTCCTCTCCAATTTCCAAGTCATTCATGCCCTATGAAGCCTAAAACACTTAACACACAAATCACAGTATCGAATGGAATAAAAGAGAATTAAAATACATAATTAAAAGTCTCTAGGAAGCAAGTTTTCAACCATGAAGTGATTTTGGGAAGGAATTGTAAATACATGCTTATCATATGAATAAGTGGGTAAAGATTTGATAAAACCACACAATTAAACACAATATGAATCATAAAATAATGGTTTATCAACCTCCCCACACTTAAGCATTAGCATGTCCTCATGCTTAGTTGAAGGAGATAAAGTAAATGAGTAGGGACATGTAAAACTCATGAAATGTAATGCAACATATATATATATATATATATATATATATATATATATATATATATATATATATATATATATATGTATGTAAATGAAACTATATGCTTCTTGTCTACTTGGTTAAAAGTAAGTAAGCTCTTCAAGACAAATATAAATTAGATTTCACTAACTTAATTCATATAGTAAATACAGGTAACATTGTAAGAAGACAGCTCATGAAAGTAGGGAACATAGAATTAAGCACTGAACCCTCACTGATGGTGTATGTGCACTCTATTCTCTCAAGTATATAGGGTAATCACTCTACTCTTCTCTAGTCATGCTTTCTAAAATTTGTTCTTCACCTAACCAATCAACAATATCTAATATACCAATGCAAACATCATGAGGTCTTTTTCAAGGTTGTAATGGGGTCAAGGTAAAGGTGAGGGTATGTGTATATGGCTAAGTGAGATTTATAAATTGAATATTTAATTAACCTAAGCTTTCACCTAACATACATACACTCTATATAACTTTAGAATCATGCCTAGTTACCCATAGTCTTCACTTTTGCATTACATACTCATGTATCAACCTTTTTTTAGTTTTATCACATATGCATTGATTTTTCATTAACTTAACATTGAGGTAATTTTGTCCCCTTATATACTCTATATATATTTGAAAAACAAACATAACCTATCAATGCATACGGATTTTTAATTTTTCTGGTCTCACATGAGTAGGTACCCAAATTCTTATCTATTTTATCATGACATATTCCCTTATTATCCCTTATTCCCACAATTTTCCCAGACTCAATTAACACACAGTTTCTATCTTAAGCTAACCAAATATTCAATTGGGATATTTAATTGTTTTTCCGCTTAAGGCTAGTAATGTGATAAAATATAGAACAAATGGGATTAAAAGGCTCAAAGTGGCTGACAAAGATAATTTAAAGAGTAGGCTTATTTGGGATAAGTGAGCTAAACAAATAATTGCCTCAATCATACGCATGCATATAACATATTAAACATTGGACATATAGGATGAAACAAAATAAGATTACAATAATAGAGAAGCAAACACACAAGAATAAAATAATTATGGTTAAATAATATAACTATGTAATTAAGCTCAAATCTCACAGGTTGTGTGTTCTTAGCTTTTTAAACTATGTTCCAAATACAACTTCAAACAAGTTTACACAAAGATTTTGTTTTAAATTAGTGAAATTTTTCAAAAAGTAGGGTCTTAGAAGAAACTTATTATTTTCAATCAAGTAGAACATGCATGTGAATAACCTATTTCTATGCAATCTATCATATTCTACAAAAGAAAAATTTTCTAAATATCCTATTTTATTAGTGTTTTAAGGAAAAGAAATTACCGATCCAACCTTTCAAGTATCTGATGGAGCAGTTGGTTTGTTGTAGGTGCTTGTGGTGTTGAAAGAGGAATGTCTTCAGCCGGTTCTGTAGGCTGGCTTGTAGTGGCTGCTAGTAGTCTGATATATTTTCCGTTAGAAACATACTGATCATCCTGGGGGAGTATGGCTTTGGTGTCCTGATAAACCACTATTTTATGGTTTATCTTGTGCTCAATTGAGTGGATTTTATCAATCTTTCATGCACTTGTTCATACAAAATGCATGTTTTACATTCTCCTTCCTGATTTTTGTGCTATGATTGAAAACATGCTTCTTTGGCCTTATATTTGCTAATATTAACCCTCTCTTATTACCATTCGATGCATTGATATGTTCGTTAAGTGATTTCAGAGATTACAGGGCAGGAATGGCTCAGAGGATGGAAAGGAAGCATGCAAAAGTGGAAGGAATACAAGAAGTTGGAGAAATTGCTAAGCTGTCCAGCCTGATCTCTTTGAACTCAAACGGCTATAACTTTAGCTACAGAGGTCCAAATGATGCAGTTCCAGTTGCGTTGGAAAGCTAACGTCCGGGGCTTCACAACGATATATAATTTGCTATATCTGCCCCGAATCCAGGTGATGCAAACGCGTGGATCACGCGGACGCGTGACCTGGCAGAAATGCAATCCACGCAAACGCGTGGACGACGCCTCCGCGTCACTTTCCCGCGACCTGTACGTACCAGAATACGCTGGGGGAAATTTCTGAGCTGTTTTTGACCCAGTTTTTGGCCCGAAAAACACAGATTAGAGGCTATAAAGTGGGAGAATGCATCCATTCATAAAACATGCCTTTCGATCATTCACTTTTCATAGTTTAGATGTAGTTTTTAGAGAGAGAGGCTCTCTCCTCTCTCTTAGGTTTTAAGATTTAGGATTATTTCTTCTTCATCATAGGTTCAATGTTCCCTTAATTTATTTTCTACTTTTATTTTATTACTTTAATTGATATTTATATTTTCAATTTAGCTTATAAACCTTTCCATGTTAGATTTGAATTTATGTTTAAACATAGTTTGATGTGTTTCAGATTTATGATTGCTTTATTTAGCTTTTTATATTATTGGCTTTAATTGATTAACTGGAAGCTCTTGAGTTATCAACTATTCGTGATTGGTTGTTATGTCGGCTAATTGACTGGTATTCCACTAACTCTAGTCTTTCCTTAGGAGTTGGCTAGGACTTGGGAATCTAACTAATTAGTTCACTTGACTTTCCCTTACTTTCGTAAAGGTTAACTAAGTGGGATTAACTTCCATTCTCATTGGAGTAACTAGGATAGGACTTCCGAATTTTCATACCTTGCCAAGAGTTTATTTTACAATTATTTATTTATTTTATTTGTCATTTAAATTACTTGTCCCTTACTTTCAAAACCCCCAATTTACAAAACTCATAACCATTAATAAGAACATACCTCCCTGCAGTTCCTTGAGAAGACGATCCGAGATTTAAATACTTCGGTTATCAATTTCAAAGGGGTTTGTTACTTGTGACAACCAAAACTTTTGTAAGAAAGGAATTCTTGTCTGTCTAGAAGCTATACTTGCAACGAGAATTTATTTGTAGAGAATTCTAGATCGAGCGAGAGTTTCGTTCTTCAAAATGGTGCCATTGCCGGGGAATTGCAAACGTGTGCCTTATTATTGGTTATTGTAAATATTTGCTTTTTACTTGTTTATTTGTTTTTATTTTTGTTTTTATTTTTACTTTTTCATAAATTAAGAGGTTATTGGTTTTTATTTAGTTATTAAAAATTTTTTAAAAATTTGTTCTTCGTGTTCATCTTGATCTTCAAGTTGTTCTTCGTGTTCATCTTGACCTTCAAGTTGTTCGTGGTTGTTTTCTTCGTTTTGATCTAAAAATTTTAAAGTTTGGTATCATTTTATTGTTTTTCTCTTTCCCCATTAAATTCAAAAATATTTTAATTGATTTTTTTTCAAAAATTAAAAAAAAATTATATCTTTTTCAAAAATCTTATCTTATCTTATTTCAAAAATCAAATTTCAATTTTCAATATTTAAATTCCAAAATTCAAAATCCAAATTTAAAATTTTAAATTTAAAATTTTAAAAATCAAACCTTTTCAAAATTTAAATCTCTTTCAAATTTTTATCTTATATTGTTGACTTTTTCAAAATTCAAATTTCAAAATTTAAAAATTCAAATTTAAAAATTTTCAAATTTCAAATTTTAAAATTCAAATTTCAAATTTCAAATTTTAAATTTCAAAATTTAAAAATTCAAAATTTAATTTTCAAAATTTAAATTTCAATAACCTTTTAATTTAAATTTGTTTTTATTTTCGTTTTTAATTTTTATTTGCTACTATGAACTCTCACCCCTTTGGCTATGAGTCTGGTTACAATTATATTGCAGGAAGAGAAAACTATAATGAAAATAGATATCAAGGTTGGAAGAATCAAAGATGGGAGGAGCCACAAGGATTTGATCAACCCTCTTGGCAACAACCCCCTCCAACGCACTATAACCAACAACCATTCTGTGATGCATACCAAAATGATGACTATGGTGGACCCCTTATAGTTACCAACAAGCCCCGCCATATTCTTATAAACCATCTCCTCAACACAACTTTGAACCATCATACTCACAAGGCCCTTACCACCAAACACCACCATATGACCCTAACCTGTATCCACCGCACCAACCACCATATGAACCACACCCAGAACCACCACCTCAATATTCACCATCTCCATATCCTTATCAAAAAGAACCACCTGACTATTATGAACCCTCTCTCCCAACCAATGAACCCTCATATCCACCCCAACCTCCAATAGATGATAGACTTCGTGTTCTTCTTCAAGGGGAAGCGAAGATGCAAAGGAGTATACTGGAACTCACTACTGCCTTAACCGAGGTAGTAAATATAATAGCTTCCCGACATCTGAGCACTCAAAGTACTCCCATGGCTGCATGTGGAGAATCAAAAAAGAGCGTAGCATGAAGGAGACACTAGAAACTTCGGTGGACAATGAGGAACATGGCTTTGTATTGGAACAAGTGGAGAAAACCATAATAGTTAAAGAGGAGGAAGTGGTTGAAGATTTAGGAGATACAGAACCTCCATGGAAAAGTCCAGTCATAGAACCTCCTTCCAAGACGTTTGAATTTGATGTTGAAGAGGGTGTACAACCTCCAAGGCATATCATAGTTGAAGACTTGGAAGAGGTTAATCAAGAGATGGAGACTAAAGAAGTAGAAGCACAGCCTCCCATGCCCTTGGTAAGCAATGAAGAAGAGATTAAATTGGAAGAAAGCTACCAAGAGGAAGAGGTTGAAATTGAAGAAGCTTGCAAGGAGGTGGAAGTTGTCAAGGAAGAACTCAAGGGAATGGAGCTGGAAATCACCTTGCCAATGCTGTTAGAGACCTCTTCCCCAAAGCCATCACCATCTATTCCTTCATTCAAGTGGGTAAATCTTTCATCTCTAAGCTTAATTAGCTCGCTTGAATATGCTTTACTTGAAACAGATGGTCAGCTTAGAGCTCTTTGTGGCATTAAGCGTAAGAGGAAGATGGTTAGTGGTAGGAGTCATCATGCAAGATTCAATATGGTGGAAAACTCAAAGTTTAAATGCAAAGGTTGGTGTAGAACTCGATTGAATGGGTCTAGGAAGATGTTTGGGTGCTTACGTAAGAATTCAGACTGCTTGCCACCCGGATGGAACAATATTGCTCAACCAGAAAATGGGTGCAAAAGCAAGGTTTGGAATCCTGGAATCTGCTCTGACATTTAACACCCCGGAGGCTTGAGAACCTGTTTGAAACTGCTCCAGGGCTTTACATGCCTTGTTTGGGACCCCGGAGGCTGTTGGAATTCCAAACACTGGTGGAGATTTCTGGATGAATTCAAGCACAAGCAACCATAATAGGAAGCTCACCAAATGTCCAACTTAAGGACTTTAACTAAAAGTGCTAGGTGGGAGACAACCCACCATGGTATGATCGTTCCTTTTTCAATTTTAATTTTATTTCGTTTTGTTTATTTTTGAGTTTTATTCTATTTTATTTCATTGAACCTGGAATTATTCATAACATCCATATCAGCATTGCATTTTGCATTCTGCATTTTTCATGCATAAAAAAAAACACACGCACGCGACGCGGCAGCGTCGCTGACGCGTCCGCGTCACCAGTGCATTGGGAAGAAAAGAAGATTGAACAGAGAGTCACGCAAAAGCGTGGCTGGAGGCGTGCCTTTCGCACAAAATTGACCCATGCGACCGCGTCGCCGACGCGGCTGCGTCATTTGAAAAATAGCTTCCCCACGCATCCGTGTCACCCACGCGCACGCGTGACTCTGTAAAATCGACGTAAAGGGGTGTATGGCAGAATGTTGGGCTGGAACGTGGCTGGACTCGTGCTAGAAGCACAAGCCCTATCACGTGACCGCGTGCCCCACACGGCCGCGTCGTTTTCCAAAAATGGCCATCCACGCGATCGCGTCAACCACGCGACCGCGTTATCCAAAAATTTGGCAAAAAAAAGTTTCGAATAGAGAGTTGCGCGAACGCGAGGCTGCACTCACGCCAATCGCACAAATCAGGTCACGCGATCGCGTGACCCACGCGTCCGCGTCCCCTGACCTTATCGCACACCACGCGACCGCGTCACCCACGCGTCCGCGTCACATGCGACACACAGCTTAACCAGATCAGTGCCAATTATCTTATCTTTTCTTCCCCAATCCTAATTTTTCCTCCTTCCTTTCTTACTTACTTCTTCTTCCTTTCTTTCTCTTCTCATTCTTCTTATCTTTCATTTTATTTTACTTAATTTATTTGCATATTTCATTCATTGCATCTTAATTTTGTGCATATTTTTATTTTCTTTTCTAAATTAATTATTTTTCCTTTGGTGTTAAAATTTTCTTATTTAACTGTTGCATCTTCTCTTGAATTATTTTGGGTTCTTAGTGACTTGTGTTATTCTAGTTAGGTAATATTATTTAAATCAATGCCAATCTTTTATATCTGTATTACTTTTGCATTGACATGAATTTATATTATCTCTCCTTCCCCACTCTCTTCCCCATTGTTGCAAATTTTGCACCATTGGTATGCCATGTGCTTCTATTGTTTTCTCACGTACATGTTGAAGCTTCCATGTAAATGAGACCCTTATCAATTGGCATTAACCCACCCATACTTCATTTATTTTCTTATCTTTATTTCTGGGTTACTTTTCTTCCCTTTTTCTTTCAGGATGGCCACCGAGGAAGGGAAAGAGAAAGCTTCTAACTGGGGAGACAGGCAAGTCAATCTGCATAATCTATAGAGAAAGGCATCAGTTGGAGCAGCCCGTCCACTTGTACATCTTAGCATGCACCAAGGACGGTGCAATCTTTAAGTGTGGGGAGGTCGATATCGATCTCCATGGGTTAGTTACTCTTCTATCTCAACACCAATGGTTTATTTTCCTTGTTAGTTATTGCATTTGCATGTTTGACTGCATGTTTGTTTGATTTTATGCATTTAGTTACCACTTGGTTGAAGTAATATTTTCTTTTTCAAGAAATTTTTATAGTATTTCACTAATTTAAATTGAAAATTTTTTTATGTTAAAACTTGTTTGAAGTTGTATTTGGAACATAGTTTAAAAAGCTAAGACACACAACCTATGAGATTTTGAGCCTATTTATATGGTTACATTATTTAACCATAAATTTTTATTCTTATGTGTTTTCTTCTCTATAATTGCAATCTTTGCTTTGTTTCATCCTATATGTCCAATGTTTAATGTGTTACATGCTTGCATATGATTGAGGCCATTGTTTGATTTTAGCTCACTTATCACAAATAAGCCTATCCTTTAAATCATCTTTGTCAGCCACCTTGAGCCTTTTACCCCCATTTATTCTGTATTTTACCACATCACTAGCCTTAAGTAGAAAAATAATTAAATATCCCAATTGAATCTTTGGTTAGCTTAAGATAGGGATTGTGTAACAATTAATTGTGGGGAAACTGTGGGAACATGGGTTAATAAGGGAATGTGTTATGTTTTTACTTTGATAAAATATTGGGAATTTGGGTACCTACTCATGTGAGACTAGAAAAATAAAAAATCTATGTGCATTGATAAGTTATGTTTATTTTTCTATTTAAAAAAAAAAGAAAGAAAAAATATTCAATAAATAAGTAAATAAATAAGGGGACAAAATTACCTCAATGTTAAGTTAATGAAAAATCAGTGCATATGTGATAAAATTAAAGAAAAGTTGATACATGAGTATGTGATGCAAAAGTGGGAATTTTGGGTATCTAGGCATGATTCTAGAGTTATATAGAGTGTATTTATGTTAGGTGAGAGCTTGGTTAGTCAAAGATTTAATTTATAGCTCACTTAGCCATATATATACCTTTACCCTTACCTTAGCCCCATTACAACCTTGAAAAAGACCTCATGATGTTTGCATTGGTACATTAAATAATGTTGATTGGTTAGGTGAAGAACAAAGTTTAGAAAGCATGATTAGAGAAGAGTAGAGTGATTACTCTATACACTTGAGAGACTAGAGTGCATATACATTATCAGTAAGGGTTCAATGCTTGATTCTATGTTCCTTGCTTTTATGAGCTATCTTCTCACAAGTTTACTTATACTTTATTTTTGTGATTTGAATTAGTGAAATCCAGTTCATATTTGTTCTTAAAAGATTTATTTACTTTTAACCAAGTAGGTAGAAACATTTTTGCATATAGTTGCATTAGATAGGTTGCATTTCATACATTCTACTATTCCTCTTCACTCCCTTATATCTTCTCTTGAGCTTAGCATGAGGACATGCTATTGTTTAAGTGTGGGGAGGTTGATAAATCACTATTTTATGGTTTATCTTGTGCTCAATTGAGTGGATTTTATCAATCTTTCATGCACTTGTTCATACAAAATGCATGTTTTACATTCTCCTTCCTGATTTTTGTGCTATGATTGAAAACATGCTTCTTTGGCCTTATATTTGCTAATATTAACCCTCTCTTATTACCATTCGATGCCTTAATATGTGCGTTAAGTGATTTCAGAGATTACAGGGCAGGAATGGCTCAGAGGATGGAAAGAAAGCATGCAAAAGTGGAAGGAATACAAGAAGTTGGAGAAATTGCTAAGTTGTCCAGCCTGACCTCTTCGCACTCAAACGACTATAACTTTAGCTACAGAGGTCTAAATGACGCGGTTCCAGTTGCGTTGGAAAGCTAACGTTCGGGGCTTCGCAATGATATATAATTTTATATAGCTTTTCCGAAGCCAAATGACGCGAACGCGTGAATCACGCGGACGCGTGACCTGGCAGAAACGCAATCCACGCAAACGCGTGGACGACGCCTCCGCGTCACTTTCCCGCGACCTGTACGTACCAAAATACGTTGGGGGCGACTTCTGGGCTATTTTTGACCCAGTTTTTGTCCCGGAAAACACAGATTAGAGGCTATAAAGTGGGAGAATGCATCCATTCATAAAACATGCCTTCCGATCATTCACTTTTCATAGTTTAGATATAGTTTTTAGAGAGAGAGGCTCTCTCCTCTCTCTTAGGTTTTAGGATTTAGGATTATTTCTTCTTCATCACAGGTTCAATGTTTTCTTAATTTATTTTCTACTTTTATTTTATTACTTTAATTGATATTTATCTTTTCAATTTAGCTTATAAACCTTTCCATGTTAGATTTGAATTTATGTTTAAATGTAGTTTGATGTGTTTCAGATTTATGATTGCTTTATTTAGCTTTTTATATTATTGGCTTTAATTGATTAACTGGAAGCTCTTGAGTTATCAACTATCCGTGATTGGTTGTTATGTCGGCTAATTGACTGGTATTCCACTAACTCTAGTCTTTCCTTAGGAGTTGGCTAGGACTTGGGAATCTAACTAATTAGTTCACTTGACTTTCCCTTACTTTCGTAAAGGTTAACTAAGTGGGATTAACTTCCATTCTCATAGGAGTAACTAGAATAGGACTTCCGAATTTTCATACCTTGCCAAGGGTTTATTTTATAGTTATTTATTTATTTTATTTGTCATTTAAATTACTTGTCCCTTACTTTCAAAACCCCCAATTTACAAAACTCATAACCATTAATAAGAACATACCTCTCTGCAATTCCTTGAGAAGACGACCCGAGGTTTAAATACTTCGGTTATCAATTTCAAAGGGGTTTGTTACTTGTGACAACCAAAACTTTTGTAAGAAAGGAATTCTTGTCGGTCTAGAAGCTATACTTACAACGGGAATTTATTTGTAGAAAATTCTAGATCGCGCGAGAGTTTCATTCTTCATGTCCCCAGCTCTGTAGGATACTCTGGCTGCCAATACGACATCTGAAACCAAGGCGCGAAAAGGTAAGTTGCCCGCTATCTGTATATGTCCCATTGCATTCCGGATGTGTCTTGGTAAGTTTATGTGCTGGTCTGTAAGGATACACCAAAGTAAAATAGCCATGTCTGCAGTGAAGAAGGACTCGTGAGTGCTCGGAAAGACATAATGGGACATGATCTATGCCCATATTCGAGCCTCCAAGGTAAGTGCTGAAGCCGATATCCCTTTTGGTCGGGATCGATGGTATCCGTAGATCCATAGGCTGCCAGGTTGTGCTATAACTCTGAGAACGGCATCCCAGTCAAATTGGTATGTCTGGCGCTTGAGTGAGGCTTCTTGGAATGCGTCCAATCCTTCTGGAGTAGGGGGAAGATCTAAAGCTTGTTGAATGGCCTCTTCCGTTATGGGGACTTGCTTCTGACAGACATAGACAGACTGCATGGTTGGCATGTAAAAGTTGGAGTAGAATTCTACTACCCATGAGAGATTAACCTGCCTTGGCTGTCTCCGTAGGAATCCCCATTGTCTTTGTTCAATTTGTGGCTCAACAAATTCAGCAATGTGGGTTGGGAGGATAAGAAGGTATTCATTGTTGTAATTCTTCTCTGCCAGGATGGGGAACATCTGCTCACAGTAGTGGTTAGGAAATCGCGCAGTGTCCTTTGCTGGAAAAGCTTTTTCTTTTTCATCGACCTTGATGATCCTCTTAATTTTTTTTGTTGAGGGCTTTACTGCTGTTGAAGATGGCTCTGCCACTAATGCTCTTTTTGTATCTCTCCTTGCTGGTGGTTTGGAAATAGCTTTCTCTTTTCCTTTCTTGGTGGCCATCCTGAAAAAGGAAGGAGAAAGTAATGTGTAAAGTGAAGGGTTCGAGCAAGGGAGCGAATATTATGAGTGATAATCAATGCACGGTAAAGAGGATGTCGTTAACACATGGTCTAGACTACATGTGAAAAGTTCATCATAGGTAAGATAGTACGTGCATGTGATGACAAATAAATGCAAGATGTTTATTGGCATGCCGACAAAGGCACGAGTAGCATAGATCAAGCATTCAATGTCCAAGTTAGATTACCAAGTCTTTCAAACTAATAACCTGTTTGTATTGACAATTAAATTAAATTAATAAAATATAAAAGGAGTTTTGTGAAAAGCAGGCATTAAGGTAGTATGATAACATGAAGGTAGTGCATGATGCCATACAGGCTTTTTCACAAACACATAGCATGCATGGTAAATATGTGATAAACCCATGTTTTATGATATATTTTGTGCTTAATTTGAGTGATTTATTCAATCCTTCACCCACTTATTCATATTAATTGCATGGTTTTACTTTCCCTTCCTTATTATGTGATGTATGTGAAAAACATGTTTTTTATGCTTTAAAACTAATTATTTTAATTACCTTTAATTCCATTCGATGCCGTGACTAGTGTGTTGAGTAGTTTCAGATCTTCTAAGGTAGGAATGACTTAAAGGATGGAAAAGGAAACATACAAAAATGGAAGAAAATCACAAAACGGAGTTTCTAAAGAAACTGGCATCCACGCAATCGCTTGGGCGACGCGGACGCGTGCCAAACGCGAAGAAGCAGCGATGCGGCCGCATGACTGACGCGACCGCGCGCCTTAAGCAGAACACATATGACACGGTCGCATGACTGACGCGACCGCGTGACAAGAAAAGCTCCGAATGATGCGACCGCGTGACCCACGCGGACGCGTGACAGAGGGCACGCACTAGAAATTGCAGAAAACGCTCCCAGCAATTTCTGAAGCCCTTTTTGGCCCAAATCCAAGTCCAGAAGGCATAGACCAGAGGTTATGTAGTGAGGGAATGCATCCATTCAGAGGGAGCTCGCCAATTTTTACTTCTCATGATTTAGATTTAGTTTTGAGAGAGGTTCTCTCCTCTCTCTCTCTTAGGATTCAGGACTTCTCTTAGTTTTAGGAGTGACTCTTAATCCCAGGTTTAATGTTCCTTTACTTTAAGCTTCCCTTTCACTTTATTCATTCAATTACTTTAGTTGATTATTTACTTTTACCATTTAATTTATGAATTCTTCTATGTTCCAGATTATTTGAATTAATGTTATTTGAGGTATTTCAGTTTATTATTGCTTTCTTTTAATTATGTCACCATTGCTTTCAATCTGAAGATATTTTTATTCCAGCAAATTTAATTTTTCCCTTTTTGGTCTTGGTTAAGAAATCAGTAACTCAGGAGTTATCTTAGCTCAATATAATTGATAACTGTTATCTTTGCTAATTGAATTGAACTTCAATAATCCCAACCTTTTCTTAGGAAATAAATAGGATTCGAAAATCAAACTAATTAGTCCCTTGACTTTCTTTTGCTTTAGCAAGGGTTAACTAAGTGGAATTATGATTCAATCTTCTTTATTATTGAGAAGGATAACTCATTTGGACTTCCAATTTCTCATACCTTGCTAAAAGTTTGCTTTACAGTATTTATTTATTTTAATTGTCATTTAAATTATTTGTCATACTTATTCCTCACTCTCAACCCCGATTTACAACCTTTATAGCCAATAATAAGAACATACTTCCCTACAGTTCCTTGAGAAGATGACCCGAGGTTTGAATACTTCGGTTAACAATTTATTTAGGGGTTTGTTACTTGTGACAACCAAAACGTTTGTAGAAAAGGTTGATTGCTTGGTTTAGTAACTATACTTGCAACGAGAGTTTACTATAACCTCTAAACCATCAATCTTTAGCTCTTTCAATATGCTTTTGAAAATATGAAGTAGACATGCAAGTAACCCTTTAAAGAGTGATAATAATTGTCAAACAAATCCATGATAATCCACAAGCAAAATATAGAAAACAAAGACCGAAATAAATTTCCAACACCAATTAAAAGGAATTAAAAAAAAGGAAAAGAAAAGGAAAAAGAAAATATAGATAAAGAAGGTAAAAAGAAAAAAAAGAAGAATAAAACATAAAAATAAGAATAATAATGGGAAAGAAAAGAGGGGAAGAGGAAAATAAAAACCTTGATAATGGTGGTGAAAAGGGAGAAGTAGAAAGTGAGAAAGAAGTAGGAGGAAGGGGGGGAAGAAAGAAATAATAGAGGAAAAGAAAAATTTGGATTTGGGAAAGAAAAGATAAGATATTTTGGCTGATCTGGGTATTCTGTGTGCCGCATATGACGCGGACGCGTGAGTCACGCAATGATGCGTGGCAGAAGTTAACCAATTTAGAGATTTCAATTAAGAGACAGCGTTGCACGTATAGCTCTTAACCAGCTAAGATCTGCCTCACCAATTTAAAAAGAGTTGTCACGAAATTTTAGAAATAAAATACTGGGAGTATGAGTCCCAGGTCGTCTCCCAACGAGTTGCAGGAAAGAGTGCTAATTTATTAATCAGAAAATTCCCAGAAAGTTGAGTTTGATAATGAGTAATTAAAATAATTGTAAATTGAGGCAATAAAAATAAACTAAAAATAATTATTGATATTATGAATAAAAGGCCTTGACTGGGAGAATAATTAAGTGGAACTTCTATCCTTGTTGGGATCTTCTCAAGTGTGGTGTAAAAAGGTTGTTGTTCTCACTCGATTTTCCCTTACTAAATAAGGAAAGATATGGTGATTAAACTAACTCTTACCCTTAGATCCTAGCCCTCACCCTTGGGGAGGTCTAGTGTTAGTAAGTATGAAGTTAGCTAACAACGTCCAGATTAACCAAGCACTTGAGCATTCCAACTCAAGTATCACCTCTTAATCAACCCCCATGCCAAGTAGAAATTATACTCCATTGACATGAAATTAATAATCATAAAAATATGAGAAGACATGATTAATTAAATTAAAATAGAGAATTAAAATTAATTAAAATAAAAATAACTTCATATATTAATAAATTCAAAATGTAACATACTTAATTGAATAGAGTCAATGAGTAACTAATTAAAAATAAAGGAATAAGGAAACAAACTAAAGTAATGTCTTCAACGGAGGTAATGACTTTCAGCATCCAAAAATCCAAGCAAAAGCATAAAACTATCAATGTAATGTAACTCTCAAAACTCAGATCTGAAACTAAGTGTAATCCTAATATGATGAATCTCAATGTGTATGGATGCGTGTTGAGTCTCTGCATGTTTCCTAGGTTTAATCTGTATTTCTGGGCCGAAAACTGGGTCAAAAAGTGGCCCGAAATCGCCCCCAACATATTCTGTTAATTTTGCAGATCGCGCAGGTCATGCGTACGCGTCGTCCACGCGTTTGTGTCATTCAGCATTTTTCCTTGTCACGCGTTCGTGTCGTTCACGCGTTCACGTCATGCGTGCAGACTCCAATCCACGCGTTTACGTCAGGCACGCGTCCGCATCGCTACGAATTCTTAACTTCGCGCGTTCGCGTGGGCCATGCACTCGCGTCATTGCTCGTTGGTCATCTCCTTAGTTTCTTGTGTTCCTTCCATTTTTGCAAGCCTCCTCTCCAATTTCCAAGTCATTCATGCCCTATGAAGCCTGAAACACTTAACACACAAATCACGGCATCGAATGGGATAAAAGAGAATTAAAATACATAATTAAAAGTCTCTAGGATGCAAGTTTTCAACCATGGAGTGATTTTGGGAAGGAATTGTAAATACATGCTTATCATATGAATAAGTGGGTAAAGATTTGATAAAACCACACAATTAAACACAATATGAATCATAAAATAATGGTTTATCAGAGGGTGTTAAAACCTGGGTTCTTTGAGGAGATTGACGTGTTTATTGCGTATGTCTTCATATAGAACCGTTTAGGTTTCAAGCGGTATCTAGATGTCTGTGCTATATGTAATGACCCAATTTCTAACATATCATTATCACACTAGAAGCTAGGTGTTACTAACTTGCTTTCTTATTTATTAACTAATATTTATTATATGTGCTTGATTAGTGTTCAAGCGCAATTGTTTTGCAGGGTAATTTTTCTTAAAAACGCGTTTGGTTTGACATGGAAAAACATTCATAAATAAAATCATAGGTAATAATAGATAAAACAGAATCATAACTTTTATGTATATACACTGGACATTGGTTAACAGCATTTAAAATAACACTTCTAGAAGTGACTAACTATTAACTATTCACATACACACACCCACACACACACACAAATATATAACATTCCCTAATTCCTCTAAATTATAAAAGTGAGGGTATAACATGGTCTTCAAAATCTTTACCCAACCTGATGCCATCAGAATCATCCATCACTCTTCCGCATGATCATACGTCTTTATTGAGCCGCTAGTGCTCTATCTGGGGGAGAGAAAGGGGGTAAGAACTTGGGAGTTCTTACTTCTTAGTAAGATTGGGATTGTTAGTTAAGTTCATTAAGACTTCGTTGCTTACTAGGAAAATAATGTACAAATAGAAAATACAGAAAATAGTAAAATATAGAAAGCAATAGACAAACAGAAAATATAAAAACATCACATAGACAAGAATACAAAAAGCACGCACAAACACACAATACATATTTAGCAGATAGGTATGCACAAATGATGAGTCCAATTCACACCCCTATTCAAAAAATGGTGAATCAGTTTTTTTGGCAAGCGCACCAAAATTATCGTCAAGTAATAACCCACAGTGGAGTGGGATCGTATCCACAGAGATTGGCAAATTTGAGCAGTTTTAATCAATTAATGAATTAGTCAAGCGGAACAGATAGATTGTGATTTGCAGAATTATAAATGACAGAAATGTAAATGGCTAGAATGTAAAGGGAAACAATAAAGTGCAGAAATGGAAATGACAGAATGTAAAGTGCAGAATCATAAATGGCTTAATTGTAAATGAGAATGGGGAATTGCAGAATGTAAAAGTAAGCTATAAAGAAAGTGGTAGATAAGAATGGGGAAATTCATTGAGATCAGGAGATGTTGTCTCTTTGGATCAATTTCAGCTTATATCCTCTTCAATCATGCAACTCATTGACCTCTTGGCAATCATGATTGATTGAGCCCCAATTCCTTGGTGACTCAATCTCTCAGATCTTGATCAATAGCCAATTTCTTGGTCTAATTGTTCATGAAGAGAGATATGCTTGGTCCCTGATTATACCACACATCATCATAGGTCCAAGTAGAGGGAGGATTATATGTCACCATATCCAAACACCAAAACCCAGATCCTACTCAAATGTGAGAAGGGATTTCAAGCATGGTTTCATGTTTCCTTTCCCAAGGTTCCCATGAAACCCATTTTGCATTCAATCTCTTTCCCAAGATAATTGAACAGTAAGCATTAGAAATGAAATTCCTTCTAGCAAATCAAAGAGAAGATGAAGAGAAGAATAATTTCACTATCATCAATCCATTAAGTACAACAGAGCTCCCTCTCTCAATGAGAGAGAATTTAGCTACTTATAGCTCAAAGAAAAGTACTCCAAAGTAAAGAAGACGATGAAGTGTAAAAGTGAATCCAAAACTAGTCTCTCTAACTGCTTAACCCCCTCTTCAGTACTTCTTGGGGGTATTTATACTACTCCTAACTCTAGAAATAAAAGAATTACAAAAGTAAAAAAGGAAAATTACAATTTAGAGGGAAAAGAAACTCAATAAGCATGACTTCCCAGCTGGCGTGTGGCTGGCGCTTTAGTGGCGTGTCACGTGCTCCTTCAATTCTGGCTTGGCGTGCCACGCCCAGTCCCTCAAGTGGCACGCTCTTCTTTAGTAACACCCCTGGCGTGCCACGCCTTCGAGCTAAAGTGGCACGCCCAGGGTCTCTTAATGCCCATGTAGCATGGCGTGCCACGCCTTCGAGCTTAAGTGGCAAGCCCTAGCCTTTTCCTCTTCTTCTTGCCTCTGGAGACTTGAACTAGTGTGGCATGCCCAGGGTATGGCGTGCCACGCCCTTATTGTACGCTTGATCAAGCTCTCTGGAAAGTTGAACTAGCGTGGCACGCCCAAGGTCTGGCGTGCCACGCCCAAGGTCTGGCGTGCCACGCCCTTTGGAGGCAAGTGATCCTTCTGTTTAGCGTGCCACGCCATAAACTCAAGTGGCACGCCCCAATGGCTCTTGCTTTCTGAATGACAATGGCGTGCCACGCCTGGGGTTCAAGTGGCACGCCTAAGTGAGGAATAGTGGGTGGCATGCCAAGCCTTCGACACCAAGTGGCACGCCCATGTGTTTGGCTTCATTCATTCTCTCTGGAAATTTGTACCAGCGTGCCATGCCTAGAGGCTGGCGTGCCACGCCCTTGATCTTGCCTTGGTTCCAGCAGCTGGCGTGCCACGCCTTCGATACCAAGTGACATGTCCAGCTCTTGCTTTGGCCTCTTTGTGCATTAGCGTGCCATGATTGGTTGCTCAAGTGGCACGCCAAAGTGAAAATGAGAGTCTGGCGTGCCACGCCTTCGATACCAAGTGGCACGCCCAGACCTATATGGCCTTCAACTCATTTCTCTGAAATTTTGTACCAGCGTGCCACGCCATACTGTTCAAGTGGCACGCCCATACAGTTGTAGACTTCTCAACCTTGGCGTGCCATTCCTGGTTCCTCAAGTGGCACGCATAAGTGACTTTTTGGGGCTGGCATGCCACGCCTTCAATACTAAGTGGCACGCCCATGTGATGGTTCCCCCTGGAGTAGTGAGTTGGCGTGCCACACCCCTTGGCTCAAGTGGCACGCCCACAGTAGATGATGGTTTAGGCGTGCCACGCCCCTTTAGTGTCCTCCATTGTTGCTTCTCTGGAACTTTGTACTAGCGTGGCACGCCCAGGGTCTGGCGTGCTACTCCCCTTGTGAATACTTGAGACTTCCTTCTGGATTTCAGTACTGGCGTGCCACGCCAGTGCATTTTTGTGGCGTTTGCTCCAAGTGGCACGCCAGTTTCACACGCCCAGCTTCTTTACTGCTTCCTTCCCATTTTTGATGTCTTTTTCACCTGAAATTCAGCACAACTCTTCTCAAAGTAATGTACCATAATATTCATCAAATAATGCATGAATTGCAATGATCAAATGAGATTTATGCTCTTTTATGGTCCTCTTTTATGGTCCTCTTTATGCAAGAAAGAAGGGTAGATGATGTAAGTCATCAACAAATAAGTATGATGCATGTCTGCACAAACAAGTATGATGCATGTCTGCCCTATGTAGATCATGAGCTCACATATCGGCTTACACCCTGCAACTCGACATTACCTGGATACAAGTCCCAGATATGACTTTTCATATGCATACAGTTGCATATAAGCCTTATGGCCGAAACCATTACATTTGACTGTAAATTGTAATAGGCCTACACCATAGCCATTACAGTTGACTTTAAATTATATTGATTATACCTTATATCTGAAAAATAATTCTCAATTTGTAGGTGTCTCCACCAAAACACTCAAATACTGAGCAAGCAGAACGAAACCCTCGACCTTGTCAAATATTCAATCACTCGTTTAACATTCTTAGTTATTCCATTCATTATTCAAAGTTTTTATTTATCTCTTTTGTTTTCAAACTCAGTTCTTAAGTCTCATGGCCGAAACTATTTCAATTGACTTCTAACTCTTAGACTCTAGACTTCATCAATTCTCTATTTCTGTTTCCTTATATTTCATTTACTCTTTTCTTTTTTCTTTTCGTATCTTAGTTGATCCTTCTTCACTTCTTTTACCTTACTCTAGGTCTTTTGTGAAAAGAAATTTTAAGTTCTTGGCTTTAAATTCTCTTTTTACGTCTTTTATTATAATTACTGTTGTATTCTTAAAATTTTTACGTTATTTACCTTTTATATCTCTAACTCTTATTTTACTTTTTTTTTTTATCTCTTTTAACTTTTAAATAATAATCTTTAACCTCGAGGCTAATTATTTATGTTTTCATCCCTAAATTTTAATTAATTATTTTTAATCTATTAGCTTTTAACTAATTATATTTTGAATTTTGAATTTTTTACTAAATTATATATTTTTTGATTACTTATAAAACCCAATTAATTGTACTTGACACCTGACGCCCAAACCAGTGTTTAACATCTTCGAAGTTGAAAAAAAATATTTAACACGTCACAGGCACTTAATGCTCGTTTTGACACTTAGCGTCTTCGAGCATTTGCATAGCCCAATGATTTCAAGCTCGGCACCCAAAACCAACTCCATCACTTTTGTTATATATACTAAGTTAGTACATATAATATAGGAAGTACGGATGACAAAACTTTTCGAGACGCAAGGATCCCTACGGGGATTGTCCCGAATGGAGATCCGATGGTGAAAAATTTTTCCTGCGGGGATGGGGCGTGGGGCAAAATTCTCCTAAGGCAGGCGCGGGACCCGAGCGGGGATCCCCGTCCGGTCTTCACTAATCCCCGAAATTTATAAATTTACTTAATTGTCCTTAATAGTTTATTTTTCATATATGTTTCTTAGTCATTTCACATGCCATACATATACATATATATATATATATATATATATATATAGAGAGAGAGAGAGAGAGAGAGAGAGAGAGAGAGAGAGAGAGACTCAAAATTCCTAATCCTCATTTGCATACCACTTCTTTAATTCATAAATCCCTAGCATCGTCCATACTCCATCCAACATCTCTACAGTCACCCCTCACCACTCTCCCGTCTCACCGCATTGTCACCCCTCACCATTCCATCACCCTCACCGCATCGTTCTCTATATTCATAGTGTTCATTTCCATAACTCTATCATCGTTTTCATTCTCCTTTCTGTTGCCGCATTCCCTACCTTGTCCACTGCTCTGTGCTTTGACTCACTATGGCGTCCCCTACTGCGTCATTTTTGAAAGTCACCATCTTGTTGTTTAAACTTTTTGTATAAAATCTTGCTGTTGTTGTTCAACTCTATTCCTGTAGAAATTAATAATTAGTCAGAACTATTAGAGAGATGGGAAATGGGGATGGGGAGCAATATTCTTCCATGGCGAAAAACGGGAATGGGACGGAGAGCAAATCTGGGGGCGGAGATGGGAAGCATGGAGGCATCCCTAATAGGAAGCATTTCAGGTGCACCACCATCCTTTTCTGAAAGTTTGATACTCTAGATACGAACAAATTGTAAGTTTAGCATTTATCCTGTAGTGTGGGTGTAAATGAATATTGTATCCCCAAATTCAAAAGAAAAAAGTGGTAAGGGGCAGCTGCTATGGGATAGAGACGCAGAGTACTATTTGTGCTTGGATGTTTAGTTTTGCAGGAGAGAAAAATTTTAAATCAACCTATCTCATCACCACATTTATTTTTTCAAAAAAAAAAAATCTATTTCAATATCAAATATAGATACTACGATTAAAAAAGAAAAAATAATTTTTTTTTTAGTTTTTCTTTAAAAAATTAAAATTTATGAATTTTAATTAAATTGAAATAAAAAAAATTGAGAACCTTATTTTTTTTCTCTTACTGAATATTAAATTTAAGTATTCATATATATAACTATATTTTTTTATAAAAAATGAATGTGATCATTTTTATTTTAATAATATTATTTAAAAAAATATAAATATACAATATAAAAAATTATGTATAAAATGAAATTATCAAAAATAGAAGAACTATTATTATTTATTTTTTATGAATTATTTAGATAAAAATATTATTACATGTACTAAAAATTAACTATTAAATTAACTATTGTATATTTACGTGTGTGTATTATATATATATATATATATATATATATATATATATATATATATATATATATATATATTCCCACTAAATAATTAGTTATGAGAGAAAATAACAAAAAAAAAACTCTATTATTAAGTATGATGACTAAGTAAATAGAAAAGAAGTTTTAAAAAAGTTCTGCCAAGAAAAATTTATTGCTTACTTATAAAAAGAAAAAATTAAAAAAAATCCAACTTCTATGTTAATATTAATATTTTTATAAAAATAGCAAGATTAATTTGGACGTGCAATGTCCTCAGAGGTGTCTTGGACAACAGTTTGGATGTCCTCTGTTAGCTTTTCTTCTTCTAGTCTCCTATTGCTCTGAGTTTGGGTGTTCAATATTTTTCCACTCCTCAGTTGGATTGTTTGGCATTCATCTTTTATCTACTCAAACAATTGCTGCCTTGTTTGACTCCGTTGGGCTTCTATATTTCTGTTGGAAGCCTGACTTTCTTGCAAAGCCTCTTGTAGCTTCAGTAACTGCTGTGCAAGGGCGTGCAGCTACTGAGTCAATGAGCCATCTTGTTCTTGAGGGTTAGACTCAGTAGATATTGCCTTAAGCTCTCCTTTTATGGAAGTCTTATCAACCGAGTACAGATGCTGGTTCATGGTAATTATCTCAATAAGTTCGTGAGCTTCCTCAATTGTCTTCCTCATATGAATAGAACCACTAGCAGAGTGGTCTAGAGACATCCTAGACATGTCTGTGAGGCCATAATAGAAGATGTCTAATTACACCCATTCTGAAAATATTTCAGTGGGGCGTTTTCGTAGCATTCTTCTGTACCTCCTCCAGGCATCATGAAGAATTTCGTTAGTCTCTTACTTGAAGCCTTGGATGTCCAGCCTTAGCTAGGTCAACTTCCTTGGGGGAAAGTATTGATTTAGAAACTTGTCTACTATCTGCCTCCATATTTTCAAGCTAGATTTGGGTTGGTTATCTAACCACCTCTTTGCTTGATCTCTTACAGCAAAAGGGAAGAGTAGCAGTCTATAAACATCCTGATATACTCCCTCAGTGCGTACTGTGTTAGCAATTTGTAAAAAGCTTTCTAGAAACTCAGTAGGCTCTTCCTGTGGAAGTCCAGAGTACTGGCAGTTTTACTGCACCAGAGTAATGATTTGAGGATTTAGCTCAAAATTACTTGCTCCAATAGGGGTATACTAATACTTCTCCCAAAGAAGTCCGGAGTGGGGGCCATGTAGGACCCCAGAGTTCTTCTGAACTGTTCATTCCCATTTAGATCCATGATAAAGAAAGGTAGGAGAGATTGGATATTAAGAAGTAAAAAAGGGAAACACGAATTAAAATATTTTTGTCTTTATTTTATTTATTAATTAAATTCGAAAATAAGAAGGAGATTAAAAGCTAACTAATTAAAAAGAATTGAAAATTAAATAGATGATTTTTGAAAAAGAAGAGAGAAAAAGAAGAGAAGAGTTTTCGAAAATAAAAGAGAGAAGAATTAGTTAGGAAGTTTGAAATTTTTTTTGTAATTTTCGAAAACATTTTTTGCAATAAAGATAAAAAATATATTTTTTTTATTTTTTGAATTAATGAAGAAAGAGAAAAATAACCAAAAGACACCAAACTTAAAAATTTTAGATCAAAAGAGTACTAATTTTCGAAAATTGGGAAAACAAACACCAAAAGACACTAAACTTAAAAATTTTAAGATCAAAACAAGAAAATAAACAAGAACAACTTGAATAACAAGAAAGAACACTTAGACAATTTTTCAAAATTCAAAGGAAACAAAGAACACACAAAGGACAACAAACTTAAAAATTGACACTAGACTCAAACAAAAGTCACACTTTTTGAAAATTTTTGGAAAGAAAGCAAAAAAGTTCGAAACTTTAACAAGAACAAGAACAAAAGACTCAAACAAAAGATAAAGATCAATAAAAAAGCAAAGATTTTTGAAATTTTTTTGATTTTTTTGAAAAAGAAAATAAAAGATTCAAACAAAATAGTAAAAAGTACCTAATCTAAACAACAAGATAATCCGATTATTTGTCAAATCCGAACAATCCTCGGCAACCGCGCCAAAAACTTGGTGCACGAAACTGACTCCGCACATTTTGCACAGATAGACCGGCAAGTATACCGGATCGTCCAAGTAATACCTCAGGTGAGTGAGGGTCGATCTCACGGAGATTGTTGGTTTGAGCAAGCAGTGGTTATCTTGCAGACCTTAGTTAGGCGGATAGAAAATATAGTTGTCACGAAAAAATGCATAAGACAGATAAATAAATAAAACGTTACTAGATAGGTGTGAAATCAATAGTATGAGAATGGTTGAGGTTTTGGAGATGCTTTGTCTTTCCAGATTAACTTTTCTTACTGTCTTCTTCAATAACTTTTTGATTCCTTCAATGGCAGCCGTAAGTGATTAACTCATGTCTTCTCATCAAGTTAACCTCCTCTACTGTAGCAATCCACCATGTTGAAGTGACTCATGTCCTCTCATCAAGCGACCTCTAGGTTTCTCATTGTAGCAGAAGATGAGCTCTAAGCAATCTACTCCCCTTCACGATCCTACTCAAGGTGCCACAGACAAGGCAAATCTTCCGGGTCAGAAAGTGCTGCTTCTTTGACTCTAGCCTTAACGCCACAGAGACCTCACTTACCCACGGTCAACGGAATTTTATGTCACGTATCTAAAGTTGCCCAGGTACTCTATTGGAATCCACAATGTAATCTCTAACTCCGGTTCAACGCTATTCGCGTCAGGACTCGCACGGAACCCAGGTAGAACAAGGGTAATTGTCACGGGTCACCCTTAATTTATAAGATGAAGAATGAGGTTACATAAGAGAATAGAATCAGACATATTGAGGTAGAACAGTAATATTATTATTCCATGAAACTCAGTAGAGCTCCTAACCTTAACCTTAGAAGGTTAGTGACTCATACTGTTTGAAAAGTACAATGAAAGGTTCGAATGGAAAAAGATCCCTAACAAGGGTGATATTTGTTGTATATATACTAATCTACTAACTAAGAATTATAGAAAATAAGATAAACTAGTCTTGTAGTGGGAAAATCTACTTCTGGGACCCACTTGGTGAGTGTTTGGGCTGAACAAAGGGTGTCTTCACGAGCTAATACCCCTTAGGGGCGTTGAACGCCAGCTAGGGACTCTCTTTTGGGCGTTGGACCCCAGCTGCTCCCCCGTGGGCGTTGGACTCTAGGAATGGGGCTGGTGGTTGGCGTTGAATGCCAGTTTTAGGCCTTCATTTCTGAAGCAAAGTATGGACTATTATATTTTTCTCGAAAGCCCTGGATGTTATCTTTCCATAGCCATTGAGAGCGCGCCATTTGAAGTTCGGTAGCTCCAGAGAAGCTCCTTCGAGTGCACGGAGGTCAGATCTTGACAGCATCTGCAATGCTTTCTCTGTCTTTGAATCAGACTGACTCAAGCTCCTCAATTTCATCCAGAAAATATATAAAATCACCATAAAACACACAAACTCAAAGTAGAATCCCAAAATGTGAATTTAGCACTAAAACCTATGAAAACATAATAAAACTTAAACAAAACAAAATGACAACTATATGAAAATGAAGCCAAAAAGTATATAAAATATCCGCTCATCAATAAGTGAAAAGAATAGATATACCGTGAGAGATAAAAGCGTGTCCTAAGCCAAAAACTGTACCAATAACGATGAATTTGACTGTCGTGTTAAATTCATCCATGGAATCTTTACTCCTATCTATTCTTAACAATCTTAGCTTAATATAGTATTATAAATTTATTTCAGAATCGAGATACTCTCTGCTATTGATTTCTTAGTTGCCGGTTGTTTAAACCGATATAGTTTGAAAATGATAATCTTACAGTTTAGTTATTGAACTATTTTCTTTCCTCTCTTTGGAAATTTGGCCAAAGCTTCAAGGAAGCTATCTTCAATCTAAATTCTTGAAGCCACTAGAAAGATTATCTAGAAGAAAAATAAAGAACCGAAATACCTAACTTAATTAAAATCTAACCAAACTTAAACCGAACCAATTTTTTCTTAACCAAACCACTCTCTAGATTAAGCCACATAATCACAATTAAACCATATTCTCTCTCTTATCTTCTTGCTGGCTGAACCTCCTCCATATATTAGCCAAGGGTGATAAATCATAGGAAGTAATTAATGATGGAACACATACATGCACTTAGACAAGTGTCTTCCCTTGATTGTTGTCACCGAACCACACCTCTTTTTAATCATCTAGCCCTTTATCATCAGATCATTCTTCATATAAGTCATGTTAGTATTAAGTGTAAACAAAAAAAAAAAGAAGAAGATATGAGAAGTGAGTTAGGGAAAGAGAGGAGTTCGAGAGTGAGAGTGAACTGAGGAAGAGAAGGGAGTTCTTCCAATCTTCACCACTTTCACATGATTCCTCAAGCCTATAGCTACACACCTTCATGTAGATGATCAAGCTAAGCAAGGAAAGTAAGGGAAAGTGAAGGATGTACTAGCCAAAGTTTGAAGTAAAGTTGACCAAAGGAGGAAGAGAAACCTAGAACCGATTTCTTGAGCAAGAGTGAACTCCATTGAGGTAGGGATTAGGCTAGTATAATTATATGTTTGTGTTTGTGTAAATGATGATTGTTGATAATGTAATGAGTAATTGCTACTAGCTATGATGTTGGATTATGCATGATAATGATGAAGATGATTAAGAGATGATGAGAAGCTTAGAAAACTGAAATAATTAGTTAGAACCTAAACCAAATTCTGTCAATATGGTTACTAAAATTAGGCAGCAACTTGCGCAAATTTTTGAAAAACATCTAGCTCCTCAAAAATCATATAATAATTTTATGGTAATCCTTGATGAGGTTAGATCATCCTCTCAAATTTTTAGAATTTTCTGATGAGTAGGTTGAAAGATAAAAATGTTTGAAAGTAAATGGTTTCTGCTAAAAAATTTGTTTTTGAATAATCCAATAGCAACTTCCAATCTACACAACTTTTAATTCTGATGAGTTTCTGAGTTACAACTAAAGAGAGTCAAAAGATTGGTATGTGAAGAATAGTGTGTCCAAATTTCAGGGTAATCCCATTTTTATAGAATTAAATATGCGATTTGCAAAATGGAAGGTTCACTGTTTCATTGACATGCAATTCTGAAACTCATTGATAATTTCAGTGACTTGTTTGAGTTACTGGTATTGATCTTAAACTCCAAATTGAGTGCAACTAATTTTTATAGAACCCTTATGATGTATGTTTTGTTCTCTCAAAAGTTTAAAATTTTAGAAGTTATGGATTAAAAGTTATAGGTTTTGACATTTTACTGCTTAGAAATGGCTAAATAGGATTTACAAACTTAGAGCAGTGATTTCCTGGATAGATATCTCCTAATGTAGAAATTATTTTGTGATGAAACTAAAACCAAATGAAATCGTATGGTGTCTACTTTATTCAGTTCAAATTTCAGAGTCATAGCTATTTTAGAAAATTAGTTATGCGCTTTGGAAGTTAACCGGTTCACCGGTTAACCAAATAGAAACCTCTCAAAATAGAATACGTATAACTTTTGTTCTTGAAATGAGAATGTTCTGAAACTTAAACCAAATGAAACTTGAGTACGAGTCTGAGTTCGTTTGTTATATTAATGATTAAATAGAAGACTGATCGTCTAGGAGGCATTAGGCTAAACAAGTCAGGAAAATGAATAAGAATATAAGTTGTCCCTATGAATGTTTAAAGTTAAAAAGCGATGTGGAGGTATGCTTAGTAACATGGTGATGCGGAGGTATGCGTATTTATTTGGTGATATGGAGGTATGACAAAAAGAAAAGGAATGAAAAACTAGAAATGAAAGGATAATGAATATTGTATGTTTGAATGGGCCTTTGTGCCAATTGCTAATGCGGAAGTACCCGCCTGACTGATATCCTAAGGTTGCTAATGCGGGAATGGCCGCCTAACTAATAGCATAATGTATGTTGAATAGGCCTTGTGCCAAACTGCTGATGCGAAAGTGTTTGCCTAACTGATAGCCTAAGATTGCTAATGCGGGAATGTTCGCCTAACTGATATCACTGTTTCTTACTGTGATGCACATTAAAATGTTATTATGATGAGGCTAACTGACACAAGTAACCGTGATGCCAAGGTGTCTAACTGGCATAATAAAGGAACCATATTTAGGGTTCACTCCGAGTAACGTCGGATTGCGGATATACAACCGACGCATGAGCTTATGGCCTGCACTAGGAACAGGCATGCATCATAAATTGTTTGTGCATTTGATTGTGATTGTTTACTATTCATTCTTTCTGCTATGTGATATCTGCTTCTTGTTAATTTTCTATTCTCTGTTTCTTGTTTGTATTTCTAGGATGATATGATTTAACTTTCTCCAAAGCTTAGAATAAGCTAATAGAGTTAGAAATAATAGTCATAGAGAATAGAGTAGGAACAACATTGATCCCAAAGAAATATGCCAAGAAATATTTATGTTAGAGCCCGCGAGTTATTACAATAGAGCCAGAACTCTAGGTTGCATGAGAGAGATGTGTTTTCACGATGTCATCTTACTGGGAACCATATAGGTTCTTACCCCTTCTTTTTCCTTTTCCTCCCAGATGGATGATTCCGACTTGATTACCGCCACTGGAGTTATATTCAGAAGGGTACCAGAAGAGCATGTGTTTTCGGACCCTACAGGAGATGCTCGAGACTAGTCCTGAGACAATGCCTGTAGACTTGTGCCCCGATGGTGAGAAGAATGTAGGATAGATGATCTTTATTTCTTAGACTTTGCTTTCTCTTACTTTTGTAGCATTTTTTTGAGAGGTAGAACTTGATATTTTCTTTTCTTTGTTAGTACGGGTACCAGTTTAGGGATTTTCTATATGAACCAGGTATTTTAGAAAGTTATCAGTTGTGTATATATATATATATATATATATATATATATATATATATATATATATATATATATATATATATATATATAAGCGTGTCAAGTTTGTATGAACTAACTTAAGACGTATATATGTATGAAAGCTTTTCTGTAATCTTGTTGCTATTTTAATTTTGCTTTTTGTTTGGTGTTTATTTTATATTGTATATCTCTAAAGATGTTTATGGTTTTGCTAATAGGTTTGTTAAGAAAGACATATGATAAAAATAAGCTAACATACGCGGTTCCGCTAGTACGAAAGGCTCATATATAGTAAATATCATTGAGTCTAGAGTCTTATAGGGCTACTGAAAAGTAACACCTGATGATTGGCAATGATCTAGGCATGCCAGGAATCGGATTATTACAACTTGGTATCAGAGCAGTTCCGCCACTGGAGTTATATTCAGAAGGGTACCAGAAGAGCATGTGTTTTCGGACCCTACAGGAGATGCTCGAGACTAGTCCTGAGACAATGCCTGTAGACTTGTGCCCCGATGGTGAGAAGAATGTAGGATAGATGATCTTTATTTCTTAGACTTTGCTTTCTCTTACTTTTGTAGCATTTTTTTGAGAGGTAGAACTTGATATTTTCTTTTCTTTGTTAGTACGGGTACCAGTTTAGGGATTTTCTATATGAACCAGGTATTTTAGAAAGTTATCAGTTGTGTATATATATATATATATATATATATATATATATATATAAGCGTGTCAAGTTTGTATGAACTAACTTAAGACGTATATATGTATGAAAGCTTTTCTGTAATCTTGTTGCTATTTTAATTTTGCTTTTTGTTTGGTGTTTATTTTATATTGTATATCTCTAAAGATGTTTATGGTTTTGCTAATAGGTTTGTTAAGAAAGACATATGATAAAAATAAGCTAACATACGCGGTTCCGCTAGTACGAAAGGCTCATATATAGTAAATATCATTGAGTCTAGAGTCTTATAGGGCTACTGAAAAGTAACACCTGATGATTGGCAATGATCTAGGCATGCCAGGAATCGGATTATTACAACTTGGTATCAGAGCAGTTCGTTCCTAATAGTGCATGGGAATGGACTGACTATGTTTCGTTGCATACTTTGCTTTTTGTTTTCTCATGCTGTTAGGGTATCTTCATTGATACATTTAACATGATCGTCTGCGAGCGCTTGTTCAGGAATTATTCATACTTGACCTGATATGTTAAGGCTGATTATCTTGATGTTGATTATCGGGAATGGATAAGACCTCAATGACTTGAGTAGACGAATTTATCGATATAGGATATCTCGCAACACCTGCGATTATCAGATAAACCGCCATCATAAAACTTTTAAATGCCGATGACCACATTTGTGTGGCATGCAGCTGTTGTACTTAGAAGTACGGTTGACTATTAGACCTTAGGATAGGAATAGTACGAGAATGGTAACGATGAGTCCAAGACGGACCGATGTGAGTGATGCGCTATGGAAGTGTGGTGACACGAGGCACGAATGTGGAGAGGTTTCATCGACTTCGCTTAACCTTTAGATCAAACCTTTCCTTGCATAAGATAGTTGTTGGTATAGTTAAGATAGGATCTTTTGTGATTTTTATAACCGTTAAGATATACTCGAAGTTTCGAGGATGAAACTTTTTGTAAGGTGGGTGGGATATAACACCCCGATTCTCCACAGAATTATTCTCAAAAATTCTGTGATGTGAAATTCGATAAATATCTGAGAATCACCTTATCAGAAAATAATAAGGAAGGTTTAGGCTTGATAAGTTAAAAGAATAGATATTCCGTGAGAGATAAAAGCGTGTCCTAAGCCAAAAACTGTACCGATAATGATGAATTTGACTGTCGAGTTAAATTCATCTATGGAATCTTTGCTACTAGCTATTCTTAACAACTTTAGCTTAGTAGATTCTAAATTTGATTCAGAATCGAGATTCTCTCTGCTGTTGATTTCTCAGTGGCCGGTTGTTTAAACCGATGCAGTTTGAAAACGATAATCTTACGGTTTAATTACTAAACCATTTTCTTTCCTCTCTTTGGGAATTTGGCCAAAGCTTCAAGGAAGCTATCTGATGAGCGGATATTTTATACGCTTTTTGGGGATAATTTCATATAGTTTAGAGTATGTTTTAGTTAGTTTTTAGTCTATTTCTAGTAGTTTTTAGGAAAAATTCATATTTCTGGACTTTACTGTGAGTTGTATGTTTTTCTGTAATTTCAGGTATTTTTCTGACTGAAATTGAAGGAGCTGAGCAAAAATCTGATTCAGGCTGAAAAAGGACTGCTGATGCTGTTGGATTCTGACCTCCCTGCACTCAAAGTGGATTTTCTGGAGCTACAGAACTCGAAATGGCGTGCTTCCAATTGCGTTGGAAAGTAGACATCCAGGGCTTTCCAGCAATATATAATAGTCCATACTTTGCACAAGGATAAACGACGT
Source organism: Arachis hypogaea (assembly GCF_003086295.3). NCBI lineage: Eukaryota > Viridiplantae > Streptophyta > Magnoliopsida > Fabales > Fabaceae > Arachis > Arachis hypogaea. The sequence continues at coordinate 113,155,614 of NC_092051.1, read as the reverse complement.
AAACTGGTGTTCAACGCCAGTTCTCTGCCCAATTCTGGCGTTCAACGCAAGAAAAGGATCAAAAACTGAAGTTGAACGCCCAAACTGGCATAAAAACTGGCGTTCAACTCCACAAATGGCCTCTGCACGTGGATTGCTTAAAGTCTCAGCCCCAGCACACCAAGTGGGCCCCAGAAGTGGATCTCTGCATCATCCATCATAGTCCACTCATATTTTGTAACCCTAGGCTACTAGTTTAGTATTTAAACAACTTTTAGAGACTTATTTTGTATCTCATGACATTTCAGATCTAAACTTTGTATTCTCTGACGGCATGAGTCTCTAAACCCCATTGTTGGGGGTGAGGAGCTCTGCTGTGTCTCGATGAATTAATGGAAGTATTCCTGTTTTCCATTCAAACACGCTTGTTCCTATCTAAGATGTTCATTCGCGCTTAACTGTGATGAAGGTGATGATCTGTGACTTTCATCACCTTCCTCAAACCATGAACGTGTGCCTGACAACCACCTCCGTTCTATATCCGATTGAATGAGTATCTCTTAGATTCTTTAATCAGAATCTCCGTGGTATAAGCTAGAACTGATGGCAGCATTCATGAGAATCCGGAAAGTCTAAACCTTGTCTGTGGTATTCCGAGTAGAATTCAAGGATTGAATGACTGTGACGAGCTTCAAACTCCTGAAGGCTGGGCGTTAGTGACAGATGCAAAAGGATAGTAAATCCTATTCCAACCGGATCGAGAACCAACCGGTGATTAGCCGTGCTGTGACAGAGCGCGTGAGCGTAGTTTTCACTGGAAGGATGGAAGGTAGCCATTGACAACGGTGATCCACCAACACACAACTTGCCATAGGAGGACGTGCGTGCATGAATCAGAAGACAGAGGAAAGCAGAGATTCAGAAGACAAAGCATCTCCAAAACTCCAACATATTCTCCATTACTACACAACAAGTAACTTTTAATTTATGCTCTACTGGTTATTCATAATTCAACTGATAAACATAATTGACTTCCTAACTAAGATTTACAAGATAACCATAGATTGCTTCAAACCAACAATCTCTGTGGGATTCGACCCTTACTCACGTAAGATATTACTTGGACGACCCAGTGCACTTGCTGGTCAGTGGTACGAGTTGTGAAAAGTGTGATTCGCAATTTGTGCTACCACTATCTTTAATATAAATTCATGAAGCCACTACAAATAGGGCTGGCAATGGGTAGGGTAGGGTAGGGTTTGGACCCTACCCTAACCCTACCGCGGGTAGAAAATCTCAATAAAACTCTACCCTACCCTACTCGCGAGTTGAGAATCTCTCAACCCGAACCCTACCCGCACCCTAAATTACAAAACCTACCCTACCCTACCCTACCCGCAGAAATATGAATTTTTTTAAAAATAAATATAAAACTCAATCATTCTAAATTTCATACATATTAATAAATAAAAAATAAACAACTAAATTCAAATTAAAATAAAAGACAATAAAATCTTAAAGAAATTCAACATAAAATTACAAACATACATATTGTTATATTAATAAAATAAAAAACTAAGTTTAACTTAAAATTAAAAACAATAAAGTCCTAAACAAATTCAATATAAAATTACAAATAGCATAATTATCAAGTTCTTAATAAAATTAAAATAACATAAACAAAGATAAATGTCTTCAAACATTTCTTTTAATTCCAAGTTCTTGCAACATTATTCTTCCGTCAGTTCATAAAATGCATCATCATCTTCATTAGCAGTTTGATAATCAGGTTTTCCACCTAAAAATCAAATATAACAATTTTATTATATATAATTTTAACACAATTATAAAATCTAAACAAATTAAAAAACTTGAAAACATAAATAACCTCTTTTATAATATTCTGCCCACAACCAATTTTGATTGCACATAAGAGCTTCTACCGTATCTTCATGAAGACTACCACGATGAGTAGCAATTATACGGCCACTTGTGCTAAAAGAAGACTCAGAAGCAACAGTAGACACAGGAATGGCAAATATGTCTCTTGCAATTTTCTGAAGAGTTGGAAACCTAACTCCATTTACCTTCCACCAAGCTAATATATCAAAATCAGGAGTTAAAGGATGAACATCTTCCTCTACATAGTGATCAAATTCTGTCTTCACAAATGAACATTTTTTCTTCTTCTTTTGTCTAATATACAATTGATAACCAACATCATCATCATCATCTGTATTAACCCTAAGCTCTTGTGTAGATTCCATTGACATATTGCTTGAATTAGATGTATTCTTTTGATATTCATGAAGTAACTCATAACATGCCTGTTTGATTCTCTCAACTTTCCTTGTGCATTCATTAGGATCTTCACATATCCTAGAAAACTTATATTCAAGCCCATCAAGCTTATACCTAGGATCAAGAATTGCAGCAACACCCATAATGCCATGAATTTCTTCCCAATACTTATCAAACTTTCTCTTCATCATACATGCCATGCTACTAATAACTAGGTTAGGAGAAACAGCCCATTTTTCCAATCTAACATGTATCTCACATACTTTATTAAAGTAAATATTGGCCGTTGGAACTTGAGTTCCAGAAAACAACTGAGTCACATCATAAAAAAGTTTTAATTTACCACAAATTTCTTTCACAAGTTTCCATTCCTCATTACTTGGCACACTTTTATAATTGGAGTCTTTTTGTTTTAGTCGAGCAAAGACATCTCTGTACAGCCATGCAGTTTCTAACATCACATAAGTGGAATTCCATCTAGTCATACAATCAAGAGATAGTTTTTTGGTAAAGAGAACACCTGACTTACTACACCAACTCACAAAGGTTTCATGTCTTTCACCAGTTGAAGTCTAATACACCACACTATTACGAATTTTCTCTACACTTTCTTTAACTAAATTAAAACCATCCTTCACAATTAGGTTTAAAATATGAGCACAGCAACGCATATGCAATAACTTACCCCCTAACAATAAATAATTTGAGTCTAGACGTCCCAACAACACATCAATCATAGCATCATTTGTAGAACAATTATCCAATGTAATAGTTGATAATTTTCTATCTAAGTTCCACTCCAACAAAACTTTCATTAATGCATTAGAGAGAACTTCACTTGAATGAGGAGCAGGAACATAAGTAAAGCTGAAAATTATTATAAATATATCAGATAAAAGAATATCACAAATACATCAAGCATTAGAAAGCATATCTTATACTAGAAGCAAAGTTTAAGGTATTACCTCAATACTCGCATTTGTAAATTCCATGAACTATCAATGTAGTGTGCTGTGACAACCATGTATCCTTTTTCCTGGTTGGAAGTCCACATGTCAGTTGTAATAGCCACTCGACTATCATTTGCATCCATCATCTTGTTTATGTTAAGCTTCTCCACTTCGTACATTTCCAAGATATTCTTCTTGATTGTGTTTCAGCTTGGCATCTTAAACGTTGGTTGCATTGAAGCAAATACTTCTCTTGTTGCAACATGATCCACATATGACAAAGGATACTCATGCATACAAATGGACTTGGCAATCAATTTTCTTGTGTGAGATGCATCAAATATAAAAGCATCTGAACTATTCTTTCCATGTCTTTAAAGAGATTCGGCAATTGTTGATTGTCTTGAATTTGATAATTTTATTCTCTTACAATAATGAAGCACATGTTTCTTTAAATTTGTAGTCTCATTCCTTAGATTCGCACCAAGAATAGACTTACAATGGTTGCACTTTGCCTTCTATTCTTCCCCCTCTTTATATCTACTAAAGTATTGCCAATAAACACTTTTCAATAAAGATTTGTTGCTATTTTCACCCGAGGCAGACTCGTCTGGAACAAAATTAGCAGTTTCTTCAACAGGAGTTTCTTCTTGTTGTTCTTGAGCCACTACATCCATGTTGGTACTATCCATTATTGCCTACACAATAGTAAAATAAATAATTAAATATTAAAAATTCAGGCATGCTGAAAAAAGAACAATTTTTATACATAAAAGTTATACATAAAAAACTTAGGAATACAATTTTTATACAATTCAGAAAAATCATTTATACATAAAAAACTTAGGAATCCAATTTTTATACATAAAATTTATACAAGTTTCTGTCCTTAAAAAAAAGAACAATATATGTTTTGCATAAGCTTAACAACACGTTGCAAATCAAATAAATAAAGACACAACATCATATAAAGGACTATATATGTTTTGCATAAGCTTAAACTTACACCGCTGTATCTTATTCCTCACCCTTAAGAATAACATCACATTCAAATTAAATGTTTACTTCTTGTTATTTTCGTTCATGTATTATATATGCTTTGCTTGCACACAATAACAAAAGCATCACTTCCAGTAACTATTGTAAATTGCCACAAGTGCAAGGTACTAGGAACAAGCTGATGATGAACATGAAATTCTAATTAATCAAATATCATTTTTTTCATTTTTCACTACTACATAAACTAAAATTATGTTCATTCATATCTAATAACCAGAGCCTATTATAAAAATTGAAAATTTCTTTTATGACCTAACTTCATATTGAAAAATCGTATGTGATTAAACTAATTTTCCATCAATTTTTGCCAAGTAAATCTGAAGCAACAAATTTGATCAATTCATGCATTTACATTCCAAGAAAACAAACCTGAGTTGGTTGGGTATAGGCGCACAACAAGCATTGAATAAAACGAAATAATATAGCTACTCCCCTACAGCTACCAATCACATCATCTAACCAAACTCTAGCATGAAAGACTTATGATTCACCACCAGTAAAGCCCCAATTTTCACAGATTCAAACAAAAAGTACATACCAAGAAGAACAGAGCAGCAGCGTAGAGAGGAGAGAAGGTCATGAATCAGCGGCATTGCGAGGAGAGCACAGAGGAGGAAGAAGAGTGGCGGCAATGGAGGAACGAGAAACGAGGAAGGAGAGTTGGGACAATGGAGCACTGAGGTCCGAGGCTTATGGCTTGGGAAAAAACTTGGGAAGAAAACGGCGCTACCAGAGACCAGACTACCAGCCTCCCACTTAGTCTTAGGGTTTCTAATGAGTAATGAGTGATTTTTGAATCTTAAATTATATATGATTTTTTATTTTGTTTAATTTTTATTTTATGTAACTTCATAAATATACAAACGCACTATACTATCAAAGTAAGTAGCTAGCTTAGTGGTTACTTGCTTCCTACACATGAAGGAGGTTAAGGGTTCAAGTCTCACCTCCTTCACTATGCATATAAATTTTTAAAAACATGTTATATATGGGGGTGCGGGTAGGGTAGGGTAGGGTACACCTTAAACCTGTACCCTACCCTACCTTACCCTACCCTACCCTACCCGCAGGCTTACCCGGACCACACTCTACCCTACCCGCAGCGGGTCGGGTAGTCTACCCTACCCGAACGGGTTGGGCCGGGTAGGGTACTCGCGGGTAGGGTATGTATTGCCAGCCTTAACTACAAAGATTATCTAGAAGAAAAATAAAGCACCGAAATACCTAGCTTAATTAAAACCTAACCGAACTAATTTTTTCTTAACCAAACCACTCTCTAGATTAAGCCACATAATCACAATTAAACCACACTCTCTCTCCTCTTCTTGCTGGCTGAACCTCCACCATATATTAGCCAAGGGTGATGAATCATAGGAAGTAATTAATGTTGGAACTAGGGGTGTACAAGGCCCAGTCCGACCCGAAGACTCGGCCTAGGCTCGAAGGAATTTGGAACATGTTGGCCCGACTCGAAATGGCCCGAGGCTAAACCGGGAAAAAAATATGAAGCCAAGGAAAGGTGTAAGAATAGAGACTAATTAATCGTTTAATTAAATAATTAATATTACCCAAAATAGGATCTAAAAAATTTGAATGAGAATTTGAGGATTTAAATATGATTTTTGGACTCAGTAGATTTTTCTGAGTCAGAAAATGTATTTTCTTTTAAAAATCATGTAAAACCGCGAATCGTTAGCCGAACCAGTCGAATCAGTTTAAGTCTGTCGGGCAATGTGCGAGAAAGATTAAAAACAGTAGAAAACCTTAGGAAAATATTTAAAGTAGAAACTGGCTAAAAACGCTAACGATTTAGACCGGACCCAAATTGGGCCCACGCTCAACATATATATATATATATATACTCTCATTATAGGCCAAATCAGCACACCACACTCTCATAAACACAACACACACCAGCTGAAAGAAAAGAGGGAGAAGAAGTACTATTCATCATCATCATCTTCCAAAGCTCATAACTTGAGCTACGGAGCTCCGATTGCCGCACCGTTTGCGGCCACGTGATCCTCGCAGAGAGCTCTACAAAACCCATCCAAGAAACTAGTAAGAAAACTACGAAATTCCTCTTAGTTCTTTCTTCCAAAATTTCGAATTTTTAGGGTTTTGTATTGAGTGAAATTTTGTGATTTTTGGTGTTTAGGTACACTCTAGCACTTGATTCATATTGGGTTTTGACCCAATCCACATTTGGTAAGGTGGGAATACTTGATCTCTTGTGGTTTTGTGTATATATGAAACTCTAGGTTTGATTTGTGAAATTTGTGTAATTTCTAGCTTGAATTGGTGTTGTGTGGGGGTATATTGGTGACTTAAATTGCTTGAAAGTGGACTTGATGGATGGACTTGTTGATCTTGGTTGAGGATTTGGTGAATTGAAGCTTGTTGGAGTTCAATTTCGGGTTTTTGGCATATTAGAAATCGGCCAAGGTATGGTTTCGATTTTCTCTATGTAATATATAATATTTTTGGACACTTAGGCTAGTGACCCATATGATAGGATTGAACCAAATTGGTTGTTGAAATTATTGTATGATGATGTATGATGAATTGATTAGTTTTGGTTATTTTGATGAATTGTGATGTGAATGTTGATAAAATGATGTTGAAAAGTGAGATTGGGGTTGAATGAGGTTAATCATGATGATTGTTAGTGATATGATGATGATGGATAATTGTGTGGATTGAAAAATAGTTTTAGTGTGAGATATTTGATATTTCAGGTTGATGATATTATAAAGTGAGTGTAAAAATTGGTGTGAAGGGTGAATTATGACATAAAAAGGGTAGATTTTGATGTAACTTGGAGTTTGGAATGGTTTGATTTGGTTTTGGCTATATATTTCAAAGAATTGAGAAATTTGTGCGTTTTGGTAAAAAAATGAATTTTTAGTAAACTTTGACGAATTATAACTTGAGCCTCAGTTTTCAAAATTTGTTGAAATTTACTTTAAATTAAAGTTTATTGGAAAACCTTCAAATGGATATAAAGTTTGTAAGAAATGGATTTTTGTAGAGGAAGTTATGATCATTCAAAGTTTGGTGTCAAAATTTGAATTCTGTGAATGCTGTAGGATTTGTGATCTTGTGTGCGCACGGACATATTTTTGCGTACACACGCACAGGGGAAGGCTTACTAATGGGAGCGCTAGCATGCCCTGTGCGCACATACAACCAACGAAGTTTGGCAAGCTGTGCGCTCGCACAGCCCTGTGCGCACGCACAAGTTGGAAAGTACATTCTGTTGAGGGCGTTCGCACGCCTTGTGCGAACGAGCAGAATTAGAAAATTTTACACTTGTGCGTACGCACAAATTTTGAAAATCCTCCTGGGCGTGCGCACGCACACTCCTGTGCGTACGCACATGCCCTGTTTTTCAACTAAATTTGTGTTTTTAACTGTTTCACCTTCCCAACAAGCTTGTAACCTCCTGTGACACCTATTTAATACTCTTGGGCTTATTTTCGGGTATTAAAACATGGAAAAAGATCCTAGGAGATTTAATTTGGTTATACCTTGAAAAGTTAGAGAACAGAGGCTTAAGCTTTTGGTGTACTGAGGATGGGTTTGGTAGAGTGAGAAGAGAGAAATATACATGAATTGAGAACTGATGAACTAATGAGTTTGGAAAGGAAATTGTGAATTGACAGTGGTTGAGATGAGTCGAGGACTCGGAGTTGGAAATGATGAATTATTGATATAATGAAATAATAAAATTTTCAAAACCATTGATATGACACTTTTAAATTGAGATTGTTGAGATGCTATAAGCCCGGCAGGGATGGCGGTTGGATCCTGCCTGTCGAGGTAGCGGCGGCGATGTAAGGGCGGTGGTTCGTCCTGCTTGCATTGAGATGTGAGGTCCGTGGCAAGAGTATCCTGCTCGCATCTTTTCGGATCACTAGAGTGTGCAAGCACAAAATCCTGGACGGTGCTCCGAGCATCATATCTCGGGGGATCCCATTATGATTACGAAGGGCAACATCTCCATGGAAAAGTGTTGGGTTGGCAGTTGAACCGACAATGTCATATCACAGTCAGTAGGACAGGCATTCATCATGTGCATCTTCTATCTGTTTGTATGCCTTGTCGACTTGAAATTGCTTGCCTAATTGTATAACATGCTTACTTGCCTATTTGAATTACTTGATATATATGCCTATACTTGCGTTTTACTTGCATTGTAGTTAATTTTGTTTTCTATTGGGATTGAGGAGGTTCAAAAGGCGGTGGCGATGGGATTGCATGGAGGATAGGTTGGTGAAGGCTGTGGGACAGCGGAGGACTGTTAGATTAGAAAATCATCTAAGCTAGATTACCCCTTTTTAACATGTTAAGGTCTTAAGTTATGTTGTACTATTTTAGTGATTATTTAAGATGAATCTTGTGATGGATATGAAGTTTTAAGATTGCCTTTGGCGTCCTGGAGTCTTATATCTTATATCACTGAGCACTGTTACCATACTGAGAACCTTCGGTTCTCATACCATATTCTGTTGTTATTTTTCAGATGCAGGTCGTAACCCACCTCAGTGAGTTGCTTCGATGGGGACAGAGCGGAGGATCCTGGATATATTTTGGAGTCTTTTTGCTTATTTTGTTCATATCTCTCATCTTTTGTATGTACTTTTGCCTAGAGGCTTACTTTGAGAGAAAACTTGTATAAGCTGTTTTTAACTTTCAGAATCTGTATTGCCTATATATAGTTAGCCGGCTTAAACTCCACGAGCCGTGGCTAGATCTTTATACCATTATACTCTGATATTTTGTTATATTATATCTATTTCTTTTGAGTTAAGTTTGTAGCTTCGTGTGTACGTTTTGCGCTTTTCAAATCCTGTTTTTGAGCTGTATCCTTCATCGGACTTCTAGAATATATTACTCCTTCTATATATATTATATGTATAATCTTTTGACTTGTTGTAACCTTTGATTAACCTTTGCTTTACGACGTGAGGTAAGGCATAGGGTAATTAGGGTGTTACATTTAGTGGTATCAGAGCGGTTCGTCCTCGTGAGCCTGAGGGATAGACCGATTGTGCTTTAATGCATACTCTGTATCTTTTTCTTTCATGCTATTTAGGTTATCTATTTGATACATGCATAACATGCATATTTGTGAGTTCCTTTTGGGATAATTGAAGCACTAGGATTTTGATATTGAGACTGATCACCTTGATATCGATTATTTGGTGTAGACATCAACCCTAATGGCCACTCGTGGACAAGGTCATACGCATTCACGAGCAGAGAGTAGGAATGAGCAACCGGCCGATAACCATGCCGAGTTCATAGTGGCAATGGCGAATCTTGCGAATACCATAGAGGAAAATGCTGCTGTGACTCTGTAAGCTGTGTAGAGGTTAGGCCAACTAGCTAGGAATGGAAACAGAGATGGAAACGGAAATGATAATGCGAAAGGAAATGGTGATAACATGGGAGGTGCTCCGATGACCTTGGCTACTTTTCTCAAGGTTCATCCGCCAAGTTTTAGAGGATCAACCAACCCTACAGAAGCGGATAATTGGTTTCAGGCCATGGATCGTGCGTTACAAGCACAGCATGTTCTGAACAACCAGTATGTGGAGTTTGCTGCGTATCAGCTTTTGGGAGAGGTTCAGCACTGGTGGCAAGGAGAATGCCGCTTGCTACAGCTTCAAAATACCGACATTCCTTGGGATGCATTCCAGACGGCTTTTTATAAGAAGTACTTTTCTGAATCTGCAAAGGAAGCAAAGAAGATGGAACTTATGCAGCTTAAGCAAGGTTCCTTGTTTGTGGCAGAATATACTAACCGATTTGAGGAGCTCTGTAGGTTCTCTAGGGTGTGTCAGGGTGCTCCGAAGACCTACGAAAGCTGGAAGTGTATCAAGTATCAAAGGGACTTGAAGGATAACATCATGACTACTGTGGCTCCTATGGAAATTCGTATTTTTTCCGATCTGGTGAACAAGCCGAGAGTTGTTGAGGAATATTCAAAGACGGTAGCCTCGTCAAAGAACACTCATGGAGGAAACACTAGTCGGGGACGTGGCAAGTACTTTCAGCCAAGAGGTCAGAATTTTAAGAAAGGAGGACGTGCGCCTCAAGGTCAATGAGGCTTTAGAAAGAATACTTATGATCAGTACCAGCGTGGCAAAAGGAGGGAAAACCAGAGTAAGGTTTCTCCGGATTTAATTTGTGATCGTTGTGGACGTTTTCATCCATATGACTCTTGCAAGATTGGTATAGGTGGTTGCGTTAACTATGGTTTGCCTGGTCATATTGCGAGAGATTGCACTCGTGGGAAGAACCCGAATGCGGGTCAGAGTCAACACCAAGGGCGAGTATTTGCTGTGAACGCCAAGGATGCTGCTAAGGTGGATCATCTGATGAGAGGTAACTGTTTAGTTGGTGATAAAACCTTAGTTGCATTATATGATACTGGAGCTTTGCATTCGTTTATTTCATTTGATAAAGTTGAGGAGCTAGGCTTGAAAGTGTCAGAATTAGCCTTTGAATTACATGTACATACTCTGCATCAGATGGTTATGACTAGGTCAGGTTGTAGGCAAGTAGGTTTCAAGCTTGAGGGTAGAGACTTTGTGCATGATTTGATTTGTTTACCAATGTTTGGGTTGAAGATGATTTTGGGGTTTGATTGGTTGTCAAAGAATCGAGTTTTGTTGGATTGGTTTGAGTGGTCAACTCAGTTTATGCCAGAAGGAGAGAATGGAGCAGTGGTAGCTAAGGGTTATTACCTGAACTCTATAATGGTGCACTGTAGTGGAGAAGAGTGTCAGGGTTATATCTTGTTGGCTACTAATGCTTTGGGTGACGCCCAGAGCTTAGATCAAATTTCGGTAGTTAGAGACTTTCCAGAAGTATTTCCGGAAGATATTCTTGAGTTCCCTCCTCAAAAGAAGATTGAATTTATGATTGAATTGGTATCGGGAGCCAGACCAGTGTTGATTGCGCCATATCGAATGGCTCCGATAGAGATGGCTTAACTAAAGGCTCAGTTAGAAGAGCTTCTAAACAAGAGGTTCATTTGACCGAGTGTATCTCCGTGGGGAGCACCAGTTTTATTGAAGAAGAACAAGGATGGAGGAATGCGACTTTGCGTGGATTACTGACAGTTGAACAAAGTGACTGTGAAGAACAAGTACCCGCTGCCAAGGATAGATGACTTGATAGATCAACTATAAGGAGCTGGAGTGTTTTATAAGATTGACTTAAGATCCGGTTATCATCAGATAAGGGTAAAAGAGGATGACATTCCGAAAACTACGTTTAGGATGCGCTATGGACACTACGAGTTTGCAGTGATGTCCTTTGGGTTGACGAATACACCTGTTGTGTTCATGGATTACATGAACAGAGTATTTTGTCCCTTTTTGGACAAATTCATGGTGGTTTTCATAGACGATATCTTAGTTTACTCTAAGACGGTGAAGGTGTAACGACCCAATTTTCAATATGTCTAGATCATACCGGAAACTGAGAGCTACTAATTTGTCTTCCTAATTATTATCTATTATTTATCATATGAGCCTGATTCGTTGTTAAAAGCGTAGTTAATTTGCGAGGTATATTTTTTTTGAAAACATTTGGATTAATAGACGGAATCATTCATAATCAATTCACAACTGATAACAGATAAAACAGTTATAAACAACCACACATAAATACATCACAAGCAGTCAACAATATTCAGTGATCCAACTTTTATTTAAGTATAGAATTTTAATTAGAACACCCCTAGATATAGCTAGATAATAACTATATACATATATATACATACAACATCCTAGGCCCTGACCTGTTCAAGAAGTCCCTAAGCTGGCGCCCAGGCTAGCCTAGACTCTATACTCACATAGTCCCTCTAAACTACTAAAGCGAGGGAAAGTACGTTCTAAGTCTTCAAAAATCAAGTCAGGTGGAACATCAGCAAAAGGTAGAACATCATCTGCTACTCTTCTGCACGATCAAACATTGCCATAGGACGTCTCTCTGGTACCTCATGAAGTAGCCACACAACAAGAGTCTTGTACACAGGATTTAGGCTAAAGTGCGCATACGAACGGGGTGTAGACGTTGGCTGGTCTCACAGTATATACATATAAACAGAAACGGAGTTCACTCTAGACTCAGAAGACTACCTAGAGCGGAATCTTTTTTTGCGTACGATCGTCAGCAAATTACGGAAGGGAACTCATGCTTCCATCTGAAGGGGGAAGGGAGAGAGAAGGGGTAAGAACTGGGGAGTTCTTAGTAGAGTCGGGGTTATTAGTTAAGTTCATTAATTCCGTATTGTTTAGCAGATAAATAGCAGAATACCGAGAAGCAGTAGATAGAAGAAACAGATAAATAGAGAAAATAGAAAGCAAAACACAAACAAAAGAATACAAGAAAACAAAACACAGACACAGAGAATAGAATGAAAACAAAGAAAGCATACATTCAAACAACAATCATAACAGAGGAAATGCGCAACCAAGTATGATGCATGTCTGTCCTATCCAGGTCATGAGCTCACGTGTCGGTTTACATCCTGCAGCCCGACATTACCTAGGAACTAGTCCTAGATATGACTTTTTTTTCTGTAGGTGAACTTCGGCCTACAGAAATAGCACTCCCGTAAGTGAACTTCGGCTTACAGGAATAGTCTAAACACAACACAACAACTTTCTGTAGGTGAACTTCGGCCTACAGAAATAACACTTCTGTAAGTGAACTTCGGCTTACAGAAATGGTGCCCCTGTAAGTGAACTTCGGCTTACAAGAATAATATAGACACAACACAACAACTTTCTGTAGGTGAACTTCGGCCTACAGAAATAGCACTCCTGTAAGTGAACTTCGGCTTACAGAAATGGCAACTCTCTGTAGGTGAACTTCGGCCTACAGAAGCAACACCCTGAGCTACACAATTGATATTCACTGTAGGTGAACTTCGGCCTACAGGAATAACAACTTACTGTAGGTGAACTTGGGCCTACAAGACCTCTAGGGCCAATGGAAAAACAGCAGATAAACATACAATAGAATATCATGCCACAAGGCTTAATTCTTTATTATATTACTCTTCTCTCTTTGTCTTATTACTCTGTTCTGATTACTTTTTTCTCTGTATCTCTTTACTCTGCTCTGGTTTCTCTACTTAACGTATATATTTAAAGCTTATGTAAATTTCGGTATGAATAGTTAGCCTGTCCCAAGTATAGGTTCATTAAGTCTATACTGAAACAGTTTAACTTTTCATATAATACCTAACCCTAGTCGCAATTCAAGGACTAACTATGTTGCCCTAGTTTGTTCACTAATCTCTGTCTGATTTTCTATTATTAAAACTTTACAGACTTTTCTTTAGTTTTTATCTTTTCTTTAACTTTATATCTTTCCTTTATCTTTGCCTCACTAACATGTTATTACCACTCTCTAAGTGTTTTATGAAGGTAATTATGAGATTCTACGCTTAAAGTTGTCTTTCTAAAGCTTTTACAGAAAACTGTCTTTTCCACATTATTTTATTATTTTTATTAAAATATTATTTTTAATTAAATATTATTATTTATTATTTTATTGTTAAATTTTCGAAAATTACCTTGCCTTTACCTTTTAACCTTTAAAATTCACTTTTTATCCCGGTAACTTTTAATATTTCTACTTTAACCACCCTAACTTTCAGAAATTACCAAATAACCCCTCAAACACCAAAATAATTACAACCTTGCCCTTTTTAAGATCTAAAAGGTGTTCTTCAATGTTCTTCATCACACTCAAAGTGTTCTTCGTGTTCTTCGTAAATTCTTCAGATTCTTTCTCTGTTTTTACCCGTTTTTCAATCTTTTTAGCAACCGATTTTTACCAAAAGTAAAAATAAATTCCCAGCCACTAAAACCCATCTTTTCTACATGATTTTAACACAAATTAAACTCCAATTTAATCTCTAGGGTTTCGTTTTTTCAGCAGCCATAAAGAACATAATTTTAAAGTTGAATATCATCAAATTTCATCAAATTTTTACCAAAATTTCAACAAGAATCACTCATATAAATTATCAATTTCAAGTACAGCCAAACCATATCATAATCACACAACTCAAACACAATCAATCAAGATTAAATTCGTCAAACCCTACCTTGATTTGCTGCTCCAAATCCGGTTACTCTTTGAAGTGTTCTTAAAGCACTTTTTCCTCCTAAAATACATCAAGAACAACTTTAAAACTCTAAACCATCAACTAAACGAACTTCAGAAGCATCTTAGGAAGGTTATCCTCACCTTAAACGTGCAGGAAATCAAAGATCTTTGGCCCACAAGTCAAGCTAAGCAAGAGATCTAAGGAAGAACATCAAGAAAACACTTGTTTAAGCATGTTTCCTTGAAAACCGAATTGAAGAGGGAGGGAGACAGTCATCTCACCTTATTTCCAGCCTTGATAAGTCACATGGTTATGTAGAGGAAGAAGAGAGGATCATTTTGGTGAAATCGGAGTTTTGATTTGAGTTTTAGTTCAGAAGAAATCAAGCTTTGAAGATTAAGTGTTCATGAAAGTTTCTCTCTTTTCTCTCTTGTTATTTTCGGCCAAAATGATGAAATGAGATAGCCTTGGAGGTCTTGGAGATGTAGGGTGAGTTGTGATTGGTTGGCTTGGAGGTGGGTTAAAATAATATTAAAATATCTCAGGTGTATAACTACTAAAACTAGGTGTATCGAAACACTTATAAAAAATCTCTAAAAATTATTTTCTGAGCTACTAGAATAAATGACACTAGTAACATATTTATTATGATAATAAAACATGTATGATGAGGCCTTAGCGTTGCTAAAGTCATCAGAGAGTGCTGGTGCTAAGCTGCACCAGTAAACCGTAAACCTAGTTAAACCGATTTCCTGTTTTTAACTAAAATAGACCAGGTAACCTTATAATATCATTCAATCATCTTCTAATACTAATATAAAACTAATATTATACTATTATCTCTCTTCTATCATGAATCGAGTCCAGTTCGTCAAACTGAGACTATTTACGAAAAACCGAATCAAAACTCCTAACCAATACGGTTCAAAAACTAGGTTTTTCGTGACCGCGTTATCGAGCTTGCCTCAGAAAAGGTTCTAGCTTAAGGATGACATAATGATAATGAGGATTGAGATGCTTGATGATATAACAGAGGTGTTCCCTTTACTGATCTTCCGGAAAAATCCGTGCCTTTAGAAAAGATCTCGCGTACTCGAAAAATAGGGTTATTACAGAAGGAGCATAAGGAACACTTGAGAATTGTGTTGCGAATCCTAAAGGAGCGGAAATTGTATGCTAAGTTGTCCAAATGTGAGTTCTGGAAGGAGTAAGTGAAGTTCTTAGGTCACGTGGTGAGCAAGGGAGGAATAGCGGTGGATCCTTCGAAAGTAGAGGCGGTGATGGAATGGGAAAGACCGACAACGGTGACGGAAGTCAGAAGTTTCTTGGGCTTAGTCGGGTATTATCGGAGATTTATTGAAGGATTTTCCCGGATTGCACTACCGATGACTAAGTTGACAAGGAAGGAGGTGCCGTTCGTGTGGACGTCAGAGTGTGAAGAAAGTTTTTAGACCTTGAAACAAAAGTTAACTTCAGCGCCTGTTTTGATTTTATCGGAACCACATAAACCATTTGAAGTGTATTGTGATGTGTCACTGAAGGGTTTAGGTTGCGTGTTGATGCAACACCGGAATGTGGTGGCATACGCATCGCGTCAGCTGAGACCGCATGAGGTAAATTACCCAACTCATGATTTGGAATTAGCAGCGATTGTGTTTGCATTGAAGATTTGGAGAAACCAAGCGTGAGGTTTAGCGTCTTTTCTGATTACAAGAGTCTCAAGTACTTCTTTGATCAGAAAGAGCTTAATATGCGTCAGAAGAGGTGGATGGAGTTGCTTAAGGATTATGACTTTGAATTGAGTTATCACTCTGGAAAGGCGAATGTGGTGGCGGACGCATTGAGTCAGAAGTCTTTAATAGTAGCTTAGATGAGAATCAAGGAAGAGGAGTTAGTGGATAAGTTTGTGGATCTTAAGCTGGATATTGGTGAAGTTGCCGGAAGAGCTTGTTTGAACTAGTTACACATTTCAAGTACGTTTAAATCAGAGATACAGATGGCTCAGCAAGATGAACAAAAGTTTCAGCAATTATTTCAACCAGTTGGCAAGAAGAGGCATGGAGAGTTCACTAAGGATGATGAAGGGTTGTGGAGATATAAGGGGAGAATTTGTATACCGAATGTCGGGGGTTAGAGGCAAGACTTGTTGTCGGAAGCTCACAACAGTAGGCATGGTTGTCAAACTCGCGAGTTAACTTGTAAACTCATACGAGTTTACGAGTTTAGGTTGTAGAATTGAGTTAACTCGGACACAAACTCGTTTATGGGTAGACTCGGATAGACTCGGCTAGACTCAGACAGAATCGGTAAAACTCACGAGTTTAAGGGCGAGTCAGCGAGTTTGATTTGGGAGCCCATTTTCACAAAAATGGCGTCGTTTTGGGCAAAAAAAAAAAAGAAAAATGGAAAGGGCTTCGTTCATGTAAGGAAACCCTAATCCTAAATGGCCAAACCATGCTAACACACAGAACAAAGAAACACTCTCTTCTCCAAGACTCCAAGCCCTCACTCTCTTCTCCAAGCCCATCGTGCCGCCATCCACCATTGTCTGCGCCACCACGCCGGAGGCTGGACGGATCCCGCGCCATCTTCTTCCTCGTGGTGCAGTGCTGCCACCGTCGTTCATGTCTACTCCTCAGTCCTCACTTTGTCGATGAAGCTGAAGGCTGACGGCGATGCTGAAGGTTCCTCGACGCTTCACGTCACTTCTGTTCTTCCCCTCGTTCCTCCCCTTTGGTCTGCGTTCCTCGCCCTCTGTTCTGCACTTCTGTGGTTCTGCCTGAGCTGAAGGTTGCCTGAGTTGCCTCTCTTCTTATTTGGTTCTACCTGAGCTTCCTTCTCCAAAGTAATTTTTCCCCAAATGTAAATATCAATAATTTCGGTTCTGCCTGAGCTTCCATCGGTTCTGCCATTTTGGTTCTGACTTATGATATTAATAGTTTAATTTTTTTAGTTTAAATTCTGGTCATCTGGTGTGATGAATGATGAAATTAGTTATTGAAATTTGATGGAAAAAAATTAAACATGCTTTAATAAGTTAATAATGTATCAAAAATTAAACTGATGCTTTAATAGTTTAATTAGTGTTAGATACTTAGACTGTTAGTTATTTAATTAGTTATTTTTTGTTGAAGAATTTGAATATCTGAAACTGAAATACTGAAACTCTGAAATGTTAGGGTTAGTTTAGTTTGTTTTTAATAGCTGCTTCTTGTAATTTGTAGTTGTTACTTGTTAGTGTTGCTGTGTTGGTTATGAATTTATCAACTTTGATAGTGGACTAGTGGATAACTTGGCAATTGAATCCTGAAATCTGAATTTGTTATTTATCATTTATTCATTTTATCAACTTTGATAACTTTGCAACTGAATCTGAATGTTGATTTAGGGACAAAAATACAAAATGTCTGATGAAGATGGTGAAGGTGATGATGTTGATGCCATGGAAGATGAAGATGTTGGAGAATTTCAGTTTTAGTCTTTTACTTTATTAGAACATTTAATTGTTGCTTTGTTATTTTCTTTCGTTTTTTGGTTGTGTTATATGAAGTTTTGATTGTGTGATTGTGTGTTTTATGTTGAACTAGATGCATATTTGTGATTTGTGAAGGATTTGAATGTGTGATCTAGAGTACTTGTTATAATTGTAATATTATGTTAATTTATTATGTTTTTATATGTTAAAATTGTTAAGTTTGAGTGCCTATATTTGAGTAAATATATGTATTATACATGATATATATATTTTTTTATAAAAAATTTATAACAGGTAAACTCGTACGAGTTTACAAGTCGAGTTTATGAGTCGAGTCTAGGTCAGCTCCACGAGTTTACCTAGACTCGCGAGTTTGACAACTTTGACAGTGGGTTTTTCATTCATCCAGGGAGTACGAAGATCTACTATGACTTAAAGAAGATGTTCTGGTGGCCTAGGATGAAACGTGATGTAGCGACAGTTGTATCCAAGTGTTTGACGTGCCAGAAGGTGAAGATAGAGCATCAAAAACCATTGGGAATGTTACAGCCACTTAAGATTCCTCAGTGGAAGTGGAAAGGAATTGCGATGGACTTTGTGACCAGTTACCAAGGACTAGGTCGAGATTTGATGCGATTTCAGTGATCGTGGATCGCTTAACCAAATCCGCTCATTTTCTGCCTATTCGAGTAAACTATTCTATGGAGGAGTTGGCGAGATTGTACATCAAGGAGATAGTAAGGTTGCACGGTGTGCCATCGAGCATAGTGTCAGACCGTGATCCTCGATTCACATCAAGGTTTTGAGGAGATTTTCAGAAAGCTTTCGGTACGAAGCTATGTCTTAGCACCGCATATCATCCACAAATGGATAGACAATCAGAAAGTACTATTCAGACATTGGAAGATATGCTGAGAGCATGTGTTTTGGATCAACCCGGGAGTTAGGACCATTACATGCCATTGGTGGAGTTTACGTACAACAATAGCTTTCATGCGAGCATTGGAATGGCTCCGTATGAAGCCCTATATTAACGGAAGTACCAATCTCCACTTTGTTCGTATAAGACTGGTGAAGTAAGTGTTTTAGGCCCTAATGTAGTAGCAGAGACTACTGAGAAGATTAAGAAGATTCGGGAGAGGATTCTAACGGCACAGAGTCGACAGAAAAGCTATGCGAATCAGAGAAGGAAACCATTAGAATTTGAAGTAGGAGAGCATTTATTCCTGAGGGTTACACCGACAACTGGGATCGGAAGAGAAATCAAAACAAAGAAGTTGAATCCGAGGTATATAGGACCGTTTGAGATTCTGAGGCGATTCGGGCCGGTGGCATATCAAGTAGGTTTGCCACCTCACTTGTCTAACTTGTATGACGTATTCCGCGTGTCACAACTCCGCAAGTACATGTCGGATGCGGCTCATGTGTTAGAGCCTGAGTCGGTCGAGTTGAGAGAGAACTTGACATTTCAAGTAACACTAATGAGAATTCATGACACTAGTGTGAAGAAGCTGTGAGCAAAGGAAGTTTCATTGGTTAAAGTTGCTTGGAAAAGGGGCTGGAGTAGAAGAGCATACTTGGAAATTGGAGTCTGAGATGCGGAAGGATTATCCCGAGTTATTCTTAGGTAATCACTAAATTTTGAGGCCAAAATTTCTTATTTGGTGGGGAGAATGTAAGAACTGAGACTAATTAACTGTTTAATTAAATAATTAATATTTCCCAAAATAGGATCCGAAAATTTAGAATGAGAATTTGAGGATTTAAATATAATTTTTGGACTCAGTAGATTTTTCTGAGTCAGAAAATGTATTTTTTGCGAAAAATTGAGTAAAACCGCGAATCCGTCGAACCGGTTTAAGTCTGTCTGGCACTGTGCGAGAAAAATTAAAAATAGTATAAAACCTTAGGAAAATATTTAAAGTAAAAAACTTGGCGTTAATTTTAAAGGTTTGGCCCAAAATTGTGCCAAACGGGCTAAAAATGCTAATGGGTTGGACCGGGCCCAAGCCCAACATATATATACTCTCATTAAAGGCCAATTCAGCACACCACACTCTCATAAACACAACACACACCAGCTGAAAGAAAAGAGGGAGAAGAAGCACTATTCATCATCATCATCCCAAGCTCATAACTTAAGCTACGGAGCTCCGATCGCCGCACCGTTTGCGGCCATGCGATCCTCGCGGAGAGGTCTACAAAACCCATCCAAGAAACAGGAAAGGAAATCACAAAATCCCTCTCAGTTCTTCCTTCCAAAATTTCGAATTTTTAGGGTTTTGTATTGAGTGAAATTTTGTGATTTTGGGTGTTTAGGTACACTCTAGCACTTGATTCCTATCGGGTTTTGACCCAATCCACATTTGGTAAGGTGAGAATACTTGATCTCTTGTGGTTTTATGTATATATGAAACTCTAGGTTTGATTTGTGAAATTTGTGTAATTTCTAGCTTGAATTGGTGTTGTGTGGGGGTATATTGGTAACTTAAATTGCTTGAAAGTAGACTTGGTGGCTGGACTTGTTGATCTGGGTTGAGGATTTGGTGAATTGAATCTTGTTGGAGTTTAATTTTGGGTTTTTGGCATATTGAAAATCGGCCAAGGTATGGTTTCGGTTTCCTCTATGTAATATATAATATTTCTGGATACTTAGGCTAGTGACCCATAGGATAGGATTGAACTAAATTGGTTGTTGGAATTGTTGTATGATGATGTATGATAAATTGATGAGTTTTGGTTATTTTGATGAATTGTGATGTGAATGTTGATAAAATGATGTTGAAAAGTGAGATTGGGGTTGAATGAGGTTAATCATGATGATTGTTAGTGTTCCAAGAGTTACCTGAAACTCTGGGTCG
Source organism: Arachis hypogaea (assembly GCF_003086295.3). Lineage (NCBI taxonomy): Eukaryota > Viridiplantae > Streptophyta > Magnoliopsida > Fabales > Fabaceae > Arachis > Arachis hypogaea. Next base: position 113,134,848 of record NC_092051.1, on the reverse strand, counting down.
ATCTCGGATGAGATCTACTGCGGTGGTTAGAGCTGTCTGACGTGGCGAAAATTGATGGATTAAGAAATTAATATAAGAGGTACGTTGCAAGTACAGTTCTTAACCAACAAAAATCCACTTATCAATTTAGAAGGGTTATCACAAAATCAGAATTAAAATACTGGGAGTATGAATCCCAGGTCGTCTCCCAACGAGTTGCAGAAAGATGTGCTATTTTATTAATCAGATGTTTTCCAAAATAGTTTTGAGTTTGATAAATAAGAAATTAAATCAGAGAATTTATGTAATTTAAATAAATATCTTGACCGGGAGTAGATTAATCGGAAGTTCTATCCTTGTTGGAGTTCTCCCAAGATTAATTGATAATTGAAGGTTGTTTTGTTCAGTTATCCTTTACTAGGTTGAGGAAAGTCAAGCAAGTTGGAAGTCGACTTCTATTCACAAGTTCTAATCCTCTCCCTTGGGAAGGATTAGTGTCAGCGACTAGAGAGCCATCCAACAATAAACCCAATTACAATTTTACTCTTGAGAATTCCAACTCAAGGTTCTCCTTTCAATCAACTCCCAATCAAGTTAGAAAACTACTCACTCATTATGAATGTAAACTTCACAAAATAAGAAAGAGAAATAAAGGAAGACATGATAAATAATAATAAAAAAAAGACCAATTCAAAATAAAAATAGTTCTTGCATTATTAAATTCTAAAAATAATCCAATAGTAATTCTGAACAAATTAAGGATATGAAAGAGTAAGTGACAAGTAAGGAAAATAAACTAGAATGATGAAGTCTTGGTGGAGGTAATAACTCTTTTCAATATCCCAATCCAAAAAGCAATAAAAACAAAATCTTAAGAACTATGAATGTGTAGAGAGAAAACCTAGAGGAGGAGTAAAGTCAGATCTAAAACTAAAAATTATGCGGGATGAATCTCTCCCCTCGTCTCTGCATGTTCTCTGCCTCTAATCTGCTTTTCTGGGCCAAAAACTGGGTCGAAACATGGCCCAAAATCTCCCCCAGTGAATTCTGCAAATTTTGCAGATCGCGCACGTCACGCGATCGCGTCATCCACGCGTTCACGTCATCCAGTATTTTTGCCTTTCCACGCGTGCGCGTCGTCCACGCATTTGCGTCACTCGTGCAGTTTCCAATCCATGCGTTCGCGTCAGGCACGCGAGCGCGTTAGTACGATTTCTCCATTTCGCGCGGTCGTGTGAGCCATGCGTACGCGTCGCTTCTCGCTGGTCATCCCCTTAATATCTTGTGTTCCTTCCATTTTTGCAAGCCTTCTCTCCAATTTCCAAGTCATTCATGCCCTATAAAGCCTGAAACACTTAACACAGGGATCACGACATCGAATGGAATAAAGGAGAATTAAAATACATAATTAAAGGTCTCTAGGAAGCAAGTTTTCAGCCATGGAGTAATTTTGGGAAGGAGTTGTAAATACATGCTAATCATGTGAATAAGTGGGTAAAGATTTGATAAAACCACACAATTAAACACAATATAAACCATAAAATAATGGTTTATCAACCTCCCCACACTTAAACATTAGCATGTCCTCATGCTTAGTCGAAGGAGATAAGATAAATGAGTAGGAACATGTAAAACTCATGCAATGCAATGCAACCTATACATGTGAATTCAACTATATGATTCTTGTCCACTTGGTTAAAAGTAAATAAGCTCTTCAAGACAGTCACAAATCAAATTCTACTAAATTAATTCTTATACAGTAAGAACAGATAAAAATGCAAGAAGGTAGCTCATGAAAGTAGGGAACATAGAATTTAAGCATTGAACCCTCACTGATGATGTATGTACACTCTAGTCTCTCAGGTGTATAGGGTACTCACTCTACTCCTCTCTACTCATGCTTTCTAAAATTTGTTCTACACCTAACCAATCAACAACATTTAATGTACCAACGCAAACATCATGAGGTCTTTTCAAGGTTGTAATGGGGCTAAGGTAAGGGTAAGGGTACATATATGGCTAAGTAAGCTTATAGATTGAATCTTTAATTAACCTAAGCTTTCACCTAACATATATATATATATATTCTATATAACTCTAAATTTCATACCTAGCTACCCAAAATTTCCCTTTCACATTTCATACTCATGTATCAACTTTATTTTAATTTTATCCTATCTGCATTGATCTTTGAATTTTAACTTAGCATTGGGGTAATTTTGTCCCTTTATTTAAAATTTTTTTTGAACATGAAAATAAACATAGCTTATCAATGCACATGGATTTTTAATTTTTATAGTTTCACATGAGTAGGTACCCAAATTCCCATTATATTATCATGACACATTCCCTTATTATCTTTTGTTTCCACAATCTTCCCATACTCAATTAACACACAATTCTATCTTAAGCTAACCAAAGATTCAATTGGGATATATAATTTTTTTTCCACTTAAGGCTAGTGCTGTGGTAAAATACAGAACAAATGGGATTTAAAGGCTCAAAGTGGCTAACAAAGGTAACTCAAGGGGTAGGCTTAATTGGGATAAGTGAGCTAAACAAATAATGGCCTCAATCATATGCAAGCATATAAATATATTAAACATTGGACATATAGGATGAAACAAAATATAGATTACAATAATAGAGAAGTAAACACACAAGAATAAAATTTTTATGGTTAAATAATGTAACCATGTAACTAAGCTCAAATCTTACGGGTTGTGTGTTCTTTAGCTTTTTGAAACTATGTTCCAAATACAACTTCAAGCAATTTTAACAAAAAATTTTGATTAAAATTAGTGAAATTTTTATTCTAAAAAAAAATAGGATCTTAGAAGAAACTTATTATCTTTTCAATCAAGTATAACATGCATGCAACTAACCTATTACTATGCAATTTATCCTATTCTACAAAAGAAAAGCTAACTAAATATCCTATTTTATTGGTGTTAGGGAAGTGAAATTACCTCCGGAAGTCAGGTACTGACCGACCTCCCCACACTTAAGGCTTTGCACCGTCCTCGGTGCCATCTGTCAGGAACAAAGGTGGGCTGGCAGCAGTATCTCCACAGTCAGGACCGTCATGGCTCCCTGTGCTGGTAAAGGAAGTGAAGTCCGGAGTATCTGGGTCTTTGTCAGGTATGTGGTTGCCTGTGAGTAGCTCCTTGAGGTATTTGAATTAGCGCTGGTTGCGGCACTCTCGTAGCTCGCTTTCTGGTCTTGCCGGTCCAACCTCTCCAGTATTTGATGGAGCAGCTGACTTAATGAAGGTGCTTGTGGTGTGGAAGGGGGAATGCCTGCATCTTGTTCTGTGAACTGCCTAGTAGCGGCTGTTGATGGCCTGAGATATTTCTCGTTAGGGACGTACTAATTATCCCGTGGAAGCATGGCTTTGGTGTCCCCAGCTCTGTAGGAGACTCCGGCTGCCGAGACAAGATCTGAGACCAAGGCAGGAAAAGGTAAGTTGCCCGCAATTTGTATGTGTCCCATGGCATTTTGGATGTGTCTTGGTATGATTAGAGGCTGGTCTGTAAGGATGCACCATAGTAGAACGGCCATGTCTGCAGTGAAGGAGGACTCATGAGTGCTCAGAAATACGTAATGGGACATAATCTGTGCCCATATGCGAGCCTCCAAGGTAAGTGCGGAAGCCGAGATTCCCTTAGGTCGGGAACGATGGTATCCATAGATCCATCTGCTGCCAGGTTGTGCGATAACTCTGAGAACGGCGTCCCAGTCAAATTGGTATGTCTGGCGCTTGAGTGAGGCTTCTTGGAATGCGTCCAATCCTTCTAAAGCAGGGGGAAGATCTAAAGCTCGCTGAATGGCCTCTTCTGTATGGGGATTTGCTTCTGACGGACATAGACAGACTACAGAGTTGGCAAGTGGAAATTAGAGTAGAACTCGACTACCCATGAGAGATTAACCTGTCGTGGCTGTCTTTGTAGGAATCCCCAGTGTCTTTGTTCGATTTGTGGCTCAACAAATTCAGCAATACGGGGCGGGAGGACAAGCAGGTATTCGTTGTTGTAATTCCTTGCTGCCAGGATGGGGAACATCTACTCACAGTAGTGGTTGGGAAATCGCGCAGTGTCCTTTGCTGGGAAGGCTTTCTCTTTATCATCGACCTTTATAATCCTCTTAATTCATTTTGTTGAGGGCTTAACTGCAGTTGAAGATGGCTCTGCCACTAATGCTCTTTTTGTTCCTCTTCTTGCTGGTGGTTTGGGAGTAGCTTTCTCTTTTCCTTTCTTGGTGGCCATCCTGAAAGGGAAAGAGTAAGGATGTTAAAACTTCAAGGGTTAGAGCAAGGAAGAGGACGGGAAAGGTGGTAATCAATGCACAACAAAGAAGAATGATGTTAACACATGGTCATGACTACATGTGAAAAGTTATCAACGGAAATATAGCAAGTGCATGGGATGACAGTTAAATGCAAGGGGTTTATTGGCATGCCGGCAAAGGCATGAGTAGCATAGATCAAGCATTCAATGTCCAAGTTAGATTGCCAAGTCTTTCAAACTAACAACATGTTTGTAGTAATAATTATATTTAATTAATAAAATATAGAAAGGATCTTGTAAAAAGCAAGCAATTAGAGTAGTAGATTAAAAGAACTATAAAAAATAGTGCACAATGCCATACGGGCGTTTTCACAAACACATAGCATGCATGGTGAATAAGCTATTGAAAGTATTAAATTGAACATGCAAGCAACCCTTAAAAATTAATATATAATTATCAACCAATTCCGTAACAATTCACAAGCATATCATAAGAAACAATGACCCAAATAGATTTCCAACACCAATTAAAAGAAAAAGAAAGAAAAAAGAAAACATGGATAATGAAAGTAAAAAGAAAAAAAAAAGAAGAAGAAAACATAAAAATAAGAGGAAGAATAAAAAGGAAGGAGGGAAGAAGAAAAGAAAAACCTTGATAATGGTGGTAAGAGAGAGAAAGTAGAAAGTGAGAAAGAAGAAAGAAGGAAGAAAGGGGAAGAAAGAAATAAGAAGGGAAAAGAAAAAGTAGGATTTGGGGAAGAGAAAGATAAGATATTTTGGCAGATATGGATATGTTGTGCGGCGCAAGCGACGTGGACGCGTGGGGTACGCGTTCGCGCGAATGGTGCTTATATGAATCGACGCGAACGCGTGACTCGTTCTGTGCTACTGGCGCGAGGGCATCCTCGCGCCCACACAACTCTCTGTTCGAAACTCATTGTTGCCAAATTACAAGGTGACGCGTTCGCGTGGTGGACGCGATCACGTGAATGGCCAAGACTGGAAAACGACGCGGACGCGTGGGAGGCATTTTTCCCACATGACGTGGAAGCGTCAACGACGCGGTCGCGTCAATGACGCAGTCGCGTGGGTCAATATGTGCCAAAGGCACGCCTCCAGCCGCGCTTTCGCGTGACGCTCTGTTAAGTTTGCTTTTCTTCCTTGGGCCAATATGACGCGGACGCATCGGTGACGCTGTCGCGTCGCATGCCGCTTTCCTCCTCTCTCTTTGCTTTTTTTTATATATGCAAATGAAGATGCAAACTATATGTGCTAAGAAAGAGAAGAGTTATTGAAAAAAAAAACTAAGAAAAAAGAAAGGAACGATCGTACCATGGTGGGTTGTCTCCCACCCAGCACTTTGTTTTAACGTCCTTAAGTTGGATGCTCCACTAACTCAATCTTCTGCTATTGGTGGATCCTCCAAGAGGAAGATCTCTAGCTCCATGTTTTTCCTTATCTTATCACCATGATATAGCTTCAAGCGATGTCCATTAACTTTGATGAATTTAGAGCTTGAAGGATGACTCAGGTGGAAAACTCCGTATGGTTCAGCCTTCTCTACTCTATATGCACCTTCCCATCTTGATCTCAACTTGCCTGGCATGAGCCTCAGTCTAGAGTTGTAAAGGAGGACTAAGTCCCCAGGTTGGAACTCTCGCCTCTTGATGTGCTTATCATGCACAGCCTTCATCTTTTCCTTGTACAGCCTCGAGTTCTCATAAGCTTCTAGGCGAGGGCTTTCTAATTCTTGCAGTTGTAACTTTCTTTCAGCTGCGGCTTTCTCAAATTCCATGTTGCACTCCTTCACTGCCCAAAAGGCTTTGTGCTCTACCTCAACTGGGAGGTGACAGGCTTTTCCATAAACTAAGCGAAAGGGACTCATCCCAATGGGTGTCTTGTAAGCCGTTCTGTTTGCCCAGAGTGCATATTGTAGTCTGGTGCTCCAGTCTCTTCTATGAATTTTGACTATCTTCTGCAATATACGCTTTATCTCTCTGTTAGACATCTCGGCTTGCCCATTAGTCTGGGGATGGTAGGCTGTTGCCACTTTATGAATTATCCCATGCTTCTTCAGTAATCCTGTTAGTCTCCTGTTACAAAAATGGGTGCCTTGATCACTCACGATTGCTTGTGGTGATCCAAAGTGACAAATAATATGGTTTCTAACAAAGGAAACAACAGTGTTAGCGTCATTAGTGCGGGTAGAAATTGCTTTCACCCATTTAGAAACGTAATCTACAGCTAACAATATATAAAAATAACCATTAGAATTTGGAAATGGACCCATGAAGTCAATGCCCCAAACATAAAAAATTTCACAGAAAAGCATAATCTGTTGAGGCATCTCATCCCTCTTGGATATATTACCAAACCTTTGGCATGGCGAACAAGATTTACAAAATTCCGCAGCGTCTTTAAAAAGAGTAGGCCACCAGAATCCACAGTCTAAAATTTTTCTAGTTGTTCTTTGAGGGCCAAAATGTGCTCCACTCTCAGATGAGTGGCAGGCCTCTAAAATGGACTGGAATTCTGATTGAGGCACACACTGTCTAATTACCTGGTCAGCGCCACATCTCCATAAATATGGGTCATCCCATATATAATATTTGGACTCGCTTTTCATCTTGTCTCTTTGATGCTTAGTAAAGTTTGGAGGAAAAGTGCGGCTGCTAGATAATTAGCTACAGGCGCATACCAAGGGACTACTTCAGATACTGCTTGTAAGTTGTCAAATGAGAAATTATCATTTATAGGAGTGGAGGTATCCTTAATGTGCTCAAGGCAACTCAAGTGGTCTGCCACTAGATTCTGGTTACCACTCATATCCTTAATTTCTAAATCAAATTCTTGTAGTAGCAGTAACCAACGTATAAGCCTTGGTTTGGACTCCTTTTTAGTTAATAAATTCTTTATAGCTGCGTGGTCTGAGTACACTACTAATTTAGTACCAAGTAAATAGGCTTGGAATTTATCCAGAGCGAACACAATAGCTAAGATCTCTTTTTCAGTAGTAGTGTAATTAGACTGAGCAACGTCTAAAGTTTTAGACGCATAAGCAATGACGAAAGGGTCCTTACTTTCGCGCTGAGCCAGCACTGCTCCTACTGCATGATTGGAAGCATCGCACATAATTTCAAATGGCTGGCTCCAGTCTGGTCCCCTCACAATTGGAGCTTGAGTCAGGGCGGTCTTCAGCTTATCAAACGCTTGTTTGCAATCCTCACTGAACTCGAACTCAATATCTTTCTGCAGCAGTCTGGATAAGGGTAGTGCTACCTTACTGAAGTCCTTAACGAATCTCCGGTAAAAACCTGCATGGCCAAGGAACGAACAGACTTCCCTCACAGAGGAGGGGTAAGGTAAACTAGAAATAACATCTACCTTTGCTGGATCTACAGAAATGCCAGTATTAGACACAACATGTCCTAGTACAATCCCTTGTTTTACCATAAAGTGACATTTTTCAAAATTCAATACAAGATTCGTACTAACACATCTATCTAACACTCTAGATAAATTATCTAAGCAAAGGCTAAATGAATCACCATAAACGCTAAAATCATCCATAAAAACCTCCATATAGTTCTCAATAAGGTTAGAGAAAAGACTCATCATGCACCTTTGGAAAGTAGCTGGTGCATTGCATAAGCCAAAGGGCATTCTCTTATAAGCATAGGTTCCAAAAGGACATGTAAAAATAGTCTTTTCCTGATCTTCAGAAGCTATATGAATTTGAAAATAGCCTGTATAACCATCTAAAAATCAATAATGGGATTTACCTGACAGGCGATCAAGCATCTGATCAATGAATGGCAAGGGGTAATGATCCTTGCGAGTGGCTTGGTTGAGACGCCTATAGTCAATGCAAACCCTCCATGAATTCTGCACTTTAGTTGTCAAGAGCTCTCCATGCTCATTTCTTACTGTTGTGATTCCAGACTTCTTGGGCACCACTTGTACTGGACTGACCCATTCGCTATCTGAGATGGGGTAAATGATATCTGCTTCAAGTAGCCTGGTCACTTCTTTCTTAACAACTTCTAAGATGGTGGGATTCAATCTTCTTTGAGGTTAATGGACAGGCTTTGCTCCCTCTCCTAGGAATATTCTGTGCTCACAAACTTGAGGGTTGATGCCTACTATATCCGCTAGGCTCCATCCAATTGCTTTCTTGTGTTTTCTCAGCACACTGAGTAGCTGTTCTTCTTGTTGGGAAGTGAGCTCCCTTGCAATGATAACTGGAAACTTCTACTTGTCCTTAAAGTACACATACTTGAGGTGTGGAGGGAGGGGTTTTAATTCTAATTTCTGCTCATGGCCAGGCTCTGGATCATCCGGGGCTGGTGATAATGGCAAAGTGCTCTCATTGGCTTCAGAAAGTGTCTGATGAGCGGATAATTTATACGCTTTTTGGCATTATTTTTAGTATATTTTTAGCATATTTTAATTAGTTTTTATTATGTTTTTATTAGTTTTTATTTAAAAATCATATTTCTGGGCTTTACTATGAGTTTGTGTGTTTTTCTGTAATTTCAAGTATTTTCTAGCTGAAATTGAGGGACCTGAGCAAAAATCTGATTCTGAGGTTGAAAAAGGACTGCAGATGCTGTTGGATTCTGACCTCCCTGCACTCAAAGTGGATTTTCTGGAGCTACAGAAGCCCAATTGGTACGGTCTCAATTGCGTTGGAAAGTAGACATCCTGGGCTTTCCAATAATATATAATAATCCATACTTTGCCCAAGATTTGATGGCCCAAACAGGCGTTCCAAGTCAGCTCAAGAATTTTGGCGTTTAACTCCAAAACTGGCACAAAAGCTGGAGTTAAACGCCCAAACTGGCACAAAAGCTGGTGTTTAACTCCAAGAAAAGTCTCTACACATGAAAGCTTCAATGCTCAGCCTAAGCACACACCAAGTGGGCCCAGAAGAAGATTTCTGCATTAATTACTGATTTATGTAAACCCTAGGCTACTAGTTCTCTATAAATAGGACCTTTTACTATTATATTTTTATACTTTTGATCTTTTGATAAGTCTTATGCTATCTTAGACACGTTTGGAGGCTGGCCTCACGGCCATGCCTAGACCTTGTTCTTATGTATTTTCAACGGTGGAGTTTCTACACACCATAGATTAAGGTGTGGAGCTCTGCTGTTCTTCATGAATTAATACAAGTACTATTGTTTTTCTATTCAACTCAAGTCTATTTCTTCTCCAAGATATTCATTCGTTCTTCAACTTGATGAATGTGATGATCTGTGACACTCATCATCATTCTCACCTATGAACATGTGCCTGACAACCACCTTTGTTCTACTAGTAATGGCTTGAATGCGTATCTCTTGGGTTTCTAATCTAAGATTGGAACCTTCGTGGTATAGGCTAGAATTATTGGCGGCCATTCCTGAGATCCGGAAAGTCTAAACCTTGTCTGTGGTATTCCAAGTAGGATCTAGGAAGGGATGACTGTGACGAGCTTCAAACTCGCGATTGTGGGGCGTGTGACAGACGCAAAAGGATCAATGGATCCTATTCCGACATGATCGAGAACCGACAGCTGATTAGCCGATGTTGTGACAGAGCATCAGGACCATTTTCACTGAGAGGATGGGATGTAGCCATTGACAACGGTGATGCCTAACATAAAGCTTGCCATGGAAAGGAGTATGAATGATTGGAAGAAGGCAATAGGAAAGCAGAGGTTCAAGGGGAACAAAGCATCTTCATACGTTTATCTGAAATCCACCAATGAATTACATAAGTATCTCTATCTTTATTTTATGTTTATTTTCATCACCTTAAACTCCATAACCATTTGAATCCGCCTGACTGAGATTTACAAGATGACCATAGCTTGCTTCAAGCCGACAATCTCCGTGGGATCGACCCTTACTCACGTAAGGTTTATTACTTGGACGACCGAGTGCACTTGCTGGTTAGTTGTGCAGAATTGTGACAAAGTGTGATTCACGTTTGAGAGCTCCAAGTCTTTGGTGCCATTGTTGATGATCACAATTTCGTGCACCAGTGTCCCCACACTTAGACCTTGCCCTATGTACTTCTCTTCTAATTCCTCCTGGTGAACGTCAGCCACGGTTTCATCTATGATGTCACACTGGGAGATAGAATGATCTTCCAGAGGGTGCTTCATAGCTTCATTTAAACTGAATTTCACTATTCTGCCATCTATTTCAAAAGAATAAGTTCCTGAAAATGCGTCCAGCTTGAACTTTGAAGTCTTCAGGAATGGTCTTCCAAGTAAGATTGATGATGGCCTTCCTGAGTCATTAGGGGGCATTTCTAGGATATAAAAGTCAATGGAAATGTGAGCCCCTTAATGCTCACTAATACATCTTCATCAATTCCAACCACTGTAATAATGCTTTTATCTGCTAACACAAAACGAGCTTCCGACCTTTTTAAGGGAAGGAGCCTCAAAGTATCATATATAGACAAATGCATTATACTAACACACACTCCTAAATCACATATGCAGTCAGAAAATATCACACCTCCAATGGTACAGTTAACCATACATGGACCTGGATCACTACACTTTTCAGGTATACCTCCCATTAAAGCAGATATAGGACTACCTAAAGGAATAGTTTCTAATTCATTAATTTTGTCTTTATGTATACATAAATCTTTTAGAAACATTGCATATTTAGGTACTTGCTGAATAACATAAAAAAGGAGAACAGTTACCTCAACCTTTTTGAATATTTCTACCATTTTGGGATCAAGTTCCATCTGCTTTCTGGGCTTCCTTGTAATTTATGGAAATGGGATAGGAAGGGCGTTTTCTGCAGCATCTGCATCCTTTGGTGCTTCTTTCTGTGGTTGAGCTTCTTTTTCTTCAACCATGTCTTGTACGTCCTCTTCCTCTTCAGCATCTTCTACCTCCACCACCTCTTCAGCTGAGGCGTATTCTGGTGGGTTTGGCTCCTCCTGATTCCTCTCTTGCAGTGTGGTTTCGGACCTCAGGGTGATGGCATTGATGCCACCCTTTGGATTGGGTAAGGGTTGAGAAGGAATTCCACTGGAGATTGCATGTTGAGTGTTAGAAGTATTGGATGATCCCATCTGAGAGATGAGAGCTTGTATAGTAGATGTTAGACCGTTAAGTGAACTTTCCATGCTCTTTTGTCCTTGCGCAAGGGATTGAAGCATCTCGTCATTCGGAGAGGAATTAGAATAAGTGATCTGAGGAACTTGTTGTTGGTTGTGCTGTGGTCCTTGGGATTGCCTTAGGTGAGGTGCTCTGTAAGGCTGGTTCTTGTTCTGCTGCCTGTTGTTGTTATTATTCCTCCTCTGATTTCCCTGATTGTCTCTGCCTCCTCTGTTATTGCTGTCCCTCTATCCCTGGTTGAAATTATCTCTCCAGCCATGGTTGGAGTTGTCTTGCCAACTCTGGTTATAGTTCCCACTTTGGTTGTAGTTTCCTCCTTGTTGATTGTATCCTTGATTCGGGCGATCATAAAAGTTATGAGTGGCTGCTACAGTATTGTCTTCCTGTTGGAACTGTGGACACTCATCAGTATAATGACTATAATCAGCACAGATTCCGCACACTCTCTGTGGGACTAACTGTTGGCTTTGCTGTAGTGGAGAAAGTTGAGCTTGCTGAGCTTGTTGTTGACTTAACTGCATCTGCTTCAGTAAGTTGGTCATTTCACATATACTCTAAGTTAGAGCAGCAGTCTCTCTGCTAGAGGATACCTTTGCAACAGCTTTTGATCGGCTTTGTTTCTGCCTGTGATTCCGAGTAGATTCAGCTAAGTCGCTGATCAATTGCCATGCCTCATCAGTGATCTTGTACTTTTTCATAGACCCATTGCTAGCGCTTTCCAATGTGGTCTTATCTTGAGGCCTCATGCCTTGTGTGACGTAGCCGAACAACACTATCTTGTCAATCATATGGTGAGGACATGCTTCGAGAAGATTGTTGAAGCACTCCCAGTATTCGTAGAGAGTCTCGGATTCGTCCTGAACAATCATGGAAATGTCTTTCCTCAGTTTATCAGTAACTTCACCTGGAAAGAATTTTTCTAAAATTTCTCTTCTGAGCGTATCCGAGTTAGAAACAGTGGCTCTGGGTTGAGTGTAGTACCACTTTCTCGCCTTTCCCTCAAGAGAGAATGGGAAGGCTTTTAATAAAATAGAAGTTTCATCTGCACCATCACGCTTGACAGTAGAACAGGTTGCCTGGAAATCCCTAAAGTGCTTGATAGGCTCTTGAGCAGGTAGCCATGAAACTTGGGCATCAAGTTGAGTAGTGCAGTCTTTAATTCAAAATCCACAGCCACCGCTGGGTGATGCGCTTGATACGGTTGCAGTGTAAAATCAGGGGCTCCAGCTTCCTGGATAGTAACTCTCCTAGGTGCTGCCATGTCACCTGCACGTAAATCAACCGAATCAGTAGAAAGGGAGCTTGTTTCTTCCTTAAGTGACGTTTCAGATTCGTCCTCGGAGAGGACTAACCGACGCCGAGCTTGCCTTATACGTGAAAGAGTTCTTTCAATCTCAGGATCAAATACTGGCAAGCTTGGATCAGGAAGTGAACGCGTCATTCAATGAAAGAAACATGCAGCTCATAGTAGCAAAATAAAATAAAATGCAAATAAATAAATTCTAATCAATAACTTAGCACTCTATTGCAACTCCCCGGCAATGACGCCAAAAATTGATGTGGCGGAAATTGGCGGATTAAGAAATTGATATAAGAGGTACGTTGCAAGTACAGTTCTTAACCAACAAAAATTCGCTTATCAATTTAGAAGGGTTGTCACAAAATCAGAATTAAAATACTGGGAGTATGAATTCCAGGTCGTCTCCCAACGAGTTGCAGAAAGATGTGCTATTTTATTAATCAGATTTTTTCCAAAATGGTTTTGAGTTTGATAAACAGGAAATTAAATAAGAGAATTTATGTAATTTAAATAAAGATCTTAACTGGGAGTAGATTAATCGGAAGTTTTATCCTTGTTGGAGTTCTCCCAAGATTAATTGATAATTGAAGGTTGTTCTGCTTAGTTATCCTTTACTAGGTAGAGGAAAGTCAAGCAAGTTGGTAATATACTTCTATTCACAAGTTCTAATCCTCTCCCTTGGGAAGGATTAGTGTTAGCGACTAGAGAGCCATCCAACAATAAACTCAATTGCAATTTTACTCTTGAGCATTCCAACTCAAGGTTCTCCTTTCAATCAACTCCCAATCAAGTTAGAAAACTACTCACTCATTATGAATGTAAACTTCACAAAATAAGAAAGAGAAATAAAGGAAGACATGATAAATAATAATAAAAAAATATCAATTCAAAATAAAAATAGTTCTTGCATTATTAAATTCTAAAAATAATGCAATAGTAATTCTGAACAAATTAAGGATATGAAAGAGTAAGTGACAAGTAAGGAAAACAAACTAGAATGATGAAGTCTTGGCGGAGGTAATAACTCTTCTCAATATCCCAATACAAAAAGCAATAAAAACAAAATCCTAAGAACTATGAATGTGTAGAGAAAAAACCTAGAGGAGGAGTAAAGTCAGATCTAAAACTAAAAATTATGCGGGATGAATCTCTCCCCTCGTCTCTGCATGTTTCCTGGCTCTAATATGCTTTTCTGGGCCGAAAACTGGGTCAAAACATGGCCCAAAATTGCCCCCAGCAAATTCTGTAAATTCTGTAGATCGCGTCATCCACGCGTTTGCGTCATGCAGCGTTGTTGCCTTTCCACACGTGCGCGTCGCCCACGCATTCGCGTCACTCGTGCAGTTTCCAATCCATGCGTTCACGTCAGGCACGCGATCACGTCAGTACGATTTTTCCATTTCGTGCGGTCGCGTGAGCCATGCGTACGCGTCACTTCTCGCTGGTCATCCCCTTAATTTCTTGTGTTCCTTCCATTTTTGCAAGCCTCCTCTCCAATTTCCAAGTCATTCATGCCCTATAAAGCCTGAAACACTTAACACAGGGATCACAGCATCAAATTGAATAAAGGAGAATTAAAATACATAATTAAAGGTCTCTAGGAAGCAAGTTTTTAGCCATGGAGTAATTTTGGGAAGGAGTTGTAAATACATGCTAATCATGTGAATAAGTGGGTAAAGATTTGATAAAACCACATAATTAAACAAAATATAAACCATAAAATAATGGTTTATCACTGTCGTATCCGACTTGTTGGACCTGGTGGTGCTGCTGATCCTTGATCACCGGAGGGTGGTGGTACCTGCAAGAGACTCCGATGCCTAAGTTAGCATGGGCTTTTAGTAGGTTTTTAGTAGAATCAGAGTATGAGTTATACCTGGGTGCTCCAGTACATTTATAGTAGTATGGGCTGACCTTTCTAGATAAGATAAGTTAGTTATCAGGGGAACCGCCCTTATCTTTTTAGGCTTTAGTTGCCTTTAGATTAGGCTGTGTCCCTTCGTTTGGGCCTACTTAGGCCTCTCATGGCAGTTTGGCCGACCCCTTTTGAGAAGAGGTCGGGGCGACCCATCTGAAGAGGTCGGTCGCTTTGTCTTTAATCAGCCCGGGTCGGCTAGCTCGACCCCGGGTATGAACAGTGCCCCTGCTTGAGCTCGATCTTTACTTTTTAGGGTCGTGTTTTCAGACTTCGACCTTTTGAAAAGTCGAGCTCGAGCATTTTGCCTTTGGGTTGATCTCCAGTTGAGGCTCCTTGGATGCGAAGCGTTTATCTTCCTTTTTAATTGTAGCGTGCGTTGCGCTTTTCTTGGAAACGTGCGAGGGTTTTAAAAGCTCATAAATATCCCTTCGCCGTTTCTTTTTTCCCTCTTTGCTACTTCATTTTTAAATTTCAAAGACTTGCTTTTAGTTTCTTCTTCTCCCTTTGCTTCGTCCTTCACTAAAATTGCTTCGTTCCATCCGTTTCTCTCACGCTTTGGGGTTTTTTCTGTTTTCTTCGGCTCGAGAGTTTTCGCTCATTGCTTCTTCCTTCGCGTTTGTCTCTTCTTCCTCGACAGGTTGGTATTTTCTTTTCCTTTCATGTCGCCTTTTCATACGTCTCCACCATACTGGTGCATGTGATTTTTACTACTTTTGTCTCTAAGAATCTTGACTTCCTTTGAAAAAGATTGTGTCTTTCCTTTCAACATTCTGTTTTCATAATTTTCTGAAAAAAGGCTTGCATTTTTGTGGTGATCTCTGCATTCTTTTGCTGCGACGTTGTGCCTGGTAGTTTTTGCTTTCTTAGGGTTTTATCGTTGTTTCTATTTCTTTTGTCCTTGCATGTCCTCGTCTTTGGGTTCACTATTTTAGTTTGAACTGTTGGTAAAGAAAAGATTGTAGCTTTTGATGATTTTGTTGGTAATGATGACTTTCTTGCTGCTTTATGTGGAGTGATGTTATTAGAGAAGGATTGTGTTTTAAGAGATGTTTAGAGGATAGACTGTCGATTTCTTTCTTTCCAGGTTCTTGCCTTGTTACTGCCTCCAAAGGGTGCCCCTGGACCTTGGTGTGAATCCTAGGGTTTCCCTTTTACTGCCGTATCTGACTCTTGATGTTCATATATTATTGTCCGAGTTATTTTCTTATTTGCCCGAGCTATTTGGTAGTAACCCATTTTTTCTTTTTCTTCCTGTAGGAATAGTTGACCTATGTCTTCTCGCAAAAACATTGTTGAGATGTCCACTAAGATCCCGGAGGGCATGTCTGACTGGCTAGACTCCATTGTCTTGATGTGTGTTACTATGGCTGACTCTGAGTATTGTGTGCGACTTAAGAGGCAACATAGGATTTGTAGTGAGAGGGACCAAGAGAAGAATTATGAGTTAGTGTCACCCAACCCTGAGGAGAGGGTTAGTTTTCCTTCTTTGACTCAAGAAGAACGTCCCTTTTTCTATGCTTATGACTATTTCTTTAGTCAATTGAATATTACCATTCCTTTTACCCCGTTTGAGACCGAGTTGTTGTGGTCCTGCAATGTAGCTCCTTTTCAGCTCCATCCGAATTCTTGCGGCTTCATAAAAATATTCCAATTGTTGTGTCAGGAACTGGATATCTGACCTACCCAAACTCTCTTCCTTCATCTTTTTGTGTTGACGAAGCCTGGGGTAGCAAAGAAGAAAGCCTCCTGGTTTTCTTTCCGAGCTACACAAGAAAAAAAAGTTTTCTCTATGTATGATGAGTCCTTTAGGGACTTTAAAAACTACTACTTCAAGGTTCGAGCTGTTGAGGGAGCTCGGCCCTTCTTTTTGGATGAAAATGATGAGCCTACCTTCCCTTTGTGCTAGCAGAAGAATGTAGTAGTAGCTAGGTACTCCTGGAAAAGTCTAGATGAGGTCGAGTAGGCCTTTGTAAATGTGTTAGAGGAAAATTGGGGAGAGCCTCCCCATCTTGACACGAAGAAGTTTTTAGGAAATCCTTCCCTTCTTCGTGCTGAACTGGGTAGTGGCTGACTTCTTTATGGTTTTACTTTGTGGTTGAATTTTTACCTCCATCTGTTTGTGACTTGTTTTCTTGGTTTCTTTCTTGTAGAGATGATGAAATCTATAGAGTCCATGAAACATTTTCTCTCGGCTAAGAAAGCAACAGCTGCCCAAAACATCTCGGCCAAGTATGCAGAGGGAGAGTCTTCTCAAGCTCCTCCAAAGAAACCAACGTCGGGTGCTTCTGGACCGAGGAAGGTTATTCCAACCCCTCAAGTCCGGATTGTCCCTTCTAACCCAGTTCGACCACCTTCTGATGCTGCCTCCTCTCCTACTGCTGGTCCTCCTCCTAACAAACAAAAGACTGTTGATCCTTATGACTTGGGTGCCCCTGACTTTAATGACGTGGGGTTTGTGGATAATCAAATTGCTCCTTTTGGTCGACTTCCAATGGATGATGTGTCCGTCCTTCATCATTTGAATTTCATCACTAGTAACAGTATTCGGATGGCCCATATGGGAGCAGCTCTATTCCGTACTGTTCAGGGTTCCCCAGTCCATGTGACGAAGGCTTTTCTTGAGGATGCCAAATTGGATATCTATAGGATAAAAGGGGTGAAGGATGAACTTGATGCCAGGGTGATTAAACTGGAGTTGGATTTGGAGAAGGAGAAGTCCCGGGCTATCAGGGCTGAGGCAGCTGCCAACTTGGCAGAGGAGATGAAAAAGAAACATAAGAAAAGTTATACCCGCACTTATGCCGAGGTGTTAGAGCTGAGGGGGAGACTTGATTCTGCCCATGCGGATTACGCCGATCTCCAGGGTCATCTTGTAGATACTGTGACGGGCGCTTACAAAAATTTAAAGGCACAGGTCCGAGTTCTTGCTCCTGAACTCAACCACACTCTCTTCAGCCTGGACAATGTGGTGGAAGATGGCAAGATAGTGCCTGCTCTTGATGATGAAGATGACGGGCCTCCTCCTGCACTGCCAGCCAAAGCTTCTACAGCCACGACTTCTTCAACCCCTTCTGCTGAGGTCAACATTCCCGAACCTGATTTTGATTGTCAAATTCTTAATCGGGAGGATAGGACTATGGATGCCACCCCTATGAACATTGTTCCTCCGCCTTCAGCCACGGATGCTACTACTAGGGAAACTTTGAACCCCTTATGATTTCTTTATTTTTTCTTTACAGCCCGACTTGTGGGCTTTTGAACTCTATTTTTTGTAACTTGTTTATGGTTTGGCTCTCGTGACTTTCAGTTGCTTCTATGCAACTTTATTTGGAAAAACAAAACATTTTTAAACTCTAAGGCTGCCTCTTAGGTGGTCTTTTGAGTCTTTAAATGTTTTTATTTTGATGGGTATATTTGACATATTTGTTTATGCCTTTGCAACTTTTTGTAGATCTTTGTAGAGTGTTGGTTATTCTGCTGTCTGACCTCTTTTTTATCAGATCTTGCTTTATTTGTCTTCTGGTTGGGTGAGATGACCCTTGGGACTAACTTGTTCAACAACTTTTTAGTGTTCTTGGTAGAACCTTTTTAGTTAGTCTTTGAAAAATTTTGATAGCCTTGTTGTGGAACCGTGGCTTTTTGGGCAAAGTTACGTCCCTTTTAACGCACGCTTTTAGATGGTCCGACGTCTCTTTGTCGGTTCGAGATGTAGCTTTCGTTGGTCCGACTTCTCTTGTTGGTCTGTAGCTTTCCATGGTCCGACTTCTCTTGTCGGTCCATGCTGTAGCTTTCGTTGGTCCGACTTCTCTTGTCGGTCCAAGTCAAGTTATTTTTAGTAGTTCATTTTTAGTCAGACCTCGTCAGGCCAATTATGGATTACTTTTTATAACTTCTTGCATTGATCTATTTTAATCACTTTCACCTTGCCTAACTTGTCATGATCGAGCGGTGAATTTGGTTTTCACATTGTCGACCTTGTCGTGATCGAGCGGTGAATTTGGTTTTCACCTTGCCGACCTTGTCGTGATCAGGTGGTGAATTTGGTTTTCACCTTGCCGACCTTGTCGTGATCGGGCGGTGAATTTTTGTGCTCAGATCAATGCGTCTTGGTAGGAAACTTTTTAGGGAATCTGAAAAACTTTATTCAATTAGAAAATAGGCATATAGACGAGAATATATACATATGAGTGCTTACCCTTAAATTGGCCAATGTTGTAAATCTTGGCTCGGCGCCTTATTAAAAAACCTTTTCAGGAAAAAGAGTGCACCTTGACCTAAGATCTTTATTACTTTCTAACTATAGTACCTTCTTAGATTACAGGCATGCCATGACCTTGGTAGCTCTCGTCCCTCGAGGTCGGACACCTTGTAGTAGCCTTTTCCCAATACCTCAACAACTCGATAAGGTCCTTTCCAGTTAGCTGCTAGCTTCCCCTCTCATGATCGACCTGCTCCGATGTTATTTCGGATTAGGATGAGATCGTTGTTGGCAAAGCTTTGCTGGATTACCCTCTGATTATACCTTGAAGTCATTCGATGTTTTAGCGCTTCCTCTCTAATCCGAGCTATTTCTCGAACCTCGGGTAGTAGGTCGAGCTCTTCCCTTTGATTTTGGGAGTTGGTTTCTTCATTGTAGAGTATTATTCTGGGGGATCCTTCCTCTATCTCCACTGGGATCATTGCCTCAATTCCGTAAGCAAGTCGGAACGAAGGGTGATTCTCTTGTGGTGGAGTGCGGAGTTGTCTGATATGCCCATAGGATTTGTGGAAGCTCTTCGGCCCAAGCTCCCTTTGCATCCTGTAGTCTCCATTTTAACCCAGCTAGTATGACTTTGTTGGTGGCTTCTGCCTGTCTGTTAGCTTGTGGGTGTTCTACGGATGTAAATTGGTGCTTTATTTTCAAGTCAACTACCAAGTTCCTGAAACCTGTATCAGTAAATTGAGTGCCATTATTGATGAGCAGATAATTTATACCCTTTTCGGCATTGTTTTTAGGTAGTTTTTAGTATATTTTAATTAAATTTTATTATATTTTTATTAGTTTTTTATTCAAAAATCACATTTTTGGACTTTAATATGAGTTTGTGTATTTTTCTGTGATTTCAGGTATTTTCTGGCTAAAATTGAGGGACCTGAGCAAAAATCTGATTCAGAGGCTGAAAAAGGACTGCAGATGCTGTTGGATTCTGACCCTCCTACACTCGAAGTGGATTTTTTGGAGCAACAGAAGCCCAATTGACGCGCTCTCAATTGCATTGGAAAGTAGACATCCTGGACTTTCTAGCAATATATAATAGTCTGTACTTTGTCTGAGATTTAATGGCCCAAACTGGCACTCAACGCCAGCCTAAAACTTCCTGGCGTAAAACGCCCAAACTGGCACCAGAATTGGAGTTAAACGCCCAAACTGGCACCCAAGCTGGCGTTTAACTCCAGAAACAGCCTATGCACAAAAAAGCTTCAATGCTCAGCCCAAGCACACACCAAGTGGGCCCCAAAAGTAGATTTCTGCACTATCTGCACTTAGTTACTCATTTTCTGTAAACCCTAGTTACTAGTTTAGTATAAAAACTACTTTTAGAGACTTATTTTACATCTTTTAATCGAACGCTATCAGAGACCATTGTTCACGTTTTGGAGGCTGGCCATTCGGCCATGCCTAGACCTTTTTCACTTATATATTTTCAACAGTGTAGTTTCTACACCTCATAGATTAAGGTGTGGAGCTCTGCTGTTCTTCATGAATTAATGCAATTACTATGCTTTTTCTCTTCAATTCACGCCTACTTCGTCTCCAGGATATACTCTCGTACTTAATTCAGTTAAGTCAGAATGAAGGGGTGACCCGTGACAATCACCCAATCTTCGTTACTCGCTTAGCCAAGATTCGTGTGCCTGACAACCACAAAGCGGTCTACATGATGTTCAACGTAGTCATTGGACGACAGTTGGAGTATATTTTCTTGGATATCTAATACACAGACCGAGTCCGTGAGATTAGTATCTTCGTGGTATAGGCTAGAACAATTGGCAGCAGTCCTAGGATCCGAAAAGTCTAAACCTTGTCTGTGGTATTCCGAGTAGGATCCAGGAAGGGATGACTGTGACGAGCTTCAAACTTGTAAATGTTGGGCGCAGTGACAGTGTACAAAAGGATCAATGGATCCTATTCTGACGCTAGAGGAAACCGGCAGATGATTAGCCATGCGGTAGCTGTACTTGGTATTTTTCATCCGAGATGAGAAATCCGATAGTTGATTAGCCGTGCAGAAACCGTAGAGGACCATTTTCACTGAGAGGATCTTACAGCTTGCCATGGAAGGGAGCACGCATGGTTGGAAGAAGGCAATAGGAAAGCAGAGATTCAGAAGCAACAAAGCATCTCCAAACGCTTATATGAAATTCCCACCAGTGAATTACATAAGTAACTTTATTTTATTTTATGTTTTATTTATCTTTTAGTTATCAAAACCTCATAACCAATTGAATTCGCCTGACTGAGATTTACAAAGATGACCATAGCTTGCTTCAAGCCGACAATCTCCGTGGGATCGACCCTTACTCACGTAAGGTTTATTACTTGGACGACCCAGTGCCCTTGCTGGTTAGTTGTCTGGAGATGTGAAAAGTGTGAATCACGATTTTCGTGCACTAAGTTTTTGGCACCGTTGCCGGGGATTGTTCGAGTTTGGATAAGTGACGGTTCATCTTGTTGCTTAGATTAGGTAATTTTATTTTATGTTTATGCTTTTTATTTTTATTTTTGAAAAAAATACAAAAAAATTTCTTTTAGTTTTCGAAAAATTCAAAAAAAAAAAGTGTGTTCTTCAGGATTTTTAAGAACGAATTCTAGAGTTTCATAAGATATGTTGAAGCCTGGCTGGCTGTTAAGCCATGTCTAATCTTTTGGACTGAGGCTTCCACTTCTCATTGACATGCTTGTATGTTTTATGCTAAAGCTTGGCTGGTTTTTTGGCCATGTCTAATCTTTTGGACCGAAGTTTTCACTTAAAGCTTGGCTGGCCATTTGGCCATGTCTAATCTTTTGGATCGAAACTTTAGACTAACATTGCATGATTCCTGGAATTCTTATTAAAAATTTTGTATCCTTTTGTTTTCTTTTTCCAAAATAATTTTTGAAAAATTACAAAAAATTTTTAATAAAACCATAAAAACCAAAAATATTTTGTGTTTCTTGTTTGAGTCTTGTGTCAAATTTTAAGTTTGGTATCAACTGCATGTTTTAACTTTTCTCAAAATTTTTGAAAACTCATGCATTATGTTCTTCATGATCTTCAAATTATTCTTGATAATTTTCATTGTTTGATCTTTAATTTTTCTTGTTTAGTGTTTTTTCTTGTTTCTCATATGCATTCTTGAATTATTAGTGTCTAAACATTAAAAATTTTTAAGTTTGGTGTCTTGCATGTGTTTCTTTCCTTAAAAATTTTCAAAAACATGTTCATGATGTTCATCATGATCTTCAAAGAGTTCTTGGTGTTCATCATGACATTCAAAGTGTTCATGCATGCATTTTTTTGTTTTGATCTTAAATTCTTATGTCTTGTGTCTTTTTGATGTTTTTCTCTCTCATTAAAAATTCAAAAATAAAAAAATATCTTTCCCTTATTTCACTAATAAATTTCGAAATTTTGAGTTGATTTAGTCATAAAGTTTTAAATTTCAGTTGTTTCTTGTTAGTCAAGTCAAAATTTCAATTTAGGAATTTTATCTTTTCAAATCTTTTTCAAAAATCAAATCGTTTTCATTTTTCTTCTTAATATTTTCGAAAAATTTTAAAATTGATTTTCAAAATCTTTTTCTTAATTTTATTTCATATTTTCGAAATTAGTGCTAACATTTAATGTTTTGAGTCAAAATATTTTCAAGTTGTTACTTGCCTATTAAGAAAGGATCAATCTTTAAATTTTAGAATCATATCTTTTAGTTTCTTGTTAGTCAAGTAATCAACTTTAATTTCAAAAATCAAATCTTTTTCAAAATGAATTTCAATCATATCTTTTTCAAAATTTAAATTCAAAATCCTTTTCTAACTTCCTACCTTTTCAAAATTGATTTTCAAATCTTTTTCAATTAACTACTTGACTTTTTGTTTGTTTTACTATTTCTTATCTTTTTCAAAACCACTTAACTACTTTTCTCTCTCTAATTTTTGAAAACCACTAACATTTTTTCAAAATTCCTTTTAATTAACTAATTGTTTTAAATTTAAATTTAATTTTATTTCTCTTCTTAATTTTCGAAATATAACTAATAATTAAAATAAAAACAAAAAACAAAAATATTTTTATCTTATTTTAATTAATATTCAAATACTCTCTCTCTCATCTCTTTCTATTTATTTAATTATTTACTAACACCTCTCTTCTTCTTAAAAATTCGAACCCTCTCTCTCTCTGTGTTCGAATTCATCTTCTTCTCCCTTCTTCATTCTATCTCTTCTATTCTTCTACTTACATAAAAGAATCTCTATACTGTGACGTAGAGGATTTCTCTTCTTTTCTGTTCTCTTCTTTTTCATATGAGCAGAAATAAGGATAAAGACATTCTTTTTGAAGCTGATCCTGAACCTGAAAGGACTCTGAAGAGGAAGCTAAGAGAAGCTAAAGCACAAAACTCTGGAGAGGACCTAACAGAAATTTTCGAAAAAGAAGTAGAGATGGCAGCCGAAAATAACAACAATGGTGGAGATGCAAGGAAGGTACTTGGTGACTTTACTACACCAACTTCTAACTTCTATGGAAGAAGCATCTCAATTCCTGCAATTGGAGCAAACAACTTTGAGCTTAAGCCTCAATTAGTTTCTCTAATGCAGCAAAATTGCAAGTTTCATAGACTTCCATTGGAAGATCCTCATCAGTTTTTAGCTGAATTCTTGCAAATCTGTGACACTGTTAAGACCAATGGGGTTAATCTTGAGGTCTACAGACTTATGCTTTTCCCCTTTACTGTAAGAGATAGAGCTAGGATATGGTTGGACTCACAACCTAAAGAAAGCCTGAACTCTTGGGAAAAGTTGGTCAATGCTTTCTTGGCCAAATTCTTTCCACCTCTAAAGTTGAGCAAGCTTAGAGTGGAAGTCCAAACCTTCAGATAGAAGGAAGGTGAATCCCTCTATGAAACTTGGGAAAGATATAAGCAATTGATCAGAAGGTGTCCTTCTAACATGCTTTCAGAATGGAGCATCTTATGTATATTCTATGATGGTCTGTCTGAATTGTCCAAGATGTCATTGGACCACTCTGCTGGTGGATCTCTTCATCTGAAGAAAACGCCTGCAGAAGCCCAGGAACTCATTGAGATGGTTGCAAATAATCAGTTCATGTACACTTCTGAAAGAAATCCTGTGAATAATGGGACAACTCAAAAGAAAGGAGTTCTTGAGATTGATACTCTGAATGTCATATTGACTCAGAATAAAATATTGACTCAACAAGTCAACATGATTTCTCAGAGTTTGACTGAAATGCAAGTTGTATCAGGCAGTACTAAAGAAGCCTCCCCTGAAGGAGAAGCTTATGACCCTGAGAATCCTGCAACAGAAGAGGTGAATTACATGGGAGAATCCTATAGAAACACCTATAATCCTTCATGCAGGAATCATCTAAATTTCTCATGGAAGGATCAACAGAAGACTAATCAAGGCTTCAATAATAATGGTAGGAGAAATAGGTTTGGCAATAGCAAACCTTTTCCATCATCCTCTGAGCAACAGACAGAGAATTCTAAGCAGAGCCTCTCTGACTTAGCAACCATAGTCTCTGATCTATCTAAGACCACTCTTAGTTTCATGACTGAAACAAGGTCCTCCATCAGAAATTTGGAGGCACAAGTGGGTCAGCTGAGTAAAAGAGTTACTGAAATCCCTCCTAGTACTTTACCAAGCAATACAGAAAAAAATCTAAAAAGAGAGTGCAAGGCCATCAATATACCCCATACGGTAGAGAGAGTCAAAAGGCAATAATTTCCAATGAGGAAGACCTCAATGGACGTCCACTGGCCACTAAGGAGTTCCCTAATGAGGAACCAAAGGAATCTGAGGCTCATACAGAGACCATAGAGATTCCACTGAACTTACTGTTGCCATTCAAGAGCTCTGATGAGTATTCTTCCTCTGAAGAGGATGAAGATGTTATTGAAGAGCAAGTTGCTCAGTATCTAGGAGCAATCATGAAGCTGAATGCCAAGTTATTTGGTAATGAGACTTGGGAGGATGAACCTCCATTGCTCATCAATGAACTGAATGCTTTAGGGCAACTGAAATTACCTCAGAAGAAACCGGATCCCGGAAAGTTCTTAATACCTTGTACCATAGGTACCATGTCCTTTAAGAAGGCTCTGTGTGACCTGGGATTAGGTATAAACCTCATGCCACTCTCTGTAATGGAGAAACTAGGGATATTTGAGGTACAAGCTGCTAAATTCTCACTAGAATTGGCAGACAAATCAAGAAAACAGGCTTATAGAGTTGTAGAGGATGTCTTAGTAAAGGTTGAAGGCCTGTACGTCCCTGCTGACTTCATAATCCTAGACACTGGAAAGGAAGAGGATGAATCCATTATCCTTGGAAGACCCTTCCTAGCCACAGCAAAAGCTGTGATTGATATGGAAAGAACAGAGTTAGTTCTTCAATTAAATGAGGACTACCTTGTGTTTAAGGCTCAAGGATCTTCTTCTGTAACCATGGAGAGGAAGCATGAGAAGCTTCTCTCAATACAGAGTCAAACAGAGCCCCACACTCAACTTCTAAGTTTGGTGTTGGGAGGCCACCATTAAGCTCTGAGTCTCTGTGAAGCTCTCTAAGAGCTCATTGTCAAGCTATTGACATTAAAGAAGCGCTTATTGGGAGGCAACCCAATGTTATCTAATTATATTTATTTATTTTCCATTGTTATTTTATATTTTCTTAGGTTGATGATCATGTGAAGTCACAAAAATAACTGCAAAATTAAAAGCGGAATCAAAAATAGCACACTCTGGAGGACAGGCTTTCTGGCGTTTAAACGCCAGTAAGGATAGCAGAATGGGCGTTTAACGCCAGAAAAGGGTGTCTGGCTGGCGTTAAACGCCAGAAAGGGGCAGTAGACTAGCGTTTAACGCCAGGAAAGGTAGCAAGGCTAGCGTTTAACGCTAGAATTGGCACACAGAGGGCGTTTAAATGCCAGAAAGGTGCAGGGAGCAGAATTCCTTGACACCTTGGAGTTCATCCAACGCTCTATCATTCCTACTAGTAACCAGTCTGAAGTTACCGTGGACCGGCCTATCATGATCCATAATATCATGATTGGAGAGGAAGTAGAAGTTCATGAGATCATATCTCTAGAACTATACAAGGTGGCTGACAAGTCTTCTACTTTGGCAAGGTTAGCCCTCTCTCATCTCATCTGTAACCTATGCAATTCAGTTGGAATTGTCATAGAGGAAGACACCCTCATTGAAGAGGACAAGCCCATCACTAAGAAAAGGATGGAGCAAACAAGAGAGCCCACTCATGGACCTCAACAAGAGCATGAGGAAGTTCCTCATCAAGAAATCTCTGAGATACCTCAGGGGATGCATTTTTCTCCACAGAACTATTGGAAGCAAATCAACACCTCTTTAGGAGAATTAAGTTCCAACATGGAGCAACTAAGAGTGGAGCACCAAGAGCACTCCATCATCCTCCATGAAATAAGAGAGAACCAAAAGGCCATGAGAGAGGAGCAACAAAGGCAAGGAAGAGACATAGAGGAGCTCAAGCACTCCATAAGATCTTCAAGAGGAAGAACTAGCCGCCATCACTAAGGTGGACCTGTTCTTTAATTTCCTTGTTCTTATTTTCCTGTTTTTCGATTCCTATGCTTTATGTTTTATCTATGTTTGTGTCTTTATTACATGATCATTAGTGTTTAGTGTCTATGTCTTAAAGCTATGAATGTCCTATGAATCCTTCACCTTTCTTAAATGAAAAATGTTTTCTGAAAAAAGAAAAAGAAGTACATGAATTTCGAATTACATCTTGAAAATAATCTAATTATTTTGATGTGGTGGCAATACTTTTTGTTTTCTGAATGAATACTTGAACAATGCATATTTTTGATATTGTTGTTTATGAATGTTAAAATTGTTGGCTCTTGAAAGAATAATGAAAAAAGAGAAATGTTATTGATAATCTAAAAAATCATAAAATTGATTCTTGAACCAAGAAAAAGCAGTGAAAAGCTTGCAGAAAAAAATGAGCTGAAAAAAAAGAAAAAAAAGAAAGAAAAAGAAAAAGCAAGCAGAAAAAGCCAATAGCTCTTTAAACCAAAAGGCAAGGGTAAAAAGGATCAAAGGCTTTGGGCATTAATGGATAAGAGGGCCCAAAGGAATAAAATCCTGGCCTAAGCGGCTAAACCAAGTTGTCCCTAACCATGTGCTTGTGGCGTGAAAGTGTCAAGTGAAAAGCTTGAGACTGAGCGGTTAAAGTCATGGTCCAAAGCAAAAAGAGTGTGCTTAAGAGCTCTGGGCACCTCTAACTGGGGACTTTAGCAAAGCTGAGTCACAATCTGAAAAGGTTCACCCAGTTATGTGTCTGTGGCATTTATGTATCCGGTGGTAATACTGGAAAACAAAATGCTTAGGGTCACAGCCAAGACTCATAAAGTAGCTGTGTTCAAGAATCAACATACTGAAATAGGAGAATCAATAACACTATCTGAATTCTGAGTTCCTATAGATGCCAATCATTCTGAACTTCAAAGGATAAAGTGAGATGCCAAAACTATTCAGAAACAAAAAGCTACTAGCCCCGCTCATCTAATTGGAAATGAGCTTCATTGATATGTGGAATTTATTGTATCTTCTCTTTTTTAATCCTATTTTGTTTTTAGTTGCTTGGGGACAAGCAACAATTTAAGTTTGGTGTTGTGATGAGCGGATAATTTATACCCTTTTTGACATTGTTTTTAGGTAGTTTTAGTATGTTTTAATTACTTTTTATTATATTTTTATTAGTTTTTATTCAAAAATCACATTTTTGGACTTTACTATGAGTTTGTGTGTTTTTCTCAGCCCAAGTACACACCAAGTGGGCCCTAGAAGTGGATTTCTGTACTATCTGCACTTAGTTACTCATTTTCTGTAAACCCTAGTTACTAGTTTAGTATAAAAACTACTTTTAGAGACTTATTTTACATCTTTAAATTGAACGCTATCAGAGACCATTGTTCACGTTTTGGAGGCTGGACATTCGCCCATGCCTAGACCTTTTTCACTTATGTATTTTCAACGGTGGAGTTTCTACATCCCATAGATTAAGGTGTGGAGCTCTGCTGTTCTTCATGAATTAATGCAATTACTATTATTTTTCTATTTAATTCACGCCTACTTCTTCGCCAAGATATACTCTCGTACTTAATTTAGTTAAGTCAGAATGAAAGGGTGACCCGTGACAATCACCCAATCTTCGTTACTCGCTTAGCCAAGATCCGCATGCCTGACAACCACAAAGCGGTCTACATGATGTTCAACGTAGTCATTGGACGACAGCCGGAGTATATTCTCTTGGATATCTAATACACGGAACGAGTCCTTGAGATTAGCATCTTCGTGGTATAGGCTAGAACAATTGGCAGCATTCCTGGGATCCAAAAAGTCTAAACCTTGTCTGTGGTATTTCGAGTAGGATTTGGAAAGGGATGACTGTGACGAACTTCAAACCTGCGAATGTTGGGGGCAGTGACAGTGTGCAAAAGGATCAATGGATCCTATTCCAACGCTAGCAGGAACCGACAGATGATTAGCCATGCGGTAGCTGTACCTGGTATTTTTCATCCAAGACGAGAAATTCGACAGTTGATTAGCCGTGCAGAAACCGTAGAGGACCATTTTCACTAAGAGGATCTTACAGCTTACCATGGAAGGGAGCACGCATGGTTGGAAGAAGGCAATAGGAAAGCAGAGATTTAGAAGCAACAAAGCATCTCCAAACGCTTATCTGAAATTCCCACCAGTGAATTACATAAGTAACTTTATTTTATTTTATGTTTTATTTATCTTTTAGTTATCAAAACCTCATAACCAATTGAATTCGCCTGACTGAGATTTACAAGGATGACCATAGCTTGCTTCAAGCCGACAATCTCCGTGGGATCGACCCTTACTCACGTAAGGTTTATTACTTGGACGACCCAGTGTACTTGCTGGTTAGTTGTGCAGAGATGTGAAAAGTGTGAATCACGATTTTTGTGCACCAATTATCTGTGGTGATGGAGTAAGGGACTCCAAACCTTTTAATAATATTCCTGTATAGAAATTTCCGACTTCTTTGAGCAGTGGCACTGGCTAGGGACTCTGCCTCAATCCATTTTGTGAAATAGTCCACCCCTACAATGAGGAATTTGACTTGTCCCGGTCCTTGGGAAAAGGGTCCGAGGAGGTCTAGCCCCCATTTTGCGAATGGCCAGGGTGACGTTACACTGATGAGCTCTTCTGGTGGGGCGACGTGGAAGTTAGCATGCTTCTGACATGGTGGGTATATTTTAACGAATTCTGTCGCTTCTTTTTGTAAGGTTGGCCAGAAGAATCCAGCTCGTAGTACCTTTTTGGAAAGAGCTCGTGCCCCAAGTGGTTGCCACACATGCTATTGTGTACTTCTTCCAGGACTTCCCTTCTGTTGGAGGTCGGTACGCATTTTAGGAGGGGTGTTGAGATCCCTCTTCTATATAAGATGTTGCCTACTATGGTGTAGTACTGTGCTTCTCGTATCAACCTCTTTTGCCTCCTTATCTGTAGGGAGTGCCTCTGTCTTGAGGTAGTTGATTATGGGGGTCATCCACACTTGATCCTGACTAGATATGGTTAGGACCTTTTCTTCCTCTGTAATTGATAGGCTTTGCAGTATTTCCTGGATGAGGCTTCTATTGTTGCTCCCTGGTTTGGTGCTGGCTAGTTTTGAGAGTGCATCAGCTCGAGTATTCTGTTCCCGAGGTATATGTTGGATCTCATATTTCCTAAGCTATTCTCTGGTCTTATCCAGATATTTTTTCATGGTGGGATTCTTGGCCTGGTAATTCCCTTCTATTTGCGAGGTAACTATTTATGAATCACTGAAGATGGTGAGCTTTTGAACTCCTACCTCCTTAGCCAGCCTCAAACCAGCCAGTAATGCTTCGTATTCGACTTGATTATTTGAAGCAGGGAAGTCGAATTTTAATGAGAGTTCGACTTGGGTTCCCTGATCGCTTTCTATTATCACGCCTGCGCCACTCCCAGTTTTGTTCGAAGAGCCGTCCACGTAGAGATTCCATTTTATGGGATTTCCCGGGGTATCAGTGTACTCGGCAATGAAGTCGGCAAGATACTGTGATTTGATGGCTGTCCGAGTTTCATATAGAAGATCGAATTCAGACAACTCGACTGCCCACTGTAGGATTCTTCCAGCTAAGTCTGTCTTCTGTAGGATGCTTTTTATGGGTTGGTTGGTCCGAACCTTGATAGTGTGCGCTTGAAAGTACGGGCGGAGTCGGCGAGAAGTGAGTATGAGTGCATAGGCGAACTTTTCTATCTTTTGATAGTTCAGTTCGGCCCCTTGTAAAGCTTTGCTAATGAAGTAGATGGGTTGTTGTCTACTTTCGTCTTCTCTAACTAGTGCTGAGGCTATTGCCCGATTTTCTACTGCGAGGTATAATATGAGTGCTTCTCTTTCCCGTGGTCGGGTAAGGCTGGGTGGTTGCCCCAAGAATTTTTTAAAATCTTTGACGCAGGTCAGACTTTTCATGTTGAGTATTGCCTGACATTTATCTGGGTTCACCTCAATTCCTCTTTGTGTGAGCATGAAGCCCAAGAATTTGCCAGCTTCTACTGCAAAGGTGCATTTTGCAGGGTTAAGTCGCATGCCATGCTTTCTGATGGTGTCGAACACTTTGGTAAGGTCGGGTAACAAGGATTCCTCACTTTGTGTTTTCACCAGCATATCGTCTACGTAAACCTTCATTAGTTTCCCAATGTGGTCTGCAAAGACTTTGTTCATCAATCTTTGGTAGGTAGCTCATGTGTTTTTGAGCCCAAATGGCATGACGATATAGCAGTAATTTGCTTTTGGGGTTAGGGATGAGGTCTTTTCTTGGTCGGGTGGATACATCAAGATTTGATTGTATCCCGAATAAGCATCCATGAAGGAGAGGTACTTGTATCCGAAAAATGCATCCACTAGAGCGTCTATACTAGGAAGTGGGTAGGGATCTTTTGGGCAGGCTTTGTTATGGTCGGTGTAGTCAGTGCATATCCGCTACTTCCCATTTGACTTTTTTACCAAGATAACGTTGGCTAGACATAGTGGGTATGTTACTAATAAACCACTATTTTATGGTTTATATTGTGCTTAATTGTATGGTTTTATCAATTCTTTACCCACTTATTCATATGATTGGCATGCATTTATATTTCCTTCCTAAAATTATTACATGATTGAATATTTGCTTCCTAAAGACTTTTAATTATGTATTTTAATTCTCCTTCATTCCATTAGATGCCGTGATCTGTGTGTTAAGTGTTTCAGGCTTTATAGGGCATGAATGACTTGGAGATTAGAAAGGAAGCTTGCAAAAATGGAAGGAACACAAGAAATTGAGGAGATGATCAGCGAGAAGTGACGCGGACACATGGCTCACGCGACCGCGCGACATAGAGGAAATCGCAGTGACGCGGACGCATGGCTCACGCGACCGCGCGGATTGGAACTGCACAAGTGACGCGGAGGCGTGGACGACGCGCACGCATGGCAAGGCAAATCGCCGAATGACGCGTCCGCATGAATGACGCGATCGCGTGACATGCGCGATCTGCAGAATCTGCAGAATTCGTTGGGGGCAATTTTGGGCCCTATTTTGACCCAATTTTCGGCCCAAAAAAGTAGACTAGAGCCAAGGAACATGGAGAAACGAAGGACAACAATTCATTTCAGAGAATTCTCAGTTTTAGATATAGTTTTTACTCCTCCTCTAGGTTTTCTCTCTGCACATTCATAGTTCTTAGGATTGTATTTTTATTGCTTTTCGCATTGGGATATTGAGAAGAGTTATTACCTCCGTCAAGACTTCGTCATTCTCGTTTGTTTTTTTTACCTGTCTCTTACTCTTCCATGTTCTTTATTTACTCAGAATTATCATTGGATTATTTTTTAGAATTTATTAATACAAGAACTATTTTTATTTTTAATTGATTCCTTTGATTATTATTCATCATGTCTTTCAATATTTCCTTTTCTTATTTCATGGATTTTACAAACATAATGAGCGAGTAGTTCCATAACTTGATTGGGAGATGATTGAAAGGGAACCTTGAGTTGGATTACTCAAGAGAAAAATTGTAATTAGGTTTATTGTTGGTTTGTTCTCTAATCACTGACACTAATCATTCCCAAGGGGGAGGATTAGGATTTGTGACTAGAAATAGCTTTCCAACTTGCTTGACCTTCCTCTACCTAGTAAGGGATAACTAAGCAGAGCAGCCTTCAATTATCAATTAATCTTGAGAGTACTTCAACAAGAATAGGGCTTCCAACTAATCTACTCCCAGTCAAGGTTTTTATTTAAAATTACATAAATTCTCCAATTTAATTTCCCGTTATTCAACTCAAACCATTTTTGAAAATATCTGATTAATAAAATAGCACATCTCTCTGCAACTCGTTGGGAGATGACCTGAGACTCATACTCCCAGTATTTTAATCTAAATTTTGTGACAACCCTTCTAAATTGATTAGCGGATTTCTGGTTGGTTAAGAACTGTACTTGCAACGTATCTCTTCTAATAATTTCTTAACTCGCCAATTTTTTTCACGACAATTTTTGGCGCCATTGCCGGGGAGTTGCAATAGAGTGCTAAAGTTATTAATTGGAATTTATTTATTTGCATTTTATTTTATTTTGCTACTATGAGCTTCATGTTTCTTTCGTTAAATGACGCGTTCACTTCCTGATCCAAGCTTGCCAGTATTCGATCCTGAGATTGAAAGAACTATTTCACAAATAAGGCAAGCTCGGCGTCGGTTAGTCCTCTCTGAGGGCGAATTTAAAACATCACTTGAGGAAGAATCAGGCTCCCTTTCTGCTGATTCGGTTTATTTACGTGCAGGTGACATGGCAGCACCTAGGAGAATTACTATCCAGGAGGCTGGAGCCCCTGATTTTTCAATGCAACCATTTCAAGCGCATCACCCAGCGGTGGCTACAGACTTTGAAATAAAAACAGCACTGCTCATTTTGATACCCAAGTTTCATGGCTTACCTGCTCAAAAGCCTATCAAGCACCTTAGAGACTTCCAAGCAGCCTGTTCTACTGTCAGGCGTGATGGTGCAGATGAAACTTTAATTTTGTTAAAAGCCTTCCCATTCTCTCTTGAGGGAAAGGTGAGAGAGTGGTACTACACTCAACCCGCAGCAACTGTATCCGACTGGGATACACTTAGAAGAGAATTTTTGGAAAAATTTTTTCCAGCTGAAGTTACTGATAAACTGAGGAAAGACATTTCCATGATTGTTCAGGACGACTCCGAAACTCTCTATAAATATTGAGAGCGCTTCAACAATCTTCTGGAAGCTTGCCCCCACCATATGATTGACAAGATAGTGTTGCTCGGCTACGTAACACAGGGCATGAGGCCCCAAGATAAGACTACATTGGAAAGTGCTAGCAATGGGTCTATGAAAAAGTACAAGACCACTGATGAGGCATGGCAATTGATCAGCGACTTAGCTGAATCTACAAGGAATCACAGACAGAAACAAGGCCGGTCAAAAGCTATTGCAGAGGTATCTTCTAGCAAGGAGACTACTGCTCTGGCTCAGAGGATAAGTGAAATGACCACCTTACTGAAGCAGATGCAGTTGAGTCAACAACAAGCGCATCAAAGCCAACAGCTAGTCCCACAGAGAGTGTGCGGAATATGTGCTGATTACAGCCATTATACTGATGAATGCCCGCAACTCCAATAGGAAGACAACACCGTGGCAGCCACTCATAACTTCTATGACCGCCCCAACCAAGGGTACAATCAAGGTGGCAGTTACAACCATGGATGGCAGGACAATTCCAACCAAGGTTGGAGAGATAATTCTAACCAGAATTGGAGGGACAATAATAACAGAGGAGGCAGAGACAATCAAGGATATCAAAGGTGGAATAATAACAACAACAGGCAGCAGAACCAGAACCAGCCTTACAGAGCACCTCACCTGAGGCAGTCCCAAGGGCCACAGCACAACCAACAACAAGTTCCACAGATCACTCAATCTAATTCCTCTCCGAGTGAAGAGGCCATTCAATCCATTGCACAAGGACAAAGGAACATGGAAAGTTTACTTAATGGCCTAACATCCGCCATACAAGCTCTCATCTCTCAGCTGGCACCACCCAATACTTCAACCACTCAACAGGCAAACTCCAGTGGAATTCCTTCTCAACCCTTGGTGGAATCAATGCCATCACCCTAAGGTCCAGAACTACACTGCAAGAGAGGAATCAGAAGGAACCAAACCCACCAGAACACACCTCAGCTGAAGAGGTAGTGAGAGTAGAAGATGTTGAAGAGGAAGAGGACATACATGACATGGCTGAAGAAGAAGCTCAATCACAGGAAGAAGCACCAGAGGATGCTGAAGCTGTGAAGGACGCCATTCCTATTCCATTTCCACAAATTGCAAGGAAGGCCAGGAAGCAGTTGGAACCCGACCCCAAAATGGTAGAGATATTCAAAAAGGTTGAGGTAACTGTTCCCCTTTTTGATGTTATTCAGCAGGTACCTAAGTACGCAAAGTTTCTAAAAGATTTATGTATACATAAAGACAAAATTTATGAATTAGAAACTATTCCTTTAGGTAGTTCTATATTTGCTTTAATGGGAGGTATACCTGAAAAGTGTAGTGATCCAGGTCCATGTATAGTTAATCGTATTATTGGTGGTGTGATATTTTTTGACTGCATGTGTGATTTAGGAGCATGTGTTAGTATAATGCCTTTGTTCATATATGATACCTTGAGGCTCCCTCCCTTAAAAAGGTCGGCAGCTCATTTTGTGTTAGCAGATAAAAGCATTATTACGGTAGTTAGAATAGCTGAAGATGTATTAGTGGGCATTAAGGGGCTCACATTTCCCATTGACTTTTATATCCTGGAGATGCCCCAAAATGACTCAGAGAAGCCATCATCAATCCTACTAGGAAGACCATTCCTGAAGACCTCAAAGTTCAAATTAGATGCTTTTTCAGGAACATACTCTTTTGAAATAGATGGCCGAGTAGTAATATTCAATCTGAATGGAGCTATGAAGCATCCTCCAGAGGATCATTCTATCCTCCAGTGTGACATCATAGATAAAACCATGGCTGAAATTCACCAGGAGGAATTTGAAGAGAAGTACATAGGACAAGGTCTGAGTGTGGGGACACTTTCTGAGGACAATGACAGTGCTTTACCATTGCTACCAGCTCCAGACAACCCAGAGCCTAACCATGAGCAGAAGTTAGAATTGAAACCCCTCCCTCCACACCTCAAATATGCTTACCTTGAGGACAAGTAGAAGTTTCCAGTTATCAATGCAATGGAACTCACTTCTCAACAAGAAGAGCAGCTACTTAGTGTATTGAGGAGGCACAAGAAGGCAATTGGTTGGAGTTTGACAGACATAATAGGCATCAACCCTCAGGTCTGTGAGCACATAATATTTTTAGAAGAGGGAGCAAGACCTGTCCGTCAACCCCAGAGAAGACTAAACCCCACTATCTTAGAGGATGTTAAGAAGGAAGTGACCAGACTACTGGAGGCAGATATCATCTACCCCATTTCAGACAGTGAATGGGTAAGCCCAGTACAAGTGGTGCCCAAGAAGTCTAGAGTCACTACAATGAAGAATGAGCATGGAGAGCTCATGGCAACCAGAGTTCAGAACGCTTGGAGGGTCTGCATTGACTACAGACACCTAAACCAGGCCACTCGTAAGGATCACTATCCTCTTTCATTCATTGATCAAATGCTGGATCGTCTGTCAGGTAAATCATATTATTGCTTTTTAGATGGTTACACAGGTTATTTCCAGATTCATAGAGCTCCTGAAGATCAGGAAAAGACTACTTTTACATGTCCTTTTGGGACTTATGCTTATAAGAGAATGCCCTTTGGCTTGTGCAATGCACCAGCTACTTTCTAAAGGTGCATGATGAGTCTTTTCTCTGATCTTATTGAGGACTGTATGGAGGTTTTTATGGATGACTTTAGTGTATATGGTGATTCCTTCAATCTTTGCTTGGATAGTTTATCTAGAGTGTTAGATAGATGTGTCAGTACAAACCTTGTATTGAATTTTGAAAAATGTCACTTTATGGTTAAACAAGGGATTGTACTAGGACATGTTGTGTCTAACACTGGCATTTCTGTAGATCCAGCAAAGGTGGATATTATTTCTAGTTTACCTTACCCCTCCTCTGTGAGGGAAGTTCGTTCGTTTCTTGGCCATGCAGGTTTTTACAGGAGATTCATTAAGGACTTTAGTAAAGTAGCTCTTCTCTTATCTAGACTACTGCAGAAAGATATTGAGTTCGAGTTCAGTGAGGATTGCAAACAAGCATTTGATAAGCTGAAGACCGCCCTGACTCAAGCTCCAATTGTGAGAGGACCAGACTGGAGCCAGCCATTTGAAATAATGTGCGATGCCTCCAACCATGCAGTAGGTGCAGCACTGGCTCAGCGTGAAGGTAAGGACCCCTTTGTAATTGCTTATGCGTCTAAAACTTTAGATGCCTCTCAGTCTAATTATACTACTACTGAGAAAGAGCTTCTTGCTATTGTTTTTGCTCTGGATAAATTTCGAGCCTATTTACTTGGTACAAAAGTAGTAGTGTACTCAGACCACGCAGCTCTAAAGTATTTATTAGCTAAAAAGGAATCCAAACCAAGGCTTATACGTTGGATACTGCTACTACAAGAATTTGATTTAGAAATTAAGGATAGGAGTGGTAACCAGAATCTAGTGGCAGACCACTTGAGTCGCCTTGAGCACATTAAGCATGACTCCACTCCTATAGCTAATAATTTTCCATTTGATAACCTGCAAGCAGTATCTGAGGTAGTCCCTTGGTATGCACCTGTAGCTAATTATCTAGTTAGCCGCACTTTTCCTCCAAACTTTACTAAGCATCAAAGAGACAAGCTGAAAAGTGAGTCTAAATATTATATATGGGATGACCCATATTTATGGAGATGTGGCGCTGACCAGGTAATTAGACGGTGTGTGCCTCAATCAGAATTCCAATCCATTTTAGAGGCCTGCCACTCATCTGAGAGTGGAGGACACTTTGGCCCTCAAAGAACAGCTAGAAAAATCTTAGACTGTGGATTCTGGTGGCCTACTCTTTTTAGAGACGCTGCTGAATTTTGCAAATCTTGTTTCCCATGCCAAAAATTTGGTAATATATCCAAGAAGGATGAGATGCCTCAACAAATTATGCTTTTCTGTGAAGTTTTTAATGTTTGGGGCATTGACTTCATGGGTCCATTTCCAAATTCTAATGGTCATTTTTATATATTGTTAGCTGTGGATTACGTTTCCAAATGGGTGGAAGCAATTCCTACCCGCACTGATGATGCTAACACTGTTGTTTCCTTTGTTAGAAACCACATTATTTGTCGCTTTGGATCCCCACGAGCAATCGTGAGCGATCAAGGCACCCATTTTTGTAACAGGAAACTAACAGGCTTACTGAAGAAGCATGGGATAATTCATAAAGTTGCAACAGCCTACCATCCTCAGACTAATGGGCAAGCCGAGGTGTCAAACAGAGAGATAAAGCGTATATTACAGAAGATAGTCAAACCTCATAAGAGAGA
Source organism: Arachis hypogaea (assembly GCF_003086295.3). Taxonomy (NCBI): domain Eukaryota; kingdom Viridiplantae; phylum Streptophyta; class Magnoliopsida; order Fabales; family Fabaceae; genus Arachis; species Arachis hypogaea. The sequence continues at coordinate 113,097,367 of NC_092051.1, read as the reverse complement.
CTGGAGCACCAGGCTACAAGATGCACTTTGGGCATACAGAACAGCATACAAGACACCCATTAGGATGAGTCCCTTTCGCTTAGTTTATGGAAAAGCCTGTCATCTCCCAGTTGAAGTAGAGCACAAAGCCTTTTGGGCAATAAAAGAGTGCAACATGGGATTTGAAACAGCCGGAGCTGAAAGGAAGTTGCAACTGCAAGAATTAGAAAGCCTTCGCCTGGAAGCTTATGAGAACTCGAGGATGTACAAGGAAAAGATGAAGGCTGTACATGATAAGCACATCAAGAGGAGAGAGTTTCAACCTGGGGACTTAGTCCTCATTTATAAATCTCGACTGAGGCTCATGCCAGGCAAGTTGAGATCAAGATGGGAAGGTCCATAAAGAGTAGAGAAGGCCGAGCCATACAGAGTTTTTCACCTAAGTCACCCTTCAAGCTCTGAACTCATCAAAGTTAATGGACATCGTTTGAAGCTCTACCATGGCGAGAAGATGAAGAAAAACAAGGAGCTCGAGATCTTCCTCTTGGAGGATCCACACATAGCCGAAGACTGAGCTAGTGGACCGTCCAACTTACGGACGTTAAACCGAAGTGCTAGGCGGGAGACAACCCACTATGGTATGATCGTTCTTTTCTTTATTCGTAATTTTCTTTTTCCATAACTCTTTTCCTTATTCGCACATTTAGCTTGCATCTGCATTTGCATATTTTTATTTAAAAAAAAAATTTTCACGCGACGCGACCGCATCAATGACGCGTCCGCGTCGTAGGTGGCTCAGAAAGAATAAGAAAGCGAATAGAAAGTCACGCGAGAGCATGGCTGGAGGCGTGCCTTTGGCACAAATCGCCCCACGCGACCGTGTGCCCCACGCATCCGCGTCATGTGAAAAATTTGCCTCCCATGCGACCGCATCACCCACACGGCCGCGTAACCTGAAAATCGATGTGAAAAGGGTGCATAGCCAAAAGTTATGCTGGAGTGGTGCTGGACTAGCGCTAGACGCACAGCCCTTACCACACGAACGCGTGCCCCACGCGTCCGCGTCATATCCCAATATTGGCCACTCTCGCGGTCGCATGACCCACGCAATCGCGTCACCCTTATTTTGGCAAAATAAGATTTCGAACAGAGACTTGTGCGAGCGCGAGGCTGCCTTCGCACCAGTAGCATAAAACGTGTCATGCGACCGCGTGACTGACGCGACCGCGTCAATCCGAATAAGCGCAATTCGCGCGAACGCGTCACCCACGCGTCCGCGTCCGCGTCGCTTGCACCGCACAGCTTACCCTGATTTTCCAAATATCTTATCTTTCTTCTCCCCAAATCCTATTTTCTCTTTTCCCTCCTTATTTCTTCCTTCTTCCTTCTTCCTTCTTTTTCACCTTCTTCTCCCTCTCTCTCATCCCCATTATCAAGGTTTTTCTTTTCTTCTTCCTTCCTTACTTTTCCATTATCTTTCTTATTTTTATGTTTTCTTCTTTTCTTTTCTTTTTACTTTCATTATCCATATTTTCTTTTTCTTTCTTTTTTTCTTTTAATTGGTGTTAGAAATTTAATTGAGTCATTATTTCTCATTATATGCTTGTGGATTGTTGCAAAATTATTTGGCAATTATATATTACTTTTTAAAGGGTTACTTGCATGTTCAAATTATTATTTTCAATAGTTTATTCATCATGCATGCTACGTGTTTGTGAAAAAGCCCATATGGCATTATGCATTTTCTACATTATTCTATTCTACTATTCAATGCTTGCTTTTCATAAATTCCCTTTACTATTTTATTAATTTACTTTAATTGTCAATACAAACGTGATGGTTAGTTTGTTACGAGTGATGACATATTTAACAAATTAAATGCTTGATCTATGCTACTCATGTCTTTGCCTGCATGCCAATAAACACCTTGCATTTAATTGTCATCAAATCCATTTTCTATATTTCCATTGGTGAACTTTTCACATGTAGTCATGACCATGTGTTAACGACATCCTCTTTACCGTGCATTGATTATCACTTATACCATCCTCTTCCTTGCTTTGTCCCTTTGAATTCATGTTACTTTCTTTTTCCCTTTTCAGAATGACCACCAAGAAAGGAAAAGAGAAAGCTACTCCCAAACCACCAGCAAGAAGAGGAACAAAAAGAGCATTAGTGGTAGAGCCTTCTTCAACTGCAGTCAAACCCTCAACAAAAAGAATTAAGAGGATTATAAAGGTTGATGAAAAAGAAAAAGCCTTCCCAGCAAAGGACACTGTGCGATTTCCCAATCGCTACTGTGAGCAGATGTTCCCTATCCTGGCAGGACGAAGCTACAACAATGAATACCTTCTTATCCTCCCGCCCAATATTGCTATCTTTGTTGAGCCGCAAATTGAACGAAGACAATGGGATTTCCTCCAGAGACAGCCAAGGCAGGTTAATCTTTCTTGGGTAGTTGAGTTCTACTCTAATTTCCACCTGCCAACCCTGCAGTCTGTCTATGTATGTCAGAAGCAAGTCCCCATTACAGAAGAGGCCATTCAACAAGCTCTAGATCTTCCCCCTACTCCAGAAGGATTGGACGCCTTTCAAGAAGCCTCACTCAAGCGCCAGATGTACCAATTTGACTGAGACACCGTTCTCAGAGTTATCGCACTACCTGGCAGCAGATGGATCTATGGATACCACCGTTCCCGTCCTAAGGGAATACCGGCTTCATCACTTACCTTGGAGGCTCGCGTATGGGCACAGATTATGTCCCACTACGTCTTTCCGAGCACTCACGAATCCTTCTTCACTGCAGACATGGCCGTTCTACTATGGTGCATCCTTACAGACCAGCCTCTGAACCTACCAAGACACATCCAGAATGCCATAGAACACGTACAGATTGCGGGCAACTTACCTTTTCCCGCCTTGGTCTCGGATCTCGTCTCAGCAGCCGGAGTCTCCTACAGAGCTGGGGACACTAAAGCCATACTTTCACGGGATGATCAGTACGTCCCTAACAGGAAATATATTAGACTTCCAGCAGCCACTACTAGCCAGCCTACCGAACCGGCTGAGGACATTCCTCCTTCCACACCACAAGCACCTACAACAACCCAACTGCTCCATCAGATACTTGAAAAGTTGGATCGGCAGGAACAGAAAGCAAAGCTAAGAGAGCGCCGTAACAAGCGCCGATTCACATACCTTAAGGAGCTGATTATGGGAAAATTCAAGGACTCAGACACCCCGGACTCCCCTTCCTTTACCAGCACAGGGAGCCATGACGGTCCTGACTGTGGAGATACTGCTACCAGCCCACCTTTGTTCCTGACAGATGGCACCGAGGACGGTGCAAAGCCTTAAGTGTAGGGAGGTTGGTCAGTACCTGACTTCCGGAGGTAATTCCTCTTTCCTAACACCAATATATTAGGATATTTAGTTAGTTTTTCTTTTGTAGAATAGGATAAATTACATAGTAATAGATTAGTTGCATGCATGTTCTACTTGATTGAAAAGACAATAAGTTTCTTCTAAGACCCTATCTTTAGAACAAAATTTCACTAATTTTAATCAAAACTTTTATGTTGGAATTTGCTTGAAGTTGTATTTGGAACATGATTTTTGGGCTAAAGAACACACAACCTGTGAGATTTGAGCCCAAATGCATGGTTACATTATTTAACCATAATTATTTTATTCTTGTGTGTTTACTTCTATATGATTGTAATCTACTTTTTGTTTCATCCTATATGTCCAATGTTTAATATATTTATATGTTTGCATATGATTGAGGCCATTACTTGTTTAAACTCACTTATCCAAACTAAGCCTACCCTTTCAATTACCTTTGTTAACCACTTTGAGCCTTTAAATCCCATTTGTTCTGTATTTTACCACATTACTAGCCTTAAGCGGAAAAACAATTTTATACCCCAATTGAATCTTTGGTTAGCTTAAGATAGAATTATGTGTGTTAATTAAATATGGGAAATTGTGGGAACAAAAGATAATAAGGGAATGTGTCATGATAATATAATGGGAATTTGGGTACCTACTCATGTGAAACTATAAGAATAAATATATTTATGTGCATTGATTAGCTATATATTTTTGTGAATGCTACAAGATTTGTGATTTCTGGTTTGTGTGCGCACGCACACTCCTGTGAGTGTTTGAACATGTGTGAATGCACAGCTTTGTGCGTACAGACACACAGGGGAAGGCTTACTGATGGGAGCGCTAGCACGCCCTGTGCGCACACATAACCAACAAAGTTTGGCAAGCTGTGCGCATGCACACGTTGGAAGGTGTATTCTGTTGAGGGCGTTCGCATGCCTTGTGCGAATGAACAGAATTGGAAAATTTCACACTTGTGCGTACGCACACCTCTATCCGTATGCACACATTTTGAAAATCCTCCTCGGCGTGTGCACGCACACCCCTGTGCGTACGCACATGCCCTGTTTTTCAAATAAATTGTTGTTTTTAACTGTTTCACCTTCCCAACAAGCTTGTAACCTTCTGTGACACCTATTTAAGACTCTTGGGCTTATTTTCGGGTATCAAAACATGGGAAAAGGTCCTAGGAGATTTAATTTGGTTATACCTTGAAAAGTTAGAGAACAGAGGCTTAGGCTTTTGGTGTACTGAGGATGGGTTTGGTGGAGTGAGAAGGGAGAAGGATACATGAATTAAGAACTGATGAACTAATGAGTTCGGAAATGAAATTGTGAATTGACAGTGGTTGAGATGAGTCAAGGACTCGGAGTTGGAAATGATGAAATATTGATATAATGAAATAATAAAATTTTCAAAACCACTGATGTAACACTTTTAAGTTGAAATTTTTGAGACGCTATGCACCCTGCAAGGACGGTGGTTGGATCCCGCCTGTCGAGGTAGCGGCGGCGGCGTAAGGGCGGTGGTTCGTCCCGCTTGCGTTGAGATGTGAGGTCCGTGGCAAGAGTATCCCGCTCGCATCCCTTCGGATCACTAGAGTATGCAGGCACAAAATCCTGGACGGTGTTCCGAGTACCATATCTCGGGGGTTCCCATTATGATTCTGAAGGGTGACATCTCCATGGAGATGTGTCATGTTGGCAGTTGAACTGACAATGTGATATCACAGTCAGTAGGACAAGCACTCATCATGTGCATCTTCTATATGTTTGTATGCTTTGTTGACTTGAAATTGCTTGCCTAATTGTATAACATGCTTACTTGCCTATTTGAATTACTTGATATATATGCCTATACTTGTGTTTTACTTGCATAGTAATTAATTATGTTTTCTACTGGGATTGAGGAGGTTCGGAAGGCGGTGGCGATGGGATTGCATAGAGGATAGGTCGGTGAAGGCTGTGGGACAGCGGAGGACTGTTAGATTAGAAAATTCTTTAAGCTAGATTACCCCCTTTTTAATATGTTAAGGTTTTAAGTTATGTTGTACTATTTTAGTTATGCTTTAATATGAATCTTGTGATGGATATGAAGTTCTAGGATTGCCTCTGGCATCCTGGAGTCTTATATCTTACATCGCTGGACACTATTACCATACTGAGAACCTCCGGTTCTCATACCATATTCTGCTGTTGTTTTTCAGATGCAGGTCGCAACCCACCTCGGTGAGTTACTTCGATGGTGACAGAGCGGAGGATCCTGGATATATTTTGGAGTCTTTTTGCTTCTTTTGTTCATATCTCTCATCTTTTGTATGTACTTTTGCCTAGAGGTTTACTTTGAGAGAAAACTTGTATAATCTGTTTAATTTGTTTTTAACTTTCAGAATTATATATTGTCTGTATATAGTTAGCCGGCTTAAACTCCACGAGCCGTGGCTAGATCTTTATACTATTATACTCTGATATTTTGTTATATTATATCTATTTCTTTTGAGTTAAGTTTGTAGCTTTGTGTGTACGTTTTGCGCTTTTCAAATTCTGTTTTTGAGCTGTATCCTTCATCGGGCTTCTAGAATATATTACTCCTTCTATATATATTATATGTATAAGCTTTAGACTTGTCGTAACCATTGATTAACCTTTGCTTTATGACGCGAGGTAAGGCATAGGGTAATTAGGGTGTTACAAAAGGTATGAAACCGGGACCGGGCCATAGCTCGGGCCACCCGGCCTGGCCTGGTGGAGGGATCAGTTTCTAATTTCCTAACTAGGGGAAGGGGTCTAGGGCACACACACACATTCACGTCTTCACTCTTCACGCAAGCTTCACTGCCTCCATGCCTACTCCGCCTCTTCCACGCACCCTGACCTTGCCACAGCAGTGCCACCCTCAGAGCTCAGTCCCCTCAGCCCTTCCCCTCAGGCCCTTCCCCTCCGCTGCTAGCCTTTCTATCGCAGCACACCATCGCACTCTTTCCCTCTCAGCCCTCTCTCTGTCTCTCAACAGCCACATTCACCACGCCAGTAACCGATCCCCATCCTCGGCTCCTAGTGACGATGGCGACAACTGCAAACGGTGACAGAGCATCTCTGACCCAGTGCACTGCTTTTGCCGCTGGTCTTCTTCTTCTCTTCTCTTCTCTAGCCCATGCTCAAGTTTAGTTTAGGTAAATAATTTGCGTTTTGAATTTCTAATTAGGGAATTGGTTAATATAATTTTTGATCAGGGATTTGACTATTGGAAGTTATGATTAGGGATTTAGGGTATTGATTATTAGAATTTCTGATTAGTATTTTGGTTAATATAATTTCTATTAGTGTTTTGTTCTGATTTAGGGTATTGATTTGGATTAGGGATTTTGGTTAATATAATTCCTGTTAGTAATTTGTTTTTCTTATGTGTTTTGTTATGATTTAGTGTATTGATTTGGATTAGGAATTTGGTTAATAGAATTTCTGTTAGTGTTTTGTTCTTCATATTAGTGTTTTGTTTTGATTTTGTTCATCCTGTTAGTATTTTGATTAAGTCGTTATTATTCTTCCTGTTATTAGAATTTCTGAGTAGAAATTTTGATTATTGAAATTTATGATTTTGATAGGATAGAAAACATAAGAACATTGAGATGGTGTTGACTGAAAAATTATGTGTTTAAAGTGTGTATTTGTCTTGTTTTCAAAATAGATTTGTGTCTTGTAATATGTATAGAAGTGATTAGATTTTGGAGTGGAAGAATACTAATGAAGATGCATCTGATGTAATGTGTCTTGTAATGTGTATAGAAGTGGTGGAGATAATTGTGTTCCTTAAAATTAGGAGAAATTTCTAATTAAGTATTGATTTTGTTTGTTTAGGATATGAACAATGGGAGGAGGAGATAATTGTGTTCCTCCACCAACCATTGAAGAGGACAAAACAATAGAAATTGAAGCTGAAAATCTTGCTGCTCCTACTCCTGCTATTGAAGCTAAAAATCTTACTGCTCCTACTCCTGCTATTAATGCACCACAAGTAGATGAAGAAAACAAAGATGCAAATAATGAAGATCCAGAAGTTTTTTCTAAGGAAAAAAAATCATATGTTTGGCAGCATTTTACTGTACTTCCGTTGACTGAGACAAAGGGACAGCATCAGGCTAAATGTAATCATTGCCAGAAAAAATATAGTTGTCACCCTACTAAACATGGCACAAATTCTCTAAATAAGCACTTAAAGAGTGCTCATAAGTAGATATTTACTAAAGTGGGAAAGCAGGGGACACTTCATGGTTATATGCCTAAAATTGATGAAGAAGGGGAACTATGCAAGGCTTTTAAGGGTTATAACTTGGAAGATTGTAAGAAGTCTGTAGCTGAGTTCGTTGTACTTGATGAAATGCCGTTTAAAGTTGTTGAGGGGATTGGGTTTCACAAAATGTTAAATCGATTTGAGCCAAGATTTACGGTCCCATCTAGGGTGACGATCTCAAGAGATTACTTTCAACATTATTTAGATGAAAAGAAAAAGCTAAAAGAATGGTTGGCAAAGTCATGTGCTCGGGTTTGCTTGACAACAGATTGTTAGACATCAAATCGGAATTATAGTTATATGAGTTTGACTACATATTTTGTTGATGAAGAATGGAAGTTACAACAGAGAATTATAATTTTTTTCCAAATTGAGAACAACAAGGGTGATACAGTAGGAAGAGAAATTGAGAAATGCTTGAGAGAGTGGGGATTTGAAAAAGTCTTCACAATCACAGTAGATAATGCAACTTCGAATGATAGAGCTATTACTTACCTTCAAAGGAAATTAGGTGCAAGAGGTGGGTTGGTGTGTGGAGGAAAGTATTTGCATGTGAGATGTTGCGCTCATGTTCTGAATTTGATAGTGAATGAAGGAATTAAAGAGCAACAAACTTCAATTGAAAGCATTAGAAATGCTGTCAGGTATGTTAGGTCCTCTCCTCAACGGACTAAAAAGTTTAAAGACTGCATTGTGGTTGAGTTGATTGAATCTAAAAGTCTTGTGTGCTTGGATGTTCCAACTAGATTAAATTCGACCTATCTAATGTTGGAACATGCCGATAAGTTTGAAAAAGCTTTTGATAGACCTTATGATGAAGAACCTGATTTTCTTAGATGGTTTGGAGAGGATAGTGGGGAAAAAAGGAAAGTTGGTCCACCTATACCACTTGATTGGCAACATGCTAGATTATTCATTGAGTTTTTGAGAATCTTTTACGAAATAACTTTGAGTTTCTTTTCTTCCTTGCATGTTACATCAAACAAATGTTTTCATGAAATTGCATCTATTACTTCTCAATTAACATCTTGGAGCCAAAATCATTTTGAATTGTTAGGGTGTATGGCATGTTCTATGAAGAATAAATATCATAAATATTGGGGACCTGTTGACAAATTTAACCCGTTGTTACTTGTTGCTGTTGTATTGGATCTTCGTTATAAACTAGATTATCTCTGTTGGTGTTTGGAGGATGTTTATGACAAGGAAGTGTCTCCTAGTATGACTGGTTTTGTTAAACTAACATTGGAGACTTTATATAAGTTTTACAAACAGGAGGCTGTAGATGATAAAGGAAGGGAGGATGGTGGAAGTTCATCTAGAGATGTCTTGGATGACAATAATAAAGTCTCAATTGGTGCTAAGGGAGTTTCTGAAAATAGAGTGAATATGTGGAAAAACAAAAAAGAGAGAAGGCTAATGCAGATAGCAAGTCAGACGTGGAGAGATATCTGGCCGAGGATACTGTAGAAGATGAGAATTTTGATATATTGGCTTGGTGAAAAGTGAATGCTTCAAAATATAGGATTCTTTCTCTCATAGCCCATGACATCTTAGGTATTCTGGTCTCAACCGTTGCTTTTGAATCATGCTTTAGCACTAATGGACGTGTGCTTGATGTCTTCCGCAGCTCTTTGTCACCATTAATGGCTGAAGCTTTGATATGCACTCAAAGTTGGTTGTGCCCTTTAAAACAAGAAGTTGGAGATCAAGATTTTGATCAATTTGATAGTAGTCAGAAGATTGTTAAAGGTACATTTATAATATTTTATTATTGTGACTTAATTATTTGAAGTAATAATATCTTATATGAAAATGAATAATTTTATATGTTTTGTAATTTGTAGGTTTTACTAATGCATCCATATCACAAGGAACAAGTTGACAATATTAATAGCAATTGATGGGTGATGAGTATTCTTCTGTGGCTAATGTTGTGTTATAAAGACTATTAGTTAAAGTTCTATCTTTAGGAAGAACAAGACTTTAGCGTAATATTTTGTGTTATTTGTATGTGACTTAACTATTTAGCGTACTATTTTGTGTTATTTTGTGTTATTTGTATGTGACTTAACTATTTTGTGTTATTTTTTAGTGAATTTTATTCTGTGAATTGTGAAATAATAGTTGGAGATTAGGTGATTTTTACATACTAAAGACCCAGTTTTCACCCGGCCAGAAGGTGTGTAGGTTTCATCAGGTCTAGGGCCGGGTTAGGGTAAAAAAATTAGGCCCGGTATATATTTCGGGCCGGGTCTGGGTTAGGCCAAACCCGGTGTGACCCGGCCCATGTACACCCCTAGTTGGAACACATACACTTAGATAAGTGTCTTCCTTTGATTGTTGTCACCGAATCACACCTCTTTTTAATCATCTAGTCCTTTATCATTAGATCATTCTTTATATAAGTCATGTTATTATTAAGTGTGAAAAAAAAAGAAGAGATGAGAAGGGAGTTAGGGGAAGAGAGGAGTCCGAGAGTGAGAGTGAACCGAGGAAGAGAAGGGAGTTCTTTCAATCTTCACCACTTCCACATGATTCCTCAAGCCTCTAGCTACACACCTTCATGGAGATGATCAAGCTAAGCAAGGAGAGCAAGGAAAAGTGAAGGAAGGACTGGCCAAAGTTTGAAGTAAAGTTGACCGAAGGAAGAAGGGAAAGCTAGAACCGATTTCTTGTGCAAGAGTGAACTCCATTGAGGTAGGGGTTAGGCTAGTATAATTATTTGTTTGTGTTTGTGTGAATGATTATTGTTGATGATGTAATGAGTAATTGCTGCTATCTATGATATTGGATTATGCATGATAATGATGAAGATGATTAAGAGATGATGAAAAGCTTAGGAAACCGAAATGATTAGTTAGAACCTAAGCCAAATTCTGTGATATGGTTACTAAAATTAGGCAGCGACTTGCGTGAATTTATGGGCAAAATCTAGCGACTCAAAAATTGTGTAATAATTCCATGGTAATCCTTGATGAGGTTAGATCATCCTCTCAAATTTTTAGAACTTTCTGATGAGTAGGTTAAAAGATAAAAAGTTTTGAAAGTAAATGGTTTCTGTTGAAAAATCTATTTTTGAATTAATCCAGTAGCAACTTCCAACCTACACAACTTTTAATTCTGATGAATTTTTGAGTTTCAACCAAAGAAAGTCAAAAGATTGGTATGTGCAGAACATTATATCCAAATTTTGGGATAATCTCATTTTTATAGAATTAAATATGCAATTTGCAAAATGGAAGGTTCACTGTTTCATTGACATGCAATTTTGAAACTCGTTGATAATTTTAGTGATTTCTTTGAGTTGCAGGTATTGATATTAACCACTAAATTGAGTACAACTAGTTTTGATAGAACCCTCATGATGAGTATTTTGTTTCCTCAAAAGTTCAAGATTTTAGAAGCTATGAATTAAAAGTTATAGGCTTTGACATTTTACTGCTCACTAATGGCTAAACATGATTTACAAACTTAGAGCAGTGATTTCCTGTATGGATATCTCCTGATGTAGAAAAACTTTTGTGATGAAACCAGAACCAAATGAAATCCTATGATGTTGGTGCACGAAATTGTGATCTCAGGCAACGGCACTAAAAACTTGGTACGCACGTCTTAATAAATTGTTTTTCATTCACAACTTCGATACAACTAACCAGCAAGTGCACTGGGTCGTCCAAGTAATAAACCTTACGTGAGTAAGGGTCGATCCCACGGAGATTGTTGGTATGAAGCAAGCTATGGTCACCTTGTAGATCTTAGTCAGGCAGATATAAAATAGTTATGGAGTTTTCGAAAATACTAATAAATAGACAGAAAATAAAGATAGAAACATGATGAGCGGATATTTTATACGCTTTTTGGAGATAATTTCATATAGTTTTGAGTATGTTTTAGTTAGTTTTTAGTCTATTTCTAGTAGTTTTTAGGAAAAATTCATATTTCTGGACTTTACTATGAGTTGTGTGTTTTTCTGTAATTTCAGGTATTTTTCTGGCTGAAATTGAAGGAGCTGAGCAAAAATCTGATTCAGGCTGAAAAAGGACTGCTGATGCTGTTGGATTCTGACCTCCCTGCACTCAAAGTGGATTTTCTGGAGCTACAGAACTCGAAATGGCATGCTTCCAATTGCGTTGGAAAGTAGACATCCAGGGCTTTCCAGCAGTATATAATAGTCCATACTTTGCACAAGGATAGACGACGTAAACTGGCGTTCAACGCCAGTTCTCTGCCCAATTCTGGCGTCCAGCGCCAGAAAAGGATAAAAAACTGGAGTTGAACGCCCAAACTGGCACAAAAACTGGCGTTCAACTCCACAAATGGCCTCTGCACGTGGATTGCTTAAAGTCTCAGCTCCAGCACACACCAAGTGGGCCCCAGCACACCAAGTGGGCCCCAGAAGTGGATCTCTGCATCATCCATCATAGTCCACTCATATTTTGTAACCCTAGGCTACTAGTTTAGTATTTAAACAACTTTTAGAGACTTATTTTGTATCTCATGACATTTTAGATCTAAACTTTGTATTCTCTGACGGCATGAGTCTCTAAACCCCATTGTTGGGGGTGAGGAGCTCTGCTGTGTCTCAACGAATTAATGCAAGTATTCCTGTTTTCCATTCAAACACGCTTGTTCCTATCTAAGATGTTCATTCGCGCTTAACTGTGATGAAGGTGATGATCTGTGACATTCATCACCTTCCTCAAACCACGAACGTGTGCCTGACAACCATCTCCGTTCTATATCCGATTGAATGAGTATCTCTTAGATTCTTTAATCAGAATCTCCGTGGTATAAGCTAGAACTGATGGCAGCATTCATGAGAATCCGGAAAGTCTAAACCTTGTCTGTGGTATTCCGAGTAGGATTCAAGGATTGAATGACTGTGACGAGCTTCAAACTCCTGAAGGCTGGGCGTTAGTGACAGATGCAAAAGGATAGTAAATCCTATTCCAACCGGATCGAGAACCAACCGGTGATTAGCCGTGCTGTGACAGAGCGCGTGAGCGTAGTTTTCACTGGAAGGATGGAAGGTAGCGATTGACAACGGTGATCCACCAACACACAGCTTGCCATAGGAGGACGTGCGTGCGTGAATCAGAAGACAGAGGAAAGCAGAGATTCAGAAGACAAAGCATCTCCAAAACTCCAACATATTCTCCATTACTACACAACAAGTAACTTTTAATTTATGCTCTACTGGTTATTCATAATTCAACTGATAAACATAATTGACTTCCTGACTAAGATTTACAAGATAACCATAGATTGCTTCAAACCAACAATCTCTGTGGGATTCGACCCTTAAGGTATTACTTGGACGACCCAGTGCACTTGCTGGTTAGTGGTACGAGTTGTGAAAAGTGTGATTCACAATTTGTGCTACCAAGTTTTTGGCGCCGTTGCCGGGGATTGTTCGTGTTTGAACAACTGACGGATTATTTTGTTGCTTAGATTAGGAAAAATCTTCTCTTTTTTTTTGGTTTAGAGTCTTTTATTATTTATCCCTTGTTAAAACACTTTAAATTTATAGCTCAGTTAATTAGAACGTGGTGTTTATGTTCATGGTAATTGGCTATCATATTTTTAAAAAAAAAAACCTTTTTCAAAAATAATTTTTCTATTAATAAGGTCCCATAACTCATTTGGCTAGAACATTAATTTGATTAGGTTAGAATATTTTATACTCTTTTTAAAACCTTCTTTTTCAAAAATAATTTTTCTATTAAATCCTGTATCAAACTTTAATAAGGTCCCATAACTCATTTGGCTAGAACATTAATTTGATTAGGTTAGAATCTTTTATACTCTTTTTAAAACCTTCTTTTTCAAAAATAATTTTTCTATTAAATCCTGTGTCAAACTTTAATAAGGTCCCATAACTCATTTGGCTAGAACATTAATTTGATTGGGTTAGAATCTTTTATACTCTTTTTAAAACTTTCTTTTTCAAAAATAATTTTTCTATTAAATCCTGTGCCAAACTTTAAGTTTGGTGTTTTCTTGTTGATTCCCCTTTGATTTTCGAAAATTTTGGTTTGGTTTTCTAAAAATTTTAAGTTTGGTGTTCTTCCTTCATGTTCTTGTGTTCTTGTGAGTCTTCAAAGTGTTCTTGAGTTTCCTTGTGTCTTGATCTTAAAATTTTTAAGTTTGGTGTTCCTTGGTGTTTTCCCTCCAAATTTTTCGAAAACAAGGAGCAATAGATCTAAAAATTTTAAATCTTGTACTATCTTATTATTTTTCTCTCTCCTCACTAAATTCAAAAATATCTTTTCAAAATATCTCTTCTAACTTCCTAACTTCTTATCTTTTCAAATTTGTTTCAACTAACTAACTAACTTTTTGTTTGTTTCTTAACTTTTTCAAAACTACCTAACTAACTCTCTCTCTCTAATTTTCGAAAATATATTCCCTCTTTTTCAAAAATTTCGTTTTTTTTTACTAATTATTTTTAATTTTTTTTTTACGAAAAAAAAATATTTTTTTCAAAATTCAAATTCTTTTTAGTTATTTTATTTTATTTAAGTATTTACTTCTTATAAAATAAAATAAATAAAAAGGTAAATCAGTCCAAGTTATATCCATAGATCCATCATGGACATCAGTGGAGATGGACAGTCCAGGAGGACTTTGGGGTCATATTCTAACCCCTCTACTGCTTCGTATGGGAGTAGCATATGCATACCCTCCATTGGAGTTAGTAGCTTTGAGTTGAATCCTCAGCTCATTATCATGGTGCAGCAAAGTTGCCAGTATTCCGGTCTTCCACAGGAAGAACCTACAGAGTTTCTGGCACAATTTTTACAAATTGCTGACACAGTACATGATAAGGAATATAGATCAGGATGTCTACAGACTATTACTGTTTCCATTTGCTGTAAAAGATCAAGCTAAAAGGTGGTTAAATAACCAACCTAAGGCCAGCATAAGAACATGGAAACAGCTGACAGAAAAATTCCTGAATCAATATTTCCCTCCAAAAAGGATGACACAGCTAAGGCTGGACATCCAAGGCTTTAAACAAGGAGATAATGAATCTCTTTATGATGCCTGGGAGAGATACAGAGAGATGCTACGAAAATGCCCCTCTGAAATGTTTTCAGAGTGGGTTCAGTTAGACATCTTCTACTATGGGCTTGCAGAAGGAGCTCAGATGTCTTTAGATTACTCAGCTGGTGGGTCTATCCATATGAGAAAGACAATCGAAGAGGCTCAAGAGCTCATTGATACAGTTGCCAGGAATCAGCATCTGTATCTAAGCAGCAACCCTTCCATGAATGAAGAGGTTAAAACAGTAACTGCTGAATTCAGTACTGTAAAACAAGCTGCTGAATTCAATCAGCAATTAGATTTTCTAACAAAGCAGCTAGCTGAATTCAAAGACAGGTTACAGGAGACAAGGATAGCTAATATACATATGGAAGAACAGTTTAAGCAAACAAAGCAGCAGCTATCAAAGCAAATAGCAGAAGAATGCCAAGCAATTCAATTAAGAAGTGGGAAAACATTAAATACCCCACCTCAAGGCATCAAAAATTCAAGAAATGAGCAACCCACCATAGATTCCCCTGAGGACAGTAAGAGCCCAGGGAAAAATAATTCTGGCACTAAAACGCCAGAAAAGGGGTGGAAGGCTGGCGCTGAACGCCCAGACCATGCCCAAAACTGGCGTTCAGCGCCAGAAACAAGGCAGGATTGGCGTTCAACGCCAGAAATGGGCAAGAATCTGGCGTTGAACGCCCAACAGGAGCACAGTTCTGGCGTTCAGGCGCCAGGAACAGACAGTGAGCTGGCGTCTAACGTCACTCCAGCTTCTGACTCTGGCATTCAATTGCCAGTGAGGGATCAGACACACAAGTGCTGATAACAACCCCTCTAAAAAGGCTTCTTTAACCACTAAGGTTGAGGAATATAAAGCCAAGATACCTTATCCTCAAAAACTCCGGAAAGAGGAGCAGGATAAGCAATTTGCTCGCTTTGCAGATTATCTAAGGACTCTTGAAATAAAGATTCCATTTGCAGAGGCACTTGAGCAAATACCTTCTTATGCCAAGTTCATGAAAGAGATCTTGAGTCATAAAAAGGAGTGGAGAGAAACAGAAAGAGTTCTCCTCACTGAAGAATGCAGTGCAGTCATTCTGAAAAGCTTTCCTGAAAAGCTTAAAGACCCTGGGAGTTTTCTGATACCATGCATATTAAAAGGTGATTGCACCAAGACAGCTTTATGCGATCTTGGGGCAAGCATCAACCTAATACCTGCATCCACTATCAGGAAGCTTGGCTTAACTGAAGAAGTTAAACCAACCCGGATATGTCTCCAACTTGCTGATGGTTCCACTAAATACCCATCAGGCGTGATTGAGGACATGATTGTCAGAGTTGGGCCATTCGCCTTTCCCACTGACTTTGTTGTGCTGGAAATGGAGGAGCACAAGAGTGCCACTCTCATTCTAGGAAGACCCTTCATAGCAACTGGACGATCCCTCATTGACGTCCAACAGGGAGAAATAACCCTGAGAGTCAACAATGACGAGTTCAAGTTGAACGCTGTCAAAGCCATGCAGCATCCAGACACATCAACAGACTGCATGAAAGTTGACCTTATTGACTCTTTGGTAGAAGAGATCAACATGGCTGAGAGTCTCGAATCAGAGTTGGAAGACATCTTTAAAGATGTTCAGCCTGATTTGGAGGATTCAGGGGACATGAAAGAGCCTCTGAACTTTCTTCTGAAAGAGGAAAAACCTCCTAAACCAGAGCTCAAGCCACTGCCACCATCCTTGAAATATGCATTTCTAGGAGAAGGTGACACTTTTCCAGTGATCATAAGCTCTGCTTTAAATTCACAGGAAGAGGAAGCACTTATTCAAGTGCTAAGAACACACAAGACAGCTCTTGGGTGGTCCATAGGTGACCTTAAGGGCATAAGCCCAGCTAGATGCATGCACAAAATCCTACTGGAGGATAATGCCAAACCAGTGGTTCAACCACAGAGGCGGCTAAATCCAGCCATGAAGGAAGTGGTGCAGAAAGAGGTCACCAAATTACTAGAGGCTGGGATTATTTATCCCATTTCTGATAGCCCCTGGGTGAGCCCTGTTCAAGTCGTCCCAAAAAAGGGAGGCATGACAGTAATTCATAATGAAAAAAATGAACTGGTTCCTACAAGAACAGTTACAGGGTGGCGCATGTGTATTGACTACAGAAGGCTCAATACAGCCACCAGAAAGGATCATTTTCCTTTACCATTCATAGACCAGATGCTAGAGAGACTAGCAGGTCATGATTATTACTGCTTTTTGGATGGCTACTCAGGCTATAACCAGATTGCAGTAGATCCCCAGGATCAAGAGAAAACAACATTCACATGTCCATCCGGAGTGTTTGCTTATAGAAGGATGCCCTTTGGGCTATGCAATGCACCTGCAACCTTCCAGAGATGCATGCTCTCTATTTTCTCTGATATGGTGGAAAAATTTCTGGAAGTCTTCATGGATGACTTCTCAGTATATGGAGACTCATTCAGCTCCTGTCTTGATCACCTGAAACTTGTTCTGAAAAGATGCCAAGAAACCAACCTAGTTTTAAACTGGGAAAAGTGTCACTTCATGGTGACTGAAGGAATTGTTCTTGGGCATAAAATCTCAAACAAGGGAATAGAGGTAGATCAAGCAAAAATAGAGGTAATTGAAAAATTACCACCACCTGCCAATGTTAAGGCAATCAGAAGCTTTCTGGGGCATGCAGGATTCTATAGGAGGTTTATAAAGGATTTTTCAAAAATCGCAAAACCCCTAAGCAATCTGCTAGCTGCTGACACGCCATTTGTGTTTAACACAGCATGCCTACAGGCGTTTGAAACGCTGAAAGCTAAGCTGGTCACAGCACCAGTCATTTCTGCACCAGACTGGACATTGCCATTTGAGTTAATGTGTGATGCCAGTGATCATGCCATTGGTGCAGTACTGGGACAGAGGCATGACAAGCTTCTGCATGTCATTTATTATGCCAGTCGCATTTTAAATGATGCCCAGAAAAATTACACAACCACAGAAAAGGAATTACTTGCAGTGGTTTACGCCATTGACAAGTTCAGATCCTACTTAGTAGGATCAAAGGTGATTGTGTACACTGACCATGCTGCTCTTAAGTATCTACTCACAAAGCAGGATTCAAAACCCAGGCTCATCAGATGGGTATTGCTTCTGCAAGAGTTTGACATAGAAATAAGAGACAGAAAAGGGACAGAGAACCAAGTAGCTGATCATCTGTCCCGGATAGAGCCAGTGGAAGGGACGTCCCTCCCCTTCCTTGAGATCTCTGAGACATTCCCTGATGAGCATCTATTTGCCATTCAGGAAGCACCATGGTTTGCCGATATTGCAAACTATAAAGCTGCAAGGTTCATACCCAAGGAGTACAATAGAATACAAAAAAAGAAACTAATTACTGATGCAAAGTACTACTTGTGGGATGAGCCCTATCTCTTTAAGAGATGTGCAGACGGAATTATCCGTAGGTGTGTCCCCAGAGAGGAAGCACAGAGAATCTTATGGCATTGCCATGGATCTCAATATGGAGGTCATTTCGGAGGTGAGCGAACAGCCACCAAGGTCCTCCAATGTGGTTTCTATTGGCCCACACTCTATAAAGATTCCTGAGAGTTTGTACGTAATTGTGACAGTTGCCAAAGAGCTGGTAATCTGCCTCATGGTTACGCCATGCCTCAACAAGGAATCTTGGAAATAGAGTTGTTTGATGTATGGGGAATTGACTTCATGGGACCTTTTCCACCATCATACTCAAACACTTATATTCTGGTGGCAGTTGACTATGTATCAAAATGGGTTGAGGCTATTGCCAGACCCACCAATGATACTAAAACAGTGCTGAAGTTCCTCCAGAAACATATCTTTAGCAGGTTTGGTGTCCCTAGAGTGTTAATCAGTGATGGGGGCACTCACTTCTGCAATAAACAGCTTTACTCTGCCATGGTTCGGTATGGAATTCGCCACATGGTGGCCACTCCATATCATCCACAAACCAATGGGCAGGCTGAAGTCTCTAACAGAGAATTAAAGAGAATCCTGGAACGGACAGTAAATACCCGTAGAAAGGATTGGGCAAGGAGCTTGGATGATGCTCTGTGGGCTTACAGAACAGCATTCAAGACCCCTATAGGGACCTCTCCATACCAACTCGTGTATGGTAAGGCATGCCACTTGCCCGTGGAACTGGAACATAAGGCCTACTGGGCAACCAGATTCCTAAACTTAGATGCCAAATTAGCAGGAGAAAAACGATTGCTCCAGCTAAATGAGCTAGAGGAATTCAGATTCACAGCTTTCGAAAATGCCAAGCTTTATAAAGAAAAATAAAAAAAATGGCATGACAGAAAGCTGTCATCTAGAATCTTTGAACCAGGACAGAAGGTCCTGTTGTTTAACTCTAGACTCAGGCTATTCCCCGGGAAACTGAAATCCCGGTGGAGGGGACCATACGTGATTACAAGTGTGTCACCATATGGTTATGTGGAGCTTCAAGATATTGATTCTGATAAGAAGTTCATTGTCAATGGACAGAGAATCAAGCATTATCTTGAAGGCAACACTGAGCAAGAATGCTCAAGGCTGAAGCTAGATTGAAAGCTCAGCAAAGTCCAGCTAAAGACAATAAAGAAGCGCTTGCTGGGAGGCAACCCAGCCTTGGGGCAACAATCCTCTAAGCATTTTTGCCCTATTTTTTTTATTTTTTTATTTTTATTTGTTTATACAAAGTTCACTGACACTAAGATAAAGAATCTTTTGCATAAGTTTACAGGGTTACAGAAGGAATCTACAAACAAAACAGAGATAGGGAGCTTACTGGCAAGAAAACGCCAGTGAAGGCCATTTTGGGCGTTCAGCGCCCAAAATGGGCATCCAGTGGGCACTGAACGCCAGTAAGGATAGCTATCTGGCGTTCAACGCCAGAAATGGGCAACAACTGAGCGTTGAACGCCCAGGAGAGCAACATTTCGGCGTTGAACGCCCAAAACAGGCAGTGTTTGGGCGTTCAAACGCCAGGATGGTGGGGAGGAGCTCTCCTTCTACCCATCTCCTTCTTTTTCTTTTTGCTTGAGGACAAGCAAAGCTCTAAGTTTGGTGTGCTTATCCGTGATCACTAAGATCATGGCCCCTAAAGGAAAACAACCCACTCCAAGAGGAGCAAGGGCGTGATTTAAAGGAACCGAAGCACCAGAAATTCTCTCTTAAAGGACCAAGCACCTCACAGACTAGAGGAACATCCACTTCCCAAACCTCAAGGTTGTTGAGTTCTAATCTTAGCCTTAACTCTGTGATAACTGCTCTTATTTTAATTTTACCTTAGGAGTCATATAGTAGTAATTAGTATCTATTTTGATTTTATCTCCAATTAAGCT
Source organism: Arachis hypogaea (assembly GCF_003086295.3). NCBI lineage: Eukaryota > Viridiplantae > Streptophyta > Magnoliopsida > Fabales > Fabaceae > Arachis > Arachis hypogaea. The sequence continues at coordinate 113,077,287 of NC_092051.1, read as the reverse complement.
ATAGTTTATTTTTCTCATCATCAGCAAACATGAATAAAGTAGTAGATCTTTTGAATAAGAAGCAATAAAATTTCGAGTTTAAATAAAACAAATTCTAATTGGTTAAATGTGGTGGCAATGCTTTCTATCTTCTGAATGAATGCTTGAACAGTGCATATGTCTTTTGAATTTGTTGTTTAAGACTGTTAAATATGTTGGCTCTTGAAAGAATAATGAACATGAAACATGTTATTGATAATCTGAAAAATCATAAAAATGATTCTTGAAGCAAGAAAAAGCAGCAAAGAACAAAGCTTGCAGAAAAAAAAAAAAGAGAGCAAGCAGAAAAAGCCAATAACCCTTAAAACCAAAAGGCAAGGGCAATTAAAAAGGATCCCAAGGCTTTGAGCATCAGTGGATAGGAGGGCCTAAAGGACTAAAATCCTGGTCTAAGCGGCTAAACCAAGCTGTCCCTAACCATGTGCTTGTGGCGTGAAGGTGTCAAGTGAAAACTTGAGACTGAGCGGTTAAAGTCAAGGTCCAAAGCAAAAAGAAGAGTGTGCTTAAGAACTCTGGACACCTCTAATTGGGGACTTTAGCAAAGCTGAGTCACAATCTGAAAAGGTTCACCCAGTTATGTGTCTGTGGCATTTATGTATCCGGTAGTAATACTGGAAAACAAAGTGCTTAGGGCCACGGCCAAGACTCATAAAGAAGCTGTGTTCAAGAATCATCACACTGAACTAAGAGAATCAATAACACTATCTGAATTCTGAGTTCCTATAGATGCCAATCACTCTGAGCTTCAATGGATAAAGTGAGATGCCAAAACTGTTCAGAAGCAAAAAGCTACTAGTCCCGCTCATCTAATTAGAATTTGAGCTTCATTCAAAAACTCTGAGATATTATTGCTTCTCAACCTATTAGTCTTCTATTTTATTTGTCTAGTTGCTTGAGGACAAGCAACAGTTTAAGTTTGGTGTTGTGATGAGCGGATATTTTATACGCTTTTTGGGGATAATTTCATATAGTTTTGAGTATGTTTTAGTTAGTTTTTAGTCTATTTCTAGTAGTTTTTAGGAAAAATTCATATTTCTGGACTTTACTATGAGTTGTGTGTTTTTCTGTAATTTCAGGTATTTTTCTGGCTGAAATTGAAGGAGTTGAGCAAAAATCTGATTCAGGCTGAAAAAGGACTGCTGATGCTGTTGGATTCTAACCTCCCTGCACTCAAAGTGGATTTTCTGGAGCTACAGAACTCGAAATGGCATGCTTCCAATTGCGTTGGAAAGTAGACATCCAGGGCTTTCCAGCAATATATAATAGTCCATACTTTGCACAAGGATAGATGACGAAAACTGGCGTTCAACGCCAGTTCTCTGCCCAATTCTGGCGTCCAGCGCCAGAAAAGGATCAAAAACTGGAGTTGAACGCCCAAACTGGCACAAAAACTGGCGTTCAACTCCACAAATGCCCTCTGCACGTGGATTGCTTAAAGTCTCAGCCCCAGCACACACCAAGTGGGCCCCAGCACACCAAGTGGGCCCCAGAAGTGGATCTCTGCATCATCCATCATAGTCCACTCATATTTTGTAACCCTAGGCTACTAGTTTAGTATTTAAACAACTTTTAGAGACTTATTTTGTATCTCATGATATTTCAGATCTAAACTTTGTATTCTCTGACGGCATGAGTCTCTAAACCCCATTGTTGGGGGTGAGGAGCTCTACTGTGTCTCAACGAATTAATGCAAGTATTCCTGTTTTCCATTCAAACACGCTTGTTCCTATCTAAGATGTTCATTCGCGCTTAACTGTGATGAAGGTGATGATCTGTGACATTCATCACCTTCCTCAAACCACGAACGTGTGTCTGACAACCACCTCCGTTCTATATCCGATTGAATGAGTATCTCTTAGATTCTTTAATCAGAATCTCCGTGGTATAAGCTAGAACTGATGGCAGCATTCATGAGAATCCAGAAAGTCTAAACCTTGTCTGTGGTATTCCGAGTAGGATTCAAGGATTGAATGACTGTGACGAGCTTCAAACTCCTGAAGGCTGGGCGTTAGTGACAGATGCAAAAGGATAGTAAATCCTATTCCAACCGGATCGAGAACCAACCGGTGATTAGCCGTGCTGTGACAGAGCGCGTGAGCGTAGTTTTCACTGGAAGGATGGAAGGTAGCCATTGACAACGGTGATCCACCAACACACAGCTTGCCATAGGAGGACGTGCGTGCGTGAATCAGAAGACAGAGGAAAGCAGAGATTCAGAAGACAAAGCATCTCCAAAACTCCAACATATTCTCCATTACTACACAACAAGTAACTTTTAATTTATGCTCTACTGGTTATTCATAATTCAACTGATAAACATAATTGACTTCCTGACTAAGATTTACAAGATAACCATAGATTGCTTCAAACCAACAATCTCTGTGGGATTCGACCCTTACTCACGTAAGGTATTACTTGGACGACTCAGTGCACTTGCTGGTTAGTGGTACGAGTTGTGAAAAGTGTGATTCGCAATTTGTGCTACCAAAACACTTATGTAAATCATTGGTGAGAATTTCAGATAAGCGCATAGAGATGCTTTCGTTCCTCTGAACCTCTGCTTTCCTGCTGTCTTCATCCAATCAATCCTACTCCTTTCCATGGCTGGCTTTGTGTAAGGACATCACCGTTGTCAATGGCTACTTTTTATCCTCTCTGGAAAATGGTCCGATGCGCTGTCACTGCATGGCTAATCATCTGGAGGCATCACCCTTGTCAATGGCTGCATCCCATCCTCTTGTGAAAATGGTCCAAATGCTCTGTCACAGCACGGCTAATCATCTGAGGTTCTCGATCATGCTGGAATAGGATTCACCCTCCTTTTGCGTCTGTCACTACGCCCAGCACTCACGAGTTTGAAGTTCGTCACAGTCATTCAATCCCAGAGTCCTACTCGGAATACCACAGACAAGGTTTAGACTTTCCGGACTCTCATGAATGCCGCCATCAAACTAGCTTATACCACGAAGATTCTGATTAAGAGATCCAAGAGATACTCATTCAATCTAAGGTAGAACGGAAGTGGTTGTCAGGCACGCGTTCGTGGGGGAATGATGATGATTGTCACGTTCATCACATTCAGGTTGACGTGCGAATGAATATCTTAGAAGCGGAGTAAGTTGAATTGAATAGAAAAACAGTAGTACTTTGCATTAATCTTTGAGGAATAGCAGAGCTCCACACCTTAGTCTATGGAGTGTAAAAACTCTACCGTTAAAAATACATAAGTGAAGGGTCCAGGCATGGCCGAATGGCCAGCCCCCAAAACGAGATCACAGGATCAAAAATACAATCCAGGATGTCAAATACAATAGTAAAAAGTCCTATTTATTCTAAACTAGTTACTAGGGTTTACATAAGTAAGTAATTGATGCATAAATCCACTTCCGGGGCCCACTTGGTGTGTGCTTGGGCTGAGCTTGAATGTTACACGTGCAGAGGCTCTTTCTAGAGTTGAACGCCAGGTTGTAACGTATTTCTGGCGTTCAACTCTGGTTTGTGACGTGTTTCTGGCGTTTAACTCCAGACAACAGCATAGAACTGGCATTCAACGTCCTTTTACGTCATCTAAACTCGGCCAAAGTATGGACTATTATATATTGCTGGAAAGCCCTGGATGTCTACTTTCCAAAGCAATTGGAAGCGCGCCATTTTGAGTTCTGTAGCTCCAGAAAATTCATTTTGAGTGCAGGGAGGTCAGGATCCGACAGCATCAGCAGTCCTTCTTCAACCTCTGAATCTGATTTTTGTTCAAGTCCCTCAATTTCAGCCAGAAATTACCTGAAATCACAGAAAAACACAAACTCATAGTAAAGTCCAGAAATGTGAATTTAACATAAAAACTAATGAAAACATCCCTAAAAGTAACTAGATCCTACTAAAAACATACTAAAAACAATGCCAAAAAGTGTATAAATTATCCGCTCATCACAACACCAAACTTAAATTGTTGCTTGTCCCCAAGCAACTAAAAATCAAATAGGATAAAAAGAAGAGAATATACTGTAAATTCCAAACTATCAATGAAACATAGCTCCAATTAAATGAGCGAAACTTGTAGCTTTTTGCCTCTTGAATAGTTTTGGCATCTCACTTTATCCATTGAAGTTCAGAATGATTGGCATCTATAGGAACTCAGAGTTCAGATAGTGTTATTGATTCTCCTAGTTCAGTATGATGATTCTTGAACACAGCTATTTTATGAGTCTTGGCTGTGGCCCTAAGCACTTTGTTTTCCAGTATTACCACCGGATACATAAATGCCACAGACACATAACTGGGTGAATCTTTTCAGATTGTGACTCAGCTTTGCTAAAGTTCCCAATTAGAGGTGTCCAGGGTTCTTAAGCACACTCTTTTTTTGCTTTGGACCTTGACTTTAACCGCTCAGTCTCAAGTTTTCACTTGACACCTACACGCCACAAGCACATGGTTAGGGACAGCTTGGTTTAGCTGCTTAGGCCAGGATTTTATTCCTTTAGGCCCTCCTATCCACTGATGCTCAAAGCCTTGGGATCCTTTTTATTACCCTTGCCTTTTGGTTTTAAGGGTTATTGGCTTTTTGCTCTTGCCTTTTGGTTTTAAGAGCTTTGGCTTTTTCTGCTTGCTTTTTCTTTTTCTTTCTATTTTTTTCGCTATTTTTTTCTGCAAGCTTTGTTTTTTGCTGCTTTTTCTTGCTTCAAGAATCATTTTTTTTGATTTTTTAGATTATCTAATAACATGTCTCCTTGTCATCATTCTTTCAAGAGCCAACATATTTAACATTCTTAAACAACAACTTCAAAAGACATATGCACTGTGCAAGCATTCATTCAGAAAAACAAAAAGTATTATCACCACATCAATATAATTAAACTAAGTTCAAGGATAAATTTGAAACTCATGTACTTCTTGTTCTTTTGAATTAAAACATTTTTCATTTAAGAGAGGTCATGGATTCAAAGGACATTCATAACTTTTAGGACATAGTGATGCACGGAAAACTTGTCTCTCAACAAATCTCCCTTCGGCAAGTGTACCGAATTTGTCGTCAAGTAAAAACTCACAATAGAGTGAGGTCGAATCCCACAGGGATTGATTGATCAAGCAACTTTAATTAGAAGAATGTTCTAGTTGAGCGAATCCAGAATTTGGGTTGAGAGTTGCAGAAAATAAAATGGCGGGAATGTAAATAACAGAAAAGTAAATGCTAGAATTAAAGGACTGGAAGTAAATAACTGAAAATAAATTGCAGAATTGTAAATGGGAATGGGGGATTTGCTCATAAAAGTAAATGGCAGAAATTAAAGAGAATGGGTAAGATCAGAGATGGGGAGTTCATTGGGCTTAGGAGATGTTGCAATTCTCCGGATCAAGTTCATTTTCATCTCTTCCTCAATCAATGCACTCATTGATCTCCTTGGCAATCTTAAGTGATTGAATTACAATTTCTTGCAATTCAATCTCTCAAATCTTGATCAATAGCCAATTCCTTGGTCAATTGCTCATGAGAAGAGATGAAGTATGGTCACTGATTATACCACATGCATTTCCCAAATCAAGTATTGAGAGGGTTATAGTCACATACCCATCCAAACCCAATTTGGTCCAGCATGAGAAAGCATTTCTAGCTTGATCTCTTCATTCCTCTTTCAAGGTTCAAAAGAGATCCAAGTTTGAATAGCTTCTCTTCCAAGATAACTACTCAATTGGATGAAGATTGAAAGCTTTCAAGTAAAATCAAGAGGAAAGATAGAAGAAGAATAATAAAAATTAGTATTGATCCATCAAATTACAACAGAGCTCCCTAACCCAATGAAGGGGTTTAGTTGTTCATAGCTCTTGAAAATGAAAACAAAGATGGAGAATACATCATAAAACTAGAAATTGCAAAGAAAGTAAAATACAGAGAGTAGTTCTCTTTTTCCCAGCCTCCAAAACTTCTTCTCAATTCAAAGCTACTCCTATATATACTACTCTTCTCAGCTTCTAGTGTGATTCTTCAAGTCTTGGGCCTTTGGATCTTGAGTTTGAAGCAGTTTCTTTCTTTATTTGGGCTTGGCTTTACTTGCAGAGAGAAAGTGCGAAGTGGGCGGAGACTTTAGTTCAGGACGTTAGGGGTGTTAATATTTAGTGAGAATATAAGTTCGAGAACGTTAGTGACACTTAACATTGTCACTAACGTTCCAATGCACCCCTTTGCCTCACGTTAAAACTCACGTTAACTAGGTTAGCGTGGCTTTTAACGTTGCCTTGTTAACCTTCGAGAACGTTAGTGACACTCAACATTGTCACTAACGTTCCAGTGTACCCCTTCTTGCTTCATGTTAAAGCCCACATTAACTAGGTTAACATGGCTTCTAACATGGCCCTTGCCATCCTTCGAGAACGTTAGTGACATTCAACATTGTCACTAACGTTCCAATGTGCCCCTAGGTCTCACGTTAGAGTCCACGTTAACTAGGTTAACGTGGCTTCTAATGTGGCCATCTTTAGCCATCCCAACATTAGTGACAATGTTGAGTGTCACTAACGTTGGCTCATCCTTCATTCCTCATCGTTAGCTTCTACGTTAACGTGGAACGTTGCAGGGGCATTACATAATCCAAATGGCATGCGCCTATAGGCAAACACTCCATACAGACAGGTAAATGAGGTTTTCTCTTGGTCTCTTGGATCAACCACTATTTGGTTATATCCTGAATAACCGTCGAGAAAACAATAATATGCATGCCCTGCAAGTCTTTCCAACATCTGATCCATGAATGGAAGGGGAAAATGGTCCTTTCGTGTAGCCTCATTGAGTTTTCTGTAGTCTATGCACATCCGCCATTTTGTGACGGTCCTTGTAGGTATGAGCTCATTCTTCTCATTGGTAACCACAGTGATCCCTCCCTTCTTTGGCACAACATGTATGGGGCTAACCCAAGGGCTATCCGAAATTGGGTATATGACCCCTCCTTGCCAAAGCTTCATAACCTCTTTCTGTACCACTTCCTTCATGATTGGGTTCAGCCTTCTTTGGGATTGAATGGATGTCTTAGCATCGTCTTCCAACAGTATTTTATGCATGCATATGGCTGAACTGATTCCCTTCAAGTCAGCAAGGGTCCATCCAATGGCATCCTTATGCTCCCGCAGCACCTTGAGTAGCTCGTCCTCTTGATCTTGACTGAGGGATGAATTTATGATCACTGGGTAGTTTTCATTTTCTCCTAGATATGCATATTTGAGAGTGGGTGGCAATGCTTTGAGTTCAGGTTTGGGTGCTTCTGATTTTTCGTTCCCTTCCTTTGGTGCATCTGGTATATGTATTTCTGCTGTAGCTACCTCTTCACTTGATTCAGATTCTTCCTCCACCAATCTCTCGTTCTCTTCAAGTTCATCTTCTTCAAAATTCTCCTGCACTTCATCCTCAAGTGCATCTAACCTCATGCATTCCCCCAATTGTTCCGGTGGATAACTCATGGCCTTGAACACATTGAATGTCATCTTCTCATTGTGTAATCTCAGGGTGAGGTCACCCTTCTGAACATCAATGATAGCTCCAGCAGTGGCCAAGAATGGCCTTCCCAAGATGATGGAGGTCTTGGCGTCTTCCTGCATGTCCAGTACCACAAAATCTGCTGGGAATATGAAATCTCTTACTTTTACTAGCAAATCCTCTACTATCCCGTGAGGGAATTTGAACGACCGGTCTGCCAGTTGTAGAGCCATTTTTTTTGGTTTAGCCTCCTCAATTTTCATCTTTCTCATCATAGCTACTGACATCAAATTGATGATGGCCCCTAAGTCACAAAGAGCCTTTTCTACTGTGATTTCTCCTATAATGTAAGGGATCTGAAAACTCCCAGGATCCTTCAGTTTCTGAGGTAGTTTATGCTGAATGATAGCACTGCACTCTTCAGTTAGTATCACGGTCTCATTGTTCTTCCAGCTTCTCTTCTTAGTCATTAGCTCCTTCAAAAACTTGGCATAAAGTGGCATTTGTTCTATGGCTTCAGCAAATGGTATGTTGATTTGTAGCTTCTTGAAGATTTCCAAAAATCTCAAGAACTGGTTGTCATCTTCCTTTTTCTTCAATAGCTGGGGGTATGGAGCTCTTGAGACGTTCAGTTGGGGTATCTTTTTTTCTTTCTGCAGACTTGGCGTGGGGGGTTGCATTCCATCTTGCTCTTCTTCCTTTTCATTTGAGCCTTCTTCTTGTGGTTTTTGGGGATGTTTCTTTAGTTCCTTTCCACTCCTAAGTGTGATAGCTTGACACTCCCCCCTTTTGCTTGAATGGGCATCATAGAAAAAATTGTGGTTAGGAAGCTGCTCAAACAAATAGCTGATTTGTGTCTCCAGTTTTGTGATGGCAGCATTTTGATTCTGCATGTTTGACTGCACTTCCTCTCTGAATGCTTTACTGTCTTGAATGTCTCTGCATATTCCTTCAATGAAGGTTTCGATCTTAGAGAGCTTGTCATCAATTGATGGGTGATTCGGAGAAGATGTGCTATTTTGATTTTGATAATCAAATGAAGATGTGTTGTTGTGGGGGTGTTGAGACGTCCTCTGTGTGACTTGCTTTTGATCTTGCTCACTTCTCCACCCAAAGTTTGGGTGGTTTCTCCATCCAGGGTTGTAAATCTTGGAGTATGGATCATAGTTTTTCCTTGGTGAATTCCCAATGTAGTTGGCTTGCTCCTGACTCCCCTCTGCTTCTTCATTCACTCCTTCTTGGATTGTTGATGAAGATGAGATTGCTGCTACTTGGTTCCTCTTCATCTTCTTGGTGAGGTCAGCCAGCTGCTGGGTAATGAGCTTGTTTTGGGCCAACAGAGCATCTACATTGTTTAGCTCCATTACTCCTCTTGTGTTCCCTCTTTCGGAAGCATAGAAGTAGTCGTTTTCTGCTACTGTTTCAATAACATCTATGGCTTCCTCAATGGTCTTCTTCTTATTCAAGGATCCTCTAGATGAATGGTCTACGGCCTTCTTTGACTCATAAGAGAGCCCTTCATAGAAAATGTGCAGCTGGACCCATTCGTTGAACATATCAGGTGGACACCTCCTTGTTAAGTCCTTGAACCTCTCCCATGCTTCATACAGAGTCTCACCATCTTGTTGCCTGAAAGTTTGAACCTCAGCTCTCAGCCTATTAATTCGTTGAGGAGGGTAGAATCTTGCTAAGAATTTGTTCACCACATCCTCCCAAGTTGTCAAGCTCTCCCTTGGGAAGGATTCAAGCCACTTGGCTGCCTTGTCCTTGAGTGAGAAAGGAAATAAGAGCAGTCTATAGATGTTAGGATGAACACCATTAGATTTCACTGTGTCATATATTCTCAGGAAGGTGGTCAAATATTGATTGGGGTCTTCTTGAACACCTCCTCCAAACGAACAGTTGTTCTGAACAAGGGTGATGAGCTGTGGTTTAAGTTCAAAGTTGTTGGCATGAATTGTTGGCTTTTGGATGCTACTTCCACAATTGCCTGGGTTTGGATTGATGTAAGAGCCCAAAACTCTTCTATCCTCCCCAGCATGATTTGCTCCACCTCCTCTGCCATGGTTGTGAGTCTCTTCTTCATGATGATTTTCCATGTTTTCTTCCATGTTAGGTTCAAAGTATTCCTCAAAGTGTTCCTCCTCTTCTTCAGCACCAACTACACGTTTTTCTTTTGCCTCCCTCCTTAGTCTAAGGAAGGTTCTCTCAGGTTCAGAATCAAAGGAAGTTGAAGCCCCGCTTCTTCTCCCTGTCATACAACCAACAAGTACAAGCAAAGAAAATAGGTGCAGACAGTATTTGTGTCAGAATTGCTGTTAGTTGTGGGTGATGCAATATATCAAACAGTTAGTGGGTTAGCAAACAGAATTGAAAATAACAAAGAAAAACAAAAGAGTAGAGGGGGAAGGGAAGAAGTTTAACTAACACAAAAAGTAAATCACTCAAACAGAAAAATGAAATTCACAAAATAAAAATGCTCAATCTAGTGATCTTCCAATTTAATCATTGTTGATGCACAATCAATCCCCGGCAACGGCGCCATAAACTTGATGCACGGAAAACTTGTCTCTCAACAAATCTCCCTTCGGCAAGTGTACCGAATTTGTCGTCAAGTAAAAACTCATAATAGAGTAAGGTCGAATCCCACAGAGATTGATTGATCAAGCAACTTTAATTAGAAGAATGTTCTAGTTGAGCGAATCCAGAATTTGGGTTGAGAGTTACAGAAAATAAAATGGCGAGAATGTAAATAACAGAAAAGTAAATGCTAGAATTAAAGGACTGGAAGTAAATTACTGAAAATAAATTGCAGAATTGTAAATGGGAATGGGAGATTTGCTCATAAAAGTAAATGGCAGAAATTAAAGAGAATGGGTAAGATCAGAGATGGGGAGTTCATTGGGCTTAGGAGATGTTGCAATTCTCCGGATCAAGTTCATTTTCATCTCTTCCTCAATCAATGCACTCATTGATCTCCTTGGCAATCTTAAGTGATTGAATTACAATTTCTTGCAATTCAATCTCTCAAATCTTGATCAATAGCCAATTCCTTGGTCAATTGCTCATGAGAAGAGATGAAGTATGGTCACTGATTATACCACATGCATTTCCCAAATCAAGTATTGAGAGGGTTATAGTCACATACCCATCCAAACCCAATTTGGTCCAGCATGAGAAAGCATTTCTAGCTTGATCTCTTCATTCCTCTTTCAAGGTTCAAAGGAGATCCAAGTTTGAATAGCTTCTCTTCCAAGATAACTACTCAATTGGATGAAGATCGAAAGCTTTCAAGTAAAATCAAGAGGAAAGATAGAAGAAGAATAATGAAAATTAGTATTGATCCATCAAATTACAACAGAGCTCCCTAACCCAATGAAGGGGTTTAGTTGTTCATAGCTCTTGAAAATGAAAACAAAGATGGAGAATACATCATAAAACTAGAAATTGCAAAGAAAGTAAAATACAGAGAGTAGTTCTCTTTTTTTCAACTTCCAGAACTTCTTCTCTATTCAAAGCTACTCCTATATATACTACTCTTCTCAGCTTCTAGTGTGATTCTTCAAGTCTTGGGCCTTTGGATCTTGAGTTTGAAGCAGTTCCTTTCTTTATTTGGCTTGGCTTTACTTGCAGAGAGAAAGTGCGAAGTGGGTGGAGACTTTAGTTCAGGACGTTAGGGGTGTTAATATTTAGTGAGAATATAAGTTCGAGAACGTTAGTGACACTTAACATTGTCACTAACGTTCCAATGCACCCCTTTGCCTCACGTTAAAACTCACGTTAACTAGGTTAACGTGGCTTTTAACGTTGCCTTGTTAACCTTCGAGAACGTTAGTGACACTCAACATTGTCACTAACGTTCCAGTGTGCCCCTTCTTGCTTCACGTTAAAGCCCACGTTAACTAGGTTAACGTGGCTTCTAACGTGGCCCTTGCCATCCTTCGAGAACGTTAGTGACATTCAACATTGTCACTAACGTTCCAATGTGCCCCTAGGTCTCACGTTAGAGTCCACGTTAACTAGGTTAACGTGGCTTCTAACGTGGCCATCTTTAGCCATCCCAACGTTAGTGACAATGTTGAGTGTCACTAACGTTGGCTCATCCTTCATTCCTCATCGTTAGCTTCCACGTTAACCAAGTTAACGTGAAAGTTAACGTGACTCTTGGGGGTTGTGTGGTTTCTTCAACGTTAGTGACAATGTTGAGTGTCACTGACGTTGTCGACAACTCTTCATCCCTTACGTTAGTTCCCACGTTAACCAAGTTAACGTGGGAGTTAACGTGGTACTTTGCACCATAGGCCAACGTTAGTGACAATGTTGAGTGTCACTAACGTTGGCTTCTCTTCCCCCCTTAACGTTAGAGGCCACGTTAACTAGGTTAACGTGGCCACTTATGAGTAATTGCCAACGTTAGTGACAATGTTAAGTGTCACTAACGTTGGCTCAACTTCTCTTCTCCACGTTAGAGTTCACGTTAACTTAGTTAACGTGACTCTCTAACGTGGGCATTGATGGATTTTTTTTGAGAGTGTTATTGGCAATCACTTTTCTCATTAACCTTGCAAGTTACCTCCCCTTTTCTTGCTTCCTTTTGGTCCTGAAATCAAGCAATAAAGTGCATCAAAGCTCTAGTCCAAGTCATGAGTAATGCAACATAATATTTGTCACTAAACTTATGCAAAATCTTCATGAAATTATGTAAAATGCACAATGTATGCTTGAATCAAGGCATAAGTGAATATCTACCCAAAACTAGCTTATTTCCTAAAGAAATGCATGAAACTAACCTAAAAACAGTAAAGAAAAGGTCAGTGAAACTGGCCAAGATGCCCTGGCATCACATAGTTACTAAATACTAATGATCATGTAATGAAGACACAAACATAGATAAGCACTTAACATAGAAAACGAAAAACAGAGAATGTAAGAACAAGGAATGAGTCCACCTTAGTGATGGTGGCGTTTCCTTCTTGAGGAACCAATGATGTCCTGGAGCTCTTCTATGTCTCTTCCTTGTCTTTGTTGCTCCTCCATCATTGTTTTTTGATCTTCTCTAATTTCATGAAGGATGATGGAGTGCTCTTGATGTTCCACCCTTAGTTGTCCCATGTTGGAACTTAGTTCTCCTAGGGAGGTGTTGATTTGCTCCCAATAGTTTTGTGGAGGAAAATGCATTTGAGGCATCTCCGGGATCTCATGGTGATGAGCTTCATGCGTCTCTTGAGATCCATGAATGGGCTCTCTTGCTTGCTCCATCCTTTTCTTAGTGATGAGCTTCTCTTCCTCAATGGGAATGTCTCCTTCTATGAAAGCTCCAGCTGAGTAACATAGATGGCAAATAAGATGAGGAAAAGCTAGCCTTGCCCAAGGAGAGGGCTTTTCGGCTATTTTGTAGAGTTCAAGGGAGATGACTTCATGAACTTCTACTTCCTCTCCAATCATGATGCTATGGATCATGATGGCCCGATCCACAGTAACTTCAGATCGGTTGCTAGTGGGGATGATGGAGCGTTGGATGAACTCCAACCATCCTCTAGCCATAGTCTTGAGGTCCAGTCTTCTTAATTGAACCGGCTTGCCTTTGGAGTCAATCTTCCATTGAGCTCCTTCTACACATATGTCCATGAGGACTTGGTCCAACCTTTGATTAAAGTTGACCCTTCTAGTGTAGGGGCGTGCATCTCCTTGCATCATAGGCAAGTTAAATACCAACCTCACATTTTCCGGACTAAAATCTAAGTATTTTCCCCGAACCATTGTAATATAATTCTTTGGGTTTGGGTTCTTACTTTGATCATGGTTCTTAGTGATCCATGCATTGGCATAGAACTCTTGAACCATTAGGATGCCGACTTGTTGGATGGGGTTTGTTAGAACTTCCCAACCTCTTCTTTGGATTTCATGTCGGATCTCCGGATACTCATTTCTCTTGAGTTTGAAAGGGACCTCAGGGATCACCTTCTTCTTCACCACAACATCATAGAAGTGGTCTTGATGAGCTTTGGAGATGAATCTTTCCATCTCCCATGACTCGGAGGTGGAAGCTTTTGTCTTCCCTTTCCCTTTTCTAGAGGATTCTCCGGTCTTAGGTGCCATCAATGGTAATGGAAAAACAAAAAGCTTATGCTTTTACCACACCAAACTTAGAATTTTTGCTCGCCCTCGAGCAAGAGAAGAAAGAATAGATGAAGAATAAGAAGAAATGGAGAAGAGGGAGAGAGAGATGTGTTTCGGCCAAGAAGAGAAGAGAGGGTTGTGTTGTATGAAAATGAGGAAGAATGGAGGGCTATATATAGGGAAGGGAGGGGGGGTAAGGTTCGGCCATAAGGGTGGGCTTTGGGTGGGAAATTGATTTTGAATTTTGAAGGTAGGTGGAGTTTATGAGGTAGGTTTATGGGGAAGAGTGGATGGATGTGAGTGGTGAAGTGGTGATAGGGAAGAGAGATTGAGGTGATTGATGAAGAGTTTTGGGGAAGAGTGTTTATGGGATTGTGTGAAAGAGGGGTGAGAAGAAGTGAGTGGAGGTAGGTGGGGATCCTGTGGGGTCCACAGATCTTGAGGTGTTCAAGGATTTACAACCTTGCACCAAATTAGGCATGCAAAATGCCCTTGCACACAACTCTGGGCGTTCAGCGCCAGATTGGTGCTTGTTCTGGGCGTTCAGCGCCAGCTCTTCTCCAGGGTGCAATTCTGGCGTTCAAACGCCCAGATGCTACCCATTTTGGGCGTTCAGCGCCAGAACCATGCTCTGTTCTGGCGTTGAACGCTAGCCAGATGCTTCTTACTGGCGTTTAAACGCCAGTGAGATTCTCCTCCAGGGTGTGATTTTTCTTTTGCTGTTTTTGATTCTGTTCTCAATTTTTTTGATTTATTTTGTGACTCTACATGATCATGTACCTATAAAGACATATAACTAATAAAAATATAATTAAATAAAAATTGGGTTGCCTCCCAACAAGCGCTTCTTTAATGTCAATAGCTTGACCGTGGGCTCTCATGGAGCCTCACAGATGTTCAGAGCATTGTTGAGACTTCCCAACACCAAACTTAGAGTTTGGATATGGGAGTTCAACACCAAACTTAGAGTTTGGTTGTGGCCTCCCAACACCAAACTTAGAGTTTGACTATGGGGGCTCTGGTTGACTCTGTTTTGAGAGAAGCTTTTTATGCTTCCTCTCCATGTTTACAGAAGGATGACCTCAAGTTTTAAACATAAGGGAGTCCTCATTCAATTGAAGGACTAGTTCACCTCTGTCAACATCAATCACAGCTCTTGCTGTGGCTAGGTAGGGTCTTCCAAGGATGATGGATTCATCCTCATCCTTCCCAGTATCTAGGACTATGAAATCAGCAGGGATGTAAAGGCCTTCAACCTTTACTAACACGTCCTCTACTTGTCCATAAGCCTGTTTTCTTGAATTGTCTGCCATCTCTAATGAGATTTTAGTAGCTTGCACCCCAAAGATTCCCAGTTTCTCTATTACAGAGAAGGGCATGAGGTTTATCCCTGAACCAAGGTCACACAGAGCCTTTTCAAAGATCATGGTGCCTATGGTACAAGGTATTAGGAACTTTCCAGGATCCTGTTTCTTCTGAGGCAATGTCAGTTGATCCAGATCACTTAGTTCATTGGTGAACAAGGGAGGTTCATCTTCCCAAGACTCAATACCAAATAATTTGGCATTCAGCTTCATGATTGCACCAAGGTACTTGGTGACTTGCTCCTCAGTAACATCCTCATTTTCTTCAGAAGAGGAATACTCATCAGAGCTCATGAATGGCATAAGGAGGTTTAATGGAATCTCTATGGTCTCTAGATGAGTCTCAGATTCCTTTGGTTCCTCAGAGGGAAACTCCTTATTGATCATTGGACGTCCCAGGAGATCTTCCTCCTTGGGATTCACGTCCTCCTCCTCTTTTGTGGTTTCGGCCATGATGGTCATTTCAATGGCCTTGCACTCTCCTTTTGGATTTTCTTCTGTATTTCTTGGGAGAGTACTAGGAAGGATTTCAGTGACTCTTTTACTCAGCTGGCCCACTTGTGCCTCCAAATTTCTAATGGACGACCTTGTTTCATTCATGAAACTTACAGTGGCCTTAGATAGATCAGAGACTAAGTTTGCTAAATTAGATGTATTTTGTTCAGAGTTCTCTGTCTGTTGCTGAGTGGATGATGGAAAAGGTTTACTATTGTTAAACCTATTTCTTCCACCATTATTAAAGCCTTGTTGAGGCCTTTGTTGATCCTTCCATGAGAGATTTGGGTGATTTCTCCATGAGGGGTTATAGGTGTTTCCATAAGGTTCACCTATGTAATTCACCTCTGCTATTGCAGGGTTTTCAGGATCATAAGCTTCTTCTTCAGAAGATGCCTCTTGAGTACTGTTGGATGCAGCTTGTATTCCATTCAGACTCTGAGAAATCATATTGACTTGCTGAGTTAATATTTTATTCTGAGCCAATATGGCATTCAGAGTATCAATTTCAAGAACTCCCTTCTTCTGAGGCGTCCCATTACTCACATGATTCCTCTCAGAAGTGTACATGAACTGGTTATTAGCAACCATGTCAATGAGTTCTTGAGCTTCTGCAGGCGTTTTCTTTAGGTGAATGGATCCACCTGCAGAAGTATCCAATGACATCTTAGCTAATTCAGACAGACCATCATAGAATATATCCAGGATGGTCCATTCTGAAAGCTTGTCAGAAGGACACTTTTTGGTCAGTTCCTTGTATCTCTCCCAAGCTTTATAAAGGGATTCACCTTCTTTCTGTCTGAAGGTTTGAACATCCACTCTAAGCTTACTCAGCTTTTGAGGAGGAAAGAACTTGACTAAGAAAGCCTTGACCAGCTTATCCCAAGAGTTCAGGCTATCCTTGGGTTGAGAGTCCAACCACACTCTAGCTCTGTCTCTTACAGCAAAAGGGAAAAGCATGAGCCTGTAGACTTCAGGATCTACTCCATTAGTCTTAACAGTATCACAGATCTGCAAGAATTCAGTTAAGAACTGAAAAGGATCTTCAGATGGAAGTCCATGAAACTTGCAGTTTTGTTGCATCAGAGAAACTAGCTGAGGTTTCAGCTCAAAATTGGTTGCTCCAATGGTAGGGATAGAGATGCTTCTTCCATGTAAATTGGAATTAGGTGCAGTAAAGTCACCAAGCATCCTCCTTGCATTATTATTATTTTCGGCTGCCATCTCCTCTTCTTGTTCAAAAATTTCTGAAAGGTGCTTGCTGGATTGTTGTAATTTAGCTTCTCTTAGTTTCCTCTTCAGAGTCCTTTCAGGTTCTGGATCTGCTTCAACAAGAATATTCTTGTCCTTGCTCCTGCTCATATGAAAAAGAGGGAACAGAAAAATAATAATAATAGGGATCCTTTTTACCACAGTATAAAGGTCCCTGTGTGAGTAGAAGAAAAGAAGAAGAAAAGAATGTAATGTAAAGAAAGAAACACAAGGGTGAGGAGAGCAGAGATGTGAGATGAAGAGAAGTGTTAGTAGATGAATAACTAAATAGAAGGAGATGAAAGAGAAAGAGAATTTTCGAAAATTATTTTTAAAAAAAAAAGAGTTAGTGATTTTTGAAAATAGTTTTTTTGAAAAAAGTTAGTAATTTTCGAAAATTAAAGTCAAAAAATGAAAATAATTAGTCAATTAAAAAGAAATTTTGAAGAAGAGGGAAGATATTTTCGAAAATTAGAGAGAGAGAGAGTTAGTTAGGTAGTTTTGAAAAAGATAAGAAACAAACAAAAAGTTAGTTAGTTAGTTGAAATAAATTTGAAAATCAATTTTGAAAAGATAAGAAGATAAGAAGTTAGAAAGGATATTTTAAAATCAAATTTTTGAAAAAGATATTATTTTGAAAAAGATAAGATAAAAAGATATTTTTGAAAAGATATGATTGAAATTAGTTTTGAAAAAGATTTGATTTTTAAAATCACAATTAATGACTTGATTCACAAGAAATCACAAGATATGATTCTAGAACTTAAAGTTTGAATCTTTCTTAACAAGTAAGTAACAAACTTGAAATTTTTGAATCAAAACATTAATTGATGATGTTATTTTCGAAAATTATGATGTAAAATTAAGAAAAAGATGTTTGAAAAATATTTTTAAAATTTTCGAAAATAACTAAGAAAAATGAAAAAGATTTGATTTTTGAAAAAGATTTTGAAAAAGATAAGATTTTTAAATTGAAAATTTGATTTGACTCATGAGAAACAACTAAGTTTTAAAAAGTTTTGAAAAAGTCAACTCAAATTTTCGAAATTTATGAGTGAAAAAGGAAAAGATATTTTTTTTATTTTTGAATTTTTAATGATGAAAGAGAAAAAACAAGAAAAATGATGCAATGCATGAAAGTTATGGATCAAAACAATGAATGCATGCAAGAATGCTATGAATGTCAAGATGAACACCAAGAACACTTTGAAGATCATGATGAACATCAAGAACTTATTTTTGAAAATTTTTATATGCAAAGAAAACATGCAAGACACCAAACTTAGAAATCTTTCATGTTCAGACACTATGAATGCAAAAATGCACATGAAAAACAAGAAAAGACACAAAACAAGAAAACATCAAGATCAAACAAGAAGATTTACCAAGAACAACTTGAAGATCATGAAGAACACTATGAATGCATGAATTTTCAAAAAATGGAAGATGACCATGCCATTAACACTAAACTTATAACATGACACATGACTCAAACAAGAAACACAAAATATTTTTGAAATTTTTTTTTTATTTTATAATTTTTTTTTGTATTTTTCGAAAATTATTTGTGAAAAAGAAAAATAAGGATTCCAAAATTTTTAATATGAATTCCAGGAATCCTGCAATCTTAGTCTAAAGCTCCAATCTGAGGGTTAGACGTGGCTTAATAGCCAGTCAAACTTTAGAAGATGTTTATACTTTCCATGTATAGAGCAACTAAGTGTGTGAGAATCAACAAGCTCTTGTGATGATAAGTTGAAACCCCAGTCCAAAAGATTAGACATGGCTTACAGCCAGCCAGGATTCAACAAATCATCATGAAACATTAGAATTCATTCTTAAAAATTCTGAAGAAAAATATATTTTTGAAAACATTTATTTTAAAATATTTTTTTTTTCGAAAATAAAGGAAAATTTTTTTTGAAAGATTTTTTTGAGAACTTTTTGAAAACAAAATAAGAAGAAAATTACCTAATCTGAGCAACAGGATGAACCGTCAGTTGTCCAAACTCGAACAATCCCCGGCAACGGCGCCAAAAACTTGGTGCACGAAATTGTGATCTCAGGCAACGGTGCCAAAAACTTGGTACGCACGTCTTAATAAATTGTTTTTCATTCACAACTTCGATACAACTAACCAGCAAGTGCACTGGGTCGTCCAAGTAATAAACCTTACGTGAGTAAGGGTCGATCCCACAGAGATTGTTGGTATGAAGCAAGCTATGGTCACCTTGTAGATCTCAGTCAGGCGGATATAAAATAGTTATGGAGTTTTCGAAAATACTAATAAATAGACAGAAAATAAAGATAGAAACACTTATGTAAATCATTGGTGAGAATTTCAGATAAGCGCATAGAGATGCTTTCGTTCCTCTGAACCTCTGCTTTCCTGCTGTCTTCATCCAATCAATCCTACTCCTTTCCATGGCTGGCTTTGTGTAAGGACATCACCGTTGTCAATGGCTACTTTTTATCCTCTCTAGAAAATGGTCCAATGCGCTGTCACTGCATAGCTAATCGTCTGGAGGCATAACCCTTGTCAATGGCTGCATCCAATCCTCTTGTGAAAATGGTCCAAATGCTCTGTCACAGCACAGCTAATCATCTGAGGTTCTCGATCATGCTGGAATAGGATTCACCCTTCTTTTGCGTCTGTCACTACGCCCAGCACTCGCGAGTTTGAAGTTCGTCACAGTCATTCAATCCCAGAGTCCTACTCGGAATACCACAGACAAGGTTTAGACTTTCCGGACTCTCATGAATGCCGCCATCAATCTAGCTTATACCACGAAGATTCTGATTAAGAGATCCAAGAGATACTCATTCAATCTAAGGTGGAACGGAAGTGGTTGTCAGGCACGCGTTCGTGGGGGAATGATGATGATTGTCACGTTCATCACATTCAGGTTGACGTGCGAATGAATATCTTAGAAGCGGAGTAAGTTGAATTGAATAGAAAAACAGCAGTACTTTGCATTAATCTTTGAGGAACAGCAGAGCTCCACACCTTAGTCTATGGAGTGTAGAAACTCTACCGTTAAAAATACATAAGTGAAGGGTCCAGGCATGGCCGAATGGCCAGCCCCCAAAACGAGATCACAGGATCAAAAATATAATCCAGGATGTCAAATACAATAGTAAAAAGTCCTATTTATACTAAACTAGTTACTAGGATTTACATAAGTAAGTAATTGATGCATAAATCCACTTCCGGGGCCCACTTGGTGTGTGCTTGGGCTGAGCTTGAATGTTACACGTGCAGAGGCTCTTTCTGGAGTTGAACGCCAGGTTGTAACGTATTTCTGGCGTTCAACTCTGGTTTGTGACGTATTTCTGGCGTTTAACTCCAGACAGCAGCGTAGAACTGGCGTTAAACGCCCTTTTACGTCTTCTAAACTCGGCCAAAGTATGGACTATTATATATTGCTAGAAAGCCCTGGATGTCTAATTTCCAATGCAATTGGAAGCGCGCCATTTTGAGTTCTGTAGCTCCAGAAAATCCATTTTGAGTGCAGGGAGGTCAGGATCCAACAGCATCAGCAGTCCTTCTTCAACCTCTGAATCTGATATTTGCTCAAGACCCTCAATTTCAGCCAGAAATTACCTGAAATCACAGAAAAACACACAAACTCATAGTAAAGTCCAGAAATGTGAATTTAACATAAAAACTAATGAAAACATCCCTAAAAGTAACTAGATCCTACTAAAAACATACTAAAAAAACAATGCCAAAAAGCGTATAAATTATCCGCTCATCAGATGTCTACTTCATTTAGTTCAAATTTCAGAGTCATAGCTATTTTAGAAAATTAGTTATGCACTTTGAAAGTTATTAACCAAATAGAAACCTCTCAAAACAGAATAAGCATAACTTTTGTTCTAGAATTTATAATGATCTGAAACTTAAACCAAATGAAACTGGAGTTTGATACAAACGCATGGACATAAAGTTTGCACGATTCTGAGTCCGTTTATTATATTAATTATTAAATAGAAGACTGGTCGCCAAGGAGGCATTAGACTAAACAAGTCAGGAAAACAAATAAGAATATAAGTTGTCCCTATGAATTTTTAAAGTTAAAAGGAGATGTAGAGGTATGCTTAGTAACATCGTGATGCAGAGGTATGCGTATTTATTTGGTGATGCGGAGGTATGACAAAAAGAAAAGGAATGAGAAACTATGAATGAAAGGATAAATGAATATTGTATGTTTGAATGGGCCTTTGTGCCGATTGCTAATGCGGAAGTTTCCACCTAACTGATAGCCTAAGGTTGCTAATGTGGGAATGTCCGCCTAACTGATAGCATAATGTTTGTTGAATGGGCCTTGTGCCAAACTGCCAATGCGAAAGTGTCCGCCTAACTAATAGCCTAAGGTAGCTAATGGGGGAATGTTTTCCTATCTAATAGTACTATTTTTTACTGTGATGTACATTAAAATGTTATTATGATGAGGCCTCACTGACATGGGTAACTGTGATGCCAAGGTGTCTAATTGACACAGTAAAGGAACCAAATTTGGGGTTCACTACGAGTAACGTCGGGTTACGGGTAGACAACCGACGCATGAGCTCATGGCCTACACTAGAAACAGGCATGCATCATAAATTGTTTGCGCATTTGATTATGATTGTTTATTGTTCATTCTTTCTGCTATGTGCTATTTGCTTCTTGTTAATTTTCTATTCTCTGTTTCTTATTTGTATTTCTAAGATTATATGATTTAACTTTCTCCAAAGCTTAGTATAAGCTAATAGAGTTAGAAATAATAGTCATAGATAGCGTAGGAACAACATTGATTCCAAAGAAAGATGCCAAGAAAGAGTTATGTCAGAGCCTGCGATACGGAAATAGCCGAGAGACTTAGCAAGTGAGTTATTACGATAGAGCCAGAACTCTAGGTTGCATGAGAGAGATGTGTTTTCACGATGTCACTTTACTGGGAACCATATAGGTTCTCACCCCCTTTCCTTTTCCTTTTTCCCGTAGATGGAGGATTCTGACTTGACTGCCGCCACTGGAGTTATATTTAGAAGGGTACCGAAGGAGCATGTGTTTTCGGACCCTACAGGAGATGCTCGAGACTAGTCCTGAGACGATGCCTGCAGACTTGTGCCCGATGGTGAGAAGAATGTAGGATAGATGATCTTTATTCCTTAGATTTTGCTTTCTCTCACTTTTGTAGCATTTTTTTGAGAGGTAGAACTTGATATTTTCTTTTCTTTGTTAGTCTGGGCACCAGTTTAAGAGTTTTCTATATGAATCAGGTATTCTAGAAAGTTATCAGTTATATATATATATATATATATATAATAGCTAAGCATGTCAAGTTTGTATGAACTAACTTAAGACGTATATATGTATGAAAGCTTTTCTGTAATCTTGTTGTTATTTTAATTTTGCTGTTAGTTTAGTGTTTATTTTATATTGTATATCTCTGAAGATGTTTATGGTTTTGGTAATAGGTTTGTTAAGAAAGACATATGATAAAAATAAGCTAACATGCGCGATTCCGCTAGCACGAAAGGCTTATATGTAGTAAATATCATCGAGTCTAGAGTCTTATAGGGCTACTGGGAAGTAACACCTGATGACTGGCAGTGATCCGAACCTACCAGGAATCGGGTCGTTACATGTTTGTCTTGTCGAGCTCTTCAATTTTATCTGAAACAAAGTGGTAAGAAACTTTGTATTTCGTGTCTAGTTCCCTCTTCCATTCTAAATTCGCATTTTGGTTAAGAGTATTGAGTGATTTTCATGATTTTGATGGCTTAGGTGTACTCTAACATTGGATAATTATTGGGTTTTGTCCCAATGATCCATGGGTAAGGTAAGGAATCTCTTAACCCTTGTGAATTATTTGATTAGTAAAACCCTAGTGTTGATTTTCGATGAATGTGAAACTAGATTGAATGCATGTGAATTGAAGTTAAAATTGGTGGATTGGAGTACTTCGGACAAAGCTTTGGTGGCTGGAACTCAATGGATTTGATTTGGAGTTCTTGAATTGTGGTGTTTTGAGCTTGGGAAAAAATCGGATAAGGTATGGTTTCGATTTTCTTTAGTTAATTTATAATATTGTGTGAACACTAGGTTAGTTGCCTTAATATAGCTTGAATCACATGAATTGGTTTATTAATATGATGTATGAATATTAAATGAAGTTTGAATGTGGAAGTGAATTGGTATGGTGGAATTTGTGGTGATGTTATTGAATAAGGATGATTGTGATTTTATTGATGAGTGATAAGGAATTTGGTTGGATTTTGAATGGTGGATTGAATTGGTTTGAAAATTATTGATATTGATTTGAGTGTAATTTGGGTTATTTACATTGAATATTGATGAGGATTGAATGGGAAAATTGAACTGAATTGGAGTATAGTTCTTGGTCATGCTTTGCTTGGTAATGAATGTGATAAATGAATTGGAATTGGTTTGGTTAGGCTTGGAATGGTTAGAAGTTGATGATTACATGTTTGGAAGGCTTAAAATGGTAAGGAAGTGGTTGGAATTGAATTAAATTGAGGAATTGGTCAAAATAAGTGTTTATGCAAATTTGGTAAAAATAGAATTTTTAACCAATTTCGGTGGGCCATGACTTGGCCCTCGGAGTTTAGATTTGAAGGAACTTTGTCTTAAATTGAAGATGATTATGAAAACTTTAAAATGGTTTAAAGATGAATGGAAACGGAGTTTTACAGAAAAATTTATGAACGTTAGAAGTTGGGTATAAAAACCTGAACTCCGTGATGTTGTAGAAAACCATAATTTCTTGTTTGTGTGCCCACGCACACTATCGTGCACACGCACAGAGCAGAGCGTGTGTTGAGACTCATGCGTATGCACGAGGGGTGTGTACACGCACACCCTGAGATTTTTAAAAGTTGTACGCACATGCTGGGAATTTGTTCAAGTGCGTGCGTACGCACAATATGATGCGTGCACAAGATGCCATGTTTTCACACTGAAACCATGTTTTTAGCTATTTGGCCTTCCCGATAAGCTTTTAAATATCTGTACACCCTGTTAAAGGTCCAATGGCTAGTATTTAGACTTTGGGACGAGCGAGAGTGTACTAGGTCAAATAAAAAAGGGGTATTTTCTGTTTTAAATTTAAATCCTGTGACCTAGGATTGTAGAGTACTATAGGTGGATTAACTAGAGTGCTTTGTGGAGTGTACTGAGGGGATTAAAGAGAACGTATCAGAGTATAGTGGAGTTAAGCTTGAAGAAGTATATTTTGATTTATGAAATTAATTTTTGGCATGATTGTTTCATCTGGGAACTCTTTCTCAAAAGTGCGACTCCAGAGTGATGGTGGAAGCTGAGGATTCCCTTCTTTGTTCCTCCTGGTATTGTAAAATTGCCTCCAGCGAGATGGTGAAAGGTTAGGATCCCCTCTTTTGTTCTTCCTGGACATATGAGAACGTACCTCTTGGGAAGATGTAAGAATTGTGGTTTTGTCTCACTTACTCAAGGATGGTTGGTTGAGACTCCCTGGATAGATGCAAGAGTATGGTTCACCCCACTTACTCTAAGTTATGATGATTTGAGCTTCCTGGGTAGTATCAATGCCCCACTTGATCCAGGATGGTAATTATAATTTATCTGCGTCTCCTTGGGTAAACGCACTGGCTTGCCCTTACTGCTCGAGGTTGAGATTGAGATTCCTTTGACCCTGCCAGCACGATGAACAATTGAATAATTATATATGCATATGCTTTTGAAATACGTGCCGTGGGGACTGTTTAGAGTTCGTTACCGGATATGTCAGGTTTGGCTGGATAACCGACATATGATATATCGGCCATGGGACAGTCATGCATCATGTGAATTTGTATTATTTGTTTAAGTATGCATATTTTTTGTTTGCCTAATTGTTTATCTATGACTATATGCTACATGACTTAAACGTTGTATTTGTTTCTTTAATTGTGTATTACTTGTATGCTTTGTATGTGTTTGACCTTGAGAGATTC
Source organism: Arachis hypogaea (assembly GCF_003086295.3). Taxonomy (NCBI): domain Eukaryota; kingdom Viridiplantae; phylum Streptophyta; class Magnoliopsida; order Fabales; family Fabaceae; genus Arachis; species Arachis hypogaea. The sequence continues at coordinate 113,052,573 of NC_092051.1, read as the reverse complement.
CTCAGGTGGTGGAGCAGAGCTGAGGGTTGTTCCAAATGGTGATTGGGAGGTTTGTAGAGAACTGGAATTGAAGAGACAGTTTAGAAATTCTTAAGTAGAGTTGCCATATTTCTTATTAGTGAGGACTTTTGGTGCGGAATTTAAAATTCACAAACTAACCGGCAAGTTCACCGGGTCGTATCAAGTAATACCTCAGGTGAGTGAGGGTCGATCCCACGAGGATTGATGGATCAAGCAACAGTGATTGAATGATTTACTTAGTTAGACAGACAGAAAATAGCGTTTGGGTCTCAATTGCACTAAAACAGTAAAATCAGAAAATCATAAAACAAGCAGTAAACAAGTTGTGAAATATATATATATATATATATATATATATATATATATATATATATATGGAGCAAACAGTTAAGGCTTCAGTGTTATCTATCTTCCAGATTGACTTTTCTTACTAACTATTTTAATCATGCAAGATTCAATTCATGGAAAACTATATGTGACTAAACCCTAATTCCTTAGACCTTTTTAGTCTCCTCTAACCTTCATCAACCGCCAATTCCTTGGTCATTTAATTCCAATTAGAGGGTGAAGTTCAATTCTAGTTTATATGCCATAGAAACCCTAATTACCCAAATATAAGAGGATTATATGTCACATATCCCGTTAAGTCCAGATAATTAGAAGTTTAGGAGAAATTATTTTCAAGATGTTGTTCAAGTAAAGAGCTTTTCAAAGTTACACAAGAACTCAATAAGAACCAAGGTCATGCAAACTTAAAATAGAAAACGAAAAATAGAATGGAATACTGAAAAACTAAAATAAGATAAGGGAGAGGAGAATAAAACTCAACCACCTTAGTCATGGTGGCTGCTGCTCCCTCCAAGGAATCCTCTCTGGCGCTTCAGCTCCTCTATGTCACGCCCTTGCCTCCTCTACTCCTCCACCAGCTGGTGGAAGAGTGCAGAGTGATCCTGATGCTCTATCCTCAACTGATCCATAGATGATGTCAGCTCCCCTAAGGGTATGGTCAACTGATCCCAGTAGTCATGGGGAGGGAAATAGACTCCCTGAGACATCTATGGTAGATCCTATGGAGGCGGTGGAACTGGTTCCTGTTGTGGTCCATGCCCGAGCTCTTTAGCGTGAACGTGCCCCATACCCTTCTTTGTGATCGGTCTATCAATGCCAATTGGGGTATCTCCATCAATGTGGGCTTCAACTGCTGCACAAAGACGGTAGATGAGGTGAGAGAAAATCAGTCTCGCAGAGGTGGAGGTCTTGTCAGCTATCCTGTAGAACTCCTAAGGGATTACCTCATGCACCTCCTGTAACACCCTACCACACAGAGTCTTATGCTTAAGTCATGAATTAGAGGTGGCGAGGTATTGCAACCTCTAAAAGTAAAAATATATATAATAATATTTGAAAGGAATTTTATAACAAGGAGCCTTTGAAGGAAAGTCTAAAACAAAAGTCGTAACGCTCACGTCAACGGAAAACTTGAGTACGAAGAAACGTAATATGTGTGTGTATATATATATATATATATATATATATATATATATATATATATATATATATCAAAAACAAAATAGAAACCCAAAAGGCAAGAGTTCTTCGCTTCAAAAACTTCCAGAATGCCTCAGCGAGGTGCCTCACATCCTGCATCTGAAAACCACAAACAAATATTGTATGGAGTGAAAACCAGAGGTTCTCAGTATGGTAACGGTACCCACATAACTAACATATAATGTCTCGGGAAAGCCAGAGGCGATCCTAGAACTCCGATACTCAAATTATAAAACTTAAAGATTTAAAACGGAAACCATAAACAGGGTGGTTCTCTAAGGTTCTTCAATTTAACCAAACTCTAATTAAAACTCTCAACTACTCTCCTTCCTCCATAATCCTCCAAACACTAGTAGAACCACACAAACAAACAAAGCAAATAATGCAAGCACAAGTAGAATACAGATACAGCAGGTAGCAGATATAGCAGGTAAGCATAATAATCACATAACCAAGCCCAATTAATGTACAACCAGACAAAACAAACATATACATATGATGTATGTCTGTCCTATGGCTGATGATATCATCTGTCAATTATATAGCCAACCTGACATGTTCTGGTAGCTAACCATGGACTAAAACACCCATTGCTGAGTAAGTGGGTTTGAGCTACAACCCCCTTGCTACTACCCGCTTAACCCATAGCCAGTGGAATAACCACTACTGCGGCTACTACCCAGGCGGGTGTTTAAAAGCTCAACCTGAAGCAAGTGGAATAATCCACTACTGCTGCTACTACCCAGGTGTTACAAACACTGACTTGGAGCAAGCGGGATGAACCACAATCCTTGCTACTACCCAGGTATCTAAAACACTGACCTGGAGCAAGCGGGACGAACCTCAATCCTTACTACTGCCCAGGTTTCTCATTCAAAAATTCATTATCATATCACAATCTTCCAAACCTCTATTTTCACAAAAGTTACACTTTTCTAACAAACTACTTCAACCATATACATCCTAAATCACACCAATTATACCTCAATTCTTCATTCTCATATCAAGACATTCTTTCCACAAAATCATTAACACCAACACCAACAATTTCACCCTTTACAACCTTATTCCTCAACTTACCAACAATACTAATTCATACATCATTAATATCATCACAATATCAATCAACTCCATTCAACATTCCATATAATTCAACACATATCACAATTAACCAAAACCATCAAATATGCACTAACATATAATTCATCTTATCCTAAGTCCTCTAGCCTAAATTTTCACGACACATTATATTTTAATTACGAGAAATCGAAACCATACCTTGACCGATTCCTGCTAACGTAAGGAACACCTCAAGTATTCACCATCAACAAAAATTCACATCCCCAAAGTTCAAGCTCAAGCTCCCAACTTTGCAAATTTTCCTCTAATATCACCAAATTATTTCCAAGTACAAAATTCAATCTAAATTTTCATACGACAACACTAGAATTATCTTAGGGTTCACATATTCAGTAATTTGACAAGGATTAGGACTTCCTTACCATTACCTATGAGTCAATTAGGCAAAGTCCAACATTATCCACGAGCCAATTCGACCCTAGAACATCAAAATTACATAATCTCTCAAAATAAAAACCTTAGATTTCGAAATTAGGAAAGAGTGGCTGAGAAAGAAATTAATAGATTCTTACCAAATTGATCTATGGGTTTTTTTAGAAAATTCTAAGACGAACGCGTGGCCGCTGACGGCTTGTCAATTGGAGCTCTGGATTGAAAGTTATGGCGAATAGAAAACGGAGCAAAGGTTTGGCTTTGGCTTCTTCTCCCCCTCACCCATTTCAGCATATTTCTATTGTAAATTGAGGAGATGCACTTCATTTATATGTAAGTGGGCTGGACCTTGGGCCCATTTTCGTTCCGGTTTGACTGGTTTGGCCCGTTCGGCCCAATCTTAGGCCAAATTCTTTAAAATTAGTGTCAAAATTCTTATTTTAATTAGCTCTATCTCATTGAACTATAAAATTAAATTTTCTAATTTTTTAATTAATAATTAATTTGTTGGCTAATCATTTATTAATTTTATGGGTTTTACACCTCCACCTCGTTGTCGAGCATGATACAGTGAATCATTACTGCTCGCTCGATTGTAACCTCAGAACGGTCACTTGTAGGGATGATGGAGCATTGGATGAACTCCAACCATCCTCGAGCAACTAGCTTGAGGTCATGCCTACCCAGCTAGTATGGCTAACCTCTAGAATCCCTCCTCCACTGGGCTCTGGAGAGGCAAATGTCAGCAAGAATCTGATCCAACCTCTGGTCAGTGTTGACCCTCTGAGTGTATGAATGAGGGACCTTTCCTCTGACCATGGTACGCCAGTTCTTCGGCTATGGGTTCATGCCACTGACATGTTTGTATGTAATCCTAACATTGGCGTAGAACTCCCACACCATCAATGCTCCAACCTTAGTTATGGGGTTGGCCAGAACTTTCCAATCCCGTCACAGAATCTGGTACTGGATCTCTGGGTACTTATCCAACTTCAGATCAAAGCGGACCTTAGAAATCACCTTCTTCTTGTGCACCACCTCATAAAAATGATCCTCATGTGTCTTAGACGAGAATCGGGTGAAGTCCCATGGGTCGAAGGTAGGAGCCTTCTCTTTCCTTTTTCTTGAGGAGGATTCTCCCGTCTTGGGTACCATGGAGATAGTAGAACAAAGAAAAAAAGGAGCGCCCAACACCAAACTTAAAAGGTTTGCTTGTCCCCGAGCAAAGTAAAAATAGAAAATAAGAGAAGGAAAGAATAAAAATAAAAGAGATAAAGGAGAATAGAGGAGGGGGCTTTGGCCTGGGTTAAGAAATGGTAAGGGAAATGAAAAGTATATGGAGGGGAAGAGTGGGAAGGATGAGAGTAATTTCAGGTGTGGTGAAAGTGGAAGAGGAGTGGGATATTTATAGGTAGGGAAGAGGGGAGGGTTCGACCATGGGGTTTGGGTGTGGGGAATCGAATTTGAATTTTGGGTTGTTGGAAAGGGAAATTGATAGGATAGGTGAGAGTGGATTAAGTGGTATGGGAGGTGAGTTGAGAGAATCAACGGATTTGATGGTTGATGGGATAGATGAATGTAGATGGCAAAACTAGGTAAGGAGGAGAGAGAATGATAAGTTTGAATGGTAAAGGTAGTGTGAGAAGACTTTTGACGGTTTAGAATTCACAAATGAAAGCTCATTGCAATATAGTTTCTAAACCAACACTAATCCTTTCATACAAAAATTTATTTGTCACTAGTACAAACCCCTAAAATCTATAAACTGAAGTATTGAACCTCGGGTCGTTCTCCCTAGGAATTACAATAAAGTGCCTTGTTATTGGTTATGAGGTATGTTTTGGGGTTTTTGATAAGAGACATGAAAGATAAATGACAAGGAAGTAAACTAATAGCTAAAAAGGTCTTGGCAATGTTTGGTGGTCAAGGATCTCTATCTTAATCACTAACCACAATATGAGAATTGGCAAGGATCAATCCCACTAAGTTAACCCCAAACTAATAGTAGAGGAAAGTCAAGTGAGCTATATCAATCCAAGTCCATAAGTCCTAGTTCTCCACCAAATCAATTAGTGAGATCTAGAGTTAATGGCTCCCAATCGTCAATCACTTGGACATTAGCAACTCAAGAGTTCCTAAGTTACCTTCCCAAGCCAAGAGCATAAAATTCTACTCTAAAATCCAACTAAGCATTTCATCAAACACTTAGAAGGCATAAAAGGAAAGTAAAATTAACTAAGCAATTCAACAATAAACGAACATGAATCATAAATTGCATTGAAATGAAAATAGAAGAAACAAAAGTGCATCAATATAAAAGTAGAGAATTACATGAATTAAATGCAAAACTAGAGAGAGGAAAAGTAGAAAGAGAAGAATTACAAAGAGAAAAGTAGATCAAAGCATGAATTAAACCTAGATCTAAGAAATTCTAAGCTAGATCTAACCTAAACCTAATCCTAATCCTAGAGAGAAGTGAGTGCTTCTCTCTCTAAAACTAACTTTCCCTCCAAAAAAATTAAACTAAACTAAACTAGTGTGTAAAAGTGTGTTGATTCCTCTTCATTCCTTGGGTAAATAGCATCAGAAGTGAGTTGGATTTGGGCCTAGGAAGCCCAGAATTTGCCCCCAGCGGATTCACTTTAAGTGGGTCACGTGCGGACATCGGCGGGTACGCGTACAGTGCGCATGCGCGTCGATTGACAATTTTCCATCCACGCGTACGCGTCATGTGCGCTTACGCGTCACCATGCGACATCACAATCCGCGCGTGCGCGTCTACTGCGCGTGCGTGTCGTTGATCTTATCCCAAATTCTTGTTTTTCCATATTTCTCCACTTTGTGTGCTTTCCTCTCCATTCCTTTGGTCCATTCCTAGCCTTTTCAACCTGAAATCACTTAACAAACACATCATGGCATCCAGTGGAATCAAAGGTAAATTAAGATTAAACAATTAAGAGCCTAGAAAGCATATTTTCATACTTAAGCACAAATTAGGAGACAATCATGAAATCATGCTATTTCATTGAATAAATGTGGGTAGAAGGTCGTAAAATCACCTAAATTGAGCACAAGATAAACCCTAAATATGGGGTTTATCAACCTCCCCACACTTAAACCAAGCATGTCCTCATGCTTAAACCAAGAAGGACAAAGGGTATCAACATTTATTCAATGAAATCTAACTAAATGCAACTTAAACTATATGCAACTATCTACATGAATGTAATTGCTTGGTCAAAATAAATCAATTTCCAAGAAGCATATATGCACAAGGGCTAAGGACTAGCAAGTCTAATCCACAATTGAATTGAGTTATTAAATATTTTTACAAACTTGCATGAAAAGAGATGATCATAGGTGAAACATGTAATTGAGCATCAAACCCTCACCGGATGTGTTTGCACTCTATTCGCTCAAGTGTTTAGGGTTGATTCTCTCAATTCTCCTCTATTTCATGCTTTCTAAGATTTGTTTTTCTTCTAACAATCAACATTTATTCAATGCATGCATACAAGTATCATGAGGTCTTTTCATAGGTTGTAATGGGGCTAGGGTCAAGGTAAGGATGCATATTTGGTCAAGTGAGCTTGAAATTTGAATCTTTGATAAGCTTAAACTTTTCACCTAACCTATGACATCCTATACAATTTTAAAGCTAACCTAACTACCCATTTTTCTCACTTTTTCACATACTCATGCATTTCCTTTTCATTTCACAACACTTACGCATTGACCCTTATTGAGCTTTGCTTTGGGGTATTTTGTCCCCTTTTTATTTCTTTCTTTTTATTTGTTTCTTTCTTTTTCTATTTATATTTTTATTTTATTTTTTTCTTTTCTTTTACATGCTCTTCTTTTTGTTTCTTTTTCTTTTTCTTTTGTTTTTCTCATTTTTTTTCTTTCTTTCAAACTATATACAAGAACATCAATGCATAAGGTCTATACATTTAATCAATACATGAGTATGCACCCAATTTCCAAATATAGAAATACAAAACAAAAACTACCTTTTTATCCACCCAATGTTCCAAATTTTTCCACACTTGAATGATACTCACACTCACTAGCCTAAGCTAATCAAAGATCGAAATTAAGGACATTTATTATTTTTTCGCTTTAAGGCTTGTAATGTGCTAAAATAAGAACAAGTGGGTTAATCGTAGGCTCAAATTGGCTAACAATGGAAGATAAAAGGTAAGGCTATTTGGGTAAGTTGGCTAAATAAAATGGTGGCCTCAATCATATAAATGCATGAATACACAAAATAATGGACATAAAGAATCAAACAAATCAAAGATTACAATCGTAGAAAGAGAATAATGCACACAAGAAGGAAAATATGTGGTTATAAAATGTAACCACACAATTAGGCTCAAAACTCACTTGCTTATGTTCTTAGCTCAAAAATCATGTTCCACAATATATATATAATTCAAGCAAATTCTATGAAAAGTTTTCACTCAAATCAATTGAGGTGACCTATAGATAAATTTCTTGAAAAATTTCATTATTTTGACTAAGCTTATTATGTATACACATGCAAAAATAAGAAAATGAAAGTGAAAATCCTAAAAACCTAAAATGAAATGAAAAAGTGTTGAGATTAGAAACTTGTCACCCAAAATCGTCGAATGGTCGGATGACCTCCCCACACTTAAAAGTTTGCACCGTCCTCGGTGCACTCAAAGATGAACAAGGGGGTACAACGACTCTCCGGATTGCTACCTTCAGCTGGTAGGTCAACCGGTTGCTGCATGTTCTTTTCTTCCGCTTCCATTTTTGCTTGTGGTGTATCAATCATGAAAAGTAGAAAATAACACCATAAGATAAGAAAAGACAAAGCAAAGAAGCATACATTATTGGAATGAGGTATTAATCACTAGGATTGAGTGAGTGAATTAGTGTGACATTAATGACAAAGAGGTGTGTGAATTCTAAATTAGGCGCCTTTTAGAACACACATTAGCATAAAAAGTTATGTCACAAAAGAAGCATGCACTTTACTCATCCTAGTGTGCTTGAGATGTTTTAAGTGAACTCTTAAGGTAAAACAAGCATTAAAGAAGCATGAGAGCATTCAAGCCATAACATATGGATGCATATAATCATGAAACACAATGCATTAAGATGAATGAACAACATCCAATATCGGGAGATTGCCTAATCAAAGAATAAGGTTTAAATCACATGGTGGCCAAATCATGCAATTCAAGAAGAGTTACAAGCTCGAAGGCAATTCTCATCACTTGGTATTCTTAAAAGGTAAGCATGAAAAATTCAAAACCAAGTAGCAAAATATAACCTCAACAGTAGAATCCAACAAAGATTATAAACATAATGGTGTTAAGATAACATCTCGTTTGTACTCAGCAGTAATTAATGGTAAACAAGATTAACAATCCAACACTTACAATGAAAAAGAAAAAAAATAAATGAAAATTAAACTAACTAACTAATCAACTAACTAACTAACTAATTAGTTAACTAAAATAAATAGTTATCAATGGTGTTTGGGAGTGTTGGATGAGGGGTAGAAAAAGGGAAGAAGAAAGGAGAAGGAAAGAAATGGAAAGAGGAGAAGAAAAGAGATGTGTTGAAGGAAGAACATCCGTGCGTACGCGCACATGGCGCGTACGAGCGCGGATGGTGGTGCAATGGACGCGACGCGTACGCGCACATGGTGCGTGCGTGCGGATGGCTTATTTCGAGAGTGACGCGTACGCGTCATGTGCGCGTCCGCACGAGTTGGTTTGTGCGAAAGGCACAATGCTAGCGCAGCGTTCGCATAACTCTCGGATTTTTGGCTTGGGGGTGGAATTTCTCAATCCACGTATACGCGTACATGGCGCATCTGTGTGGGTAGGCGAAAATGCTTGAGGCACGCGTACGCGCGGATGGTGCTCTGTTTTTCAAAATTTTTGTCTATGTTTTTGCACCAATCTAAGCATTCCAAACCTCCAAACAGCTACCAAAATACCATAAAACATTATTTAACATACTAAACTATCAATTATACTCAACAAATCAACAAAAAACATGAATGTAAACTAATTACCAATATGTACAAAAAGAGAAAATGAAAAGAAGTTACTGGTAGCACAAATTGCGAATCACACTTTTCACAACTCGTACCACTAACCAGCAAGTGCACTGGGTCGTCCAAGTAATACCTTACGTGAGTAAGGGTCGAATCCCACAGAGATTGTTGGTTTGAAGCAATCTATGGTTATCTTGTAAATCTTAGTCAGGAAGTCAATTATGTTTATCAGTTGAATTATGAATAACCAGTAGAGCATAAATTAAAAGTTACTTGTTGTGTAGTAATGGAGAATATGTTGGAGTTTTGGAGATGCTTTGTCTTCTGAATCTCTGCTTTCCTCTGTCTTCTGATTCACGCACGCACGTCCTCCTATGGCAGGCTGTGTGTTGGTGGATCACCGTTGTCAATGGCTACCTTCCATCCTTCCAGTGAAAACTACGCTCACGCGCTCTGTCACAGCACGGCTAATCACCGGTTGGTTCTCGATCCGGTTGGAATAGGATTTACTATCCTTTTGCATCTGTCACTAACGCCCAGCCTTCAGGAGTTTGAAGCTCGTCACAGTCATTCAATCCTTGAATCCTACTCGGAATGCCACAGACAAGGCTTAGACTTTCCGGATTCTCATGAATGCCGCCATCAGTTCTAGCTTATACCACGGAGATTCTGATTAAAGAATCTAAGAGACACTCATTCAATCGGATATAGAACGGAGGTGGTTGTCAGGCACACGTTCGTGGGTTGAGGAAGGTGATGAATGTCACAGATCATCACCTTCATCACAGTTAAGCGCGAATGAACATCTTAGATAGGAACAAGCGTGTTTGAATGGAAAACAGAAATACTTGCATTAATCCATTGAGACACAGCAGAGCTCCTCACCCCCAACAATGGGGTTTAGAGACTCATGCCGTCAGAGAATACAAAGTTTAGATCTGAAATGTCATGAGATACAAAATAAGTCTCTAAAAGTTGTTTAAATACTAAACTAGTAGCCTAGGGTTACAAAATATGAGTGGACTATGATGGATGATGCAGAGATCCACTTCTGGGGCCCACTTGGTGTGCTGGGGCTGAGACTTTAAGCAATCCACGTGCAGAGGCCATTTGTGGAGTTGAACGCCTGTTTTTGTGCCAGTTTGGGCGTTCAACTCCAGTTTTTGATCCTTTTCTGGCGCTGGACGCCAGAATTGGGCAGAAAACTAACGTTGAACGCCAGTTTACGTCGTCTATTCTTGTGCAAAGTATGGACTATTATATATTGCTGGAAAGCCCTGGATGTCTACTTTCCAACGCAATTAAAAGCACGCCATTTCGAGTTCTGTAGCTCCAGAAAATCCACTTTGAGTGCAGGGAGGTCAGAATCCAACAGCATCAGCAGTCCTTTTTCAGCCTGAATCAGATTTTTGCTCAGCTCCTTCAATTTCAGCCAGAAAAATACCTGAAATTACAGAAAAACACACAACTCATAGTAAAGTCCAGAAATATAAATTTTTCCTAAAAACTACTAGAAATAGACTAAAAACTAACTAAAACATACTCAAAACTATATGAAATTATCCCCAAAAAGCGTATAAAATATCCGCTCATCACAACACCAAACTTAAACTGTTGCTTGTCCTCAAGCAACTAGACAAATAAAATAGAAGACTAATAGGTTGAGAAGCAATAATATCTCAGAGTTTTTGATTGAAGCTCAGATTCTAATTAGATGAGTGGGACTAGTAGCTTTTTGCTTCTGAACAGTTTTGGCATCTCACTTTATCCATTGAAGCTCAGAGTGATTGGCATCTATAGGAACTCAGAATTCAGATAGTGTTATTGATTCTCTTAGTTCAGTGTGATGATTCTTGAACACAGCTTCTTTATGAGTCTTGGCCGTGGCCCTAAGCACTTTGTTTTCCAGTATTACTACCGGATACATAAATGCCACAGACACATAATTGGGTGAACCTTTTCAGATTGTGACTCAGCTTTGCTAAAGTCCCCAATTAGAGGTGTCCAGAGTTCTTAAGCACACTCTTCTTTTTGCTTTGGACCTTGACTTTAACCGCTCAGTCTCAAGTTTTCACTTGACACCTACACGCCACAAGCACATGGTTAGGGACAGCTTGGTTTAGCCGCTTAGACCAGGATTTTATTCCTTTAGGCCCTCCTATCCACTGATGCTCAAAGCCTTGGTTTTGCCCTTGCCTTTTGGTTTTAAGGGTTACTGGCTTTTTCTGCTTGCTTTTTTTTTTTTTTTTTTTTTTGCAAGCTTTGTTCTTTGCTGCTTTTTCTTGCTTCAAGAATCATTTTTATGATTTTTCAGATTATCAATAACATGTCTCATGTTCATTATTCTTTCAAGAGCCAACATATTTAACAGTCTTAAACAACAAATTCAAAAGACATATGCACTGTTCAAGCATTCATTCAGAAGACAGAAAGCATTGCCACCACATTTAACCAATTAGAATTTGTTTTATTTAAACTCGAGATTTTATTGCTTCTTATTCAAAAGATCTACTATTTTATTCATGTTTAATGATGATGAGAAAAATAAACTATAGCTTAATTGGAGATAAAATCAAAATAGATACTAATTACTACTATATGACTTCTAAGGTACTTTTCTAAGGACACTGTCACAGAGTTAAGGCAGAAATTGGAAATTAACAACCTTTATTCTGGGGGTATGGGGGTTCCTCTGATCCTTGGGAGACTTGGTATCACAGAAGATTTTTGGCGCTTCAGTTCCCTTAAGTCACGTCCCTGCTCCTCTTGTTCTTTGAGCATATGGGTCAGCATTTGACTGTGTTCCTTCTGTTGTTTTATTATTTGCTCCATAGCTTCCTGTATCTTGTTGACAGACGTCTCAAGATGTTCCCAATATTCTGCTTGAGGAATCTCTGGGAGGAATTCCTGTGCTCTTTTCTTTATAGGATCCTCCTGTGCTTGTTGTCTCTCCATTGATGCTTTGGTGATTGACTTTTCAATTAGGATATATTCAGTTATTCCCATCTTGACTCCAGCGTCCTTGCAGAGCAGAGAAATCACGCTTGGATAAGCCAACCTGGCCTCTCTTGAATTTTTGTTAGCAATCTTATAGAGCTCTGTTGAAATCAGCTGATGAACCTCCACTTCCTTTCCCATCATGATGCAATGAATCATCACTGCTCTTTTAACTGTGACTTCAGAACGGTTGCTGGTGGGCAACAGAGAACGCCCAATGAAGTCCAGCCATCCTCTGGCAACTGGTTTGAGATCCTCCCTTTTGAGTTGATTTGGGACGCCCTTTGTGTTGGTGGTCCACCTGGCTCCAGGAATACAGATGTCCTCTCCAATTTTATCCAGGCCAATGTCTGCTCTCATCATCCTCCTGTTGAAAGAGTCTGGATCATCCTTTAGCTGAGGTAGCTTTAGTATCTCTCTGATCTTGTCAGGGGTGGTATGAACAATTTTTCCCCTGACCATGGTCCGAAATTCGTAGCAGGCTGTTCCAGATAGTCTTTGCTTGTCAGTCTGCCACATATTAGCATAGAACTCCTGGACCATGTTCCTTCCTACTTTCGTTTCAGGATTAGCTAGGACTTCCCAGTTCCTGATTCGAATTTGCTCCTGGATCTCCGGATATTCATCTTCTTTCAGATCGAATCTAACTTCCGGGATCACTGATCTCAGACCCATTACTTTAAGATAATGGTCTGAATGTTCTTTAGATAAGAACTTCCCTTGATTCCAAAGTGGTTTTGGAACGCTCTCTTTCTTGTCTCTAGGAGTGTATTGTTTCCCTTTGGGAGCCATGATCTTAGTGATTTCGGAAAAACACACCAAACTTAGAGGTTTGCTTGTCCTCAAGCAAAAGTAAAGAAAGGAGAGGGATAGAAGGAGATCGAGGTGCACTTGTTGATGGAGGAGGGGGAGGCCGAACCCAATTTAAAGGGGTGGGGGGTGGTTTTTCGAAAAATTGGCAGAGATAAGATAAAAAGATTGAGTTGAAAAAGATAAGATAGAAGATATAGTTTGATTTTGAAAAGATAGGATAGGTTTTTGAAAAAGATAAATCTGGGTTTTTGAAAAAGATAATATGAAAAAGATATTGAAAAGATTTTAGAGTGAAAAAGATAAGATAGAAGATAGAGTTTAATTTTGAAAAGATATGATAGATTTTTGAAAAAGATAATATGGATATTTGAAAAAGATATGGATTGAATTTGGAAAGATGGATTTTTAGAAATTAGGGATTTTAGAAACCAGGGTTCTTGATATGTTCATGTAAAAATCATGCATTGAAGCATAAAATTTGAAATTAAAATGGAAATACGTGTGGGATTACTGGATTTGGCTCCTCCCTGTCCTCCTGGCGTTTGAACGCCCAAACACTGCCTGTTTTGGGCGTTCAGCGCCCAAATGCTGATCTCCTGGGCGTTCAGCGCCCAGTTGCTGCCATTCCTGGCGTTCAACGCCCAGTGGGTGGCCATTTCTGGCGTTGAACGCCCAAATGCTGCCATTACTGGCGTTCAGCGCCCAGTGGATGCCCATTTTGGGCGCTGAACGCCCAAAATGCCCCTTTACTGGCGTTTTCTAGCCATTGAGCTCTTTTTCTCTGTTTTGTGTGCTGATTCCTTCTGTAACCCTGTAAACTTATACAAATGATTTTGTACCTTAGTGTCAGTGAACTTTATATAAACAAATAAAAATAAAAATAGGGCAAAAATGCTTAGAGGATTGTTGCCCCATGGCTGGGTTGCCTCCCAACAAGCGCTTCTTTAATGTCCTTAGCTGGACCTTGCTGAGCTTTTAATCTAGCTTCAGCCTTGAGCATTCTTGCTCAATGTTGCCTTCAAGATAATGCTTGATTCTCTGTCCATTGACAATGAACTTCTTATCAGAATCAATATCTTGAAGCTCCACGTAACCACATGGTGATACACTTGTAATCACGTATGGTCCCCTCCACCGGGATTTCAGTTTCCCAGGGAATAGCCTGAGTCTAGAGTTAAACAACAGGACCTTCTGTCCTGGTTCAAAGATTCTAGATGACAGCTTTCTGTCATGCCATTTTTTTTATTTTTCTTTATAAAGCTTGGCATTTTCGAAAGCTGTGAATCTGAATTCCTCTAGCTCATTTAGCTGGAGCAATCGTTTTTCTCCTGCTAATTTGGCATCTAAGTTTAGGAATCTGGTTGCCCAGTAGGCCTTATGTTCCAGTTCCACGGGCAAGTGGCATGCCTTACCATACACGAGTTGGTATGGAGAGGTCCCTATAGGGGTCTTGAATGCTTTTCTGTAAGCCCACAGAGCATCATCCAAGCTCCTTGCCCAATCCTTTCTACGGGTATTTACTGTCCATTCCAGGATTCTCTTTAATTCTCTGTTAGAGACTTCAGCTTGCCCGTTGGTTTGTGGATGATATGGAGTGGCCACTTTGTGGCGAATTCCATACCGAACCATGGCAGAGTAAAGCTGTTTATTGCAGAAGTGAGTGCCCCCATCGCTGATTAACACTCTAGGGACACCAAATCTGCTAAAGATATGTTTCTGGAGGAATTTCAGCACTGTTTTAGTATCATTGGAGGGTGTGGCGATAGCCTCAACCCATTTTGATACATAGTCAACTGCCACCAAAATATAAGTGTTTGAGTATGATGGTGGGAAAGGTCCCATGAAGTCAATTCCCCATACATCAAACAACTCTATTTCCAAGATTCCTTGTTGAGGCATGGCGTAACCATGAGGCAGATTACCAGCTCTTTGGCAACTGTCACAATTACGTACAAACTCTCGGGAATCTTTATAGAGTGTGGGCCAATAGAAGCCACATTGGAGAACCTTGGTGGCTGTTCGCTCACCTCCGAAATGGCCTCCATATTGAGATCCATGGCAATGCCATAGGATTCTCTGTGCTTCCTCTCTGGGGACACACCTACGGATAATTCCGTCTGCACATCTCTTAAAGAGATAGGGCTCATCCCACAAGTAGTACTTTGCATCAGTAATTAGTTTCTTTTTTTGTATTCTATTGTACTCCTTGGGTATGAACCTTGCAGCTTTATAGTTTGCAATATCGGCAAACCATGGTGCCTCCTGAATGGCAAATAGATGCTCATTAGGGAACGTCTCAGAGATCTCAAGAAAGGGGAGGGACGTCCCTTCCACTGGCTCTATCCGGGACAGATGATCAGCCACTTGGTTCTCTGTCCCTTTTCTGTCTCTTATTTCTATATCAAACTCTTGCAGAAGCAATACCCATCTGATGAGCCTGGGTTTTGAATCCTGCTTTGTGAGTAGATATTTAAGAGCAGCATGGTCAGTATACACAATCACTTTTGATCCTACTAAGTATGATCTGAACTTGTCAATGGCGTAAACCACTGCAAGTAGTTCTTTTTCTGTGGTTGTGTAATTTTTCTGGGCATCATTTAGAACGCGACTGGCATAATAAATGACATGCAGAAGCTTGTCGTGCCTCTGTCCCAATACTGCACCAATGGCATGATCACTGGCATCACACATTAACTCAAATGGCAATGTCCAGTCTGGTGCAGAAATGACTGGTGCTGTGACCAGCTTAGCTTTCAGCATTTCAAACGCCTGCAGGCATGCTGTGTCAAACACAAATGGTGTGTCAGCAGCTAGCAGATTGCTTAGAGGTTTTGCGATTTTTGAAAAATTCTTTATAAACCTCCTATAGAATCCTGCATGCCCCAGAAAGCTTCTGATTGCCTTAACATTGGCAGGTGGTGGTAATTTTTCAATTACCTCTATTTTTGCTTGATCCACCTCTATTCCCTTGTTTGAGATTTTATGCCCAAGAACAATTCCTTCAGTCACCATGAAGTGACACTTTTCCCAGTTTAAAACTAGGTTGGTTTCTTGGCATCTTTTCAGAACAAGTTTTAGGTGATCAAGACAGGAGCTGAATGAGTCTCCATATACTGAGAAGTCATCCATGAAGACCTCCAGAAATTTTTCCACCATATCAGAGAAAATAGAGAGCATGCATCTCTGGAAGGTTGCAGGTGCATTGCATAGCCCAAAGGGCATCCTTCTGTAAGCAAACACTCCGGATGGACATGTGAATGCTGTTTTCTCTTGATCCTGGGGATCTACTGCAATCTGGTTATAGCCTGAGTAGCCATCCAAAAAGCAGTAATAATCATGACCTGCTAGTCTCTCTAGCATCTGGTCTATGAATGGTAAAGGAAAATGATCCTTTATGGTGGCTGTATTGAGCCTTCTGTAGTCAATACACATGCGCCACCCTGTAACTGTTCTTGTAGGAACCAGTTCATTTTTTTCATTATGAATCATTGTCATGCCTCCCTTTTTTGGGACGACTTGAACAGGGCTCACCCAGGGGCTATCAGAAATGGGATAAATAATCCCAGCCTCTAGTAATTTGGTGACCTCTTTCTGCACCACTTCCTTCATGGCTGGATTTAGCCACCTCTGTGGTTGAACCACTGGTTTGGCATTATCCTCCAATAGGATTTTGTGCATGCATCTAGCTGGGCTTATGCCCTTAAGGTCACCTATGGACCACCCAAGAGCTGTCTTGTGTGTCCTTAGCACTTGAATAAGTGCTTCCTCTTCCTGTGAATTTAAAGCAGAGCTTATGATCACTGGAAAAGTGTCACCTTCTCCTAGAAATACATATTTCAAGGATGGTGGCAGTGGCTTGAGCTCTGGTTTAGGAGGTTTTTCCTCTTTCAGAAGAAAGTTCAGAGGCTCTTTCATGTCCCCTGAATCCTCCAAATCAGGCTGAACATCTTTAAAGATGTTTTCCAACTCTGATTCGAGACTCTCAGCCATGTTGATCTCTTCTACCAAAGAGTCAATAAGGTCAACTTTCATGCAGTCTGTTGATGTGTCTGGATGCTGGATGGCTTTGACAGCGTTCAACTTGAACTCGTCATCGTTGACTCTCAGGGTTATTTCCCCCTGTTGGACGTCAATGAGGGATCGTCCAGTTGCTAGGAAGGGTCTTCCTAGAATGAGAGTGGCACTCTTGTGCTCCTCCATTTCCAGCACAACAAAGTCAGTGGGAAAGGCGAATGGCCCAACTCTGACAATCATGTCCTCAATTACGCCTGATGGGTATTTAGTGGAACCATCAGCAAGTTGGAGACATATCCGGGTTGGTTTAACTTCTTCAGTTAAGCCAAGCTTCCTGATAGTGGATGCAGGTATTAGGTTGATGCTTGCCCCAAGATCGCATAAAGCTGTCTTGGTGCAATCACCTTCCAATATGCATGGTATCAGAAAACTCCCAGGGTCTTTAAGCTTTTCAGGAAAGCTTTTCAGAATGACTGCACTGCATTCTTCAGTGAGGAGAACTCTTTCTGTTTCTCTCCACTCCTTTTTATGACTCAAGATCTCTTTCATGAACTTGGCATAAGAAGGTATTTGCTCAAGTGCCTCTGCAAATGGAATCTTTATTTCAAGAGTCCTTAGATAATCTGCAAAGCGAGCAAATTGCTTATCCTGCTCCTCTTTCCGGAGTTTTTGAGGATAAGGTATCTTGGCTTTATATTCCTCAACCTTAGTGGTTAAAGAAGCCTTTTTAGAGGGGTTGTTATCAGCACTTGTGTGTGTCTGATCCCTCACTGGCAATTGAATACCAGAGTCAGAAGCTGGAGTGACGTTAGACGCCAACTCACTGTCTGTTCCTGGCACCTGAACGCCAGAAATGTGCCCCTGTTGGGCGTTCAACGCTGGATTCTGCCCCATTTGTGGCGTTGAACGCTAATCCTGCCTTGTTTCTGGCGCTGAACGCCAGTTTTGGGCATGGTCTGGGCGTTCAGCGCCAGCCTTCCACCCCTTTTCTGGCGTTTTAGTGCCAGAATTATTTTTCCCTGGGCTCTTACTGTCCTCATGGGAATCTTTGGTGGGGTGCTCATTTCTTGAATTTTTGATGCCTTGAGGTGGGGTATTTAATGTTTTCCCACTTCTTAATTGAACTGCTTGGCATTCTTCTGCTATTTGCTTTGATAGCTGCTGCTTTGTTTGCTTAAACTGTTCTTCCATATGTATATTAGCTATCCTTGTCTCCTGTAACCTGTCTTTGAATTCAGCTAGCTGTTTTGTTAGAAAATCTAATTGCTGATTGAATTCAGCAGCTTGTTTTACAGTACTGAATTCAGCAGTTACTGTTTTAACCTCTTCATTCATGGAAGGGTTGCTGCTTAGATACAGATGCTGATTCCTGGCAACTGTATCAATGAGCTCTTGAGCTTCTTCAATTGTCTTTCTCATATGGATAGATCCACCAGCTGAGTAATCTAAAGACATCTGAGCTCCTTCTGCAAGCCCATAGTAGAAGATGTCCAACTGAACCCACTCTGAAAACATTTCAGAGGGGCATTTTCGTAGCATCTCTCTGTATCTCTTCCAGGCATCATAAAGAGATTCATTATCTCCTTGTTTAAAGCCTTGGATGTCCAGCCTTAGCTGTGTCATCCTTTTTGGAGGGAAATATTGATTCAGGAATTTTTCTGTCAGCTGTTTCCATGTCCTTATGCTGGCCTTAGGTTGGTTATTCAACCACCTTTTAGCTTGATCTTTCACAGCAAATGGAAACAGTAATAGTGTGTAGACATCCTGATCTATTTCTTTATCATGTACTGTGTCAGCAATCTGTAGAAACTGTGCCAGAAACTCTGTAGGTTCTTCCTGTGGAAGACCGAAATACTGGCAACTTTGCTGCACCATGATAATGAGCTAAGGATTCAACTCAAAGCTACTAACTCCAATGGAGGGTATGCATATGCTACTCCCGTATGAAGCAGTAGAGGGGTTAGAATATGACCCCAAAGTCCTCCTGGACTGTCCATCTCCACTTATGTCCATGATGGATATATGGATATAACTTGGACTGATTTATCTTTTTATTTATTTTATTTTATAAGAATAAAATAAAATAACTAAAAAGAATTTGAATTTTGAAATAATAAATTTTTTTTTCGTAAAAAAAAATTAAAAATAATTAGTTAAAAAAAATAGAAATTTTTGAAAAAGAGGGGAGATATTTTCGAAAATTTGAGAGAGAGAGAGTTAGTTAGGTAGTTTTGAAAAAGTTAAGAAACAAACAAAAAGTTGGTTAGTTAGTTGAAACAAATTTTGAAAAGATAGGAAGTTAGAAAAGATATTTTGAAAAGATATTTTTGAATTTAGTGAGGAGAGAGAAAAACAATAAGATAGTACAAGATTTAAAATTTTTAGATCTAATGCTCCTTGTTTTCGAAAAATTTGGAGGGAAAACACCAAGGAACACCAAACTTAAAAATTTTAAGATCAAGACACAAGGAAAACTCAAGAACACTTTGAAGACTCACAAGAACACAAGAACATGAAGGAAGAACACCAAACTTAAAATTTTTAGAAAACCAAACCAAAATTTTCGAAAATCAAAGGGGAATCAACAAGAAAACACCAAACTTAAAGTTTGGCACAAGATTTAATAGAAAAAATATTTTGAAAAAGAAGGTTTTGAAAAGAGTATAAAAGATTCTAACCCAATCAAATTAATGTTCTAGCCAAATGAGTTATGGGACCTTATTTTAAGAAAGATTATTTTTGAAAAAGGTTTTAAAAAATATGATAGCCAATTATCATGAACATAAACACCACGCTCTAACTAACTGAGTTATAAATTTAAAGTGTTTTAACAAGGGATAAATAATAAAAGACTCTAAACCAAAAAGAAAGATTTTTTTCCTAATCTAAGCAACAAAATAATCCGTCAGTTGTCCAAACTCAAACAATCCCCGGCAACGGCGCCAAAAACTTGGTAGCACAAATTGCGAATCACACTTTTCACAACTCGTACCACTAACCAGCAAGTGCACTGGGTCGTCCAAGTAATACCTTACGTGAGTAAGGGTCGAATCCCACAGAGATTGTTGGTTTGAAGCAATCTATGGTTATCTTGTAAATCTTAGTCAGGAAGTCAATTATGTTTATCAGTTGAATTATGAATAACCAGTAGAGCATAAATTAAAAGTTACTTGTTGTGTAGTAATGGAGAATATGTTGGAGTTTTGGAGATGCTTTGTCTTCTGAATCTCTGCTTTCCTCTGTCTTCTGATTCACGCACGCACTTCCTCCTATGGCAGGCTGTGTGTTGGTGGATCACCGTTGTCAATGGCTACCTTCCATCCTTCCAGTGAAAACTACGCTCACGCGCTCTGTCACAGCACGGCTAATCACCGGTTGGTTCTCGATCCGGTTGGAATAGGATTTACTATCCTTTTGCATCTGTCACTAACGCCCAGCCTTCAGGAGTTTGAAGCTCGTCACAGTCATTCAATCCTTGAATCCTACTCGGAATGCCACAGACAAGGCTTAGACTTTCCGGATTCTCATGAATGCCGCCATCAGTTCTAGCTTATACCACGGAGATTCTGATTAAAGAATCTAAGAGACACTCATTCAATCGGATATAGAACGGAGGTGGTTGTCAGGCACACGTTCGTGGGTTGAGGAAGGTGATGAATGTCACAGATCATCACCTTCATCACAGTTAAGCGCGAATGAACATCTTAGATAGGAACAAGCGTGTTTGAATGGAAAACAGAAATACTTGCATTAATTCATTGAGACACAGCAGAGCTCCTCACCCCCAACAATGGGGTTTAGAGACTCATGCCGTCAGAGAATACAAAGTTTAGATCTGAAATGTCATGAGATACAAAATAAGTCTCTAAAAGTTGTTTAAATACTAAACTAGTAGCCTAGGGTTACAAAATATGAGTGGACTATGATGGATGATGCAGAGATCCACTTCTGGGGCCCACTTGGTGTGCTGGGGCCCACTTGGTGTGTGCTGGGGCTGAGACTTTAAGCAATCCACGTGCAGAGGCCATTTGTAGAGTTGAACGCCAGTTTTTGTGCCAGTTTGGGCGTTCAACTCCAGTTTTTGATCCTTTTCTGGCGCTGGACGCCAGAATTGGGCAGAGGACTGGCGTTGAACGCCAGTTTACGTCGTCTATTCTTGTGCAAAGTATGGACTATTATATATTTATGGAAAGCCCTGGATGTCTACTTTCCAACGCAATTGGAAGCACGCCATTTCGAGTTCTGTAGCTCCAGAAAATCCACTTTGAGTGCAGGGAGGTCAGAATCCAACAGCATCAGCAGTCCTTTTTCAGCCTGAATCAGGTTTTTGCTCAGCTCCTTCAATTTCAGCCAGAAAAATACCTGAAATTACAGAAAAACACACAACTCATAGTAAAGTCCAGAAATATAAATTTTTCCTAAAAACTACTAGAAATAGACTAAAAACTAACTAAAACATACTCAAAACTATATGAAATTATCCCCAAAAAGCGTATAAAATATCCGCTCATCAGTTACCATGGTGGGGTGTCTCCCACCTAGCACTTTTGTTTATTGTCCTTAAGTTGGACTTATGGGGAGCTCCTCTCAAGGTGGCTTGTGCTTGAAGCTATCTTTGAACATCCACCAATACTTGAATCTCCAATAAGCTCCATTCTTCAAAGTTAATATCTTCAAGCCTTGATGGAGTTCCACACAAGCTATGAGCTCCCAAAGGTGATCCTCATGTATTTCGGGATTCCATATCTTGTTCCTACACCCATCTTTGAGTTGATTATCATATTCCATTTGGGTGGCAAACAAGGTGAACTCTCAAAGAAGCCCCCAAACAACTTTCTAGACCCTTGCAATTGGATTCTACACCAATCATTACTATTCAACCTTGAACGTGCAACCATCATGAGCTTAGAATGATATTTCCAACCACTAACCATCCCCCTTTTGCTCTTAAAGCCACAAATATGTCTAAGTTGACAATCTGTCTCAAGAAAACCATATTCAAGGGGAATAATAAATCTTGAGTATAAGGAATTTACCCACTTGAATGAAGGAATGGATGGTGGTGGCTTGGGAAGAGGCATCTCCAATGTCTTTGCAAGTTCTACTCCCTTGTGTTCTTCCTTGATCACTTCCACCTCTTCACAAACTTCTTCACTTTCAATCCTTTGTTCATCAATTTCGTCTAACTCTTCTCCGTCACTCAAATCATAAATGGGAGGTTGAGAGAAATCTACCTCCACATTGCTTTCCACCTCATTGGGAGAAGGTTCTTCAAATTCAAAGGATTCACCACCAAGAAGATTAGATGTATGATCTTCATCTCTAAGGGAACTCAATTCTTGCTCCATTCTTTCCAAGTCTTCATTCAATAATTATTTTGGAGGTTGTGCACTCTCCTCCTCAACATCAAATTCAATCTTCTTAGAGAGGTTCTCTTTAACTCTAGGTTTCTAAGGAGGTTCCGCATCTCCTAAGTCTTCAACCACTTCTTCCTCTTCTTCAATGATCATAGGCTCCTCCAATTGTTCTAACACAAAGTGGCCTTCCTCTTCTTCAATGATCATAGGCTAAGGATTTCATCCATTGAGGATTGGAGTAGATAAGAGGGTTCAATGTCTTGGAGAAAGGGTTCATGATAGGAAGGCGGTTCTTCTTGGTAAGGATGTGGTGGTGTATATTGAGGTGGTTCTTGGGAGTATTGATATTGGAATGGTGGTTCCATGTATGGCTCATATGGTTCAAAAGGAGGTTGGTATGGTGGATATGGATTAGAGTCATATGGAGGTGGTTGGTAAAAAGGGGCTTGTGAGTATGGTTGATGGATATGTTGAGGATTTGGCTCATAGGCATATGGTGGTGGTTCTTGAAAGTCACAAAGATATTCACCATAGCCATTGGATTGATATGCATCATAGAATGGCTCTTGTTCATGGTGCATTGGTGGAGGTTGTTGCCATGAAGATTGATCATATGCATATGGCTCCTCCCACCTTTGATTGTCCCATCCTTGATACACATCCTCATTGTAGCCCTCATTTCCTACAACATAGTTAGAACCAAACTCATAGACAAAGTGAGAATTCATAATGAAAAGAGAAAATAAAATTCAAAAGCTAATAGAGAAATAATGAAACAAAGTCCTAAACTTAGCAAAAACTAACAAGCAATCCAAAAATCAAGCTATTCACAATATTCACATATATACAATAACCAATAACACAACGCCATTGCAACTCCCCGGCAACGGCGCCATTTTGATGAGAGGACTTTCGAAGGTTTAGAATTCACAAATGAAAGCTCGTTGCAATATAGTTTCTAAACTAACACTAATCCTTGCATACAAAAATTTGTTTGTCACTAGTACAAACCCCTAAAATCTATAAACCGAAGTATTGAACCTCGGGTCGTTCTCCCTAGGAATTACAATAAAGTGCCTTATTATTGGTTATGAGGTATGTTTTGGGGTTTTTGATAAGAGACATGAAAGATAAATGACAAGGAAGGAAACTAATAGCTAAAAAGGTCTTGGCAAGGTTTAGTGGTCAAGGATCTCTATCCTAATCACTAACCACAACATGAGAATTGGCAAGGATCAATCCCACTAAGTTAACTCCTAACTAATAGTAGAGGAAAGTCAAGTGAGCTATATCAATCCAAGTCCATAAGTCCTAGTTCTCCACCAAATCAATTAGTGAGATCTAGAGTTAATGGCTCCCAATCATCAATCACTTGGACATTAGCAACTCAAGAGTTCCTAAGTTACCTTCCCAAGCCAAGAGCATAAAATTCTACTCTAAAATCTAACTAATCATTTCATCAAACACTTAGAAGGCATAAAAGGAAAGTAAAATGAGCTAAGCAATTCAACAATAAAAGAACATGAATCATAAATTGCATTGAAATGAAAATAGAAGAAACAAAAGTGCATCAATATAAAAGTAGAGAATTACATGAATTAAATGCAAAACTAGAGAGAGAAAAGGTAGAAGGAGAAAAATTACAAAGAGAAAAGTAGATCAAAGCATGAATTAAACCTAGATCTAAGAAATTCTAAGTTAGATCTAACCTATTCCTAATCCTAATCCTAGAGAGAAGTGAGAGCTTCTCTCTCTAAAACTAACTTTCCCTCCAAAAAAATTAAACTAAACTAGTGTGTAAAAGTGTGTTGATTCCTCTTCATTTCTTGGGTTAAATAGCATCAGAAGTGAGTTGGATTTGGGCCTGGGGAGCCCAGAATTCACCCCCAGCAGATTCACTTTAAGTGGGTCACGTGCGGACATCGGCACGTACGCGTACAGTGCACGTGCGCGTCGATTGACAATTTTCCATCCACGCGTATGCATCATGTACGCGTACGCGTCGCCATGCGACATCACAATCTACGCGTGCGCGTCTGCTGCGCGTGCGCGTCGTTGATCTTATCCCAAATCCTTGCTTTTCCATGATTTCTCTACTTTGTATGCTTTCCTCTGCATTCCTTTGATCCATTCCTAGCCTTTTCAACCTGAAATCACTTAACAAACACATCAAGGCATCCAGTGGAATCAAAGGTAAATCAAGATTAAACAATTAAGAGCCTAGAAAGCATGTTTTCATACTTAAGCACAAATTAGGAGACAATCATGAAATCATGCTATTTCATTGAATAAATGTGGGTAGAAGGTCATAAAATCACCTAAATTGAGCACAAGATAAACCCTAAATATGGGGTTTATTAGGTAGGTGAGGGTTGGGGCTTAACCATTGGTCAAAACACATCCTTCATTCTTAAAATCTACACACTGGGCGCTAAACGTCGGTTCTGGTGTTTAGCGCCATCAGAGGATATATATTGTGTGTGGGGATGAGCACCCTGGCACTAAACGTCGGGGCTGGCGTTTAGTGCCCCAAAGGGGTACTAATTCTTGAAAAAAATGGTCATTTTGGGCGTTTAATGCCCAAACCATTGCTCCCCTTCTGGCGCTAAACGCCCTCTTGCTCTTCTCTTCTTCTGGACCTAAACGCCCTCCCTGGTGTTTAGTGCCCAAGCTCGTTTTGCTCCAGGGTGTTCTGTTCTTCTGTTTGAGTCTTCCTGTCCCTGTTCTAAGCATTGCACATTATCACAAACATTAGAAAACCTAAGAAAACTATGAAAACAAAAATTGAAATCTAAACAAAATTAAAACTGGAATCAAAATAGAAATAAAACAAAAATACTAAAGGATACTTATGGTTGGGTTGCCTCCCAACAAGCACTTTTTTACTGTCACTGGCTTGACGGTCAGCTCTTTTAAGGAGAGGGTCATAGGGGCTCAGATCTTCACCCTTCATTATGAACTTCTTTCCTGTACCATCGTGGATCAGCTCTACATGCTCTAAGGACAAGATTCTATTCACTATGTGAGGTATGACTAGACTTCTAGTGAACACCACCTTCATGTCAGGTGAGAAGTCCTCAGTAGGAATCTTCTTGTTCCTCCAGTCTTTGGTTACCTTCTTTTTGGGGGCTCCCTCCTTGGTGGACAAAGCACACCTAACACCAAACTTAGATTCGATGTCAAGGGAAATAGTATTGGTTCCCACCAAAGGAGGAGACTTGTGCAATGGACTCTGTATGCAAGTACCTCTTTTGTCAGAGAGTGGTGGAGGTTTGAAAACCTTGAAAACCATCCAATCCTCATGTAGCTTCAGCACCAATTCACCTCTCTCAACATCAATTAGGGCTCTATTAGTGGCTAGAAATGGCCTTCCTAGGATGATGAAGTCATTTGTATCATCTCCCATGTCAAGTATCACAAAATCTGCTAGGAGGAATAGCTCTCCAACCTTGATCAGTACATTCTCCAGTAGCCCATATGCCTGCCTCAGAGGCTTGTTAGCCATTTACAGGGTTATCCTTGTTGCTTGTTGATAGTGAACATAACCATCGGCTAGGAATTTAATCTCAAAATAAGATTGACGTTGTAAGTGTAGTTCCAAGACAACAAGTAATGCTCAAATCAAATATTCCAATTCAAAACAAAATATAACCGAGAGTACTTCAACCTCGGATCATTCTCCCTAGGATGTAATTAGAAGTGTTTCTCTTTCGGTTGTAGAGAGGACAAAAAAGGAGGGATTTTCAAGCAAGAAATGAAAGATTAAAAGAACTAAGCAATAAAAGAACTAAGGAATGATCAAAATTGTAATTAATGCAAGTAAAAGAGAAAGCAAGATCAAAACTAGTGAAAATGCTATAAATGCAATAAGAGAGCCTTGACTTTGGAATGAGAATCCAAGGAATCCTATCATCGCCATAACTACAACTATGGTAATTATGATGAGTCAATCTCGCCTAGTCAACCCTAACCATCGAGGAGTAAGACAAGCAAGCATAATTGATCTTAATCCATAAGTCCTAGCTAATTTATCAAACTAGTTGATAAAAAGCTAGCGTCAATGGAAACAAGAGTCAACTAACTACCCAAAAATTATCACTAAATGTCGGACATTATGACTCTAGTATCCTAGGAACTCAAACCTCAAGCCAAGGTGGGAAAATCTACTCAAAACTTAAAGTTGGCATTTTCACAAACACCTTGTGTGCATAAAAGTAAAGCATGAAAATTTGCAAATGAAAAATAGCAACTATAACCAACCATCAACAAAACCAAACATAAACAAGCAATCAAACATAAAGAGAGCATAAAATATTAAATTCATCAATCAAAACTCCAAGTAACACAAAATTGGAAATATGAACAAAGCACTTGAACCATAAGAAAATAAAGGCAAAAGTAATGTAATTAAAGACAAGATCAAGAGTACTTACAATTAAAGATGATCAAAATCCAAAATTAAGCTTGCTATAAAATGCTACATGAAAATGGAAAATGAAACCCTAAGAGAGCAATGATACACTACTCCTACTCCTACTCCTAATTACTCTCTAAAACTATCTAAGTGAGCTCTCTTTGATATGTGTTGAATCCCCCTTATATAGCACTCCAAATTCAGCTCCAAGCCTTCAAAATTTGAGCCAAAAGCCCTAAAAAATGCACAGCACGCGTTTCATTAACAAAATCACGTGCAGGGACCTGTGCGGACGCACAGATGTGTGCGTCCGCACACTTGGCTGTTTTGGCTCCTGTGCGTATGCACGGGTACTTGTGCGCACGCACACTTGGCTGATACGGTCTTGTGCGTACGCACGCTTGCTTGTGCGTACGCACACCTTGCTGTGTGTACTTTTCCTTGTTTTTTTCTTCATTTTTTTCTCCCTTGTACATGCTTTCTTCCACTTTTGGCTATCCACTCTTGCCTCTAAGGTCTGAAAACACTCAGTAAACATGTCATGGCATCAATTGGAATAAAAGTGGAATTAAATTGCTCATTTCAGGCATAAAATTGCATGTTTTTATATTTAGAATCAAATTGGGGACAAAACAAAAAAGTATGCTATTTTGGTGCTTAAGTGTGAGTTCATGTGCTAGAATCCATCCAAATTGAGTCAAAATATATCATCAAATATGGACTCATCACTTGTGCTTCTTGGATTTCCAGCTTTTTAATCACAGACAGAGGCATCAAATTTATGCTTGAACCAAGATCACACAGTGCTTTCTCAAAAGTAAGGTTTCCAATGGTAGAGGGATTCAGGAAGCTTCCAAGGTCTGACATCTTCTTGGGCAACTTCCTTTGAATCAGTGCACTGCACTCCTTGGTCAAGACCATAGTTTCATCTCCCTTCAACGCCTCATTCTCAGAGAGTAGGCTTTTCATGAAGCTCATATAGGGAGGTATCTTCTCCAACACCTCAGCAAAAGGAATATTGATGTGTAATCTTTTAAAGGTTTCTAAAAACTAAGTGAACTGTTTATCCTTGGTCTCTTTTTGAACCTTCTAAAGGTGTGGTACTTCAAGCTCCTGTGCCACCAATGGGGCATGTAACAATATGCTTCTACCCTTTTCTTGAGCCTTTTCTTCCTTCAATTACTCAGTAACATGCACCTCCTTAGGCTCGGCCTCTTTGGCAATGGTAAGGGCCTTGCACTCTTCTCTTTGATTTACTTTTGTGTCACCGGGAAGAGTGGTAGGAGGTCTCTCAGGTATCCTCTTACTCAACTGACCCACTTGCACTTCCAAGTTCTGATTGAAGCTCTTGTCTCTTGCATAAAATTGTGAGTAGTCTTGGAAAGTTCAGCAACTAGTGTGGCTAAGTCAGGAGTATCTTGGCTCTGAGAGGGTCTTTGTTGCTGCTGAGAAGGTTGGAACTGCCGGTTGTTAAACCTGCTCTGATTTGATCCACTCTGGTTATTGTTGAAGCTCTGTTGGGGCTTTTGTGGTTACTCTCTCCATCCAAAGTTATGGTGATTCTTCCATCCCTAGTTGAGAGTATTCGAATATGGATCATTGTTAGGATTTCTGGAGGAGTTGCCTATGTAATTAACTTGCTCAGTAGTGGGTTGAGCATGCCACAAGCGTCCCCTTGGTTGTAGCTTACATTCATGTTATAGGATGCATCTTGAGTATTGACAGATGAGACTTGCATCCCACTCAAGTGTTGAGAGATCATATTAATCTGCTAAGACATGATCTTTTTCTGAGCTATGATGGCATCCAGTGTGTCCACCTCTATGACTACCTTCTTCTGAGTAGTTCCAAAATTCACAGGGTTCTTCTCAGAAGTGTATAGATATTGGTTGTTAGCAACCATCTCAATAAGCTCATTAGCCTCTTCACGCATCTTCTTCATGTGCAAGGAACTACCTGCAGAGTTATCCAGTGACATCTTGTCCATATCAAAGAGGCCATCATAAAATATCTATAGACTGATCCATTCAGAAAATATGTCAGGAGGACACCTCCTGATCATCAGCTTATATCTCTCCCAAGCCTCATAGAGGAACTCTCTATCTTTCTATCTGAAGTTCTGGATATCCACCCTAAGCTTAGTCAGCTTCTAAGGTGGAAAAAATTTTGTCAGAAATCCAGTGACCACCTTGTCCCATGTGTCCAAGCTCTCCTTGGACTGAGAATCAAGCCACTACTTTGCTCTTTCCCTCACAGCAAATGGGAAAAGCATGAGCTTGTAGACCTCAGGATTCACTCCATTTGTCTTTATAGTATCACAGATCTGCAGAAAGTTAGAGATGAATAAGTTTGGATCTTTCTGCGAGAGTCCATGAAACTAGCAATTCTACTGCACCAAAGTGATCAGTTGAGGCTTAAGCTAAAAATTATTTCCACTAATAGCAGGTACAGCTATACTGCACCCAGAGAAGTCAGGAGTGGGTGCAGTGTATGAGCCAAGCGTCCTCCTTGCTTACTCATTAGCATTCGAGTTCCCACCATTAGCGTCCATAGCTTCCTTCTCAAAAGTTTTCCTGAGGTTCTCTCTGGCTTTGTAAGCTTTAGCTTGTTACAAATGCCATCTCAAGGTCCTCTCAGGTTCAGAATCAAACTCAAGAAGGGGTTCTTTATCCCTGTTCCTGCTCATAAACAAACAAGAGACAAAGAAAAGTGGGAGTTTCTATGTCAAAGTATAGAGAGCTCCCAGTAAGATATCCTATGTAAAAAAAAGAAATAAAAGAAAACAAAGCAAGCAATAAAACAAAAATAATTCAAAAATAAGAATGAGAAAGTGACCTAAAAATTTTCGAAAACTAAAATGAGAAAAATACTAAAAATTTTGAAAATAAAAAGAGGAAAATACTAAAGGAACACCAAACTTAAAATCAGAAATTAAAGAAAAATAAATAAATAAAATTAAAAATCGAAAATTAAAAGAAGAAGTAAATAAAAAAACTAAGAAAAATACTTAATCTAAGCAACCAGACAACTAGTAGTTGTCAATCACAAACAATCTCCGGCAACGGCGCTAAAAATTTGGTGCGCGAATTGTGAACTCGCACAACTTAACCGGCAAGGGCACCGGGTCATGCAGGTAATACCTCAGGTGAGTGAGGGATGATCCCACGAGGATTGTTGGACTGAGCAACAATGGTTATCCAATTGGCTTAGTTAGACAAATAGAAAAGGTTGTTTGTTAATTGAAATCTCATAGAACAACAAATAAGAGAGTAAACAAAGCAATTAAAAGGTTTAGTGTAAAAAGAGTGAGAGAAAACAGTTAAGGTTTCGAAGATGTTTACTTTTTCGGATTGAAAGTTCTTACCAACTATTTTAACAATGCATGATTCATTTCATGGCAAAATGTAAATGACTAAACCTTAATCTCTTAGTGATTTAGCCCCCTCTAACCTTCATTAACCGCCACTCTCGTAGTCACTTAATTCCGATTAGAAGGTTAAGTTCAAAACTAGTTTATGGCCACATATCCCAATTAGTTCATATAATTAGCAGTTTAGGAGGAAATTATTTTCAAGCTGTTGTTCAAGCGAGATAACTCTGTCGAGAATCACAAGAACTCATATAGAATATGGGTCATGCTCTCGTTCCACCCAGATTCATAAGATTAAGAACGAAAACAATCCTTGAAACTGAATCAATACATTAATTAAAATAGAAAAGTGATAGTCTTAATCCATAGAAATAAACAGGGCTCTTAACCTTAATCGAAGAGGTTTAGTTGCTCATGACTTACAGAGAAAACTAAGATTCCGAAAAGTGAAACGTGCGGAAGAGAGAAGGTCCCAGATGCCCCTTAAAGATGGAATCTTTTTCCTTTTATATCTAAGCTAATTTGATTCGGAAATAAAATAAAATAATAAATCCTAAAACTAAAAGATATTGTTTGTAAATAAAAACTACACAAAGAAAATAAAATATGACTAATAAATGCTAAATCCACTTGAGATGCCCCAAAGATAGTGAATTCGGACTGCCTGGCCTAGCGCTAAATGCTAGATGGGCATTTAGCGCCCTATGGGGACAGAGACGTTGCTGAATTTAGGGCCTTACTAGCGCTAAACGCCTAGGCGGATGCTGCCAGCTTCTCCCTTTTAGCTCAAAATCTACCAAATTGCTGCAAATTTCACCTGAAATCATAAAAAACACTCAAATAACTCAAAGTAGCATCCAAAGAGAATTTTTGCACTAAAATACTATGAAACTAAATGAAATCCGATAAAAAAAACTAGAAAATGAAGGGCAAAGGGTACAAAATGCTCACGCATCATCTGTGTGGTAGGGTATTACAAGCTACTCACCGAACCAAAGCCTCGTGGTATTAAAAAAAATAACACTTTCGAGTATCCTAAGTTGTGAACTCAACGAAGGTTCAGATATCATTAGAACTTCACCTTTTTTTTATCAATTCAATAGCATTTATACTACCTATCCAGGGTGTTTTTGAAAATTTGAAAATCATAGTACTACTCTTAGAACTAGTTGATAAGAAATTCTGCATATCGGTAAGATGATTCAGGCCCCTTTTATTTTTTTAAATATCACCATACACCCCATAAAACCTCTTAGACCTTGTTTTTTGGTAGAACTAAACTAGACACGTAAAATTTTATAATGATTTTGGTTATGCCTCTTTTGGATCAAAATTGAATTTTATACAAATTTTTAAAATGGTTGTCCTATACTAACTCAAACCTACAAAGTTCATTAACAACCTCAGGTTTCAAATTCTATATAAAACGCATTTTTGATCTATTAACTCTCAAAATTGGTACAATTCACCTAAGCTCATCTATATTTCATTCTCAATTAGTTTCAGATTGATATCAAACTTGAGGAGAGAGTGATGCATCCTATGTATTTACCTTGTTTGTGCAAAGTTTTGTTTTCAAATCAGGTAACATAACATCTTCCAAATTGCACAATTCAATCCCTAGGACTCCAACCAATGTGAAATTTGGACTGGACAAACTAGACACACAAGACTTTCATTTCCAATTTGTCACAACTGGTTCTCAATTCAGAATTGTGAGTTAAGCACATGGGAGGTTATTGGTTTGAACACCAAAATCATATTTTTACTACAGAAAAGGTTAAAATTAAAAAATTTATATCTTCCAAACCATAAATCCAACAATTCTGAAATTTATGAAAATAGATTAGGCTTATCAAAGTTTTATATAAAATTAGTTCCATGCCAATTGATGTCTGGGGTGAGATCAGTATATCCATGAAGTTGCTAAATTCTTTGTAGAATTTTTGCATAAGTCTGTTTCTGAATTTTAAAGAACTTTACACCCTAAAATTCAGTTTAGCTACTTCTAAAGGCTCTAACACAATATATCGATCATCACACATCAATAAAAGATTTTTCACATGTTAAATTACTTAAATTAGTTAGATTGTATATTTTTGCCACTTTACGAATTCTAATTTGAAGAATTGCCTGTTACGCAAGCGTAATAGCAAACACTCACTCAAATACTGATTATCTCTTTAAACATCCTCTAATACACTCTTAAGGATTTCCTATTAATTTGGGAGAGGTTAATTGATTACCTAACTCAATTTAAATCTCTCCTAATTTCCGAATTATAGAGACAAGTTTAACATACTAAGGTTATAAGTCGTACCACCAAACACAACTGCCCCACTCACTTATATATTAGCCACAAAAATATCAATCACAAAAACTATTCATACATGATAATCTCTAGCTCCTAACAGATTCTCGTACGCCCAAACATCTATCTAATCACAGATTCACAAGTTATCCGACCTTGATTGAAGCAAGAATTAGAGTAGTTATGTGTGTGTGTGTGTGATTGGTTAACTCAGCTGCAACCTTAGTAACTTCAAGCTTCTTCTCCTTCCTATGAATTCTTCTTCCTCTTCCTTCTTGGATTAGTTCAACTCCAACGAGCTACTGTAGTTGTTGTCACTACTATCACTGTTGATCTTATTGTTGTCGCTGCGGTTACCATTGTTGCTCTCCTCCTTCCTTGTTGGTGGTTGACCAAACTGAAGAAGATATAACAAGAGTAAAGCTTGTTGTTATATCTCTCTATGGCTAAACATTTTATCTCCATGGATTTGGTTAGCTATAGCGGAAGATGAATATCAACAGGAAAGGAAGAAAATTTCTCGTGGATAAGAAAAGATGGAATGATTTTCTTGGCGGTGAGAGAAATCTATTTCTTGTAGAAGAATGTTTTTGCTTATGTTTGGCGATGAGGTAAATTAATTTATGTGGGGATTTATATTCCAAAGTGTGGGGATTTGTCCCTTAAAGAAAGTGTGGTGTTTCACCGTCACAATATTTTTGTATCAGGTTTGGTATTTTCCTAGACTTCGAGTTTAATTTACTAGAGTTTTAAATTTAAACTCTAATTTTCAATTCTTTATAAATGAGTCATTAAATATTATAATTCATATAGCACACATATAATTCATAAAAGTAGAGATTCTACATGTTAATTTCTAAAGAAAAGCTTAGACGTCAAGATATAATTATTTTCGTACTAATGATTATGTTCAAATTTTTCAAAAAGATTAAATTTTACCCCTTTCTCTTAATTATCACTTCTAAATAAAGTTAAAAGAGTTAAATTTCCATTTTCAAGAGATAAAATTCTAGAATTCATCTAGAATTAGCCCTCCTAAAATTTTGGGATGTTACAAATAACATATGCCTGCAAGTGACTTTCTGTTCATCAATTGTGGTCTTCAAAATGGAAAAACTCTTAGTCTTAAGCCCTAATTATGGAAATCCAAGACAAATATGTTTGCTTCAAATACTCTGAAAACTAAAGAGATTGGTAAGACCATTTTGTAAAGCTGAAATGCTGAATTTCAGCTTGAATTTTGCTTCATCTGGAAGGTTAGGCCATTTGGATCTGCATGCTTCTAACTACTTCTTTCGGGTTTTTTTGTGTCTTCCTTCGCCTACAATACTCATCATCATCAGAGTCACTCTATTGATCATCACAATCACAATCTGGATCACACATTATGGGATTAACATCCCAGATGAAATGTACATTGATATATGATACATGGATAGGCCTTTCATTTTTATAATAGTGAACAGGAGAATCATCTCAATCATTTTTCAGTCTGCACAGAGATAAGCAAAGTTATGTAGATCTTTATAAACAAAGCTTGTATAAGTGAAGAAAATGACTGTCTTTCTATTATCTAGAACGTTGTTGATAAACCACTATTTCATGGTTTATCTTGTGCTCAATTGAGTGGTTTTTACCAACTCTTTACCCACTTATTCATACTATTTGCATGGTTTTATATTTCCTTCCTGATTTTGTGCTATGATTGAAAATATGCTTCTTTGATCTTATAATTGCTTATTATTAATCCTCTCTTATTACCATTAGATGCCTTGATATGTGTGTTAAGTGTTTTCAGATATTATAAGGCAGGAATGGCTTGGAGGATGGGAAAAAAGCATGCAAAAGTGGAAGGAATGCAAGAAGTTGGAGAAATTGCTAAGCTGTCCAGCCTGACCTCTCTGCACTCAAATGGCTATAACTTTAGCTACAGAGATCCAAACGACGCGGTTCCAGTTGCGTTGGAAAGCTAACGTCCGGCGCTTCGATTTGATATATAATATGTTATGGTTTCCCTGATGCTAGGCGACGCGACCGCGTGATCCATGCGGCCGCATTGCAGTAACGGAAATCCAGCGTGGCAAAATTCGAAACCAGCGAATTCTGGACTGTTTCTGACCCAGTTTGCGGCCCAGAAAACACAGATTAGAGGCTATAAAGTGGGGGACTGCACCCATTCATAAAAAAGGCTTTCATAATTCACAATTTTAGGAGTAGATGTAGTTTTTAGAGAGAGAGGTTCTCCCCTCTCTCTTAGGATTTAGAATTAGGATTCTTTTCACTTTATGATTATTTCATCTTTTGCGATCACAAGTTCAATGTTCCTTTTATTTATTTTTCTAATTTAATTTATGAAATCTTCCATGTTACATTTGATGTCTTTATTAGTGCTAATTTGAGGTATTTTCAGATCTATGATTACTTTCCTTTATTTAAATAATTTAGATTTTTCTCTTTTGGCTTTGGTTGATTTATTGGTAACGCTTGAGCTGTCAAATAAAGCAGTGGTTAAAATTGGGAGTTGCTCCAATAACTCTAGTCTTTCCATAGGAATTGACTAGGACCTGAGGATTAAGCTAATTGATCCACTTGATTTACCTTCATAGTTAGAGGTTAACAAAGTGGGATTAAAACCCAATTCTCATCGCAATTGACAAGGATAGGCCTTCCAGTTCTCATACCTTGCCAAGAGATTTTATTGTTATTATTTTATTTTACTTGTCATTCAACATATTCCCTCCTTACCTCCTAATAAACCCCAATTTACAACTCATAACCAATAATAAGAACATACCTCCCTGCAATTCCTTGAGAAGACGACCTGAGGTTTAAATACTCGGTTATCAATTTCAAAGGGGTTTGTTACTTGTGACAACCAAAACTTTTGTACGAAGGGATTTCTGTCGGTTTAGAGACTATATCTACAACGCGACTGTTTTTATGAAATTCTTTACTGGCAAAAATCCTAACGTCAGTTGTCTTAATAGTTCCGTCTTGATTACGGGTTACAATAGGAGGTTTTATAGTATGTACATCAGGAGCACGATGAAAATGCCTTTTCATATTTATTCATCCATTCAAGGAGTACAATAGTGGAATGTTCTTAAGTAGTGATCATTCTTGGGATGTTTACAATGATAAGTCCATGATTTTTGTCAATGAACATGAAGAGAGCATCTTTGGTGGAATTATGAAGATTGAGATCTAGAGCGTGATCTTGTACATGGTAAAGAACCTAATGATGAATGGTTGTTTGCTTGTCACTGATGTCTTGGATAAGCCAACAAGATGGATTCTCACTTTAATCCATTGTGATAAGTAGGATCCATCAATCGTATAGTAAAATTTTGGGTAATAGTGAGAATCATACTTTCATTGGATAGTGTTGTTACCAATGCTCGTATTAGAGAATGTTGGTATTCTTTAAAGTTCGTGTATATAGCATCTTGATTTTAGCAATGATTCACCAACTTTTCCTTTTGTATGGTCAAAATCAACCTTATGGCATCCAAATGAAGGTGTGTGTATCCTTAATGAAAATATTCACTAATGAGTTCTTGAGGGATCTCAATATTGACATATTGCTCAATTTTAGTGGCTTAAAGGTTACATTGTTGCATTTTGAAACTTTGAATGATCTCCTTGATAGGGGAGAAGGGTTTCAATTTATGAAATGACAGATATTATTTATGGAAGATTGTTTTTGTCAGTGACAAAAGTAATAAGGGTCAATGACAGGATATTGTGTGGCTAGGTGTGAGGGTCCTCAGGTATGAGTAAATTCTACAAGGTTTTCAATCTTGTTAGAAAGAATCTTTTTTACTAATAATGAAAGACGTTCTATAGCTAAAGTTGTATTGTGATGGATGGGTGTTTCAAAAGTTGATGATATATCCATATTAGAAAGAGTTATCGTAATTAGTCTCATTAATAGTATACTCTTCTTTATGATATATATATATATATATATATATATATATATATATATATATATATATATAATTTTAGATTGAATATGTTGACTTGCATGAATGACTATTACATTACACTAATAAATGAATTTGAGGTTATTTGTAAGCCAAGGATGACAAAATAACATTTTTCATACATTTACATGTAAAAGATTAATCTTTTAATGTACTATATGGATCAATCCTCACAAAGAAAAATTGTTGAGTTTGTAACATGAAATGATCAATCCTCACCCTTATTATACGATGGATCCTTTGTACAAAATATTGCCAGAAAATATAACTTTCAAGAACCAAGTCCTTCTTTTAAAATTTGGAATATGTTCCTTGATCATGAAGACTTGACAATCCTAAACCCAACTAATAATCTTATTAAACAATGTTCAAGTTTCTTGAATGATGATTACATAAAGTCTAGGGGGCCAGCAATTTTGTTAAATTCTGGCCAGCATGTAACCAGCAAAGAAAAGTGAGCCATTGGATGAAATCACATACCAATCTCACACCATTAAAATCATCATTGATGGCTATTTGATGGCTATAAATCACAAAAATTGCTGCCCCCTAGCATTCCTCCTATGACATGTATGGGCTTGTCTTAAGTTAAATGTGGAAAGCTAAAAATTAACTGTTAGTACATTCATATTCATTCTCATGGAAAGGCTACGGTCAGATTGACGGTTGGTAAAGTCGATTGAGTGGAAAAAATATGACTCATAAACTCGTGGCAAAGCATGTAATGTGCATCTTATGATTATTGTATGATGTTATACATGATAAATTTAATATTCATTTATTGATTGAAAACCTAAGATTAAATCAGGAGTGATGGTATAAGATGTATTTCACTATTTCTCATGGGAATCACGTTCTGATTCTCACTCATGTAGTATTTTGTTTTGTATTTCTACCTGTATTTGGCTAAATAGATGGTGACACTAATAATGTTCATTGAAATATTTGAAGATGAAAAATTTGTAGTAGATTCAATGAGTACCTCTACATTTTTTTTAGATCGTTGAGTTCAATCTCGACCTAAAACGGAGAGGAGTGTTCAAAAGATGACAATTGGAAAATTAAATTCTCCTTTGTCATTGCCATCAAGGATAAATAATTAACTTAACTACCATCTAAAAACAAAAGTTACAAAGATTTCTAAACCTAAACATACCACCAGAACACAAATTAACTACTATATCAAGCTAAACAAAAAGACCATCTCAACCAAGTGTGGCACCAAGAACATGATCACCTTGCCATTATCCCATCATGCCAAACTCTATCAACACATTCACTCACTTTCAATACCTTCAATTCCCTTCCTTATATATATCTGTAGCAATACCATTTAAATTCCTCATGATTCCACCTAAACACCTACATCTCCTAGTCTAATACTTTTCTTAATATTCTTATATCATTGCTATTATATATACTAGTCAGCCGCTTTTCTATTTTTTTAAGAAATTAAATTTTTTTAATATATTATTTACTCTTTAAATTTATTAAATAAATATTTTTTATATTATTTTAATATTGACGTGATCTTATTTATATCATTTTTTTATTATAAAATTATTATAAAAAATTTTTAAAATGTTAAATTATAAAAGCACATAATAAAGAGGTAAGAAAAAATATAGTTCAAAAAATAATGATAATAATATTATCCTGATTTAAAAAGAGTATATTTAAACCAAAATACATGTTAGTTATTTATAAAAGATAATTTTGCTTAAATGTTATGGATTTTCATATTTGTCTTCATTTTTTTTAAGTGGTATGCTAAAATATGGATTTGAATCTGAATAGGCCTTTATTTCTCTATAAATAGTGAAAAAACTAAAGAAATGAGAATGCTTATTTCTTTCATTTTTAAATATCAAAATATAAGAATAATTAATAAACAAAATAGGAGAATATACTAATTAATGATAACTGCTTCGGTTGTTTTGGGTTATAGTGATAGAAGTAAAATAAAAAAAATAATTGGACACCAAACTCTTATATCTCTTTTAATTTATCAGGTAATTAATGAAATAAAACATTACTATTTACAGTATAAATTAAATTAAAAAATATTTAATCCGTAACATTATAGTAGGAGGAAATAGTTATTATGACAAAAATTAAAATTGTCAATCATACAATAGCATTGTTTTAATTCAATCATGTGAAAAGAAAATTTGAATATAAATTTATTAGGTATTAAATAAAATAAACTAAAATATTATTTTCACTATAAATTAAAAAAATACCAATACTTTTAGAATTTAAAAAATTATATTTTTAAAAATAAATAAATAAATATTTTATAAAACAGCTACTATTATACGTGGGAGTAATTGCACATAGTTTACATGACTCACTTCAAAATTTTATTATCCAAATTTAAGTTTTAATATTATTTTTTATGATAGAACTTCTCCCGTACATTTGTCAGTTACGTTACATAAAGAAATCACTTTCACGGTGAACGACAACTCATATTCTCTATCTTATTTTCATTTGTATTTCAGTAACCTCTTCTTCTTATTTTCATCTTATTTTCATCTCTATCTTATTTCAGTAACAGTTGTAGAAAAATCACGTGTAACCTCTTCTTCAATTCTTTACTCTATTAATTTACCTTTTAATTTATTTTATTTTTTTACTTCTATTTCTAATTCAAGATGTATTTCTTTGTATGGAATAATTATTATTAGAATACAAAAAATAGTCATTATGACAGAAATTAAAAAAATTAATAAATAAAAATTAATAGAAAAAATAGTTATTATGATAGAAATCAAAGTTGTCACTCATACAATGGGACTATTTCAGTTCAACCATATCGAAAAGAATAAAAAAAATTTGAATCTAAATTTATTAGATATTAAATAAAATAAAATTACATAAAATATTATTTACTGTATAAATTAAAAAATTACTAATATTTTTAAATAAATATTTTATACAACAACTGCCATACAAAACTCACTGAATAGTAAAAAAGATTTGAACATCAAACTCCTATTAAAATATTATTAGCGTTGTTAATAGTTGGGAGTTAAGTTAGTAATGGCTAGTAGTTAGTAGATGAAATATTTATGAGGTTAGTTGGTAATATCCCTATAAATAGAGTGACTATTGTATCATGTAACAACAAACTTCAATACAATAACTTCACATATATTATTATCTCCTTATTCTGTTCTTTCTCCCAGAAATTTAACATGGTATCAGAGTCATGGTATCTTCCTTGAAGTGGATAGGCCATTAGTTTTTCTGTGAAAAATCACCATACTTTTTCTTTAAACCCAGATAATCAGTCTCCATTGTCTTCTTCCTCTCTAATGGCAGAATCATCTTCTAACATAGCACAAAATCCCAGTAGCCCTTTCTATATTCATTTTAGTTGTCACCGACTCTGTTCCCTCTCCTCTAAACTAATGATCTTCTGTTTTCAATAGCTGGTGTTGTCTTAGTTATATCATTCCCTCTTTCTATTACCCAAAATTATGGTCGTTGAGACCTGCGCTTTCACGCGCCTCTCAAATTATGGTCATTGAGACCTGCGCTTTCACGCACCTCTCAAAGTTTGTTGTCATCGTCACTTTTTTTTCTCTTCTCTTCTTTTTTTTCCTTTTTCTTCGGTCAAAAAAAAAAAAATCACCTCCTGTCTGTACATTTTCTTCCTCTATTTATCTATCTGTTCAAAACACTGCCGGTCGTCGCGGCGTCTCCGATGTCTCTTTTCTTCTCTCTTTTTTTTTCTTCCCTGGTTGTCTCACTTTCAAACACAGAACGAGAGAAATAGCCTTGTTTCTTCCTCTCTTTATTTATCTGTTCAAAACACTGCCGATCGTCGCGTCCCCGACGTCTCCTCCCTTTTTTTTTTTGAGTTCAACATGTCAAAAATCACTGGCATTCGCCACCAAACGCGTCTTCTTCCTCTACGTCACCGCATCGCACGCATCGTCTCTTCTGCGTCACTGCGCCGCACGCATCTTCTTCCTCTACGTCACCGCGTCGCACGCATCGTCTCTTCTACGTCACTGCACGCCGCCCACAGAAGCCTGTTCCTCCCTTCTGTCATGACCAAATTACGGCACACACAGCACCACTCTTTTTATTTGTCTTCTCTGTGTCTCACGCCACACGCCTCTTCCTCTGCGCCGTATGCCTCTTCCTCAACAATCTCATCGAAACTTATCCAAGTTGGGAATTATTGACATCTTCCATCCACCAACTTGCGGGGCATATTAAAATATTATTAGCGTTGTTAATAGTTGGGAGTTAAGTTAGTAATGGCTAGTAGTTAGTAGATGAAATATTTATGAGGTTAGTTGGTAATATCCCTATAAATAGAGTGACTATTGTATCATGTAACAACAAACTTCACATATATTATTATCTCCTTATTCTGTTCTTTCTCCCAGAAATTTAACAACTCTTATATCCCTTTGTATATTGTTATTTTGTTATAGTATAAATAACAGTTTTGGAATTATCTAAATATTTTAATATAAATTATTTAATATTGTTAGAACTAAAAAATTAAGAAATAAAATTAATATTTCTTCTAAGAATGATTATTTTTAAAATTATAAATACACAATAAAAAAAATTAGAGCACATTAAAAGGTTACCATAATAAAAAATAATTCAAAAGATAAAATTACTAACTAATAGAATATATATACACAACTAACCAATATTATCATCATTCAGTATATTATTTAGACTGATTCTAGTACTAAAATATCTAAAAAATAGATTATTAACATATAAATAATATTTTTTGAATTATCTAAATCTTTTAATATAAATGATTTAATATTGTCTGGACCGAAAAGAAATTAAGAAATAAGATTAATATTTCTTCTAAGAATAATTTCATCAAAATTATAAATACATAATAAAAATCTAGAGTATATTAAAATAATACCATAATAAAAAAAATTTAAATATGAAATTAATAGTGTAAATTTTTTAAGTAAACAATTATCAATCATAATACGCTGTATTATAGATATATGTAACATATTATATTAAAAATAATTAAAAGTTTACTAATTATGAATTAAAGCTTTTAGAAAATGATAATTTATATCCACTAATATTATTGTTCTTTCTATTACTTGGATTTGGACCAATTCTACTGTTATTTTTAGTATCTGAATGTTTAAAAAGTAAATATATTATTGATATAAGATTAATGTATTTTTAAATTTTACGAAAAATAAAGTAATTTCTTATATAAATCATAGCTCCTAAGAGTAAAATATATATATATATATAATATAATATAATATAATAGTAATAATCAAAACATAGATCTAAATGAAAAAAATTATTATTTATAATTTATAATAATTAA
This sequence comes from Arachis hypogaea, assembly GCF_003086295.3. NCBI lineage: Eukaryota > Viridiplantae > Streptophyta > Magnoliopsida > Fabales > Fabaceae > Arachis > Arachis hypogaea. The sequence continues at coordinate 113,010,843 of NC_092051.1, read as the reverse complement.
TTTAAATAGAGTACCTCAAGTAAAATATTGAAGGGCAATGGGCATGTGTCTATTTCTGTTTGTGATATTTAAAAAAAAAAGATAAATTGAATTAAAAGTAAATTAAATAAAAAAATTTCTATCTGTATTCAATAATACTAATAAGAGATGAGATGAGAAGAGAGAAAAGGATGAGAGGTGAAAGATAACGGATAAAAGTTACGTCAAGATGGCCAAGTAGTGGAGAAGTTAATAGAAAGGATAATACTGGAAAGAAATCTTGAATACTAAACTCATGTATTGCCATTATATATTGTGATGGAAATAGAGTAACTTGGTGTAATTAGCATTTCCATCACAATCTTATGCTAATTTTTGCATCTATCAATAAAAAATCATTTAATTTAATTGAAACTCCAAATGATTTACCTCTTGCATTAGGTTCCTCCACTTGTTTGTTGTTTTTCCAATTTTCCTTTGTTTTCTCTTATTGCCACTTTATTAGTTGTTGTACATCTATTTTAATCACCTATTTTCAAGTGGACCTAGATATTCTTCAAAGATGAATTATATTACCAGTTCAATGCCATTAATTATTGACAACAATTTATTCCCTGTAGAAATCAGTTCATAAACAATAATCTTCAAGTCATTGTGATATCAAGAAATATCCACCTACAGCAAAACTTTCTTTTTCTGGAATAAAATCAGAGCATAACAACCAAACTTGTTTATGTGATCCAAGACAAGAGTGTGCCCCTAATTGAAGATCCATCCCCCTAGCCTTCTCAAGTTTTCTGTCATTAAGTTTATATTTTTCCCATTCCCCAATGGTTTAAAGATTTCTTCCCATTCCTCCTCACACTGAATTTTTTTATTCTCAGAAATTCTACAGTTTCTAAATTTTCATGTAACCCATATAATAGTAAAATAAAGGTTTATCCATCTTCTCCTACCTATAATAACCTGATGAGCGGATATTTTATATGCTTTTTGATATTATTTTCTTAGTATTTTCAGTATATTTTGTTGAGTTTTATTATGTTTTAGTAGGTTTTTATGCAAAATTCACTTTTTGGATGCTACTTTAAGCTTTTATGTTTTTCTTATTATTTTAGGTGAATTTTGGATGAATTTGGCAAGTTTTGGCAAAAGTCTAATTTAGAGGCCAGGAAAGCATAGCAGATGCTGTCAGAATCTGACCTACATGCATTCAAACGAGTATTTCTAGAGCTACAGAGGTCTAAATGATGCGTTTTCAACGGCATTGGAAAGCTAACTTCCAGAGATTTTTGGAAATATATAATGGTCTATACTTTTCTTCAAATTCTCTTTTCTCTCTTGCTCGTGGCATTGTAGTCTAGAAATAGAGCTTTTGTTGAACCACTACTCCATATTGCTTCTTTAATTTCTTTATTTGTAGGCATTTTCTCCAATTCTTATCCTTCTTCTTGAGAAATATTTTGCAATAACCCTATTAGATTTTTACTTGTAGATCCTCCTCTTGAAAATATAAATTCTTGAAAAATATTTTGACCTCATGTTTTATTCTTCTTTTGTTTCTTACCGCTCTATTACTAATTCTAAGTTTTACACATGCTTCGTTCTGTTTTTGATTGTTGCCATCATGTGGAAGTATTTAGTATATTTATCCACCTCTTTTATATATTTATCTCTGGACATCTGCTTCCAATACTCTCCCTTCTTCTTTTACTAAAGATTTAGTTGTCCCTCAATCACTTTTCTTGTATTCAAATTTAACTCTGATTTCTACTTCTTCCTCCAGTTTTGCATCCACCTTGCCCAGTCTATCTTCTAGTTTTTTTATCCTTAAATTAATGTTGCCAAACACCTCTTTGTTCTACTTCTTTATGCAACTTTTGATCCTCTTCTTTTTTCTAGCTAGGGATATTTCCTTTCTGTTTTCATTCTTTCTCAATCATTAGAATAAAAGTTAGGTGTAAGAATCAAATATCCAATGATCGAAAGGATTTAGGTCCCTAATTTTTATTTTTTTTCCTTGCAAACTCAGCAGAACATGGTCTGATCTAGAGCATTTTAACACTTTGATTATTGACATTAGAAAATTTTGTAGCCATATCGAGTCTACACAAATTCTGTCTAGTCTACTTGCTTGGCATCCCCTTCTTCAAGTGAATTTCCTTCCTTGAAGAGGGATCCATGACTTTCATTTACTCCTCAAGCCATTTCTTGAAATCTGTCATACTAGTAACACTCCCCCTTCCACTATTATGTTCTTCAGGAGATAAAAGTTCATTAAAATCTCACATTACAATACAGAAAGTGCCTAATTGTTCTTTAACATTTACCATTTCTTTTCACATATTTTTTCTCCTTATGACTAAGTGATCACTGTATACTACCATTATGGCCATCTCCAAACCCAATGTCTTATACTTACCACAAATGCACACCCACCTCTTTCTTAATCCTAGTATTTTCCTCAAACACATTGCAATTCCACATACACAAAATGCCACCGCCACTTTTCACAGCATCTATTTTTTCCCATTTAAAACCTCTCTGATCCCACATATTTTTTGCACATCTAATAGTGATATTAGATGTTTTCGTTTCAACTAAGCCACAAACCATGGACTCTATTTTTTTTTATAAATTCAATATAACCCATCTTCTCACTACTCTCCAATCCTCTATAATTTCATAATAAAATTATTTAAAATATTAACATCACCAACCTGACTTTGAGGTTTTTTTTTCTTGCTTCTTGACTTTGATTTAATGCTGATGTCTTCTAGTATTCTTTTGCCCAACAAGTCTCTTCGAAGGTGCTCTAGTACCTTTTCTTTATTACAATAATGCAGATTTAATTGTGTTCTAACTTTCCATGCTTTTGCCTATTTATCTTCTATTTCATCATCTTCTGATTCTTCTTCTTCAAATCTATCTTCTTCAATATTTTTTCTTAGTATAGCTTTGTTGCCCCTATTCATACTTTCTCTTAATTTCTTTGTTTGACTCTTCTACATTTTTTTATTTTGGACCCTTGCTTCTTTCTTGTGATTATTCCCATGTTCTTCCCTGTATGCATAGACGCCTCTCTTTCTTTCCCCTTTTCAACGTATCTTTTTTCTCAATAGTACCACGGTGCCATTTAATGCAAGCATTCCCTTTTTTTTCTTGATCAATTAAAGCAAATCGGTCCATAATCTTACTTTCAAAACCTGGTGGGAGTAAGGGGCATGATTGTGATTCATTCTCTTCCTTTCCATGGGCCATGTTCTTAGCATAATATGTCTTATACTATTTCTTATAATTTGGGCTCTTTTGGTGACCCAATTGTGTTTCTTTGATTACCTGATCTGTGAATCTGTCATTTTTCAAATATTTTGTAACATGTGAATCATTAATGTGGCAAGGCTTTTTGATACTTCGCATATCTAATACTCACTCCCTTTCATTATCACTCCCCCTTTCTTGATGCATCATTAAAAATAACTAATTACTAGCTCCCTGATGACACGTCATCCTAAGTAGTTTTTTGGGTTCTTTTTCATTTGTTTTTCTTAGATTTTAATCAAATTTCTTATATTTTCTAGTGAAATTTTATAAATAATCAAGTATTTGGAATTTTATTAGTATTATTGTATTTTCAGATATTTTTATCTCAAAATAATCAATGATTAAAGCCTTTCTAGCAAAAAAACACAAATACGGTTCAAGGACGGTCCAACCAAACCCAAAAAGAGGAGAATTGGACGCTCAACCTTCATGACATGGATGCTTGGTGACTCAACACACAAGTCCAATGGCCATACATGCATGCCCGGTGGCCTTCCTCCAAATGGCATGTAAGCCCGGCGTGCCTCCTCCTAGAAGCCCGACGGCCCTCCTTGAAGGGAATACAATCCTAGCATCCCTCTTTGCTCCCAATCACATGCCAGGAGGCCATGAAGCCCTGGAGAATTACTTGGGCCAACGCCCAAGTTTGAAGACTCACGCCTGGTGTTCACAAGCCTCAACTTCTCAGAATGCAACACTTAAGACTCAAATTCAGTATACAAATCATTAGAATCTTTAATCACATCCAAAGATTGAAGATTCAATAGTTTAGTTATCATTAACCCCTTCTAGAAATATAAAGATTTGCTTGTTAGGATTTGTTCCTAGATTAGATTTGAATTTATGTAATTATCTTATCTTTCCTAAAGATAAGATTAGCGTTAATTTTTGAATTTGAATTCTAGATAGAAATTAGGATATAAATAAGTGAACAAGGTTCACAAGAGAGGCAATCGGGAGGAAGATCTTTGGATTCCAATCCAAGATCTCATACCATCTCTCATCATTAAGATTAGTTTCTTTTCTACCATGAGTCACTAAACCTCCCCTGTTGAAGGTTAGGAGCTCTGTTTGGTTTAAGGATTAATAATTTAAGTATTTTCTTTATTTTAATTCATGCTCCTTTACTTTTCAAGATTGAGTTTTGTTCTTCATCACTAAAGGTTAGAACTATTGAGAAATATTCTATATCTATCTTAGATTCTGATTTTATATTTGAAAAAATTGATTTTGGAATTAACTTAAAACTCATCTCATAATCTTCACTTATCTAGAGCTACTTCGAATAAGTCACATATAATTCGGCTAGTAATAGCTTTTGAATATTTTATGGCAATAAAATCGAAACCTTTTTTCACATATTCTCTCGATTAGTTGACCAAGGGATTGGCGATTAATTAGGTTTAGAAAAATTAAATCACTAAGGGATTGTGGTCTGATTATAAATGACTTGCTGTGAAAAGATTTTTGCATGAATTAAATAAGAAAGCATAAGCATTATTCTACCAAGAATCAAACATCTCCGAACCCTTCAATATTCTCATCTATTGATTTTCTTCCAACTTCAAGCATTCTCCCAAGTCTCCTCTTTTGTTTCTTCTTTTCTTCAAGATCCACAATTCAAAATCTAAGGTTTGATCGATCTAATTAGATATTTAATTATACATTGCTTACCTCAATCCCTTAATCATCATGAGAACAATATTCACTCGCTGTGGTATTACTTGAATGATCTGGTGCACTTACCGGTATCCGTGAGCATTAATTTTTGCTCATCACTCCCGCAACTTCATCAATATTCTCAAGACTCATATTTTTCTCAACTGCATAATCATCATTTGCATGCTTTTCAACGTTCCTTTTTCCAAAATATTTAAACAAATTGTCTCCTCTTCCCTCCATTATCGATATCTGCATCTCCACCGGCTGCCCAACCTTCAGGCACCCCAAATGCTCATTAGTTCTTGGATATGATTCTTTAACACAAACTAAAAATTTTTCTTCTTCCACGTCTATAGTTACTATATCATGGATCTTTGATGCCCATGTAGTGCCTACAAGAAGCTTGACCAAGTTGAACCCATCTTCAAAATATTGCCTCCGATCCACCTCAATAACCGTTCTCCATACTACCGCAGCCTTAAGGAAATTATCTTTGTTCCAAGCATGCAATAGCATACCACTAATCTCTAGGCAAGCCTTTCTTGTCCCATTAATTTTCCCTTTTGTTCATTCCCTTAATACACTATTGTTTTAAATTGAACATGTTAAGTATGATTGAAACCAAGAAGGAAGTGGTGTCAAAAATAGATGTAGCACTGATGAGAGGATAATTTATACCCTTTTTGGCATCGTTTTTACATAGTTTTTAGTATGTTTTAGTTAATTTTTATTATATTTTTATTAGTTTTTATTCAAAAATCACATTTCTGGACTTTACTATGAGTTTGTGTATTTTTCTATGATTTCAGGTATTTTCTGGCTGAAATTGAGGGACCTGAGCAAAAATCTGATTCAGAGGCTGAAAAAGGACTGCAGATGCTGTTGGATTTTGACCCTCCTGCACTCGATATAGATTTTCTGGAGCTACAGAAGCCCAATTGGCGCGCTCTCAATTGCGTTGAAAAGTAGACATCCTGGACTTTCCAGCAATATATAATAGTTTATACTTTGCTCGAGATTTGATGGCCCAAACTGGTATTCAAAGTCTGCCTAAAAAATTCTGGCGTAAAACGCCCAAACTGGCACTAGAATTGGAGTTAAACGCCCAAACTGGCACCAAAGCTGGCATTTAACTCCAAGAACAGCCTAAGAACGAAAAAAGCTTCAATGCTCAGCCCAAGCACACACCAAGTGGGCCCCAATAAGTGGATTTCTGCACTATCTGCACTTAGTTACTCATTTTCTGTAACCCTAAGTTACTAGTCTAGTATAAAAACTACTTTTAGAGATTCATTTAGTAACTCATGAAAATTTTATTCATTATTGTATCTCTGACGGCATGAGTCTCTAAACCCCATAGGTGGGGGTGAGGAGCTCTGCTGTGTTTCAATGAATTAATGCAATTACTACTGTTTTCTATTCAATCACGCTTGATTCTAATCTAAGATACTCATTCGTACTTCAATCTGGAGAAGATGATGATCCGTGACACTCATCATTATTCTCAAATCTATGAACACGTACCTGACAACTACTCCCGTTCTATCTGAGCTCAACGTAGTCATTGGGCGACAGCTTGAGTGCGTATCTCTTGGGTTTCTAATCCACGGACCGAGTCTGGAGGTTAGAACCTTTGTGGTATAGGCTAGAATCATTGGCAGCATTCCTAGGATCCAGAAAGTCTAAACCTTATATGTGGTATTCCGAGTAGGATCTGAAAGGGGATAACTGTGACGAGCTTCAAACTTGCGAATGTTGGGCACAGTGACAGTGTGCAAAAGGATAATGATCCTATTCCGACACTAGTGAGAACTGACAGATGATTAACCGTACAGTGACAACGCCTGGTATTTTTCATCCGAGAGGATCATATGGCATGCCATGGAAGGAAGCCATTCGTGTTTGGAGAAGAAGACAGTAGGAAAGCAGAGATTCAGATGACAGAGCATCTCCGCAACCTCAGCCTGTTTCTCATTACTGAATCACAAGTACTGTTTATTTCATGTTATTTATTTTCATAAATATAACCACTATTATCATTAATCTCCTGACTAAGATTTATAAAATAACCATAGCTTGCTTCAAGCCGACAATCTTCGTGGGATCGACCCTTACTCACGTAAGGTATTACTTGGACGACCCAGTGCACTTGCTGGTTAGTTGTGCGGAGTTGTGAAGAGTCTAATCACAATTTCATGCACCAAGTTTTTGGCGCCGTTGCCGGGGATTGTTCGAGTTTGGACAACTGACGGTTTATTTTGTTACTTAGATTAGGAAAAATTTATCTTTTTGGTTTAGAGTCGCTAAAATTGAGTCTTCTATTATTATTTTTGGTTAAAATTTTAGAATTCTTATTTTCTTTTTCTAAATTATTTTCAAAAAATTTTAAAACCAATAACTTCATAATTTAGTCTTCCGTTTGAGTTTGGTTTCATGTTTTAAGATTGGTGTCAATTGCATGTTTCTATTTTTCTTTCAATTTTTCGAATTACATGTTCTTAATTCTTTATTGATCTTCAAGTTGTTCTTGTTTATTTTCCTTATTTGATCCTTAAAATTTCTTGTTTGGTGTTTGTTGTTGTTTATCTTATAAATTTTCGAATTATTAGTGTCCAAAATATAAAAAATTTTTAAGTTTGGTGTCCTTTGTGTTTCTATTTTCTTAAAAATTTTTAAAATTTGTTCTTGGTGTTCATCTTGACATTCAAAGTTTTCTTGTTTGTTTTCTCTGTTTTGATCTAAAAATTCTAAGTTTGGTGTCATTTTATTGTTTTTCTCTTTCCTCATTAAATTCAAAAATATCTTTTCTCTTTATTTTAATTGATTTTTTTCGAAATTTACAAAAAAATTTCAGATTTTTATTTTAAAATTTTTATCTTATCTTATCTTAGTTTTAAATTTCAAAATTCAAATCTTTTTCAAAAATCATATCTTTTTCAAAATCTTATCTTATCTTATTTCAAATTCAAATTTCAAATTTCAATATTTAAATTCCAAAATTCAAATTTCAAATTTCAAAATTTAAATTTAAAATTTTAAAAATCAAACCTTTTCAAAATTTAAATCTTTTTCGAATCTTTATCTTATATTGTTGACTTTTTCAAAATTCAAAATTTATTTTTCAAATTTAAAATTTAAATTTCAAAACTTAAAAAAAAAGAGAATAAAATTTTTATTTACAATCCATATCATCTCCCTTTCCCCATCATGGACATAAGTGGAAATGAACAGTCCAGAAGGATTCTGGGGTCATATGCTAACACCACTACTGCTGCATATGGGAGTAGTATCTATATACCTCCCATCAGAGCCAGTAGTTTTGAGCTAAAACCTCAGCTCATTATCATGGTGCAGCAAAATTGCTAGTATTCCGGTCTTCCACAGGAAGAAACTACTGAGTTTCTGGCACAGTTCTTACAACTTGCTGACACAGTACGTGATAAGAAAGTGGATCAAGATGTCTACAGATTATTATTATTTCTATTTGCTGTAAAAGATCAAGCTAAGAAGTGGTTAAATAACCAACCCACAGCAAGTATAAGAGCATGGAAACAATTATCAGACAAATTCCTGAATCAATATTTCCCTCCAAAAAGGATGACACAGCTAAGGCTGGACATCCAAGGCTTTAAACAAGAGGATAATGAATCCCTTTATAATGCCTGGGAGATGTACAGAGAGATGCCAAGGAAATGCCCATCTGAAATGTTTTCAGAGTGGGTGTAGTTAGACATCTTCTACTACGGGCTTACAGAAAAGGCCCAGATGTCTCTAGACCACTCAGCTGGTGGATCTATACATATGAGAAAGACAATTGAATAGGCTCAAGAGCTCATTGATAGAGTTGCTAGAAATCAACATCTGTACTCAAGCAGTGAGTCCTCCACGAAAGAAGAGGCTAAGGCAGTATCCACTGAACTTAGTCCTCAAGAGCAAGTTGTTGAACTTAATCAGTAATTTCTTCTTATAACAAAATAGTTAGCAGAATTTAAAGAGATGCTACAAGACAATAAAAATGCTAACAAGAATATGGAAGCACAATTGGATCAGACAAGACAACAACTATCTAAATAGATAACAGAAGAATGCCAAGCTGTTCATTTAAGGAGTGGGAAGACACTAAATGCATCAACTCAAGGCAGCAGAAAGCTAAGAAAGGAACAACTGACAGAGGATAACCAAACCACTGCCCAAAAACCCTCTGAGGACAGTAAGAGCCCAGAGAGGAATGATTCTGGCATTTAAACGCCAGAAAATGGTGAAAAAAGTGGCGTTAAACGCCCAAGGGACAACTAATGCTGGCATCCAAACGCCAGAAAAGGGTGGCAATCTGGCGTCAAATGCCCAAGCAGCCCCCAATTCTGGCGTTCAAACGCTAATAAGGGGTCAGACACCTGCAAGTGCTGATAACAACCCCCTTAAGCAGGCTTCTACAACCACTTCTGTAAGAAATAAACCTGTAGCAACTAAGGTTGAAGAATATAAAGCCAAGATGCCTTATCCTCAGAAACTCTGCCAAGCAAAGAAGGATAAACAATTTGCCTGCTTTGTAGACTATCTCAAGACTCTTGAAATAAAGATTCCGTTTGCAGAGGCACTTGAGCAAATACCCTCTTATGCTAAGTTCATGAAAGAAATCTTAAGTCATAAGAAGGATTGAAGATAAACTGAAAAAATTTTCCTCACTGAAGAATGCAGTGTAGTCATTCTGAAAAGCTTACCAGAGAAGCTTAAAGATCCCGGAAGCTTTATGATACCATGCACATTAGAGGATGATTGTACTAAGACAGCTCTGTGTGATCTTGGGGCAAGTATCAACCTAATACCTACATCCACTATCAAAAAGCTTGGTTTGACTGATGAAGTTTAACCAACCCGGATATGCTTACAACTTGCTGATGGCTCCATTAAAATCCCATCAGGCATAATTTGAGGACATGATTGTCAAGGTTGGGCCATTTGCCTTTCCTACTGACTTTGTAGTGCTGGAAATGGAGGAGCACAAGAGTGCAACTCTCATTCTAGGAAGACCTTTCCTAGCAACTGGACGAACCCTCATTAATGTCCAAATAGGAGAGATAACTCTAAGAGTTAATGAGGACGAGTTTATGTTGAATGCTGTCAAAGTTATGCAGCATCCAGACACACCAAAAGACTACCTGAGCACAGATGTTATTGACTCCTTGGTGGAAGAGGTCAATATGACTGAGAGTCTCGAATCAGAGCTAGAGGACATTTTTAAGGATGTTCAGCCTGATCTAGAGGAACCAGAGAGAACAGAAGAACCTCTGAAAACTCCCCAGGAAGAGGAGAAGCCTCCTAAACCCGAGCTCAAACCACTACTACCATCCCTAAAATATGCATTTCTAGGAGAAGGTAACACTTTTCTGGTGATCATAAGCTCTGCTTTAAATCCACAGGAAGAGAAAGCACTCATTCAAGTGCTAAGGACACACAAGACAACTCTTGGTTGGTCCATAAGTGATCTTAAGGGCATTAGCCCAGCAAGATGCATGCACAAGATTCTATTGGAGGATGATACTAAGCCAGTGGTTCAACCACAGAGGCGGCTAAATCCAGCCATGAAGGAGGTGGTGCAGAAAGAGGTCACTAAGTTACTGGAGGCTGGGATTATTTATCCTATTTCTGATAGCCCCTGGGTAAGCCCTGTCCAAGTTGTCCCCAAGAAGGGAGGCATGACAGTGGTTCGTAATGAAAAGAATGAACTGGTTCCTACAAGAACAGTTACAGGGTGGCGTTTGTGTATTGACTACAGAAGGCTCAATACAGCCACCAAGAAGGATCATTTTCCTTTACCATTCATAGACCAGATGCTAGAGAGACTAGCGGGTCATGAATACTACTGCTTTTTGGATGGCTATTCAGGTTACAACCAAATTGCAGTAGATTCTCAAGACTAAGAGAAAATAGCATTCACATACCTATCTGGAGTATTTGCCTACAGAAGGAAGCCATTTGGTCTGTGCAATACACCTGCAACCTTTCAGAGGTGCATGCTCTCCATATTCTCTGATATGGTAGAGAAGTTTCTGGAAGTCTTCATGGATGACTTCTCAGTATTTGGAGACTCATTCAGCTCCTGTCTTGACCATCTAGCACTTGTTCTAAAAAGGTGCCAAGAGACTAACCTGGTTTTAAACTAGGAAAAATGCCACTTTATGGTGACTGAAGGAATTGTCCTTAGGCACAAAATTTTGAACAAAGGAATAGAGGTGGATCAAGCTAAGGTAGAAGTAATTGAAAAATTACCACCACCTACCAATGTTAAGGCAATCAGAAGCTTTATGGGACATGCAGGATTTTATAGAAGGTTTATAAAGAATTTTTCAAAATTTACGAAACCTCTGAGCAACCTGCTAGCTGCTGACACGCCATTTGTTTTTAACACAGAGTATCTGCAGGCATTTGAAACCCTGAAAGCTAAGCTGGTCACAGCACCAGTCATTTATGCACCAGACTGGACATTACCATTTGAACTAATGTGTGATGCTAGTGACCATGCCATTGGTGCAGTATTGGGACAAAGGCATAACAAGCTTCTGCACGTCATTTACTATGCTAGCCGAGTTTTGAATGACGCACAGAAGAATTACACAACCACAAAAAAAGAGTTGCTTGCAGTGGTTTATGCCATTGACAAGTTCAGATCTTATTTAGTGGGATCAAAAGTGATTGTGTACATTGACCATGCTACTCTAAAATATCTCCTCACAAAGCAGGATTCAAAACCCATACTCATAAGATGGGTGTTGCTTCTGCAAGAGTTTGATATAGAAATAAGAGACAGAAAGGGGACAGAGAACCAAGTAGCTAATCACTTGTCCCGGATAGAACCAGTAGCAGGAGCGTCCCTCCCTCCTACTGAGATCTCTGAAACCTTTCTGGATGAGCAACTCTTTGCTATTTAGGAAGTACCATAGTTTGCAGACATTGCAAACTATAAAGTTGTAAGATTCATACCCAAAGAGTACAGTAAGCAGCAAACAAAAAAATTGATTACTGATGCAAAGTACTACTTGTGGGATGAACCATATCTCTTTAAGAGATGTGCAGACGGAATGATCCGTAGATGTGTGCCTAGAGAAGAGGCACAGAAGATCCTATGGCATTGCCATGGATCACAGTATGGAGGACATTTCGGAGGTGAGCGAACAGCCACCAAGGTTCTCCAATGTGGCTTCTACTGGCCTACTCTCTATAGAGACTCCCGAGAGTTTGTACGTAACTGTAACAGTTGTCAGAGAGCTGGTAATCTGCCTCATGGTTATGCCATGTCTCAGCAAGGGATCTTAGAGATTGAGTTGTTTGATGTATGGGGTATTTTCTTCATGGGGCCTTTCCCACCATCTTACTCAAACACTTATATTCTGGTGGCAGTAGATTATGTATCTAAATGGATAGAGGCAATTGCAACACCCACTAATGATACTAAGACAGTAATGAAGTTCCTCCAGAAGCATATCTTCAGCAGGTTCGGTGTCCCTAGGATACTGATCAGTAGTGGAGGCACTCATTTCTGCAATAAACAGCTTGACTTTGCTCTGGTCCGATATGGAATTAACCATAAAGTGGCAACTCCATATCATCCACAGATAAATGGGCAGGCTGAAGTCTCAAATAGAGAACTAAAACAAATCCTGGAACGGACTGTAAGTACCCGTAGAAAGGATTGGGCAAGAGGTCTGGATGATGCTCTGTGGGCATACAGAACCGCATTCAAGACTCCTATAGGGACCTCTCCATACCAGTTGGTGTATGGAAAAGCCTGTCATCTGCCAATGGAACAGGAACACAAGGCCTACTGGGCAACCAGGTTCCTAAACCTTGATGCTAAGGTAGCTGGAGAGAAAAGATTACTCCAGTTGAATGAGCTAGAAGAGTTCAGACTCAATGCTTTCAAAAATGCTAAAATTTACAAGGAGAAAGCAAAAAGGTGGCATGACAAGAAGCTATCATCTAGAGTCTTTGAGGCAGGACAGAAGGTTCTGCTGTTTAACTCTAGGCTCGGATTGTTCCCTGGGAAATTGAAATCCCAGTGGAAGGGACCATATGTGATTACAAGTGTGTCACCATATGGATATGTAGAGCTTCAGGATATTGACTCTGACAAAAAGTTCATTGTTAATGGACAGAGAGTCAAACATTATCTTGAAGGTAATGTTGAGCAAGAGTGCTCAAAACTGAGACTAAATTAAAAGCACAGTAAAAGTCCAGCTAAAGACAGTAAAGAAGCGCTTATTGGGAGGCAACCCAATCTTATTTATCTATGTTAATTACTTTTTCATCTCATTTCCCATTGTTAGTTTATGTTTGGTGCACAAATTGTGAATCACACTTTTCACAACTCGTACCACTAACCAGCAAGTGCACTGGGTCGTCCAAGTAATACCTTACGTGAGTAAGGGTCGAATCCCACGGAGATTGTTGGTATGAAGCAAGCTATGGTCACCTTGTAAATCTCAGTCAGGCGGATATAAAGTGATAATGTTGTTTTCGAATATTATATAATAAAATAGGGATAGAGATACTTATGTAAATCATTGGTAGGAATTTCAGATAAGCGAATGGAAATGCTTTTCGTTCCTCTGAACCTCTGCTTTCCTGCTATCTTCATCCAATCAGTCTTACTCCTTTCCATGGCTGGCTTTATGCAAGGGCATCACCGTTGTCAGTGGCTACATCCCCTCCTCTCAGTGAATAATATGCTCACGCACCCTGTCACAGCACGGCTATTCATCTGTCGGTTCCCGATCATGCTGGAATAGGATTCACCCTCCTTTTGCGTCTGTCACTAACGCCCAGCACTCGCGAGTTTGAAGCTCGTCACAGTCATTCAATCATTGAATCCTACTCAGAATACCACAGACAAGGTTTAGACCTTCCGGATTCTCTTGAATGCCGCCATCATTCTAGCTTACGCCACGAAGATTCTGGTTAGGAGATCTAAGAGATACTCATTCTAGCTTAATTCATGTAGAACAAAAGTGTTTGTCAGACACGCGTTCATAAGGGAGAAGGATGATGAGCGTCACACATAATCATCACCTTCATCACGTTCTTGGGTGCGAATGGATATCTTAGAAGCGAAATAAGAAGAATTGAATAGAAAACAGTAGTACTTTGCATTAATCTTTGAGGAACAGCAGAGCTCCACACCTTAATCTATGGAGTGTAGAAACTCTACCGTTGAAAATACATAAGTGAAGGTCCAGGCATGGCCGAGATGGCCAGCCCCCTTGGTCTAAGAACCAGGCGTCCAAAGATGATCCTAAGATCCTAAGATGATCAAAAGATGCCTAATACAATAGTAAGAGGTCCTATTTATAATAAACTAGTCACTAGGGTTTACATGAGTAAGTAATTGATGCATAAATCCACTTCCTGGGCCCACTTGGTGTGTGTTTGGGCTGAGCCAGAGTGTTGCACGTGCAGAGGCCATTTGTGGAGTTGAACGCCAGTTTCTGTGCCAGTTTGGGCGTTCAACTCTGGTTTTGGATCCTTTTCTGGCGCTGGACGCCAGATTTGGGCAGAAGGCTGGCGTTTAACGCCAGTTTACATCGTCGATTCTTGGCCAAAGTATAGACTATTATATATTGCTGGAAAGCCCTGGATGTCTACTTTCCAACGCAATTGGAAGCGCGCCATTTCGAGTTCGGTAGCTCCAGAAAATCCACTTTGAGTGCATGGAGGTCTGAATCCAACAGCATCAGCAGTCCTTTTTCAACCTCTGAATCTGATTTCTGCTCAAGTCCCTCAATTTCAGCCAGAAAATACCTGAAATCATAGAAAAACACACAAACTCATAGTAAAGTCCAGAAATGTGAATTTAACATAAAAACTAATGAAAACATCCCTAAAAGTAACTAGATCCTACTAAAAACATACTAAAAACAATGCCAAAAAGCGTATAAATTATCCGCTCATCACAACACCAAACTTAAATTGTTGCTTGTCTCCATGCAACTGAAAATCAAATAGGATAAAAAGAAGAGAATATACTATAAATTCCAAACTATCAATGAAACAGAGCTTCAATCATATGAGCGGGACTTATAGCTTTTTGCCTCTTGAATAGTTTTGGCATCTCACTTTATCCATTGAGGTTCAGAATGATTGGCATCTATAGGAACTTCAGATTTCGAATAGTGTTATTGACTTTCCTAGTTCAGTATGATGATTCTTGAACACAGCTTCTTTATGAGTCTTGGTCGTGGCCCTAAGCACTTTGTTTTCCAGTATTACCACCGGATACATAAATGCCACAGACACATAATTGGGTGAACCTTTTCAGATTGTGACTCAGCTTTGCTAAAGTCCCCAATTAGAGGTGTCCAGGGTTCTTAAGCACACTCTTTTTTTCTGCTTTGGACCTTGATTTTAACCGCTCAGTCTCAAGTTTTCACTTGACACCTACACGCCACAAGCACATGGTTAGGGACAGCTTGGTTTAGCCGCTTAGACCTGGATTTTATTCCTTTAGGCCCTCCTATCCACTGATGCTCAAAGCCTTGGGGTCCTTTTTAATTGCCCTTGCCTTTTGGTTTTTAAGGGTTATTGGCTTTTTCTGCTTGCTTTTTCTTTTTCTTTCTATTTTTTTTTCTCCTATTTTTTTTTTCTGCAAGCTTTGTTCTTTGCTGCTTTTTCTTGCTTCAAGAATTCTTTTTATGATTTTTCAGATTATCAAATAACATGTCTCCTAGTCATCATTCTTTCAAGAGCCAACATATTTAACATTCTTAAACAACAACTTCAAAAGACATATGCACTGTTCAAGCATACATTCAGAAAACAAGAAGCATTGTCACCACATCAATATAATTAAACTAAGTTCAACGATAAATTCGAAACTCATGTACTTCTTGTTCTTTTGAATTAAAACATTTTTTATTTAAGAGAGGTGATGGATTCATAGGACATTTATAACTTTAAGACATAGTTACTAACTACTAATGATCATGTAATGAAGACACAAACACAGATAAGCACATAACATAGAAAACGAAAACAGAAGAAATAAGAACAAGGAATGAATCCACCTTAGTGATGGTGGCGTTTCCTTCTTGAGGAACCAATGATGTCCTTAAGCTCTTCTATGTCTCTTCCTTGTCTTTGTTGCTCATCCCTCATTGCTTTTTGATCTTCTCTTATTTCATGAAGGATGATGGAGTGCTCTTGGTGTTCCACCCTTAGTTGTCCCATATTGGAACTCAATTCTTCTAGGGAGGTGTTGATGTGCTCCCAATAGTTTTGTGGAGGAAAGTGCATTTGAGGCATTTCCGGAATCCCATGGTGATGAGCTTCTTGCGCCTCTTGAGCTCCATGACTGGGCTCTCTTGCTTGCTCCATCTTTTTCTTAGTGATGGGCTTTTCCTCTTTGATGAGGATATCTCCCTCTATGTCAATCCCAGCTGAATTGCATAGGTGGCAAATGAGGTGAGGAAAGGCTAACCTTGCCATGGTGGAGGACTTGTCAGTCACCTTGTAGAGTTCTTGAGGTATAATCTCATGAACTTCCACCTCTTCTCCAATCATGATGCTATGGATCATGATGGCCCGGTCTATAGTAACTTCAGACCGGTTGCTAGTGGGAATGATTGAGCATTGAATAAACTCCAACCATCCTCTAGCTATAGGCTTGAGGTCTAATCTTCTTAGTTGAACCGGCTTGCCTTTGGAGTCAATCTTCCATTGAGCTCCTTCTACACATATGTCCATAAGGACTTGGTCCAACCTTTGATCAAAGTTGACTCTCCTTGTGTAGGGGCGTGCGTTCTCTTCCATGTATGGCAAGTTGAACGCCAACCTTACATTTTCCGGACTAAAATCCAAGTATTTCCCCCGAACCATTGTAACGTAGTTCTTTGGATCCGGGTTCTTACTTTGATCATGGTTCTTGGTGATCCATGCATTGGCATAGAACTCTTGAACCATTATGATACCGACTTGTTGGATGGGATTTGTTAGAACTTCCCAACCTCTTCTTTGAATTTCATGTCGGATCTCCGGATACTCATTTCTTTTGAGTTTAAAAGGGACCTCAGGGATCACCTTCTTCTTGGCCATAACATCATAGAAGTGGTCTTGATGGGCTTTGGAGATGAACCTTTCCATCTCCCATGACTCGGATGTGGAAGCTTTTGTCTTCCCTTTCCCTCTTCTAGAGGATTCTCCGGTCTTAGGTGCCATCAATGGTAATGGAAAAACAAAAAAAAGCTATGCTTTTACCACACCAAACTTAGAATATTGCTCGCCCTCGAGCAATAAACAAAAGAATAGAAGAAGAAGAAGAAGAAATATGGAGAGGGAGAGGGAGTGATGAGATATTTTGGTGAGAAACGAATCTCTCCCAAAACACCCACAACTAACCGGCAAGTGTACCGGGTCGTATCAAGTAATAAAAACTCACGGGAGTGAGGTCGATCCCACAGGGATTGAAGGATTGAGCAATTTTAGTTTAGTGGTTGATTTAGTCAAGCGAATCAAGTGTTGGTTGGGTGATTTGTGATTTGCAGAATGTAAATTGCATGAAATTAAAGAGAGCAGGAAAGTAAATTGCTGAAACTTAAAGAACAAGAAATTAAATGGCAGAAACTTAAAGTGCAAGAAATGTAAATTGCAGAAACTTAAAATGCAAGAAATGTAAATTGCTTGGAATGTAAAGGGGGTTGGGATGTGGATTTGCAGAATTTAAACAAGGAAAAACTAAATTGCATCAAACAGAAGAAGGAAAAGGGAATTGGGATTGAACCGGAACTAAAACAGAAAAGTAGATGAACATAAGAAAGCATTAAACAGAGAATTAAAATGAGAATTCAGATCTCAGGACCCAGAGACTAGAAAACCAAGTCTAGATCTCAATGCCTTCCTAGATCCAACAAGACAATTGCAAGGGAAATTGTAAATTGCAAAGAAAAGAGATGAAGAACAATGAACCGGAAATGAAATTCAGTAAATAAAGCAAAGAAACAGAGAGATCCAAGATTGAGATTGAAACAGAATTTCTTCAATTCTCAAATCCAAGATCAAAGACAAAGGTAAAATGAAATTGCAAGTAAAAGGAAACAAAGAAATTCAAGTTCACTCCGTAACAAAAGCTTCCCGAAAACTATTCTGAAAATTCTAAAAGGAAAGCTCCCAAGGAAAACTCTCCAGAAAAGCTCTTCTCCCAAAAATCTAAAAAAACTCTCAAGCTTCCCCCAAAAATCTAAAAGAAGAAGCTTCCCCACAAATTGAATTCTATCCTATTTATACACTTTCCAAAATGATCTTCAAGCCTTGAGTTGGGCCTTTGTCCTTGGTGGAATTGGGTTGAAAGAGGCCTTGGTTGATTGCTCTTGAAGATTGAAGAAGAACCGAAGTGAACCAATTGAACCGGAAGTGAAGTTAGCCAACGTTGGTCTTCAACGTTAGGGTCAAAGTTAGGGGTCTAACTTTGACCCTAACTTTTCATATCAGCAAACCACATCCTTCTGGTGTGGACGTTGGCGCCAACGTTAGGGGTCTAACTTTGACCCTAACGTTGGCAATGCTTGGTGTGATTGGTGCCAACGTTAGCCTCCACGTTAGGGGGCTAACGTTGGCGCAAACGTTGATGGCCCAGGGAGAAACTCTCAAGTTCCAACGTTAGCCTCCAAGTTAGGGGGCTAACGTTGGAGCTAACGTTGGCTACTTCCAAGGAGTGATTCACATGCCCAACGTTAGCCTCCAAGTTAGGGGGCTAACGTTGGGGCTAACTTCAAGCAACCCGGTTCAATTTTCATTTATTCCATTGTCCTCTCTTCACTCCTAGCCATTCCTCTTTGCTTCAACCTTTCTCCAAGCCTTCTCCACCTATCATTGATCAACCAACTAATCAAAGTTTTGCTCAAAATCATGAGGTATTCAATCTTCCACAATATGCAACAATTATAGCTTAAAACCTCATGAAATGGCATGAATTCACATATGGTTGGTTCAATCAAGGGAAACATGAAATTCTACTCAATTAGCTTGCTTGTGGCTTAAGAAAGTGCATAATTCTAATGAAAACAAAAGAAAAAGACTAGCTAAAATGGGTTAAGATGACTTGTCATCAGGGAGATGTGGTTTCGGCTAAGGAGAGTGTAGAGGGGTGTGTTGTGTGAATTTGGTGAAGAATGGAGGTCTTTATATAGGGAATGGAGGGGGGGTTGAGGTTCGGCCATATGGGTGGGTTTGGGTGGGAAATTGGTTTTGAATTTTGAAGGTAGGTGGAGTTTATGAGGTAGGTTTATTGGGAAGAGTGGGTGGATGTGAGTGGTGAAGGTTTAGTGGGGAAGAGAGATTGAGGTGATTGGTGAGGGGTTTTTAGGGAAGAGTGTTTATGGGGTTGTGTGAAAGAGAGTGGTGAGAAGAAGTGAGTGGAGGTAGGTGGGGATCCTGTGGGGTCCACAGATCCTGAGTGGATCCTGTGGGGTCCACAGATCCTGAGGTGTTCAAGGAATTACATCCCTGCACCCATTAGGCATGTAAAAATGCCTTTGTACCCAACTCTGGGCGTTCAGCGCCAGGTTGGTGGCCATTTTGGGCGTTCAACGCCCATTTGTGTGCCATTTCTGGCGTTGAACGCCAGAACCATGCCTGTTCTGGCGTTCAGCGCCCAGAAGCTGCCCATTTTGGGCGTTCAGCGCCAGAACCATGCTCTGTTCTGGCGCTGAACGCCAGACAGATGCTCCTCCAGGGTGTGATTTTTCTTCTGCTGTTTTTGATTCCGTTTTCAATTTTTATATTTATTTTGTGACTCCACATGATCATGAACCTAAGAAAACATGAAAAATAATAAAAATAAGAATTAGATAAACATTGGGTTGCCTCCCAACAAGCGCTTCTTTAATGTCAATAGCTTGACAGTGGGCTCTCATGGAGCCTCACAGATGTGCAGAGCTTTGTTGAGACTCTCCAACACCAGACTTAGAGTTTGGATATGGGAGTTCAACACCAAACTTAGAGTTTGGTTGTGGCCTCCCAACACCAAACTTAGAGTTTGACTGTGGGGGCTCTGGTTGACTCTGCTTTGAGAGAGGCTTTTCAAGCTTCCTCTCCATGGTTGCAGAGGGAGATCCTTGAGTTTTGAATATAAGGGAGTTCTCATTCCATTGAAGGACTATTTCACCTCTGTCAACATCAATCACAGCTCTTGCTGTGGCCAGGAAAGGTCTTCCTAGGATGATGGATTCATCCTCTTCCTTTCCAGTATCCAGGACTATGAAATCAGTAGGTATGTAAAGGCCCTCAACCTTTACTAATACATCTTCTACTTGTCCATAAGCCTGTCTTCTTGAGCTGTCTGCCATCTCTAGTGAGATTTTAGCAGCTTGCACCCCATAGATTCCCAGTTTCTCTATTACAGAGAGGGGCATGAGGTTTATTCCTGAACCAAGGTCACACAGAGCCTTAAAGATCATGGTGCCTATGGTACAGGGTATTATGAACTTTCCAGGATCCTGTCTCTTCTGAGGCAATGTCAGTTGATCCAGATCACTTAGTTCATTGATGAACAAGGGAGGTTCAACTTCCCAAGCATCAATGCCAAACAATTTGGCATTCAGCTTCATGATTGCACCAAGAAACTTGGCGGTTTGCTCTTCAGTGACATCCTCATTCTCTTTAGAAGAGGAATACTCATTAGAGCTCATGAAGGGCATAAGGAGATTCAATGGAATCTCTATGGTCTCTAGATGAGCCTCAGAGTCCTTTGGTTCCTCAGAGGGAAGCTCCTTATTGGCCACTGGACGTCCCAGGAGGTCTTCCTCCTTGGGATTCACGTCCTCTCCTCTCCTCACAGGTTCGGCCATGGCGCTTATGTCAATGGCCTTGCACTCTCCTTTTGGATTCTCTTCTGTATTGCTTGGGAGAGTACTAGGAGGGATTTCAGTGATCCTTTTACTCAGCTGGCCCACTTGTGCTTCCAGATTTCTAATGGAAGATCTTGTTTCATTCATGAAACTTACAGTGGCCTTAGATAGATCAGAGACTAGATTTGCTAAATTAGAAGCATTTTGTTCAGAGTTCTCTGTCTGTTGCTGAGTTGATGATGGAAAAGGCTTGCTATTGCTAAACCTGTTTCTTCCACCATTATTAAAGCCTTGTTGAGGCTTTTGATCTTTCCATGAGAAATTTGGATGATTTCTCCATGTTGAGTTATAGGTGTTTCCATAAGGTTCACCTAAGTAATTTACCTCTGCTATTGCAGGGTTCTCAGGATCATAGGCTTCTTCTTCAGAAGATGCCTCTTGAGTACTGTTGGATGCAGCTTGCATTCCATGCAGACTCTGAGAGATCATATTGACTTGCTGCGTCAATATTTTATTCTGAGCCAATATGGCATTCAGAGTATCAACTTCAAGAACTCCCTTCTTCATAGGCGTCCCATTACTCACAGGATTCCTTTCAGAAGTGTACATGAACTGGTTATTAGCAACCATGTCAATGAGTTCTTGAGCTTCTGCAGGCGTTTTCTTTAGGTGAATGGATCCACCTGCAGAAGTGTCCAGTGACATCTTTGATAGCTCAGATAAACCATCATAGAATATATCCAGGATGGTCCATTCTGAAAGCATGTCAGAAGGACACTTTTTGGTCAACTGTTTGTATCTTTCCCAAGCTTCATAGAGGGATTCACCTTCTTTCTGTCTGAAGGTTTGAACATCAGCTCTAAGCTTGCTCAGCTTTTGAGGAGGAAAGTACTTGGCTAAGAAAGCCGTGATCAGCTTATCCCAAGAGTTCAGGCTGTCTTTGGGTTGAGAATCCAACCATAATCTAGCTCTGTCTCTTACAGCAAAAGGGAAAAGCATGAGCCTGTAGACTTCAGGATCTACTCCATTAGTCTTAACAGTATCACATATCTGTAAGAATTCAGTTAAAAACTGAAAAGGATCTTCAGATGGAAGTCCATGAAACTTGCAGTTCTGCTGCATTAGAGAAACTAATTGAGGTTTCAGCTCAAAGTTGTTTGCTCCAATGGCAGGAATGGATATGCTTCTTCCATGTAAATTGGAATTAGGTGCAGTAAAGTCACCAAGCATCTTCCTTACATTATCATTATTTTCGGCTGCCATCTCCTCTGCCTGTTCGAAAATTTCTGAAAGGTTATCTCTGGATTGTTGTATTTTAGCTTCTCTTAATTTTCTCTTCAGAGTCCTTTCAGGTTCTGGATCTGCTTCCACAAGAATGTTCTTGTCCTTGCTCCTGCTCATATGACAAAGAAGAAGGCACAGAAAAATAATAATAATAATAGAGATCCTTTATACCACAGTATAGGGATCCCTTTGTGAGTAGAAGAAGAGGGGGAGACAAAGAATGTAATATAATGGAAGAAACACAACTGTGAGGAGGCTAGAGATGTGAGATGAGATGTTAGGATATGAATGAATAAATAGAATAAGATGGGAGAGGGGGAATTTTCGAAAATATTTTTGAAAAAGAGTTAGTGATTTTTGAAAAATGATTTTTGAAAAATGTTAGAAATTTTCGAAAAATTTTTAAATTTAAAAATAAAAATAATTAGTTAATAAAAAAAAGAAATTTTTGAAAAAGAGGGGAGATATTTTCGAAAATTAGAGAGAGAGAGTTAGTTAGGTAGTTTTGAAAAAGTTAAGAAACAAACAAAAAGTTAGTTAGTTAGTTGAAACAAATTTTGAAAAGATAGGAAGTTAGGAGGTTAGGAAAGATATTTTGAAAAGATATTTTTGAAAAAGATAAGATAAGAAGATATGTTTGAAAAGATATGATAGAAGTTAGTTTTTGAAAAAGATTTGAATTTTTAAAATCTCAATTAATGACTTGATTCACAAGAAATCACAAGATATGATTCTAGAACTTAAAGTTTGAATCTTTCTTAACAAGCAAGTAACAAACTTGAAATTTTTGAATCAAAACATTAATTGCTATTGTTATTTTCGAAAATTATGATATAAAATAAGAAAAAGATTTTTGAAAAATATTTTTGGAATTTTCGAAAATAACTAAGAAATTTGAAAAAGATTTGATTTTTGAAAAATATTTTGAAAGAGATAAGATTTTCAAATTGAAAATTTGATTTGACTCATGAGAAACAATTTGATTTTTAAAAATTTTTGAAAAAGTCAATCCAAATTTTCGAATTTGATGAGAGAAAAAGGGAAAGATATTTTTTTTTTGATTTTTGAATTTTTATGATGCAAGAGAAAAACACTAAAAAGATGCAATGCATGAAATTTTTAGATCAAAACAATGAATGCATGCAAGAATGCTATGAATGTCAAGATGAACACCAAGAACACTATGAATGTCATGATGAACATCAAGAACATATTTTTGAAAAATTTTTAATGCAAAGAAAACATGCAAGACACCAAACTTAGAATTCTTTAATGCTTAGACACTAAGAATTCAAGAATGCATATGATAAACATGAAAAGACATAAAACAAAAAATCATCAAGATCAAGCAAGAAGACTTACCAAGAACAACTTGAAGATCATGAAGAACACTATGAATGCATGATATTTTCGAAAAAATGCAAGATGCATATGCAAGTGACACCAAACTTATGATATGACTCAAGACTCAAACAAGAAACACAAAATATTTTTTTTATTTTTATGATTTTCTAATTTTTTTGGATTTTTCTTTTATATTTTTCGCATATTAAAAGGAAAAATAAGGATTCCAAAAATTTTTAATATGAATTCCAGGAATCTTGCCATGTTAGTCTAAAGCTTCAGTCCAGGAATTAGACATGGCTCACTAGCCAGCCAAGCTTTCAAAGAAAGCTCCAGTCCAAAACACTAGACATGGCCAATGGCCAGCCAAGCTTCAGCCTTTAACACGAGAGTATATTGCTCTTTGATAACAAATTGCAAGCCTCAGTCCAAATAAATTTAGACATGACTTTACAGCCAGCCAGGCTTCAACATGCTTCATGAAACACTAGAATTCATTCTTAAAAATTTTGAATAAATTTTTGAAAACATTTTTATATAAATTTTTTTTCGAAAACAGATGAGAAAATTTTGAGAATATTTTTGAAAAATTTTTGAACAGAAAACGAAAAGAAAGTTACCCAATCTGAGCAACAAGATGAGCCGTCAGTTGTCCAAACACGAACAATCTCCGGCAACGGCGCCAAAAACTTGGTGCACAAATTGTGAATCACACTTTTCACAACTCGTACCACTAACCAGCAAGTGCACTGGGTCGTCCAAGTAATACCTTACGTGAGTAAGGGTTGAATCCCACGGAGATTGTTGGTATGAAGCAAGCTATGGTCACCTTGTAAATCTCAGTCAGGCGGATATAAAGTGATAATGTTGTTTTCGAATATTATATAATAAAATAGGGATAGAGATACTTATGTAAATCATTGGTAGGAATTTCAGATAAGCGAATGGAAATGCTTTTCGTTCCTCTGAACCTCTGCTTTCCTGCTATCTTCATCCAATCAGTCTTACTCCTTTCCATGGCTGGCTTTATGCAAGGGCATCACCGTTGTCAGTGGCTACATCCCCTCCTCTCAGTGAATAATATGCTCACGCACCCTGTCACGGCACGGCTATTCATCTGTCGGTTCCCGATCATGCTGGAATAGGATTCACCCTCCTTTTGCGTCTGTCACTAACGCCCAGCACTCGCGAGTTTGAAGCTCGTCACAGTCATTCAATCATTGAATCCTACTCAGAATACCACAGACAAGGTTTAGACCTTCCGGATTCTCTTGAATGCCGCCATCATTCTAGCTTACGCCACGAAGATTCTGGTTAGGAGATCTAAGAGATACTCATTCTAGCTTAATTCATGTAGAACAGAAGTGTTTGTCAGACACGCGTTCATAAGGGAGAAGGATGATGAGCATCACACATAATCATCACCTTCATCACGTTCTTGGGTGCGAATGGATATCTTAGAAGCGAAATAAGAAGAATTGAATAGAAAACAGTAGTACTTTGCATTAATCTTTGAGGAACAGCAGAGCTCCACACCTTAATCTATGGAGTGTAGAAACTCTACCGTTGAAAATACATAAGTGAAGGTCCAGGCATGGCCGAGATGGCCAGCCCCCTTGGTCTAAGAACCAGGCGTCCAAAGATGATCCTAAGATCCTAAGATGATCAAAAGATGCCTAATACAATAGTAAGAGGTCCTATTTATAATAAACTAGTCACTAGGGTTTACATGAGTAAGTAATTGATGCATAAATCCACTTCCTGGGCCCACTTGGTGTGTGTTTGGGCTGAGCCTGAGTGTTGCACGTGCAGAGGCCATTTGTGGAGTTGAACGCCAGTTTCTGTGCCAGTTTGGGCGTTCAACTCTGGTTTTGGATCCTTTTCTGGCGCTGGACGCCAGATTTGGGCAGAAGGCTGGCGTTGAACGCCAGTTTACGTCGTCAATTCTTGGCCAAAGTATGGACTATTATATATTGCTGGAAAGCCCTGGATGTCTAC
Organism: Arachis hypogaea; assembly: GCF_003086295.3. Classification (NCBI taxonomy): domain Eukaryota; kingdom Viridiplantae; phylum Streptophyta; class Magnoliopsida; order Fabales; family Fabaceae; genus Arachis; species Arachis hypogaea. Next base: position 112,985,419 of record NC_092051.1, on the reverse strand, counting down.
TTTCCAACGCAATTGGAAGCGCGCCATTTCGAGTTCTGTAGCTCCAGAAAATCCACTTTGAGTGCAGGGAGGTCAGAATCCAACAGCATCAGCAGTCCTTTTTCAACCTCTGAATCTGATTTCTGCTCAAGTCCCTCAATTTCAGCCAGAAAATACCTGAAATCACAGAAAAACACACAAACTCATAGTAAAGTCCAGAAATGTGAATTTAACATAAAAACTAATGAAAACATCCCTAAAAGTAACTAGATCCTACTAAAAACATACTAAAAACAATGCCAAAAAGCGTATAAATTATCCGCTCATCAATGTTTTCTTTAGGTTGATGATCATGTGGAGTCACAAAAACAGCTGCAGAATTAAAGCGAATCAAAAATAGCACACCCTGGAGGACAGGCTTACTGGCGTTTAAACGCCAGTAAGGATAGTATTCTGGGCGTTCAGAAAAAACGCCCAGTAAAGAAGGATTCCTGGGGTTTAACGCCAGTCAGGGTATCTGGCTGGGCGTTAAACCCCCAAAATGGCAGTCAAATGGGCGTTAAACGCCAGAATAGATAGCATTCTGGGCGTTTAAGCCAGGATGACACAAGGGAGGTAATTTTGTTTCCAATTCGATTTTTTTTCAATTTTTTATGTTTTAATTCATAATTTTTTGCATAAAACATATTCTAAACGTTCACTTTTTAGTTTCTATTTTCAAAAATTAATAATCTTTCCAAGTCTTTTTAGTTCTTTTTCAATTCTTTTAAAATTTCTTCCATAACGTTTTCAAAACTTATATATCTTTTCAAATTCTTTTCAACTCTTTTTAATTTTTCTTGCATACAATAATAAATTTTCAAAATTAATTGCATCATTCTTTTTCTACTCCCTTCTATTTGATTTCGCTCGAGAACGAGCAAAGCTTTTAAGTTTGGTGTGGAAAAGCTCAGCTCTTTGCTTTCCATAACCATTAATGGAACCCAAGGCCGGAGAAACCTCTAGGAAAAGGAGCAATAAAGGCAAAGAAGAGACATAAAGGAGCTCAAAAACTCCATCACTAAGGTGGACCCGTTCTTTAATTTTCTTGTTCTTATTTTTCTGTTTTTCGTTTTTATGCTTTATGTTTTGACTATGTTTGTGTCTTCATTACATGATCATTAGTGTCTAGTGTCTATGTCTTAAAGCTATGAATGATTCCATGAATCCCTCACCCTTCTTAAATAAAAAATTGTTTTTATTTGCAAAAGAACAAGAAGTGCATAATTTCGAAAATCATCTTGAAGTTAGCTTAATTATTTTGATGTGGTGGCAACACTTTTTATTTTCTGAATGAATACTTGGACAGTGCATATTTTTGATAGTGAAGTTTATGAATGTTAAAATTGTTGGCTCTTGAAAGAACAATGAAAAAGAGAAATATTATTGATAATCTGAAAAATCATAAAATTGATTCTTGGAGCAAGAAAAAGCAGTGAAAAACACAAAGCTTGCAAAAAAAATGGAAAAAATAAAAGAAAAAGAAAGAAAAAGAAAAAACAAGCAGAAAAGGCCAATAGCTCTTTAAACCAAAAGGTAAGAGCAAAAAGCCAGTAACCCTTTAAACTAAAAGGCAAGGGTTGTAGCTTTTTGCTTCTGAACAGTTTTGGCATCTCACTTTATCCTTTGAGGTTCAGAATGATTGGCATCCATAGGAACTCAGAATTCAGATAGTGTTATTGATTCTCCTAGTTCAGTATGTTGATTCTTGAACACAGCTACTTTTATGAGTCTTGGCCGTGACCCTAAGCATTTTATTTTCCAGTATTACCACTGGATACATAAATGCCACAGACACATAACTGGGTGAACCTTTTCAGATTGTGACTCAGCTTTGCTAGAGTCCCCAGTTAGAGGTGTCCAGAGCTCTTAAGCACACTCTTTTTTCTTTGGATCACGACTTTAACCGCTCAGTCTCAAGTTTTTCACTTGACACCTTCACGCCACAAGCACATGGTTAGGGACAGCTTGATTTAGCTGCTTAGGCCAGGATTTTTTTCCTTTGGGCCCTCCTATCCATTAATGCTCAAAGCCTTGGATCCTTTTTTTTCCCGCTCATCTAATTGAAACTAATCTTCAGTGATATTTTTGAGATTCATTGTATATTCTCTTCTTTTTACCCTATTTTTTTTTAGTTGCTTGGGAACAAGCAACAATTTAAGTTTGGTGTTGTGATGAGCGGATAATTTATACCCTTTTTGGCATTGTTTTTACATAGTTTTTAGTATGTTTTAGTTAATTTTTATTATATTTTTATTAGTTTTTATTCAAAAATCACATTTCTGGACTTTACTATAAGTTTGTGTGTTTTTCTGTGATTTCAGGTATTTTCTGGCTGAAATTGAGGGACCTGAGCAAAAATCTGATTCAGAGGCTGAAAAAGGATTGCAGATGCTGTTGGATTCTGACCCTCCTGCACTCGATGTGGATTTTTTGGAGCTACAGAAGCCCAATTGGCACGCTCTTAATTGCGTTGGAAAGTAGACATCCTGGTCTATCCAGAAGTATGTAATAGTTCATACTTTACCCGAGATTTGATGGCCCAAATTGGCATTCAAAGTCTGCCTAAAAAATTTCGGCGTAAAACGCCCAAATTGCCACCAGAATTGGAGTTAAACGCCCAAATTGGCACCAAAGCTGGAGTTTAACTCCAGGAATAGCCTAAGCACGAAAAAGCTTCAATGCTCAGCCCAAGGACACACCAAGTGGGTCCCAGAAGTGGATTTCTACACTATCTGCACTTAGTTACTCATTTTCTGTAACCTAGGTTACTAGTCTAGTATAAAAACTACTTTTAGAGATTCATTTAGTAACTCATGACAATTTTATTCATTATTGTATCTCTGAAGAAATGAGTCTCTAAACCCCAAAGGTGGTGGTGAGGAGCTCTACTGTGTTTCAATGAATTAATGCAGTTACTACTGTTTTCTATTCAATCACGCTTGATTCTAATCTAAGATACTCATTCGTACTTCAATCTGGAGAAGATGATGATCCGTGACACTCATCATTATTCTCAAATCTATGAAAGCGTGCTTGACAACCACTCCCATTCTATCTTAACTCAACGTAGTCATTGGGCGACAGCTTGAATACGTATCTCTTGGGTTTCTAATCCACGGACCGAGTCCGGAGGTTAGAACCTTCGTGGTATAGGCTAGAATCATTGGCAGCATTCCTGGGATCTGGAAAGTCGAAACCTTGTCTGTGGTATTCCGAGTAGGATCTGAAAGGGGATAAATGTGATGAGCTTCAAACTTGCGAATGTTGGGCGCAGTGACAGTGTGCAAAAAGATTATGACATCGTACAACTTTTTCCTTGTTGAGTTATATCTTAATTCATCTCTTATTTCACCAACTCTTACATCCCTAGTACTCTCCCTCATTACAAGATTCATCCCATCAACCTTCAACTCAAAGTCATTTTTCCTCCTTTGGTTACAACCCATATTCGGATCACTTCAAGACATGCTTTTCCCTTTTGTTAGGAATTTTTTTTGTTTAATTCTAAAAATAACCCCTCAAAAGCTTCCTGTAAAATCCAGTAAATTAATAAATAATTAACTAATAAATTAATTATGAGCCAAGGATTTTAGAAAATTAAATTTTTATAATTTAAAAGATAAAAAATATTTAGAATAAGAATTAAAATACTAATTTTAAAGATTTTGACCCAAAGTTGGGCCAACGGGCTAAACCGATTGAATTGGACCCATCCCATTCACATAATGACATATATAACCTGAAATCAGCCTTCTTCCCCCCTTCATCTTCATTATTCATGTTGAGGAAGAGAAGAGAAGACCAAAACCTAACCCCAAATTACTTCCAACTTTAATTTCTCATAACTTTTAGTCCAGAGTTCTGATTGATGAGTCGTTTGTGCCCACACGTGCGTTTTGGAATCCTCTCAATTTTGTTTGAAAAAAGTGGTAAGAAACTTTGAATTTTGTGTCCAATTTCCTCTTCCATTCTGATTTTGCATTTTGTTTATGGTATTGATGAGCGAATATTTTATACGCTTTTTGGCATTATTTTCATATAGTTTTTAGTATGTTTTGTTTAGTTTTTGTTAAGTTTTCATAGGTTTTAGTGTTAAATTCACATTTTTGGATTCTACTTTGAGTTTGTGTATTTTTGTAAAATTTCAGGTATTTTCTGGTTGAAGTTGAGGAGTTGGAACAATAGTCTGATTTAGAGATAGAGAAAGCACTGCAGATGTAGTCCAGATCTGACCTCCTTTCACTCGGAAGAGCTTTTCTGGAGCTACAGAAGTATAAATAGCATTCTTAATGGTTATGAAAATTTGATATCCAGAGCTTTCCAGAAATGTATAATAGCTCAAACTTTGTGTCAGATTAGAAGCCCCAAAACTGGCGTCCAACGCCAGCCTCTTGCCCCCTTTCAGGCATCCAGCGGCCAAGGAGAAGAGACCATCATCCAAACGCCCAAAGAGGACACCCTAGCCAGCGTTCAACACCCTAGAGGCCTCTTAGAACGTGGATTTCATCAAAGCTCAGCCCAAACACTCACCAAGTGGGCCCCGGAAGTGAATTTTAGCATTAAAAAAACTGTTTTACCTTTACTAGTTATTAGTTTAGTATTTAAAGAAGAATATCACTCTTTCTTAAGGATCTTCGACTATCATTTACCATATTTTCATTTTACACATTGTATTTTCTATCAGTATGAGTTTCTAAACCTCCTAGGTTGAGGGGAGGAGCCCTGCTGAGTTTTATGGATTAAAAAAAGTATTACTGTTTCTCTTTAATCTGTGTTTGATTCTCTATTCTAAGATGTATCTTCATTCTTCATCAATATGAATGTGTTGAACTAGCAAAAAGTTATCACATTGTACATGGGTTCAGAGTGAGTCTTTCATCGGACAATGATGAATGACGTGGCGGAAATTGGTGAGTTAAGAAATTATTATAAGAGATACGTTACAAGTACAGTCCTTAACCAACCGAAATTTTGTTTATCAATTTAGAAGGGTTGTCACAAAAATTAGAATTAAAATACTGGGAGTATGAATCCCAGGTTGTCTCCCAACGAGTCGTAGAAAGATGTGCTATTTTATTAATCAGATGTTTTCAAAAATGGGTTGAGTTGATAAACAGGAAATTAAATTAGGGAATTTATGTAATTTAAATAAAAACCTTAACCGGGAGTAGATTAGTTGGAAGCCCTATTCTTGTTGGAGTACTCTCAAGATTAATTGATGATTGAAGGTTGTTCTGCTTAGTTACCCCTTACTAGGTTGAGGAAAGTCAAGCAAGTTGGAAAGCTATTTCTATTCACAAGTTCCAATCCTCTCCCTTGGAGAGGATTAGTGTCAGTGACTAGAGGACAATCCAACAATAAACCCAATTAAAATTTTTCTCTTGGGCATTCCAAATCAAGGTCTTCCTTTCAATCAACTCCCCATCAAGTTATGGAACTACTCGCTCATTATGAATGTAAACTTCATAAAATAATAAAGAGAAATAAAGAAAGACATGATAGATAATAATCAAAAGATCAATTAAAAATAAAAATAGTTCTTGTATTAATAAATTCTAAAAATAATCCAATAATAATTCTGAATAAATTGAGGACATGGAAGAGTAAGAGACAAGTAAAGAAAACAAACTAGAATAATGAAGTCTTGGCGGAGGTAATAAGTCTTCTCAATATCCCAATCCAAAAAGTGATAAAAAGGGAATTCCTAAGAACTATCAATGTGTAGAGAGAAAACCTAGAGGAGGAGTAAAATCATATCTAAACTAAAATTATGCGGAAGGAATGTTGTCCTTGGTCTCTGCATGTTCCCCGGCTCTAATCTGCTTTTCTGGGCCGAAAACTGGGTCAAAACAGGGCCCAAAATCGCCCCCAGCGAATTCTACAGATTCCACAGATCGCGCATGTCATGCAATCGCGTCATCCACGCATTCGCGTCATCCGGCATTTTGCCTTGCCACGCATGTGCATCGTTACGCCTTCGCACCACTTGTACAGTTTCCAATCCACGCGGTCGTGTGAGCCAGGCGTCCGCGTCACTGCAATTTCCTCTATGTCGCGCGGTTGCGTGAGCCATGCGTCCGCGTCACTTCTCGCTGGTCATCTTCTTAATTTCTTGTGTTTCTTCCTTTTTTGCAAGCTTCCTTTCCAATCTCCAAGTCATTCATGCCCTATAAAGCCTGAAACACTTAACACACAGATCACTGCATCGAATGGAACAAAGGAGAATTAAAAATACAGAATTAAAAGTCTCTAGGAAGCAAGTTTTCAACCATGAAGTATTTTTAGGAAGGAATTATAAATGCATGCTTATCATATGAATAAGTAGGTAAAGATTTGATAAAACCACACAATTAAGCGCAATATAAACCAAAAAATAGTTGTTTATCAATGAACCACCAGCTTGATTATACATCTCTCAGACGGCTAATCCACGACTTCGTTGGGGACTTCTCGAGACATCAGTTCAGCCGATTTACGGGGAGATTAGGGTCTCTGTGGTAGAGGCTAGAACCCAAGGTGCAGCATCCTCCGATCCGGAAGATTCGACCTTCTCTGTGGCATTTTAAGTAGGATCACCAAGGAGAGTGAACTGTAGGAGCTTCACGCTCAATAAAAATGGATCCGCACTAACCCTGGGGTTCAAATCTGGAGGAGTATTGGCGGCTGCTCAAACCAGCGTCAATCACATACAGCCTGCCATAGAAGGAATCATTCACAATTGAAGAAGACAGTAATACCAGAGTTAATCCAGAAGGACAAAGCATCTCCAAACCTTAACCAATTCCTTATCCCTGTTTACATTCCTATTCACAAAGTATTTTATACACTTTTCTTTATTCATTTAATGCAATTAAGCCTCAATCCACCAATTTTTCTATCCGCCTGACTAAGACCTGCAAGATAACCATAGCTTGCTTCAAACCACAATTCTCGTGGGATCGACCCTGACTCACTCAGGTATTACTTGGATGACCCAGTGCACTTGCTGGTTCAGTTGTACGAAGCATGGGGATTCGTGCACCAAGTTTTTGGCGCCGTTGCCGGGGATTGTTCGAGTTTGGACAACTGACAGATTATCTTGTTCCCTAGATTAGGTATTTTATTTAATTTTGTTTGAATCATTTATTTTTATTTTCTTTTTCTCTATTTTTGAAAAAAAAACTTTTTCAAAAAAAAATTTCTTTTCTTTGTTTAATCTTTGTTTTTGGTTTGAATCTTTTGTTTTGTTCTTGTTGAGTTTTTTGAAAATTTTGAGTTTTTCTTTCTAAAAATTTTCAAAAATAGTTTCTTTGTTTAAATCTTGTGTCAATCTTTAAGTTTGGTGTCCTCTTGTGTTTTTCTTTTAATTTTTCAAAAATTTTATGTTTGGTTTTCAAAAATTTTAAGTTTGGTGTTCTTTGTGTGTTCTTGTGTTCTTTGAGTTTTTTTTAGTCTTGTTCTTAGTGTTCTTCTTAATCTTCAAAGTGTTCTTGTGTTTTCTTTTTATTTTGATCTTAAAATTTTTAAGATTGGTGTCCCTTTGTGTTTTTCCTTCAAATTTTAAAAAACTTGGGGTCCTAGATCTAAAAATTTTAAATTTTGTGTCTTTCACTTGTTTTTCTCTTTCTTCATTAAACTCAAAAACTTTAAAAAAAATAAATATATTTTCTATCTTTATTTAAAACTTATTTTCGAAATTTTTAATTAAAAATTCAGATTTTAATTTCAAACTTTTTATCTTATCTTATCTTAGTTTTAAAATTCAAAAATCAAACCATTTCAAAATAAAAAATCTTATCTTTTTTAAAATCTTATCTTATCTTTTTCAATTTTAAAATTTAAAATTCAAATTTTAAAATCAAATCTTTTTCAAAATCAAATTTCAAATGTTATCTTTCTTTTAAATCTTTTTCAAATTTTTTCTAATCTCAAATTTTAAAATCAAATCTTTTTCAAATCTTTTTAATTTCTTATCTTATCTTTTCTTATATTTTTTAATTTCAAATTTTAAATTCAAATCTTTTCTTAATTACTCATCTTCGCTCTTCTTTTTCAAAACTTCCTAACTAATTATTCTCCCTTCTAATTTTCAAAAATTCTCTCCTTCTTCTCTCTCTTCTAGTTTCGAAATTCACTAATTAATTTTCAATTCTTTTTAATTTATTAACCTTAATTTTCGAAATTAATTAATAAATAAAATAAAAATAAAAATATTTTAATTCTTATTTATCTTTTCTATTTATAATTCTTCTCATTTCTATTTATATTATTCGAACTCTTCTCCTCTCCCATCCTCCATCTTCACTTTTCTATCTTCCTCTTCTTTCTTAACATCTCATTGGGAGCCTTCTATACTCAAATCAAACATAGAAGCTTCCTTTCTTTCTTTTCTTCTTTTCTTGTTTATGACCAGGAACAGGGATAAAGAACTCTTCTTTAATCTTGATCCTGAACCTGAAAGGACTTTAAAGAAAAGCTTACAACAAGCTAGAGCACAACACTCTGGAAGAAACCTTTTAGAAAATCTTGAACAAGAAATTGAGGACACATGGCCGAACCTGAGGGAGATGCCAGAAAGGTTCTTGGTGACTTCACCATGCCTACCTCTGACTTTTATGGCAGAAGTATCTCTGTACCTGCCATTGGAGCTAACAATTTTGAGCTCAAGCCTCAGTTAGTCTTTCTTTTGCAACAGAATTGCAAGTTTTATGAACTTCCAATGGAAGATCCACATCAGTTTTTAGCTGAATTCTTGCAGATCTGTGATACTGTTAAGACCAATGGAGTAAATCCTGAAGTCTACAAGCTTATGCTCTTTCCCTTTGCTGTAAGAGACAGAGCTAAGATATGGTTGGATTCTCAACCAAAAGAAAGCTTAGACTCCTGGGAAAAGCTGGTTAATTCTTTTCTAGCTAAATGCTTTCCCCCTCAAAGGATGAGCAAAATTAGAGTGGAAGTTTAGACCTTCAGAGAAAGAGAAGGTGAATCCCTCTATAAAGCTTGGGAAAGATACAAGCAATTGATCAGGAGATGTCCTCTTGACATGCTCTCAGAATGGTCTATCATAGGCATGTTCTATGATGGTCTGTTTGAGATGTCCAAAATCTCATTGGACAGCTCTGCAGGTGGATCACTCCACTTGAAGAAAACGCCTGCAGAAGTAAGAGAACTCATTGAAATGGTTGCAAACAACCAATTCATGTACACTTCTGAAAGGAATCTGTAAACCATGGGGCCTCTCAGAAGAAAGGAGTTCTTGAAGTTGATACTCTGAATGCCATATTGGCTTAGAACAAGATCTTGACCCAACAGGTCAATATGATCTCTCATCATCTAACTGGAATACAAACTGCAGCTGGCAGTACCCAAGAAGTATCTCCTGATGTAGATGCTTATGATCCTGATCACCCCACCATGGAGGAGGTGAATTATATGGGAGAATTCTATGGAAACACCTACAACGCTTCATGGAGGAATCATCCTAACCTTTCATGGAAGGATCAACAGAAACCTCACCATGGTTTCAATAACAATCAAGGTGGAAGGAACCAGAATAGGTTCAACAATAGACCACCATTCCCATCTTCTCAAGGGAATATGGAAATCTCTAAGCAGAGTCTTTCTGACTTACTCACTCTGGTTTCCAGCCTCTTTATGACCATTCATAGTTTTATAACTGAAACAAGATCCCCCATTAGAAATTTGGAAGTGCAAGTTGGTCAGCTAAGCAAGAGAATCCCTGATACTCCTCCTGACACTCTTCCAAGCAACACTGAGGTGAACCCAAGAGAAGAGTGCAAGGCCATCACAATGGAGGCTGACGCCAAAACTGGAGATACTGGGAAGGCCTTGAACGCTAGTGAGGAAGCCCTCACTGGGCATTCAACACCCAATCATGCAGCAAAACTGGCGCTGAACGCCAGTGAGGAACCCCTCACTGAGCATTCAAAGCCCATCCTGGTAGCAGAGCTGGCATTGAACACCAGCCAGGGAGCACTGGCTGTGCGTTCAACACCCAAACAAGCAAGAACTTTGGTGCTGAACGCCAGTGAGGAACCCCTCATTGGGCGTTCAATGCCCAACCAGCCAGGGAAGCTGGCATTGAATGCCAGCAAGGACACCCCTACTGGGCGTCCAACGCCCAAAAGGATAGAGGAACTGGTGTTTAACGCTAGTAAGGGTGCACAGCAAGGGCATTCAATGCCCAAAGAGTTATCAGAGCTGGCGTTGAATGCCAGTAAAAGCACACCCTCTGAGTGCTCAATGCCCACTCAAGAAACCCCTATCCAAGACCTAAAGAAAGCCAAGGCTCACATAGAGACCATAGAGGTTCCTTTGCATGCACTTCTGTTGTACATGAGTTCTAATAAATACTCATCCTCTGATGAGGATGAAGACACTAGGGAAGAGCAAGTTGCTCGGTACCTAGGAGCTCTCATAAAGTTGAATGCCAAGATTTTGGTACAAGCCTATGGAGGAAGAACCTCCACTGCTTACCAAAGTACTCAATGCTCTTGTTCAGCAGAAGCTACCTGGTGCACGAATTGTAAATCACACTTTTTACAACTCGTACCACTAACCAGCAAGTGCACTGGGTCGTCCAAGTAATACCTTACGTGAGTAAGGGTCGATCCCACGGAGATTGTTGGCTTGAAGCAATCTATGGTTATCTTGTAACTCTTAGTCAGGAAAACAATAAAATAATTCACTTATCAAATTTGATTGCAAGGAATAAAAGGGCAGAACACAAATTATACTTGTATGCACTGATGGAGAATATGTTGGAGTTTTAGAGATGCTTTGTCTTCTGAAATTCTGCTTTCCTCTGTTTTCTGATTCACATACGCACGTCCTCCTATGGCAAGCTATGCTTTGGTGGATCATCGTTGTCAATGGCTACCATCCATCCTTCCAGTGAAAAGGGTCCAGATGCGCTGTCACCGCACGGCTAATCATCTGCAGGTTCTCAATCGTACCGGAATAGGATTTACTATCCATTTGCGTCGGTCACTACGCCCAGCACTCGCGAGTTTGAAGTTCGTCACAGTCATTCAATCCCTGAATCCTACTCGGAATACCATAGACAAGGTTTAGACTTTCCGGATTCTCTTGAATGCTGCCATCAATCTAGCTTATACCACGAAGATTCTGATTAAGAGATCTAAGAGATATTCATTCATTCTACGGTGGAACGTAAGTGGTTGTCAGGCATGCGTTCGTGGAGGAATGATGATGATTGTCACGTTCATCACATTCATATTGAAGTGCGAATGGATATCTTAGATAGGAACATGCATGTTTGAATAGAAAACAGAAATACTTGCATTAATTCATCGAGACACAGCAGAGCTCCTCACCCCCAACAATGGAGTTTAGAGACTCATGCCGTCAAAAGGTACAAAGTTCAGATCTAAAATGTCATGAGATGCAAAATAAATCTCTAAAAGTTGTTTAAATACTAAACTAGTAACCTAGGTTTACAGAAAATGAGTAAACTATGATAGATGGTGCAGAAATCCACTTCTGGGGCCCACTTGGTGTATGCTGGGGCTGAAACTTAAGCTTCTCACGTGCATGGGCTGTTTTGGGCGTTCAACGCCAGGTTGTAACCTGTTTCTGGCGTTGAACTCCAACTTGTAACCTGTTTCTAGCGCTGGACGCCAGATAGCAACATGGAACTGGCGTTGACCGCCAGTTTACGTCATCTATCCTTGAGCAAAGTATGGACTATTATATATTTCTTGAAAGCCCTTGATGTCTACTTTCCAACGCAATTGGAAGCGCGCCATTTGGACTCTTGTAGCTCCAGAAATTCCATTCCAAGTGCAGAGAGGTCAGAATCCAACAGCATCAGCATTCCTTTTTCAACCTGAATCAAATTTTTGCTCAGCTCCCTCAATTTCAGCCAGAAAATACCTGAAATTACAGAAAAATATACAAACTCATAGTAAAGTCCAGAAATATGAATTTTGCCTAGAAACTAATGAAAATAAACTAAAAACTAACTAAAACATACTAAAAACTATATGAAATTAACCCCAAAAAGCGTATAAAATATCCGCTCATCACAACACCAAACTTAAACTGTTGCTTGTCCTCAAGCAACTAGATAAATAAAATAGAATACAAATAATTTAAGAAACAATAATATCTCAGAGTTTTTGAGTAAAGCTCAGATTCTAATTAGATGAGCGGGGCTAGTAGCTTTTTGCTTCTGAACAGTTTTGGCATCTCACTTTATCCATTGAAGCTCAGAGTGATTGGCATCTATAGGAACTCAGAATTCAGATAGTGATATTGATTCTCCTAGTTCAGTATGTTGATTCTTGAACATAGCTACTTTATGAGTCTTGGCCGTGGCCCTAAGCACTTTGTTTTCCAGTATTACCACCGGATACATAAATGCCACAGACACATAATTGGGTGAACCTTTTCAGATTGTGACTCAGCTTTGCTAAAGTCCCCAATTAGAGGTGTCCAGGGTTCTTAAGCACACTCTTCTTTTTTGCTTTGGACCTTAACTTTAACTGCTCAGTCTCAAGTTTTCACTTGACACCTTCACGCCACAAGCACATGGTTAGAGACAGCTTGGTTTAGCCGCTTAGGCCAGGATTTTATTCCTTTAGGCCCTCCTATCCACTGATGCTCAAAGCCTTGGGGTCCCTTTTTTTTTATTACCCTTGCCTTTTGGTTTTAAGGGCTACTAGCTTTTTGCTCTTGCCTTTTGGTTTTAAGAGCTTTGGCTTTTTCTGCTTGCTTTTTCTTTTTCTTTCTCTATTTTCTTTTTTTTTTCTGCAAGCTTTTGTATTCACTGCTTTTTCTTGCTTCAAGAATCATTTTTATGATTTTTCAGATTATATATAACACATCTCATGTTCATCATTCTTTCAAGAGCCAACATATTTAACAGTCTTAAACATCAAATTCAAAAGACATATGCACTGTTCAAGCATTCATTCAGAAGACAGAAAGCATTGCCACCACATGTAAATAATTAGAATTTATCTTATTAAAAACTCAAAAAATATTGCCTCTTATTCTAAAGAAATTCTTCTATTTTATTCATGTTTAATGATGATGATAAAATTAAATTATAGCTTAATTGGAGATAAAATAAAAAATATAGATACTAATTACTACTATATGACTCCTAAGGTAAAACTAAAATAAAAAAAGTTATCACAGAGTTAAGGCTAAGATTGGAATTTAACAACCTTTGTTCTGGGAAGTGGATGTTCCTCTAATCTGCGGGGTGCTTGGTCCTTCAAGAGATAATTTCTGGTGCTTCAATTCCCTTAAATCACGCCCTTGCTCCTCCTGTTCTTTAAGCAAATAGCAAAGAATGCTACTTTGTTCCTTCTGTTCTTTCTTTATTTGTTCCATAGCTTCTTGCATCTTGGTAATAGATGTTTCAAGATACTCCCAGTATTCAGATTGAGGGATTTCTGGGAGAAATTCCTATGTTCTCTTCTTGATGGGGTCATCCTGTGCTTGTTGTTTTTTCATTGATGCTTTGGTGATTGGTCGCTCAACTGAGATATACTCAGTTATTCCCATCCTTACTCCAGCGTCCTTGCAGAGCATAGAAATCAAGCTTGGATAAGCCAACCTGGCATCTTTGGAATTCTTGTTTGCAATTTTGTAAAATTCAGTTGAAATCAGTTGATGAACTTCCACTTCTTTTCCCATCATGACGCAATGGATCATCACTACTCTTCTAATAGTGACTTCAGAATGGTTGCTAGTGGGCAGCAGAGAATGCCCAATGAAGTCCAGCCATCCTCTGGCGACTGGTTTGAGATCTTCTCTTTTGAGTTGATTTGGGACACCATTCGTGCTGGTGGTCCACCTGGCTCCAAGGATACATATATCCTCTAGAATCTTATCCAGGCCCTTGTCTGTTCTCATCATTCTCCTATTGAAGGAGTCTAGATCATCTTTCAGCTGAGGTAGCTTTAAGATCTCCCTGATCTTGTCAGGGTGGGTATGAACAATCTTTCCTCTGACCAAGGTCCGATAGTCATAGAGAGCAGATCCAGATAGTCTTTGCTTGTCTGTTTGCCATATATTAGCATAGAACTCCTGGACCATATTCCTTCCCACTTTCATTTCAGGATTAGCCAGGATCTCCCAGTTCCTGATTCGAATTTGCTCCTGGATCTCCGGATATTCGTCTTCTTTCAGATCGAATCTAACTTTCGGGATCACTGATCTTAGACCCATTATTTTGTAATAATGGTCTGAATGTTCTTTAGTTAAGAACTTCCCTTGATTCCAAAGTGGTTTTGGAACACTCTCTTTCTTGCCTCTTGGAGTGGGTTGCTTTCCTTTAGGAGCCATGATCTTAGTGGGTATGGTTTAGTGATCACGGATAAACACACCAAACTTAGAGGTTTGCTTATCCTCAAGCAAAAGAAAAGAAAGGAGAGGGATAGAAGGAGAGCTAGTGTAGGAAGGTGGATGAGAGGAAGGAGGCCGAATGGGTTTTTAAAAGGGAGGGGGGTTTTCGAAAATAGGGAGAAAGATAAGATAGAAGATATGATTTTAAAAAAAATAAGTATGATAAGAAAAGATATGATTTAAAATTGAAAAGATATGAAAGATATTTGAAAAAGATAGATTTGGATTTTTGAAAAAGATAGTATGGAGATTTGAAAAAGATATTGATTAGTTGAAAAGATTTTTGAATAAAAAGAGATAGATTTGTTTTGAAAATTTTGAAAAAGAGTTGAATTGGATGAAGAAAAAAAGGATTTGTGCTTATGGATTAAGATACATTTAATATTTTTAAAGAATGGTTTTTTAGAAATTAGGGATTTTAGAAATCAGGGTTTGTAACATGTTTATGCAAGAAATCATGAATTGAAACATGAAAATTAGGATTAAAATGAAAAATATGAAGAAAAAAATGAATTTACCTCCTCCCCACCATCCTGGCGTTTGAACGCCCAAACGCTGAATGTTTTGGGCGTTCAACGCCCAAATGCTGCCTCTCCTGGGCGTTCAACGCCCAGCTGTTGCTTCTTTCTGGCGTTGAACGCCAGGAACTCCTTTGTCACTGGGCGTTTTTTTGAACGCCCAGGACGCTGTAAATCTGGCGTTAAACGCCCAGAAGATGCTTCTTTCTGGCGTTTAACGCCCAGATGGCTATCCTTACTGGCGTTCAACGCCCAGTGGATGCTTCCTTTGGGCGTTGAACGCCCAAAATAGACTTTTACTGGCATTTTCTTGACAGTGAGCTCTTTTTCTCTGTTTTGTGTGCAGAATCCTTCTGTAACCCTGTGAACTTATACAATTGACTCTTTATCTTAGATCAGTGAACTTTATATAAACAAATAAAATCAAGAATAGGGCAAAATGCTTAGAGGAAGTGATGCCCCATGGCTGGGTTGCCTCCCAGCAAGTGCTTCTTTATTGTCTTTAGCTGGACCTTGCTGAGCTTTTAATCTAGCTTCAGCCTTGAGCACTCTTGCTCAACATTGCCTTCAAGATAGTGCTTGATTCTCTGTCCATTAACAATGAACTTCTTTTCAGAATCAATATCTTGAAGCTCCACATAACCATATGGTGATACACTTGTAATCACATATGGTCCCCTCCACCGGGACTTCAGTTTCCCGGGGAATAGCCTGAGCCTAGAGTTAAACAACAGAACCTTTTGTCCTGGTTCAAAGATTCTAGATGACAGCTTTCTGTCATGCCACTTTTTTATTTTTCTTTATAAAGCTTGGCATTTTCGAAAGCAGTGAATCTGAATTCCTCTAGCTCATTTAGCTGGAGCAATCTTTTTTCTCCAGCTAATTTGGCATCAAAGTTTAGGAATCTGGTTGCCTAATAGACTTTATGTTCCAGTTCCACGGGCAGGTGGCATGCCTTACCATACACAAGTTGGTATGGAGAGGTCCCTATAGGAGTCTTGAATGCTGTTCTGTAAGCCCATAGAGCATCATCCAAGCTTCGTGCCCAATCCTTTCTATGGGTACTTACAGTCCGTTCCAGGATTCTTTTTAGTTCTCTGTTAGAGACTTCAGCTTGCCCATTTGTCTGTGGATGATATGGAGTTGCCACCTTGTGGCGAATCCCATACCGGACCATGGCAGAGTAAAGCTGTTTGTTGCAGAAGTGAGTGCCCCCATCACTGATTAGTACCCTGGGGACACCAAACCTGCTGAATATATGTTTTTGGAGGAATTTCAGCACTGTTTTAGTATCATTGGTGGGTGTGGCAATGGCCTCAACCCATTTTGATACATAGTCAACTGCCACCAGAATATAAGTGTTTGAGTATAATCGTGGAAAAGGCCCCATGAAATCAATACCCCATACATCAAACAACTCAATCTCCAAGATTCCTTATTGAGGCATGGCGTAACTGTGAGGTAAATTACCAGCTCTCTGGCAACTGTCACAGTTGCGTACAAACTCTCGGGAATCTCTGTAGAGTGTAGGCTAGTAGAAGCCACATTGGAGGACCTTGGTGGCTGTTCGCTCACCTCCGAAATGACCTCCATATTGTGACCCATGGCAATGCCATAAGATCCTTTGTGCTTCTTCTTTAGGCACACACCTACGGATTATGCCATCTGCACATCTCTTAAAGAGATAGGGTTCATCCTACAAGTAGTAATTTGCATCAGTAATTAATTTTTTTTTGTTGCCTGCTGTACTCCTTGGGAATGAACCTTGCAGCTTTGTAGTTTGTGATGTCTGCAAACCATGGTGTTTCCTGAATGGCAAACAAATGCTCATCAGGAAAGGTCTCAGAGATTTCAAGAGAGGGGAATGACGTCCCTTCTATTGGCTCTATCCGGGACAGATGGTCAGCCACTTGGTTCTTTGTCCCTTTTCTGTCTCTTATTTCTATATCAAACTCTTGTAGAAGCAACACCCATCTTATGAGTCTGGGTTTTGAATCCTGCTTTGTGAGTAGATATTTAAGAGCAGCATGATCTGTGTACACAATCACTTTTGATCCTACTAAGTATGATCTAAACTTGTCAATGGCATAAACCACTGCAAGTAATTTTTTTCTGTGGTTGTGTAATTTTTCTGGGCATCATTCAAAACACGGCTAGCATAATAAATGACATGCATAAGCTTGTCATGCCTCTGCCCCAGTACTGCACCAATGGCGTGATCACTGGCATCACACATTAGCTCAAATGGTAATGTCCAGTCTGGTGCAGAAATAACTGGTGCTGTGACCAGCTTGGCTTTCAGCGTTTCAAATGCCTGCAGACACTCTGTGTCAAACACAAATGGCGTGTCAGTAGCTAGCAGATTGCTCAGAGGTTTTGCGATTTTTGAAAAATCCTTTATAAACCTCCTATAGAATCCTGCATGCCCCAGAAAGCTTCTAATTGCCTTAACATTGGCAGGTGGTGGTAATTTTTCAATTACCTCTATTTTTGCTTGATCTACCTCTATTCTCTTGTTTGAAATTTTATGCCCAAGGACAATCCCTTCAGTCACCATAAAGTGACATTTTTCCCAGTTTAAAACCAGGTTGGTCTCTTGGCATCTTTTCAGAACTAGTTTCAGGTGATCAAGACAGGAGTTGAATGAGTCTCCATATACTGAGAAGTCATCCATGAAGACTTCCAGAAATTTTTCCACCATATCAGAGAAAATAGAGAGCATGCATCTCTGGAAGGTTGCAGGCGCATTACACAGCCCAAATGGCATCCTTCTATAAGCAAACACTCCAAATGGACATGTGAATGCTGTTTTCTCTTGATCCTGGAGATCTACTGCAATCTGGTTATAGCCTGAGTAGCCATCCAAAAAGTAGTAATAATCATGACCTGCTAGTCTTTCTAGCATCTGGTCTATGAATGGTAAAGGAAAATGATCCTTTCTGGTGGCTGTATTGAGCCTTCTATAGTCAATACACATGCGCCACCCTCTAACTGTTCTTGTAGGAACCAGTTCATTCTTTTCATTATGAACCATTGTCATGCCTCCCTTTTTGGGGACAACTTGGACAGGGCTCACCCAGGGGCTGTCAGAAATAGGATAAATAATCCTAGCCTCCAGTAATTTGGTGACCTCTTTCTGCACCACTTCCTTCATGGCTGGATTTAGCCGCCTCTGTGGTTGAACCACTGGTTTAGCATTATCCTCCAATAAGATTTTGTGCATGCATCTAGCTGGGCTTATGCCCTTAAGGTCACCTATGGACCACGCAAGAGCTGTCTTGTGTGTCCTTAGCACTTGAATAAGTGCTTCCTCTTCCTGTGGATTTAAAGCAGAGCTTATGATCACTGGAAAAGTGTCACCTTCTCCCAGAAATGCATATTTCAGGGATGGTGGTAATGGTTTGAGCTCGGGTTTAGGAGGTTTTTCCTCTTCCAACTCTGATTCGAGACTCACAGCCATGTTGATCTCTTCCACCAAAGAGTCAATAAGATCAACTTTCATGCAGTCTTTTGATGTGTCTGGATGCTGCATGGCTTTGACAGCATTCAACTTAAACTCATCGTCATTGACTCTCAGGGTTATTTCCCCCTGTTGGACATCAATGAGAGTTCGTCCAGTTGCTAGGAAGGGTCTTCCTAGAATGAGAGTAGCACTCTTGTCCTCCTCCATTTTTAGCACTACAAAGTCAGTGGGAAAGGTGAATGGCCCAACTCTAACAATCATGTCTTCAATCACGCCTGATGGGTATTTAATGGAGCCATCAGCAAGTTGGAGACATATCCGGGTTGGTTTAACTTCTTCAGTTAAACCAAGCTTTCTGATAGTGGATGCAAGTATTAGGTTGATGCTTGCCCCAAGATCACATAAAGCTGTCTTGGTGCAATTACCTTCTAATGTGCATGGTATCAGAAAACTCCCAGGGTCTTTAAGCTTTTCAGAATGACTGTACTGCATTCTTCAGTGAGGAGAACTCTTTCAGTTTCTCTCCAATCCTTCTTATGACTCAAGATCTCTTTCATGAACTTGGCATAAGAAGGTATTTGCTCAAGTGCCTCTGCAAATGGAATCTTTATTTCAAGAGTCTTGAGATAATCTGCAAAGCGAATAAATTGCTTATCCTACTCCTCTTGGTGGAGTTTTTGAGGATAAGGTATCTTGGCTTTATATTCCTCAACCTTAGTTGCTGTAAGTTTATTTCCTACAGAAGTGGTTGAAGAAGCCTTTTTAGATGGGTTGTTATCAGCACTTGTGTGTGTCTGATCCCTCACTGGCAATTGAGTGCCAGAGTTAGAAGCTGGAGTGACGTTAGACGCCAGCTCTTCATCTGTTCCTGGTGTTTGAACGCCAGAACTGTGCTTCTTTTGGGCGATCAACGCCAGATCCTTGCATGTTTCTGGCGTTGAACGCCAGTCCTGAGCATGGTCTGGACGTTCAGCACCGGCCTTCCACCCAACTTCTGGCGTTTTGGTGCCAGAATTATTTTTTCCTGGGCTCTTACTGTCCTCAGATAGATTTTGGGTGGTTTGCTCATTTCTTGGTTTCTTGCTGCCTTGAAGTGGGGTATTTAGTGCTTTCCCACTTCTTAATTGAACTGCTTGGCATTCTTCTGTTATTTGTTTTGACAGCTGCTGCTTTGTTTGCTTTAATTGTACTTCCATGTTTATATTAGCCATCCTTGTCTCTTGTAGTTTATCCTTGAATTCAGCTAGCTGCTTTGTTAGAAAATCCAATTGCTGATTGAATTCAGCAGCTTGCTCTGTAGGACTGAGTTTAGCAGTTACTGTTTTAGCCTCTTCTTTCATGGAAGGGTCACTGCTTAGGTACAGATGCTGATTTCTAGCAACTGTATCAATGAGCTCTTGAGCTTCTTCAATTTTCTTTCTCATGTGGATAGATCCACCAGCTGAGTAATCTAGAGAGATCTGAGCTCTTTCTGTAAGCCCATAATAAAAGATGTCTAACTGAACCCACTCTGAAAACATTTCAGAGGGGCATTTTCGTAGCATCTCTCTGTATCTCTCCCAGGCATCATAAAGAGATTCATTATCTCCTTGTTTAAAGCCTTGGATGTCCAGCCTTAGCTGTGTCATCCATTTTGGAGGAAAGTATTGATTCAGAAATTTTTCTGCCAGCTATTTCCATGTCCTTATGCTAGCCTTAGGTTGGTTATTTAACCACCTCTTGGCTTGGTCTTTTACAGCAAATGGAAACAGTAATAATCTGTAGACATCCTGATCTACTTTCTTATCATGTACTGTGTCAGCAATTTGTAAAAACTGTGCCAGAAACTCTGTAGGTTCTTCCTGTGGAAGACCGAAATACTGGCAGCTTTGCTGCACCATGATAATGAGCTGAGGATTCAACTCAAAGCTACTGACTCCAATGGAGGGTATGCAGATACTACTCCCATATGAAGCAGTAGAGGGGTTAGCATATGACCCCAGAGTCCTCCTGGACTGTTCATTTCCACTTAGATCCATGATGGAGAAAGGGAGATGATGTAAAATAAAAAATTTATTTTTATTTATTTATTTATTTATTTCGAAAATAAAATAAATTAAAATAAAATAAATAAAAATAGGTGAAGATTTTCGAAAAAATGAGGAGAGAGAAAGTGGTTAGGAAGTTTTGAAAAAGATATGATTTGAAAAAGATTTTAAATTTTGAAAAAAAAAATCTGAATTTTAAAAATAAATTTTGAAAATTCGTTTTAAAAATAGAGAGAGAAAAGATATTTTTGAATTTAAAGAGGAAAGAGAGAAACAATAAGATAGCCCAAGATTTAAAATTTTTAGATCTAATGCTCCTTGTTTTCAAAAATTTTGGAGGGAAAATACCAAGGAACACCAAACTTAAAAATTTTAAGATCAAGACACAAGGAAAACTCAAGAACACTTTGAAGACTCACAAGAACACAAGAACATGAAGAAAGAACACCAAACTTAAAATTTTTTTAGAAAACCAAAATAAAATTTTTGAAAATAAAAAAAATCAACAAGAAAACACCAAACTTAAAGTTTGGCACAAATTTATTCAAAGAAAAATTATTTTTGAAAAAGATTTTAAAAAGAGGATAGCCAATTACCAAGAACATAAGCACCACGCTCTAGCTAATTGAGTTATAAATTTTAAAGTGTTTTAACAAGGTATAAATAATAAAAGACTCTAAACCAAAAAGAAAAA
This sequence comes from Arachis hypogaea, assembly GCF_003086295.3. Lineage (NCBI taxonomy): Eukaryota > Viridiplantae > Streptophyta > Magnoliopsida > Fabales > Fabaceae > Arachis > Arachis hypogaea. The sequence continues at coordinate 112,964,317 of NC_092051.1, read as the reverse complement.
TTTTTTCTAATCTAAGCAACAAAATAAACCGTCAGTTGTCCAAACTCGAACAATCCCCGGCAACGACGCCAAAAACTTGGTGCACGAATTGTAAATCACACTTTTTACAACTCGTACCACTAACCAGCAAGTACACTGGGTCGTCCAAGTAATACCTTACGTGAGTAAGGATTGATCCCACGGAGATTGTTGGCTTGAAGCAATCTATGGTTATCTTGTAACTCTTAGTCAGGAAAACAATAAAATAATTCACTTATCAAATTTGATTGCAAGGAATAAAAGGGCAGAACACAAATTATACTTGTATGCACTGATGGAGAATATGTTGGAGTTTTGGAGATGCTTTGTCTTCTGAAATTCTGCTTTCCTCTATTTTCTGATTCACATACGCACGTCCTCCTATGGCAAGCTGTGTTTTGGTGGATCACCGTTGTCAATGGCTACCATCCATCCTTCCAGTGAAAAGGGTCCAGATGCGCTGTCACCGCACGGCTAATCATCTGCAGGTTCTCAATCGTACCAGAATAGAATTTACTATCCTTTTGCGTCGGTCACTACGCCCAGCACTCGTGAGTTTGAAGTTCGTTACAGTCATTCAATCCCTGAATCCTACTCGGAATACCACAGACAAGGTTTAGACTTTCCGGATTCTCTTGAATGCTGCCATCAATCTAGCTTATACCACGAAGATTCTGATTAAGAGATCTAAGAGATATTCATTCATTCTACGGTAGAACGTAAGTGGTTGTCAGGCACGCGTTCGTGGAGGAATGATGATGATTGTCACGTTCATCACATTCATATTGAAGTGCGAATGGATATCTTAGATAGGAACACGCATGTTTGAATGGAAAACAAAAATACTTGCATTAATTCATCGAGACACAGCAGAGCTCCTCACCGCCAACAATGGAGTTTAGAGACTCATGCCGTCAAAAGGTACAAAGTTCAGATCTAAAATGTCATGAGATGCAAAATAAATCTCTAAAAGTTGTTTAAATACTAAACTAGTAACCTAGGTTTACAGAAAATGAGTAAACTATGATAGATGGTGCAGAAATCCACTTCTGGGGCCCACTTGGTGTGTGCTGGGGCTGAGACTTAAGCTTCTCACATGCATGGGCTGTTTTGGGCGTTCAACGCCAGGTTGTAACCTGTTTCTGGCGTTGAACTCCAACTTGTAACCTGTTTCTGGTGCTGGACGCCAGACAGCAACATGGAACTGGCGTTGAACGCCAGTTTACGTGATCTATCCTTGAGCAAAGTATGAACTATTATATATTGTTGGAAATCCCTGGATGTCTACTTTCCAACGCAATTGGAAGCGCGCCATTTGGACTCTTGTAGCTCCAGAAATTCTATTCCGAGTGCAGAGAGGTCAGAATCCAACAGCATCAGCAGTCTTTTTTCAGCCTGAATCAGATTTTTGCTCAGCTCCCTCAATTTCAGCCAGAGAATACCTGAAATTACAAAAAAACACACAAACTCATAGTAAAGTCCAGAAATATGAATTTTGCCTAGAAACTAATGAAAATAAACTAAAAACTAACTAAAACATACTAAAAACTATATGAAATTAACCCCAAAAAGCGTATAAAATATCCGCTCATCACTACCTCAGAAGCTTCCAAATCCTGGACGCTTCCTGATTCCTTGTATCATAGGTACCATGACCTTTGAAAAGGCTCTGTGTGACCTAGGGTCAAGTATAAACCTCATGCCACTGTCTATAATGGAGAAGCTGGGAATTCTCGAGGTGCAAGCTGCAAACATCTCACTAGCGATGGCAGACAAGACAATGAAGAAGCCATATGGCTTAGTAGAGGATGTCTTGGTAAAGGTTGAAGACCACTACATCCCTGCAAACTTCATAGTCTTGGATGTTAGAGAGGATGAGGATGACTTTGTCATCCTTGGAAGACCTTTCCTAGCCACTGCAAATGCTATCATTAATGTGGCTAAGGGAGAACTGACTCTACAACTAGGGGAGGATCACATCTTGTTCAAGATGCCTCACCCCAGTTCTCCCTCTAATAAAAGAGAGATAATTGTACAACACCTAGCATTCTAACCCTCTTTTTCTGTGCAGAGCTTTGCAGAACCCCCAAACATCAATTCTAAGTTTGGTGTTGGGCAGCCATCAACAAGCCCTAAGCACAAAGGTACTAAGTTGAAAGTACCTAAAGGCTGGAGGGACAAGAAAGTCCCAACTGAAGGCCTCTCACCTGGCATAAGAGTTTTCTTCACTAAGAAATCAGTCATGCCACATACAGTGAGTCGTATCCTGTCTTTAGAGCATGTGGAGCTCTGATGAGCGGATAATTTATACGCTTTTTGGCATTATTTTTAGTATATTTTTAGTAGGATCTAGTTACTTTTAGGGATGTTTTCCTTAGTTTTTATGTTAAATTCACATTTCTGGACTTTACTATGAGTTTGTGTGTTTTTCTGTGATTTCAGGTATTTTCTGGCTGAAATTGAGGGACTTGAGCAGAAATCAGATTCAGAGGTTGAAAAAGGACTGCTGATGCTGTTGGATTCTGACCTCCCTGCACTCAAAGTGGATTTTCTGGAGCTACAGAACTCGAAATGGCGCGCTTCTAATTGCGTTGGAAAGTAGACATCCAGGGCTTTCCAGCAATATATAATAGTCCATACTTTGGCCAAGAATTGACGACGTAAACTGGCGTTCAACGCCAGCCTTCTGCCCAAATCTGGCGTCCAGCGCCAGAAAAGGATCCAAAACCAGAGTTGAACGCCCAAACTGGCACAGAAACTGGCGTTCAACTCCACAAATGGCCTCTGCACGTGCAACACTTAAGCTCAGCCCAAACACACACCAAGTGGGCCCCGGAAGTGGATTTATGCATCAATTACTTACTCATGTAAGCCCTAGTGACTAGTTTATTATAAATAGGACCTTTTACTATTGTATTAGGCATCTTTGGACGCCTGGTTCTTAGATCAGAGGGGCTGGCCATATCGGCCATGCCTGGACCTTCACTTATGTATTTTTAACGGTAGAGTTTCTACACTCCATAGATTAAGGTGTGGAGCTCTGCTGTCCCTCAAAGATTAATGCAAAGTACTACTGTTTTCTATTCAATTCTTCTTATTTCTCTTCTAAGATATCCATTCGCACCCAAGAACGTGATGAAGGTGATGATTATGTGTGACGCTCATCATCCTTCTCCCTTATGAACGCGTGCCTGACAAACACTTCTGTTCTACATGAATTAAGCTAGAATGAGTATCTCTTAGATCTCCTAACCAGAATCTTCGTGGCGTAAGCTAGAATGATGGCGGCATTCAAGAGAATTCGGAAGGTCTAAACCTTGTCTGTGGTATTCTGAGTAGGATTCAATGATTGAATGACTGTGACGAGCTTCAAACTCGCAAGTGCTGGGCGTTAGTGACAGACGCAAAAGGAGGGTGAATCCTATTCCAGCATGATCGAGAACCGACAGATGAATAGCCATGCCATGACAGGGTGCGTGAGCATATTATTCACTGAGAGGAGGGGATGTAGCCACTGACAACGGTGATGCCCTTGCATACAGCCAGCCATGGAAAGGAGTAAGACAGATTGGATGAAGATAGCAGGAAAGCAGAGGTTCAGAGGAACGAAAAGCATCTCCATTCGCTTATCTGAAATTCCTACCAATGATTTACATAAGTATCTCTATCCTTACTTTATGTTTTATTTACATAATATATTGTAGCCCATATGAGTCAACTTAACTGAGATTTACAAGGTGACCATAGCTTGCTTCATACCAACAATCTCCGTGGGATTCGACCCTTACTCACGTAAGGTATTACTTGGACGACCCAGTGCACTTGCTGGTTAGTTGTATCGAAGTTGTGACAAATTATGAATGTGACATCACAATTTCGTGCACCAAGTTTTTGGCGCCGTTGCCGGGGATTGTTTGAGTTTGGACAACTGACGGTTCATCTTGTTGCTCAGATTAGGTAATTTTCTTTTTGTTTTCTTTTCAAAAATTTTTCAAAAATATTTTTCAAAAATTTCTCCTTTGCTTTCGAAAAAAAAAATGTTTTCAAAAATAAATTATTCTATGGCTTCAAAATTTTTAAGAATGAATTCTAGTGTTTCATGGAACATGTTGAATCATATCTGGCTGTAAAGCCATACCCAAACTACTTTGGGATTGGTATTCAACTAATCACTCCAGCCCATGTAATTATATGTTGCAGCCTGGCTGGCTGTAAAGCCATGTCTAAATTCATTTGGACTGAGGCTTGCAATTGGTTATCAAGAGCAAGCTAGTTGGAGCTAATCCACCTGCTACTGTTCCTGATCTACCCGCTGTTGATCCACGATCACCTGCTGAAGCTTGGCTGGCCATTGGCCATGTCTAGTGTTTTGGACTGGAGCTTTCATTGAAAGCTTGGCTGGCTAGTGAGCCATGTCTAATTCCTGGACTAAAGCTTTAGACTAACATGGCAAGATTCCTGGAATTCATATTAAAAATTTTGGAATCCATATTTTTCCTTTAATTTTCGAAAAATATAAAATAAAAATCCAAAAAAATTAGAAAATCATAAAAATCAAAAATATTTTCTGTTTCTTGTTTGTGTCTTGAGTCACATTATAAGTTTGGTGTCACTTGCATATGCATCTTGCATTTTTCGAAAATATCATGCATTCATAGTGTTCTTCATGATCTTCAAGTTGTTCTTGGTAAGTCTTCTTGTTTGATCTTGATGATTTTCTGTTTTGTGTCTTTTCATGTTTATCATATGCATTCTTGAATTCTTAGTGCGTAAGCATTAAAGAATTCTAAGTTTGGTGTCTTGCATGTTTTCTTTGCATTAAAAATTTTTCAAAATTATGTTCTTGATGTTCATCTTGACATTCAAAGTGTTCTTGGTGTTCATCTTGACATTCATAGCATTCTTGCATGCATCACATGTTTTGATCTAAAAATTTCATGCATTGCATATTTTTCATGTTTTTCATAAAAATTTCAAAAATCAAAAAAATATCTTTCCCTTTTTCTCTCATCAAATTCGAAAATTGAGTTGACTTTTTCAAAAATTTTTAAAATCAAATTGTTTCTTATAAGTCAAATCAAATTTTCAATTTGAAAATCTTATCTTTTTCAAAATCTTTTTCAAAAATCAAATCTTTTTCAAATTTCTTAGTTATTTTCGAAAATTCTAAAAATATTTTTCAAAAATCTTTTTCTTATTTTTGTACTAAATTTTCGAAAATAACATAAACAATTAATGTTTTGATTCAAAAATTTGAAGTTTGTTACTTGCTTGTTAAGAAAGATTCAAACTTTAAGTTCTAGAATCATATCTTGTGATTTCTTATGAATCAAGTCATTAATTGAGATTTTAAAAAATCAAATCTTTTTCAAAACTAACTTCAATCATATCTTTTCAAAAATATCTTCTTATCTTATCTTTTTCAAAAATATCTTTTCAAAATATCTTTTCTAAACTTTCTAACTTCTCATCTTTTTCAAAAATTTGTTTCAACTAACTAACTAACTTTTTGTTTGTTTCTTAACTTTTTCAAAACCACCTAACTAACTTTCTCTCTCTCATTTTCGAAAATATCTCTCCCCTTTTTCAAAATTTCTTTTTAATTTATTAATTATTTTAATTTTTAAAACTTAATTTTCGAAAATTACTAACAATTTTTCAAAAAAACCATTTTCAAAAATCACTAACTCTTTTTCAAAATAATTTTCGAAAATTATCCCTTCCCCATCTCATTCTATTTATTCATTCATGTCCTAACATCTCATCTCACATTCCAATCCTCACAGTTGTGTTTCTTCCTTTACATCACATCCTTTATCTCCCCCTCTTCTTCTACTTACAAAGGGATCCCTATACTGTGGTATAAAGGATCTCTATTATTATTATCATTTTTCTGGCCATTCTTCCTTGTCATATGAGCAGGAGCAAGGATAAGAACATTCTTGTGGAAGCAGATCCAGAACCTGAAAGAACTCTGAAGAGAAAATTAAGAGAAGCTAAAATACAACAATCCAGAGATAACCTTTCAGAAATTTTCGAACAGGCAGAGGAGATGGCAGCCGAAAATAATAATAATGTAAGGAAGATTCTTGGTGACTTTACTGCACCTAATTCCAATTTACATGGAAAAAGCATCTCCATTCCTGCCATTGGAGCAAACAACTTTGAGCTGAAACCTCAATTAGTTTCTCTGATGCAGCAAAACTGCAAGTTTCATGGACTTCCATCTGAAGATCCTTTTCAGTTCTTAACTGAATTCTTGCAGATACGTGATACTGTTAAGACTAATGGAATAGATCCTGAAGTCTACAGGCTCATGCTTTTCCCTTTTGCTGTAAGAGACAGAGCTAGATTATGGTTGGATTCTCAACCTAAAGACAGCCTGAACTCTTGGGATAAGCTGGTCACGGCTTTCTTAGCCAAGTACTTTCCTCCTCAAAAGCTGAGCAAGCTTAGAGCTGATGTTCAAACTTTCAGGCAGAAAGAAGGTGAATCTCTCTATGAAGCTTGGGAAAGATACAAACAGTTGACCAAAAAGTGTCCTTCTAACATGCTTTCAAAATGGACCATCTTGGATATATTCTATGATGGTCTGTCTGAGTTATCTAAGATTTCATTGGATACTTCTGCAGGTGGATCCATTCATCTAAAGAAAATGCCTGCAGAAGCTCAAGAACTCATTGACATGGTTGCTAATAACCAGTTCATGTACACTTCTGAAAGGAATCCTGTGAGCAATGGGACGCCTATGAAGAAGGGAGTTCTTGAAGTTGATACTCTGAATGCCATATTGGCTCAGAATAAAATATTGACTCAGCAAGTCAATATGATTTCTCAGAGTCTGCATGGAATGCAAGCTGCATCCAACAGTACTCAAAAGGCATCTTCTGAAGAAGAAGCCTATGATCCTGAGAACCCTGCAATAGCAGAGGTGAATTACTTAGGTGAACCTTATGGAAACACCTATAACTCAACATGGAGAAATCATCCAAATTTCTCATGGAAGGATCAAAAGCCCCAACAAGGCTTTAATAATGGTGGAAGAAACAGGTTTAGCAATAGCAAGCCTTTTCCATCATCAACTCAGCAACAGACAGAGAACTCTGAACAAAATGCTTCTAATTTAGCAAATCTAGTCTCTGATCTATCTAAGGCCACTGTAAGTTTCATGAATGAAACAAGGTCTTCCATTAGAAATCTGGAAGCACAAGTGGGCCAGCTGAGTAAAAGGATCACTGAAATCCCTCCTAGTACTCTCCCAAGCAATACAGAAGAGAACCCAAAAGGAGAGTGCAAGGCCATTGACATAAGCGCCATGGCCGAACCTGTGAGGAGAGGAGAGGACGTGAATCCCAAGGAGGAAGACCTCCTGGGACGTCCAGTGGTCAATAAGGAGCTTCCCTCTGAGGAACCAAAGGACTCTGAGGCTCATCTAGAGACCATAGAGATTCCATTGAACCTCCTTATGCCCTTCATGAGCTCTGATGAGTATTCCTCTTCTGAAGAGAATGAGGATGTCACTGAAGAGCAAACTGCCATGTTTCTTGGTGCAATCATGAAGCTGAATGCCAAATTGTTTGGCATTGATGCTTGGGAAGTTGAACCTCCCTTGTTCATCAATGAACTAAGTGATCTGGATCAACTGACATTGCCTCAGAAGAGACAGGATCCTGGAAAGTTCATAATACCCTGTACCATAGGCACCATGATCTTTAAGGCTCTGTGTGACCTTGGTTCAGGAATAAACCTCATGCCCCTCTCTGTAATAGAGAAACTGGGAATCTATGGGGTGCAAGCTGCTAAAATCTCACTAGAGATGGCAGACAGCTCAAGAAGACAGGCTTATGGACAAGTAGAAGATGTATTAGTAAAGGTTGAGGGCCTTTACATACCTACTGATTTCATAGTCCTGGATACTGGAAAGGAAGAGGATGAATCCATCATCCTAGGAAGACCTTTCCTGGCCACAGCAAGAGCTGTGATTGATGTTGACAGAGGTGAAATAGTCCTTCAATGGAATGAGAACTCCCTTGTATTCAAAACTCAAGGATCTCCCTCTGCAACCATGGAGAGGAAGCTTGAAAAGCTTCTCTCAAAGCAGAGTCAACCAGAGCCCCCACAGTCAAACTCTAAGTTTGGTGTTGGGAAGCCACAACCAAACTCTAAGTTTGGTGTTGAACTCCCATATCCAAACTCTAAGTTTGGTGTTGGAGAGTCTCAACAAAGCTCTGCACATCTGTGAGGCTCCATGAGAGCCCACTGTCAAGCTATTGACATTAAAGAAGCGCTTGTTGGGAGGCAACCCAATGTTTATCTAATTCTTATTTTTATTATTTTTCATGTTTTCTTAGGATCATGATCATGTGGAATCACAAAATAAACAAAAAAATCAAAAACAGGAACAAAAAATAGCAGAAGAAAAATCACACCCTGGAGGAGCATGGTTCTGGCGTTCAACGCCAGAAATGGCAGCAAAGGGGCGTTGAACGCCCAAAATGGGCACCAACCTGGCGCTGAACGCCCAGAGTTGTGTGCAAGGGCATTTTACATGCCTAAATTGGTGCAGGGATGTAAATGCCTTGACACCTCAGGATCTGTGGACCCCACAGTATCCCCACCTACCTCATCATCTCTCTTCCCATTCATGATCATCCCTTCTACTTTCCATTTACCACTCACATCCATACACCCACTACCTTCAAAATTCAACATCTCTCTCCCACCCAATCCCACCCATATGGCCGAATACACATTCCCATCCATCTCCTCCATATCTTCTTCTTATTCTTCTATTCTTTCTTCTTTTGCTCGAGGGCGAGCAACATTCTAAGTTTCGTGTGGTAAAAGCATAGCTTTTTTGTTTTTTCCATAACCATTGATGGTACCTAAGGCCAGAGAAACCTCTAGAAAGAGGAAAGGAAAGACAAAAGCTTCCATCAAGGGTCTATAGCTCAGTGGTAGAACATTTGACTGCAAATCAAGAGATCCCTGAGATACCTCAGGGGATACATTTTCTTCCACACAATTATTGGAAGCAACTAAGGGTGGAACATCAAGAGCACTCCATCATCCTTCATGAAATCAGAGAAGATCTAAAAGCAATGAAGGAGGAGCAGCAAAGACAAGGAAGAGACATAGAAGAGCTCAAGGACATCACTAAGGTGGATTCATTCCTTGTTCTTATTTCTTCTGTTTTTCGTTTTCTATGTTATGTGCTTATCTATGTTTGTGTCTTCATTACATGATCATTAGTAGTTAGTAACTTTGTTTTAAAGATATGAATGTCCTATGAATCCATCACCTCTCTTAAATGAAAAATGTTTTAATTCAAAAGAACAAGAAGTACATGAGTTTCGAATTTATCCTTGAACTTAGCTTAATTATATTGATGTGGTGACAATGCTTCTTGTTTTCTGAATGTATGCTTAAACAGTGCATAAGTCTTTTGAAGTTGTTGTTTAAGAATGTTAAATATGTTGGCTCTTGAAAGAATAATGACTAGGAGACATGTTATTCGGTAATCTGAAAAATCATAAAAATGATTCTTGAAGCAAGAAAAAGCAGCAAAGAACAAAGCTTGCAGAAAAAAAAAAGGGGCGAAAAAAAAAAGAATAGAAAAAAAAATAGAAAGAAAAAGAAAAAGCAAGCAAGAAAAAGCCAATAAAACCAAAAGGCAAGGGCAAATAAAAAGGATCCCAAGGATTTGAGCATCAGTGGATAGGAGGGCCTAAAGGAATAAAATCCTGGTCTAAGCGGCTAAACCAAGCTGTCCCTAACCATATGCTTGTGGCGTGTAGGTGTCAAGTGAAAACTTGAGACTGAGCGGTTAAAGTCAAGGTCCAAAGCAAAAAAAAAAGAAGAGTGTGCTTAAGAACCCTGGACACCTCTAGTTGGGGACTTTAGCAAAGCTGAGTCACAATCTGAAAAGGTTCACCCAATTATGTGTCTGTGGCATTTATGTATCTGGTGGTAACACTGGAAAACAAAGTGCTTAGGGCCACGGCCAAGACTCATAAAGAAGCTGTGTTCAAGAATCATCATACTGAACTAGGAGAATCAATAACACTATCTGAACTCTGAGTTCCTATAGATGCCAATCATTCTGAACCTCAATGGATAAAGTGAGATGCCGAAACTATTCAAGAGGCAAAAAGCTATAAGTCCCGCTCTAAAAGTTGTTTAAATACTAAACTAGTAACCTAGATTTACAGAAAATGAGTAAACTATGATAGATGGTGCAGAAATCCACTTCTGGGGCCCACTTGGTATGTGCTGGGGCTGAGACTTAAGCTTCTCACGTGCATGGGCTGTTTTGGGCGTTCAACGCCAGGTTGTAACCTGTTTCTGGCGTTGAACTCCAACTTGTAACCTGTTTCTGGTGCTGGACGCCAGACAGCAACATGGAACTGGCATTGAACGCCAGTTTACGTGATCTATCCTTGAGCAAAGTATGAACTATTATATATTGTTGGAAATCCCTGGATGTCTACTTTCCAACGCAATTGGAAGCGCGCCATTTGGACTCCTGTAGCTCCAGAAATTCTATTCCGAGTGTAGAGAGGTCAGAATCCAATAGCATCAGCAGTCTTTTTTCAGCCTGAATCAGATTTTTGCTCAGCTCCCTCAATTTCAGCCAGAGAATACCTGAAATTACAGAAAAACACACAAACTCATAGTAAAGTCCAGAAATATGAATTTTGCCTAGAAACTAATGAAAATAAACTAAAAACTAACTAAAACATACTAAAAACTATATGAAATTAACCCCAAAAAGCGTATAAAATATCCGCTCATCACTACCTCAGAAGCTTCCAAATCCTGGACGCTTCCTGATTCCTTGTATCATAGGTACCATGACCTTTGAAAAGGCTCTGTGTGACCTAGGGTCAAGTATAAACCTCATGCCACTGTCTATAATGGAGAAGCTGGGAATTCTCGAGGTGCAAGCTGCAAACATCTCACTAGCGATGGCAGACAAGACAATGAAGAAGCCATATGGCTTAGTAGAGGATGTCTTGGTAAAGGTTGAAGACCACTACATCCCTGCAAACTTCATAGTCTTGGATGTTAGAGAGGATGAGGATGACTTTGTCATCCTTGGAAGACCTTTCCTAGCCACTGCAAATGCTATCATTAATGTGGCTAAGGGAGAACTGACTCTACAACTAGGGGAGGATCACATCTTGTTCAAGATGCCTCACCCCAGTTCTCCCTCTAATAAAAGAGAGATAATTGTACAACACCTAGCATTCTAACCCTCTTTTTCTGTGCAGAGCTTTGCAGAACCCCCAAACATCAATTCTAAGTTTGGTGTTGGGCAGCCATCAACAAGCCCTAAGCACAAAGGTACTAAGTTGAAAGTACCTAAAGGCTGGAGGGACAAGAAAGTCCCAACTGAAGGCCTCTCACCTGGCATAAGAGTTTTCTTCACTAAGAAATCAGTCATGCCACATACAGTGAGTCGTATCCTGTCTTTAGAGCATGTGGAGCTCTGATGAGCGGATAATTTATACGCTTTTTGGCATTATTTTTAGTATATTTTTAGTAGGATCTAGTTACTTTTAGGGATGTTTTCCTTAGTTTTTATGTTAAATTCACATTTCTGGACTTTACTATGAGTTTGTGTGTTTTTCTGTGATTTCAGGTATTTTCTGGCTGAAATTGAGGGACTTGAGCAGAAATCAGATTCAGAGGTTGAAAAAGGACTGCTGATGCTGTTGGATTCTGACCTCCCTGCACTCAAAGTGGATTTTCTGGAGCTACAGAACTCGAAATGGCGCGCTTCCAATTGCGTTGGAAAGTAGACATCCAGGGCTTTCCAGAAATATATAATAGTCCATACTTTGGCCAAGAATTGACGACGTAAACTGGCGTTCAACGCCAGCCTTCTGCCCAAATCTGGCGTCCAGCGCCAGAAAAGGATCCAAAACCAGAGTTGAACGCCCAAACTGGCACAGAAACTGGCGTTCAACTCCACAAATGGCCTCTGCACGTGCAACACTTAAGCTCAGCCCAAACACACACCAAGTGGGCCCCGGAAGTGGATTTATGCATCAATTACTTACTCATGTAAACCCTAGTGACTAGTTTATTATAAATAGGACCTTTTACTATTGTATTAGGCATCTTTGGACGCCTGGTTCTTAGATCAGAGGGGCTGGCCATATCGGCCATGCCTGGACCTTCACTTATGTATTTTTAACGGTAGAGTTTCTACACTCCATAGATTAAGGTGTGGAGCTCTGCTGTCCCTCAAAGATTAATGCAAAGTACTACTGTTTTCTATTCAATTCTTCTTATTTCTCTTCTAAGATATCCATTCGCACCCAAGAACGTGATGAAGGTGATGATTATGTGTGACGCTCATCATCTTTCTCCCTTATGAACACGTGCCTGACAAACACTTCTGTTCTACATGAATTAAGCTAGAATGAGTATCTCTTAGATCTCCTAACCAGAATCTTCGTGGCGTAAGCTAGAATGATGGCGGCATTCAAGAGAATCCGGAAGGTCTAAACCTTGTCTGTGGTATTCTGAGTAGGATTCAATGATTGAATGACTGTGACGAGCTTCAAACTCGCAAGTGCTGGGCGTTAGTGACAGACGCAAAAGGAGGGTGAATCCTATTCCAGCATGATCGAGAACCGACAGATGAATAGCCGTGCCGTGACAGGGTGCGTGAGCATATTATTCACTGAGAGGAGGGGATGTAGCCACTGACAACGGTGATGCCCTTGCATACAGCCAGCCATGGAAAGGAGTAAGACAGATTGGATGAAGATAGCAGGAAAGCAGAGGTTCAGAGGAACGAAAAGCATCTCCATTCGCTTATCTGAAATTCCTACCAATGATTTACATAAGTATCTCTATCCCTTTTATTGTTTATTTTAATCTAATAAAATATCATGTTTAAATCCGTCTGACTGAGATTTGCAAGGTGACCATAGCTTGCTTCATACCAACAATCTCCGTGGGATCGACCCTTACTCACGTAAGGTATTACTTGGACGACCCAGTGCACTTGCTGGTTAGTTGTATCGAAGTTGTGACAATTATGAATTAAGATCAAAGCACCAAGCTTTGGAGCCATTACCAGGGATTGTTCGAGCCTGGACATCACAATTTCGTGCACCAAGCTCATTCATGAGAAGACAGGAAAAAAAATTCACTGTAAGGGGAGAAAATCTGAGCCCATACTCACCTCTGTAAGGAGCTAACTATCAAGCTAATGACGTTAAAGAAGCGCTTATTGGGAGGCAACCTGATGTGCGGAAAATGATCCGACACAAAACTCACCGGCAAGTGCACCGGGTCGCATCAAGTAATAATAACTCACGGGAGTGAGGTCGATCCCACAGGGATTGAAGGATTGAGCAATTTTAGTTTAGTGGTTGATTTAGTCAAGCGAATCAAGATTTGGTTGAGTGATTTGTGATTTGCAGAATTTAGATTGCATGGAAAGTAAAGGGAATGGGTAAATTGCATTGAATTTAAAGAGAACTGAAATTTAAAGTGCTGAATCTTAAAGAACAAGAAATTAAATGGCAGAAACTTAGAACGCAAGAGATGTAAATTGCAGAATCTTAAAGTGCAAGAAATGTAAATGGCTTGAATTGTAAAGGGAATTGGGAATTGGATTTGCAGAAATTAAACAAGGAAAAGTAAAATTGCAACAAGCAGAGAAGTAAAGGATGACTTGAATTGAACCGGATCTTAAAACAGAAATGTAAATGAGCTTGAAAGCAGTAAACAGAGAATTGAAAATGGGCAATCCGGATCTCAGGACCCAAGAGACTAGATAACCAAGTCTAGATCTCAATGCCTTCCTAGATCCAACAAGAACAATTGCAAAGGAAACGAAGAATTGTAAATTGCAGAGAAAGTAGAAGACAGAAGCAATTAACCAAATGGAAATTCAATTATGCAGTAAAATGAAACAGAAAGATCTTAGGATGAGATTGAAACAGAATTCCTTCAATTCTCCAACCCAGGATCCAAGACAATTGTAATTGAAATTGAAAGCAAGAAAACTAAGAGGAAGGGAATTCAATTCTCCTTCCCCGAGACTTAGAAATTAAAATTCACTCAACACCAAAAGCTCTCCAAAAACTCTCTATGAAAACTAAAAGGAAAAGCTCTCCCAAAAACTTAAATCCTATGCTATTTATACACTTTCTTCAAATGGTCTTCAAGCCTTCAATTGAGCCTTTGCTCTTGATAGAATTGGGTTGATAGAGGCCTTGGTTGATTGCTCTTGGAGTTTGGAGAAGAACCGAAGTGAACCGGATTTGGAATCATGAAAGCTTGAGTAAAAGTTTGAGTAAAACTTTGAGGCAAACTTTTACTCAAACTTTTCACATCAGCCACCCCATTTTGCTGCTACCAACGTTTGAGCCAAAGTTTGGGGTCAAACTTTTGCTCAAACGTTGGCTCCCCCTTGCACACTCATGGCGCCAACGTTTGCCAAAAAGTTTGAGGCAAACGTTGGCGCAAGCTTTTGCTCTCCAGGGTGTGTTGTTCATGGCGCCAACGTTTGCCAAAAAGTTTGAGGCAAATGCTGGCGCAAACTTTTGCTCTCCAGGGTGTTGATTTGTGATGCCAAAAGTTTGCCAAAAAGTTTGAGGCAAACTTTTTCTCAAGCTTTTTGCCCAAAAGTTTGCACAAAAGTTTGAGGCAAACTTTTGGTCAAGCTTTTTGCTCCCTGGTTTGTTTTCACTTATTCCAAAAGTTTGAGCTAAAGTTTGAGGCAAACTTTTGCTCAAACTTTTTGTCCTCTCTTCCTCCTAGCCATTCCTTCTTGCTTCAACCTTTCTCCAAGCTTTCTTCACCTATCAATAATCAACCAAACACATCAAAGCTATGCTAAAAATCATGAGATATTCATCCTTTCATAATATGTGACAATTATAGCATAAAACCTCATGAAATTGCATTAATTCATCTATGGTTGATTCAATCAAAGGAAGCATGAAAATCTACCCAATTGGCTTGCTTATGGCTCAAGAAAGTGCATAATTCAATTGAAAACAAAAGAAAAAGGCTAGTGAAACTAGGCTAAGATGACTTGTCATCACAACACCAAACTTAAAGCTTGCTTGTCCCCAAGCAAGGAAACTAATTATGCTCAGAGGTTCTTTCAATTAAGATGGATTGAAGAACAACTTGTCAGGTCCTGTGAGTGAAGTGATCAAGTAACAGTGGGTGAACTCTAAATTATATGCTCATACAAGGGCTTCAGTGCTTACCAGTCCTCACATATTGGGAGTCTTAGGTCTTAGGATTTTCATCCAAATGGTATCATGGAGATCTCTTTATATGTAGTCACCTTGAAGTAGCTTAGAGTTTCTGTGCTTTGGCCTCGACTCTAAGTGTCATTTCTCAAAGCGGCTCTTTAGATAAGCTTTCAATCAATACTCCTAAACCAGTTGGTTTTAAGGTATTAGGTGTTAAAGCACCCCTAAGGATTTACTTGCTCAAGCCTCTTTCTTTGACACAACTCAACCACAAGCATTTACTAGGCTAACAACTCTTTGAGTTTTGTTTCTTCTTTCTTTTTCTGCCTAGTAATTGATGCTCAGAGCCTTGGGCCATGTTCTTTTTGCTTTTGTATTTTCTTTATTTTCTTTTGTTTTGTTTGCTGCTTCTTGGATCAATAGATTTTTGAGAATCTCCACAATACTTCTTTGAACTTCATGTCCTGCCTATGAGCTCCCATGCAAGTTTTCACAAGCATGCAACCTCAATACATAATCATACAACTAGAACCACCACTTCTCCTAATCTTTTGCTTGCCTCAAAATTGTTTGATTCCACAATCCTTCTTTTCAAAGAACTTTCATGTGATGCATTTTTTTGAAATATTGAGTGCAAACAAGTTTTGGAGAGTATAGTGTTGTAAATGATCAAGCATCTTGCTTATTGAATTACAGAAAAACTATGCTATGCAGGCAGGCAGGGGTATTATGTAACTTTCAATTTAGCAGCATCTGATACAAAATAATCACTGAACAATACAACCTTTTGGAGTTCGCTTGCTTTCCTATTCCTCATCATCATTACCGATCTTTACATTCCTCTCTCTTCCTTTTGATAGATGATGCTAAATCTTTCCAAAAGTTTGTATGGTACCCTGCAGTGATATTGAAAGTTGCTTGTTCCCCAAGCACTTAGAGACAATGGTTAGTCTGCATGATTTATTTGTGGGCCTTTGTACTTACTTTGGTGTGGGAACACCAAACTTAGTACCTTGCCAATGGTTCTTGTTCATCAAACTAACCAGATGTGAAACTCTTTTTCTTTGCTAAAAGTAGTAAAACTGAAAACTAGAAAACAGCAAAATAGTTAACTAGTTTATCTAAATGCTTGAAGCTAGCATGATGCAGAAGGTGAAAATATGTTTTATGATGAAATTTTGGTGGGACACCAAACTTAGAATCCTTCATTCTCCCTTATATTGTTTTAGTGTGCAACACCAAACTTAGCTTCTTGCAATATAGATAAAACTAATTAACCTTTTTATTAAAATAGCTATGAAAAGAAAACTACCTCACGTTGGGTTGCCTCCCAACAAAGCGCTTCTTTATTGTCACTAGCTTGACATCCTTCATTCTTTGATCATGGAGGCTGAAAATCATAGTGCCTCAGCTTTTCTCTTCTTACTGTGAACTTCCTTCCAGTCTTCTCTTTGATGATCTCTAGGTGTTCATGTGGAAGGATCCGGTTCACAGTATAGTACTCAGATAATTGTGGAGGCACCTTCATTGGTTGGGTGTTTAATATCACTTTATCCCCTGGTGAGAAACTCTCAGTGGGGATTTTCAGAATCCCAGCATTTCTCCCCTCTATCTCTTGCCTCTTTCCTTA
This sequence comes from Arachis hypogaea, assembly GCF_003086295.3. NCBI lineage: Eukaryota > Viridiplantae > Streptophyta > Magnoliopsida > Fabales > Fabaceae > Arachis > Arachis hypogaea. The sequence continues at coordinate 112,947,436 of NC_092051.1, read as the reverse complement.
ACCTCCAAAATGTTTCAGGATCAAAAGGAGTGGATTCATCGCTCTTTCCTCCTATCACAAAATCCGAAACACAAATAGAACCAGAAACTAAAACAGAGCACTCTGTAACTTGAGTGCAGTTAGAATTAGTAGAGACAAAGTCTCGAACAGTTAGTGTGCTAGTTCAAAAATTTGAGAAACAGAAAATAAAAATGCTAGATCTAGATCACCACCTCACTTAATCATTGTCAATCTAATCAATCCCCGGTAACGGCGCCAAAAACTTGATGTGCGGAAAACGATCCGACACAAAACTCACCGGCAAGTGCACCGGGTCGCATCAAGTAATAATAACTCACGGGAGTGAGGTCGATCCCACAGGGATTGAAGGATTGAGCAATTTTAGTTTAGTGGTTGATTTAGTCAAGCGAATCAAGATTTGGTTGAGTGATTTGTGATTTGCAGAATTTAGATTGCATGGAAAGTAAAGGGAATGGGTAAATTGCATTGAATTTAAAGAGAACTGAAATTTAAAGTGCTGAATCTTAAAGAACAAGAAATTAAATGGCAGAAACTTAGAACGCAAGAGATGTAAATTGCAGAATCTTAAAGTGCAAGAAATTTAAATGGCTTGAATTGTAAAGGGAATTGGGAATTGGATTTGCAGAAATTAAACAAGGAAAAGTAAAATTGCAACAAGCAGAGAAGTAAAGGATGACTTGAATTGAACCGGATCTTAAAACAGAAATGTAAATGAGCTTGAAAGCAGTAAACAGAGAATTGAAAATGGGCAATCCGGATCTCAGGACCCAAGAGACTAGATAACCAAGTCTAGATCTCAATGCCTTCCTAGATCCAACAAGAACAATTGCAAAGGAAACGAAGAATTGTAAATTGCAGAGAAAGTAGAAGACAGAAGCAATTAACCAAATGGAAATTCAATTATGCAGTAAAATGAAACAGAAAGATCTTAGGATGAGATTGAAACAGAATTCCTTCAATTCTCCAACCCAGGATCCAAGACAATTGTAATTGAAATTGAAAGTAAGAAAACTAAGAGGAAGGGAATTCAATTCTCCTTCCCCGAGACTTAGAAATTAAAATTCACTCAACACCAAAAGCTCTCCGAAAACTCTCTATGAAAACTAAAAGGAAAAGCTCTCCCAAAAACTTAAATCCTATGCTATTTATACACTTTCTTCAAATGGTCTTCAAGCCTTCAATTGGGCCTTTGCTCTTGATGGAATTGGGTTGATAGAGGCCTTGGTTGATTGCTCTTGGAGTTTGGAGAAGAACCGAAGTGAACCGGGTTTGGAATCATGAAAGCTTGAGTAAAAGTTTGAGTAAAAGTTTGAGGCAAACTTTTACTCAAACTTTTCACATCAGCCACCCCATTTTGCTGCTACCAACGTTTGAGCCAAAGTTTGGGGTCAAACTTTTGCTCAAACGTTGGCTCCCCCTTGCACACTCATGGCGCCAACGTTTGCCAAAAAGTTTGAGGCAAACGTTGGCGCAAGCTTTTGCTCTCCAGGGTGTGTTGTTCATGGCGCCAACGTTTGCCAAAAAGTTTGAGGCAAACGTTGGCGCAAACTTTTGCTCTCCAGGGTGTTGATTTGTGATGCCAAAAGTTTGCCAAAAAGTTTGAGGCAAACTTTTGCTCAAGCTTTTTGCCCAAAAGTTTGCACAAAAGTTTGAGGCAAACTTTTGGTCAAGCTTTTTGCTCCCTGGTTCGTTTTCACTTATTCCAAAAGTTTGAGCTAAAGTTTGAGGCAAACTTTTGCTCAAACTTTTTGTCCTCTCTTCCTCCTAGCCATTCTTTCTTGCTTCAACCTTTCTCCAAGCTTTCTTCACCTATCAATAATCAACCAAACACATCAAAGCTATGCTAAAAATCATGAGATATTCATCCTTTCATAATATGTGACAATTATAGCATAAAACCTCATGAAATTGCATTAATTCATCTATGGTTGATTCAATCAAAGGAAGCATGAAAATCTACCCAATTGGCTTGCTTATGGCTCAAGAAAGTGCATAATTCAATTGAAAACAAAAGAAAAAGGCTAGTGAAACTAGGCTAAGATGACTTGTCATCACAACCCAACTTTAATTAATTATTTATTATTTTTATTTCTTAATTTTATTTTTCTTCCAAGTTATTTTCTTAGATTCATGATCATGTGAATCAGTCAGAACAGAGACATAAATGTCAAAGTAGTGAAAATATAACACTCTGGATGGAGTGTTGTTGAAGTTGAACGCCAGCCAGGGAGCAGACCCTGGGCGTTCAACGCCCCCAAATGGGCAGCATTGTTGGCGTTGAACGCTAGCCAGGGAGCAGCCCCTAGGCATTCAAACGCCAGTGCAGAGGGCAGGTAATCTAAATTTCCTAGCCTCTCAGGACCAGTGGGTCACACAGCATCTTCACCTACCCTACTTACTTTTACACTTCCCCATACACACTTTCCTATAAACCCTAGCCCAATCACATCCATATCACTTCCCCAAAACCATCATAACTCCCACCAATCCCCACCTACTTTAAAATCAAATTTTCCTCCTATTTACCCACCCATGGCCGAACCCAACCCTACCCCACTCCTATAAATACCCCTCTTCATAACCCTTCATACACACATCTCTCATACACTCATAAACCCCACTTTGCCGAGCCCTCTCTCTCCCTCTATCTCCTTCTATCTCCTTCTATTTTCTTCTTCTTCTACTCCATTCTTCTCTTTTCTTTATTTTTGCTCGAGGACGAGCAAAGTTTTAAGTTTGGTGTTGGAAAAGCCTAGCTTTTTTTCTTTTTATTCCCATTCATGGCACCTAAGGTTAGAGAATCCTCTAGAAAGAGGAAAGAAAAGGTAGTAGCCCCCACCTCTGAATCTTGGAAGATGGAGAGATTCATCACCAAAGCCCACCAAGACCACTTCTATGAAGTAGTGGCAGAGAAGAAATTGATCCCTGAGGTCCCTTTCAGGCTCAAGAAGAATGATTATCCGAAAATCCGAAGAGACATCCGGAGAAGAGGTTGTAAAGTCCTAACCAATCCCATTCAAGATGTTGAGATTTTAATGGTACAAGAGTTTTATGCTAATGCATGGGTTACTAAAAACCATGACACTAGTGTGAACCCAAATCCAAAGAATTAGAGCACCATGGTCTGAGAGAGAATCTTAGATTTCAGCCCAGAAAGTGTAAGATTTGCGTTCAACTTACCTCTAATGCAAGGAAACCCACATCCTTACACTAAAAGATTCAACTTTGATCAGAGATTGGATCAAGTGCTCTCAAACATCTGTGTGGAAGGAGCACAGTGGAAAAGGAATTCCTAAGGCTAGCCCATTCAACTAAGAAGGCTTGACCTAAAGCCTATAGCTAGAGGATGGTTGGAATTCATCAAACGCTCTATCATCCTTACTAGCAATCGGTCAGAAGTGACTGTTGATAGAGCCATCATGATCCCTTGCATCATGATTGAAAGTGATGTAGAAGTACATGGGGTGATTCCTCAAGAATTGTACAAGATAACTGAGAAGCCTTCCACCAATGCAAGGTTGGCATTCCTACACCTCATCTGTCATCTATGCAATTCAGTGGGAATTATCATAGAAGGAAATATCTCCATTGGGGAGGACAAGCCCATCACTAAGAAGAGGATGGAGCAAACAAGAGAGCATGCACAAGAGCCTATGCAGCCGCCTCAGCATGAGATCCCTAATATGCCCCCTAGGGATGTATTTTCCTCCTCAAAGCCATTGGGATCAATGGCAGACTTCTCTTGGAGAACTAAGCACTAACATGGAACAATTCCCTCAATGAAATAAGGGAAGACCAAAGATCTATTAGAGAAGATCAAAGGGCTATGAGGGAAGAACAACAAAGGCAAAGGAGTGACATTGAAGAGATCAAGCACCACATTGGATCCTCAAGGAGGAGTACTAGTCGCCACCATTAAAGGTGGATTCATTCTCTATATTTCCTTTCCTTTTATATTTCTCTATTTTCTGTTATGTTGTGTTATCTGTCTCTTTCTCCTGTTGCATGATCATTTGTATTGATGTCTTAAAGTTGTAAAATATTCTATATATCTCCCACCTTTCTTAAAAAGAAAATTTTATTTGAAAAGAATTGAGAGATACATGAATTTCAAGTTTATTATAAGAATAGTTTAATTATCTTGATGTGGTGGCATTGCTTTTGTTTTATGAATGTATGAATAAACAGGGCATATTTGAAATTGGAATTTTAGAATGTTGGCTTTTGAAAGAATGATGAAAAAGGAAAAGTATTGTTGGTAATTTGAAAAATCCAAAAATTGATTCTTGAAGCAAGAAAAACCAGCAAAAGGAAACAGAAAAAGCATGTTGAAAAGAAAAAAAAATTATATGCATGCGAAAAAGAAAGAAAAAAATAATAAATAATTAAAGCAAAAAAATCTATTACTGCCCAAAAATGCAGGAAAAGGAGGGCAAATTAAAAAAGTCAATAACCCTTTAAACCAAAAGGCAAGGATAAAGGATTCAAGGCTTTGAGCATCAATGGATAGGAGGGCCTAAAGGAATAAAATTCTGGCCTAAGCGGCTCAACCGAGCTGTCCCTAACCATGTGCTTGTGGCATGAAGATGTCAAGTGAAAAGCTTGAAACTGAGCGATTAAAGTCGTGATCCAAAGCAAAAAGAGTGTGCTTAAGAACTTTGGACACCTCTATCTAGGGATTCTAGCAAAGTTGAATCACAATCCGAAAGGGTTCACCCAGTTAAAGTGTCTGTGGCATGTTTATATCCGGTGGTAATACTGGAATACAAAGTGTTTAGGATCACAGTCAAGACTCTAAAAAGCTGTGTTCAAGAATAAAAAAGAACTGAACTAGGAGAGTCAATAAAATCATCTGGATTCTAAGTTCCTAAAGAGACTAACATTTCTGAGTTTCAATGGATAGTGAGATGCCAAAATTATTCAGAAGCAAAAAGCTTCTAAGTCTCACTCATCTAATTGAAACTGAGCTTCATTGAAAACTTAGAGATTTGTTGAATCTTACTTTTCTTTTTATCCTACTGTATTTTTAGTTGCTTTGGGGCAAGCAACAGTTTAAGTTTGGTGTTGTGATGAGTAGATATTTTATACGCTTTTTGGCATTACTTTCATATAGTTTTTAGTATATTTTGTTTAGTTTTTATTAAGTTTTCATAGGTTTTAGTGTTAAATTCATATTTTTGGAATCTACTTAGAGTTTCTGTGTTTTTGTAAAATTTCAGGTATTTTTTTGATGAAGTTGAGGAGCTGGAGTAAAAGTCTGATTCAGAGACAGAGAAAGCACTGCAGATGCCGTCTGGATCTGACCTCCTTGCACTCGGAAGAGCTTTTCTGGAGTTACAGAAGTCCAAATGGAGCGTTCTCAATGGCTATGGAAATCTGACTTTCAGAGCTTTCCAAAAATGTATAATAGTTTATACTTTTCTTCAGATTAGAAGGCCTAAAACTAGCATCCAACGCCAGCCCCCTGCCCCCGTTTCAGGCGTCCAGCGCCCAAAGAGAAGATACCAGCGTCCAAATGCCCAAAGAGGACCCCCTAGCCAGCGTTCAATGCCCTAGAGGCCTCTTAGCCCAAACACTCACCAAGTGGGCCCTGGAAATGGATTTTAGCACTAAAAGACTATTTTACCCTTACTAGTCATTAGTTTAGTATTTAAAGCAGAAGATCACTCTTTGTTAAGGATCTTCGCCTATCATTTACCATATTTTCGTTTTACACATTGTATTTTCTATCAGTATGAGTTTTTAAACCTCCTAGGTTGAGCGGAGGAGCCCTGCTGAGTTTTATGGATTAATAAAAGTATTATTGTTTCTCTTTAATCTGTGTTTGATTCTCTATTCTAAGATATATCTTCGTTCTTCATCAATATGAATGCGTTGAACTGGCACAAAGATATCACATTCTACATGGGTTCAGAGTGAGTCTTTCATCGGACAATGATGAACCACCATCTTTATTATACATCTCTCAGACGGCTAATCCACGACTTCGTTGGGGACTTCTCGAGACATCCGTTCAGCCGATTTACGGGGAGATTAGGGTCTCTGTGGTAGAGGCTAAAACCCAAGGTGCCACATCCTCCGATCTGGAAGATTCGACCTTGTCTGTTGCATTTTAGGTAGGATCACCAAGGAGAATAAACTACAGGAGCTTCACCCTCAATAAAAATGGATCCGCACTAACCCTGGGGTTCAGATCTGGAGGAGTATTGGCGGCTGCTCAAACCAGCGTCAATCACATACAGCCTGCCATAGAAGGAATCATTCACAATTGAAGAAGACTGTAATACCAGAGTTAATCCAGAAGGACAAAGCATCTCCAAACCTTAACCAATTCCTTATCCCTGTTTACATTCCAATTCACAAAGTATTTTATACACTTTTCTTTATTCCTGTAATGCAATTAAGCCTTAATCCACCAATTATTCTATCCACCTGACTAAGACCTACAAGATAACCATAGCTTGCTTCAAACCACAATCTTCGTAGGATCGACCCTGACTTACTTAGGTATTACTTGGACGACCTAGTGCACTTGCTAGTTCAGTTGTACGAAGCATGGGGATTCGTGCACCATGTATTGAGAGATTTTCATGATTTTGATAGTTTATGTGTAATCTAGGATTGGGTAATCATTAGATTTTGCCCCAATCATCGGTGAGTAAGGTAAGAAACTACTAAACCCTTATGAATTATTGAATTAGTGAACCCTAGCATTAATTATGATGAAAATTGTATGAAATTCGATTGAGTACGTGTGAATTAAAGTTAAATTGGTGAACTTCAGTACTTGGAATAAAGCTTTGGTGGCTGAAACTTATTGGATTTGATTGGAAATCTTGAAAGCTTGTGAAAAAAATATTATTGTGGTGTTTTGAGCTTGGGAGAAATTGGCCAAGGTATGGTGTAACACCCGAATATTTAAATCCTTATACTCGAGTCATAAGTCAATGATAACAAGGTGGTACGACTCTCAGGTGGATTTTTTAATACATAGTCATAAGTATAATCGAAAGTAGTGTATGTTAACCGAGAAGCCTGAAAAGAGTAAAAATAAAATCACGAAGTCGTAAAACTCACATAAGCGATAAGATAAAACAAAATATTGATATACAACATAGATAAATAGTCACTAGTCGTGACCCGCGAAGTTCAGGCCGGCTAGGTACAGAATAAAAATAATTTGACAACACTAGGTCCTATCTCTCCCAAAATATGCATAAAGCCTCTATAGGCAAGTTCCAAAAGAGGTTAATATATAATATAAGTTTTTCAATATAAAGATGGAGAGATCCTAAACAAAATATAAAGTAGAAAAATACAAAGGTCTTCGCTATCTTTCAGACAAACCGTAACTCAATGTTGAGCACCTGGACTTGCATCTGAAAAATAAGAGATATATACGGAATGAGAACCCCCGACCCATGGGTTCTGAGTACGGTAAAAGTGCCAAATAAATACAATGCATTGTAATAAAAACTCACAAAGCATCCAAAACTCCATTGGTCAATTATTCATCCTAAGTTCTCACTAATCCATGAATTAGGCAACCGTTCTAGGTGATATTAATCTAGGCCACACCTCATCTTTCTCTTCTTTTCAAACCTCTCATCACTCAATTCATAACAACTATAACCAGTAATTCAGACTTAGTACTCCAATTACCAATTGTCTCATTCTCTACCTGGAGCAAGTGAAATCACTTCACTACATCTACCCAGGGAGCTCAAATTATCTCATTTAATAATCATTATCATTATTTAATTATATCGTCAAATCATCGAGTTAAGAACAGCCCTCAGTGTCAACCGACACCAGCATGAGGGACCTCTCAGTTGTACAAACACAAGCAATACAGACAAGTAATACACAATTAAGGTACAATTAGAACAAGTAGCATTTACTCAAGTAACATATCATATATGAATAGTTTAGCAATCCAAAACAAAAAGGTAAACCCAAACAAGTCAAACAAATACAAATGATGTATGCCTACCCTATGGCTGATGATATCATCTGTCAGTTACAAAGCCAACCCGACATGTCCTAGTAGCTAACCATTGGATAGTAGGGGTGGCAACACTATCCGAACCCGCGGGTACCCACCCCGCTCCTACCCGCTCGGGGCGGGTAATTACCCGTCCCCGCACCGGGGCGGGTTCTTGGGCGGGGCGGGGCAGGGTCGGGTTTAGGTTAAACCCGCCCCTACCCGCCCCGGTATATATAATATATATATATAAATATATATATTTTTAATATATAATATATGTAACATATATAAAATAATTAGTAAAATGATTACTAATATTATATCATATATAAATTTTGACTTTAATTTATGTTATGTATGTAAATGGTGGTTATATAATTTTTAAAATTTTATTTTATTTGTTGAATTTAATAATTATAGGGGCGGGTAGGGGCGGGACGGGTACCCGCAGGGGCGGGTTAGGGTTTAACATTTTACTACCCGCGGGTAGGGCGGGGCGGGTTTTATGCGGGTTTTTTGTCAGGCGGGGCGGGGTCGGGTAGAGCAAAAACTCGCCCCTACCCGCCCCGTTGCCACCCCTATTGGATAGTCCCTGTGAGCACACATCCCCAAACTCAAAAATCAAAATAAAATATCCATGGGGGAGAGATCATCCGGAAAGGTATAAGTGTCCGGCCACATCTTACGACGCAGGGTCAACAGAATCTCGAATCTCAACCTGGAGCAAGTGGATCCGACCCACTGCATCTCCCCAAGGAAATCTGAAACTCAGATAATTTCACAAAATCTCAAATTATCCTCGACTAGGAGTAAGTGAGGGCTAAGCACTGCATCTACCCCAAGAGTTCAGACCAAACTCAGAGCAAGCGGAATCACTCTAAAACTGCGTATGCATGCTTTCAAAAATATACACAGCATATGTATGCGCACAAGGCTGGGCGTGCGCACACAAACCCGAAACCAAAAATTCTGCAACATCACAGAATTCATATACTGGATACCAACTTTCGACGATCATATCTTTCTCTACAAAATTAAGATTTCTACAAAATTGATACCATTTTAAAGCTCTTTGAATTGTATTTATTTTGATACAAAAATCATTAAATTTCAAAAATCGTGGCTCAAGATATGAAACGTCAAAATTCACTAAAAATCCATTTTTACCAAAAATCTCTAAACCTCAATTTTACCAAATTTTCAATCCAACATCACTTATTCCACATTCAAAGCAGTCCTAATGCGCTTAATTCATATTCATATACCTTTTCATCATTCCAACACCTGGCATCACATAGATCTTCCATTCCATACCTACATTCTACTTATAAAAATGTAAACCTCAACAATATACATCATAAAAACATCATTCCACCATCCTATATCCACATCACCAAGCCTCTTCATTTATTAACATCCACAAGCATACAAACCCAATATCGCTACCCAACATTATCATCATTTAACTTTCATCTCAAAAATCAACAACAATATCACACTCATCAAAATCATCATGCATTATCACACAATACACACATCAACTCACCTTCCTTACCTCCTCCGGCCTCTGGCCCAAAATTCACCAATCAATATATATATACATACATGTATAACTCATAATTCACACAATTCCTTATCAAATACAAAATCCAACAACACACCAATTATGCACTATTACACTAATCTCATCCAAACCTTCAATTACCACAATATACCATCTACGCACATCAAATTCATCCAAATACATAATTCAAACCTAATCCTAAGGACATTTAACCTAGGAATCCTCATCACATCTCACGGTACCTAAATGAAACTTAAACCGTACCTCTTGGAAGTCAAATTTAAGTTCTCACTTGGGAATCTCCACCAAAACTCAGCTCCAAGCTCCACCAAATACTTTCACAAGCAAGATTCAAGTTCCAAAAGTGTATCCAATTCTCTAATACACACATTACATACATACATCAACTTAGGGCTAACTAAATATCATAAATTACAAGGGTTAGAGGGTCCCTTCCCTTAACCCACGAATTTGGTTGATGGAATTCACCAATAGCTCATAGTAGAGCACCCCTAAACAACCAAACTCATAAGATTTCCTCAAAACCCAAACCAAATTCAAAATACCAAAGAAAAAACGAAACTGCGAAGATTTCATTGAGAAACTTATCACATAACCTAGATAGACATGAAGAGTTCGTCGAGGGCAACGCGTGGCCGCAAACGGCTCGTTAATCAAAACACCAGAGAGAAAGTTATGGTGGTTTAAAGATCAAGAGGGGTTAGGGTTTTCTCTTTTCCCTTCTCAGCTATGGTGTTGTGTTTATGAGGGTGAAGCGGTTGAATAGGAGTTCATTTAAGCTTATATATTGGTTGGGCTTGGGTCCAATTTGGGCCCGGTCCAACCCGTTAGCATTTTGGCTCCTTTAGCCCAATTTTGGGCCAAACCTTTAGAACTAGTGCACGGTTTTGAATTCTAATTATTTTTCTAAGGTTTTCTACTATTTTTAATTATTCTCACATAGTACTGGACAGACTTAAACCGGTTAGGCCGGTTATTCTGCCGTTTCACGGTCTGACGCGATTTTTCGCAAAAATTAGATTTTTTAACTCAGAAAATTTCTCTGAGTCCAAATATTATATTTATATTTCCTAATTAATATTCTAAATTTTTGGATCCTATTTTGGGCGATTAATTTAATTAATTAAGTGGTTAATTAATCGTGATTCTTACATTCTCTCCACCAAATAAGAAATTTTGTTCTCAAAATTTGGTTCTTAAAAGGAATAAGACTTAACTAAACTACTATTTGAAAAACTCTTTAAATTCAACCAAACCCACATTATTCACCCTAACCTTTATTATGAATTTAGATACCTAATCGCCTTCCTCACCGCTTAAATGAATCTCAAATCTTACTATCAGCTTTAGCAATCCTACCATCACATTTAGCATCCCCTTTCATCAACCCTTCTATAACTTTCAATCAAAACAATGACCTAAAATCTCCCGGGCTCTTTAAGCCATTACTAAAACTAATGGAACTTTCTAAAGTCAAAATTTTCTGCCCTTTATAATTTGCACTTAGTCTAGTAACAACATAAACTTAGCATTCATCATTCAACATCCATCGCGCATTCAAGCCTAAAAAATTGTTTTTCATTGCCTTTTATTGTTTCGTCACCATCCTGTCCTTACTATGCCAATGCTTCAGCTGCGTCACTCTGATTTTTCATCTAATACTAATCCTATCACTTATCTCCTTAAGTACTAAACCACAACTTAGCATGACATACATGCACTAGATTTCTATCTATGATAGCCAAAATCAGATACCAACTCAAGCATACTTTTAACACGTTGTTACCGATCTTTCATTTACCTCTTCCCAAACTGTTGGATTGAGCGGCGTCCTCCGCAGCATAGTGAACACACAACCTAGTCGTTGGGCCTTGGCAGCATTCCGGTTGGCTTTCTCAAGACAGTTCCAAGACATGTGTCTAGCTCCTCCACAACTATAGCAAAGTCCCAATCCAACTCGACACGGAGTTCCCCGATGATAGCTTCCACACCGCCTATGAGTTATTTCATTCTGAGGTTGCTTTCCATACCTCCTCCCTTGATGATTGTTGTTGTTGTTGTTGTTCCTTTGAAAGTTATCTTGGCCTTGCTGGGGCTGTGGATTGTACCCTCCTCTCTTAAAATCCTAACCCCGTGGAGCAAGGTACCTCGCACCCTCTCGGCCATGGTTACCACCACAGTTGGTGTTAGCAGTTGCATTCCTCATTAAGCTATCTTCCACCACACGGCTCTTGTTGACTAATTCCGCAAAGTTCTTGACCTCAAGAGGCGCCACAGCTCTCATAATGTCATCCCTCAGGCTATCTTGGTACTTCATGCATTTCCATTCCTTATACCCTTCAGGGGCACCTTGACAAACCCTTGAAAATCGGCACAACTCCTCAAATTTGCTCGTGTAAGCCGCCACAGTCATAGATCCTTGCTTCAATTGTAGTAATTCCAATTCCTTAGCCTGCCTCACAGAGTTTGGGAAGTACTTCTTGTAAAACTCCTCTTTGAACCTCTCCCATGTGATAGCCTCATCTATATTTCCTTGCTGCAGCAGACGGTGAGCTCCTTGCCACCAGTGTTGTGCTTCCCTAAGCAGTTGGTAAGCAGCAAATTCGACTAGCTGATCCTTCGGTACCTATTGTGCTTGCATTGCCCTCTCTATTGCCTGGAACCAGTTATTGGCTTCCGTTGGATTAGTTGATCCACTAAAAGCAGGGGGATTAACCTTCAGAAAGGTTGCCAGTATCATCGAACCTGCAACTAAGCTTCCTCCAGCTCCGTTACCATTCCCATTCATTCTCGCCATAGCTTCATTGGTAGCCGCCGTATTCGTATGGCATTCACCAGATTAGCCATAGCAGCCAAAAGCGCGGCTTGGTTGTCCACCGGCGCGTTTTCTTCACATTCTCTCCGTCCGCGACCCCGTCCACGAGTTGCCATTTCGAGTCCTATCCACACAAAACAAATAATATCAAGGTGATCGGTCTCAATATCTCAAGTTAAGTACTTCAATTCCCCAAAAGTATACTCATAGACTTCATGCTAAACACATCAATCAGATATCCTAAATAGCACAGGCACAGACTCAGAGTATGCATTGAAGCATAAGCAGTCCCTCCCTCAGACTCACGAGGACGAACTGCTCTAATACCATAAATGTAACACCCTAATATTCAAATCCTTATGCTGGAGTCATAAGTCAATGATAATAAGGTGCTACGACTCTCAGGTGGATTTTTAATACATAGTTATAAGTATAATCGAAAGGAGTATTAACCAAGAACCAGAAAAGACTAAAAATAAAATCACGAAGTCGTAAAACTCACGTAAAGGACAATTAAAATGAAGATAAAGCTTGATCTCAAACGTATAAAGATAAGTTTGTAGGGAAGAATAAGATAAAACAAAATATTGATATACAACATAGATAAATAGTCACTAGTCGCGACCCGCGAAGTTTAGGCTGACTAGGTACAGAATAAAAATAATTTGACAACATTAGGTCCTATCTCTCCCAAAATATACATAAAGCCTCTATAGGCAAGTTCCAAAAGAGGTTAATACATAATATAAGTTTTTCAATATAAAGATGGAGAGATCCTAAACAAAATATAAAGCAGAAAAATAAAAAGGTCTTTGCTGTCTTTCAAACAAATCGTAACTCACTGTTGAGCACCTGGACCTGCATCTGAAAAACAAGAGATATATACGGAATGAGAACCCCTGACCCATGGGTTCCCAGTATGGTAAAAGTGCCAAATAAATACAATGCATTGTAATAAAAACTCACAGCATCCTAAACTCCCCAAGTCAATTATTCATCATAGGTTCTCACTAATCCATGAATTAGGCAACCGTTCTAGGTGATACTAAGTCAAGGCCACACCTCATCTTTCTCTTCTTTTCAAACCTCTCATCACTCAATTCATAACAACTATAACCAGTAATTCAGACTGAGTACTCCAATTACCAATTGTCTCATTCTCTACCCGGAGCAAGTGAAATCACTTCACTGCATCTACCCAGGGAGCTCAAATTATCTCATTTAATAATTATTATCATTATTTAATTATATCATCAACTCATCGCGTCAAGAACAGCCCTCAGCGTCAACCGACTGATAAACCCATATTTTATGATATATTTTGTGTCTAATTTAAGTGATTTATTCAATTCTTCACTCACTTATTCATATAAATTGCATGGCTTTACTTTCCCTTCCTTATTATGTGATGAAAGTGAAAAACATGTTTCTTATGCTTTAAAAGTAATTACTTTAATTACCCTTTATTTCCATTCGATGCCGTGATTCGTGTGTTGAGTAGTTTCAGATCTTCTAAGGCAGGAATGACTTAAAGGATGGAAAGGGAACATACAAAAATGGAAGGAAAGCAAAAAACGGAGTTTTTGAAGAAACTGGCAGCGACGCGATCGCATGGATGACGCGGCCGCGTGCCAGCGCAAAATGGCAGTGACGCAACTGCGTGCTTGACGCGATCGCGTGCCTTAAGCGAGACGCATATGACGCGGACGCATGACTGAAGCGACCGCGTGACAAGGAAAACTCCAAATGACGCGACCGCGTAGCCCACGCGGACGCGTGACAGAGGCCACGCACCAGAAAGTACGGAAAATGCTCCCAACAATTTCTGAGGCCCTTTTTGGCCCAAATCCAAGTCCACAAGGCACAGATCAGAGGTTATGAAGTGGGGGAATGCATCCATTCAGAGGAGAGTCTCCAATTAGTTAGTATTGATGAATTAGATGTAGTTTGGAGGGAGAGGTTCTCTCCTCTCTCTTTTAGGATTTAGAATTAGGATTTCTTTTGCTTTCAGGATTATCTCTTCTTATCAGGTTCAACATTCCTTTTTATTTATCTTTTCAATTTAGTTTATGAATTCTTCTATGTCACAGATTATTCTTTGAATTAATGTTATTTGAGGTATTTCAGTTTATCATTGCTCTCTTTTATTTATGTTACTGTTGCTTCCAATCTGAAGACATTTTTATTCCAGTAGATTTACCTTTTCCCTTTTTGGTCTTGGTTAAGAAATCAGTAACTCAGGAGTTATCAAACTCAACATGATTGATAATTGTTATCTTTGCTAATTGAATTGAACTTCATAATCCCAACCTTTCCTTAGGGATTAACTAGGATTTGAAGATCAAACTAATTAGTCACTTGACCTTCCCTTGCTCAAGTAAAGGCTAACTAAGTGGAAATAGGATTCAATCTTCATCATCATTGATAAGGATAACTAGGATAGGACTTCTAATTTCTCATACCTTGCCAAAAGTCTATTTTACAGTTATTTATTTATTTTATAGTCTTTTACTTATTTTAATTGCAATTTAAATTACTTGTTCCTCATCTTCAAAACCCCGATTTACAATCTTCATAACCAATAATAAGAACATACTTCCCTGCAGTTCCTTGAGAAGACGACCCGAGGTTTAAATACTCGGTTATCAATTTTAAAAGGGGTTTGTTACTTGTGACAACCAAAACGTTTGTAAGAAAGGACTTTTGTTGGTTTAGAAGCTATACTTGCAACGGGAATCTATTCTGAATTCTAGACCACGCAAAAGTTCTCTCTTCAAAATGGCGCCGTTGCCGGGGATTTACAATCGTGTGCCTTATTATTGGTTATTGTAAATATTTTTCTTTTACTTGTTTATTTATTCTTATTTTCTCCTTTTATTTTTATTAGCTACTATGAATTCTCACCCATCTCGCTTTGAGTTTGGTTCTAATATTATTGAAAAGAGTGAAAGTCATAATAGGAACATGCATCAAGGTCAGAGCAATGAAAGATGGATGGAGCCAAGAGGATCTAGTCAACCCTTTAGGAAACAACACCCTCCAAGATATCATGGACAAAGACCATTCTACAATGCATACCAAGCCAATAGACATGGTGGACAACCTTGTAGTTACCAACAAGCCCCACCCTGTGCTTATAGACCATCCTCTCAACGTAACTTCGAACCGCCACACTCACAAGCTCCTTTTCACCATTCACCACCATATGATTCCTCATTTACCCCAATTCCAATCCAATTACTCCCAAACACCACCACTTCCCCATGTACCATGTCCAATTTCATTACCCCGAGAATCAGAGGTTCACCTCAAGGAAACAGTAGATCAACTTCAAACAACCCTTCATCAACTGGAGCAAGCTGTAAGTCAATTATCTTCTAGACGTTCGAACATTCAAGGACCTCCCACAGCTCCATGTGGACAATCTAAAGAAGAGCGTAGCATGAAGGAGATACTAGAAACTCCAGTGGACAGAACAGGGCATGACTTCGTACTGGAACAAGTAGAGGAAGCTGTCATTGTAAACGAAGAAGAGTTGGTTGAAGACTTAGGAGACGCTGAACTTCCATGGGAATCCAGAGTTATGGAGAATTCTGTCAAAAACGTTACAATTGATGCTAAGGAGGATAGTGCACAACTCCCAAAGCAAGTCTTTTATGAAGAACTAGACGGAATAATCCAAGAAGCAAGTTTCCTTGATGATGATAATCTCAAGTCAAGTTCTCCCAGTGATGAACTTGCATCAGCAAGTGAATTCTCTGAGATCGAAAAATCTTCCCCAAGTGATTACGAAGATGATGCGGAGGTAGATTTCTCTCAACCTCTCGTTTATGACTTAAGTGATGAGGAAGACATAGAAGGCTTTGATCAGGACATGGATGCAATTGAAGAAGCCTGCAAGGAAGTGAAGAAATTCACCGAAGAGCACAAGGGAGTAGAACTTACAGAACCACTGGAAACACCTATCCCAAGGCCATTACCACCCAATACAAGCTTCAAGTGGGTACAATCCTTAACCTTTAGCTTTATTTTCCCACTTGAATATGGTTTGCTTGAAACAGATGGCCAGCTTAGAGCTCTCTGCGGCTTTAAGAGTAAGAGGGAAATGGCTCGCACTCAGAGTTGGTGCACAAGGTTCAATAAGGTTCCACGCTTCAATTCAAAGTGCACGGATTGGCATCATGATCAATCGAATGGATCTCGGAAAACGTTTGGTCATCTTGGTGAAAATCTACTTTCTAAACCGCCCGGATGGAAAAATATAGATCAAGACAAAGGCGAATTTAAAAGCAAAGTTTGGGATCCTGGAATCTATTCTGACATTCGTCACCCC
This sequence comes from Arachis hypogaea, assembly GCF_003086295.3. Lineage (NCBI taxonomy): Eukaryota > Viridiplantae > Streptophyta > Magnoliopsida > Fabales > Fabaceae > Arachis > Arachis hypogaea. Next base: position 112,930,695 of record NC_092051.1, on the reverse strand, counting down.
GGGAGCCTGACAATCTGCTTGAAGATACTCAGAAGCTTTACATGCCTAGTTTGGGACTCCGGAGGCTGTTGGCATTCCAAACATTGGTGAAGATTTCTGGACGAATTTAAGCGCAAGCCACCATAACAGGAAGCTCATCCAATGTCCAACTTAAGGACTTTAACTAAAAGTGCTAGGTGAGAGACAACCCACCATGGTATGGTCGTTTCTTATTCAGTTTTATTTCGTGTTATTTATTTTTGTTTTCCTTTTCAATTGAACTTGAATATTATTCATTCGCATTGCATACCTGCATAAAAAAAAGAGAGTAGGTGTGCGACGCGACCGCATCACTCAAGCGATCACGTCAGTTGCAAAAAACAACCCCCCCACACGTCCGCGTCATTCACGCGGCCGCATGACCTAGAAATCGGCGTAAGAATCCAACGCCCAGAAAGTTGGGCTAGAATCGTGTGGCTGTTGTACGTTTCGCACAAAACGATCCACGCAGTCGCGTCCATGGCGCGATCGCGTCACTTGCACAACATCCATCCCACGCGAAAGCATGGCGACGCGATCGCATCACGTGGATTGCACGACACCCCAAAGGAGACAGAGAGTTGTGCTGAAACGACGCTGGAATTGCGCGTTTAGCACAATTTCCAGCGACGCGGTCGCATGCCTCACGCGACCGGATCATTCATCCTTTTACCCACCCCATGCGATCGCATCACTCACGTGATCGCGTCAACCCCATTCCACCCCAGCCACGCGACCGCGTGCCCCACGCGATCGCGTGGATTCAAATTCGATAACCCCCCCAGCCACGCGAAACCCTACCCATTCGCGCCCCCCCAACCCCCTTCTCCTTCTTCTCTTCTCTGCAACCACCACCACCCACTTCCAGCCATCACCACCGACCACCGCTGTCACCGCCGCACCCACCACCCACCACCCACCACCCACGCCACCCCTTCTCCCTTCCCTCTCTTTTTTCCTCTTCTTTCCTCTTCTTCCCTCCACCACTATTGCCCTCCCGCCGCAACCACCACCCCCACCACGCCGCCGTCACTGCCGCACCCACCACCCACGCCCCCCTTCCCTTCCTTCCCCTCACTCCTACCCCCATTAACCTACCCAAAACCCCCTGCCTCCGAACAACAACCGCCGCGCCAACCACCCTCAACCGCCACGTCAGCCAGCCACCACCACCACCCCCTAGCCATCTCTCTGCCCCACTTTCTTCATCCGCCTACCAGGTTCCGCCGGACGTCACCTTCTTTCAATTCTCAGTTACTTACGTAATTTTTTGTTTATGTTCATCATTAGGCTAGTTAGATATGCATGTTGTAGTGGATTCTAGGTGGTTATGTAGCCTAGGATGTGGTTAGTGGATTTAGGCCTGATTAATTGCGCTGTTCGTGCTTCTTGTTTTCTAATTTTCGCAATTCTGCTGTTGCTGTGATATTATTATTGTTCATATGATGTTCTTACTGTTCATGCTGCTATTGCAAATGTTCTTTCTTGTTCACACTAATTATATCTAATTGTAGTTTGTTTTAATTCATATGAACTGTCCTGCTTACTGTTTATTTTCCGGGAACATCCAATTTTAGCCGGAATACTGCCCAATTTTCTGTAAACTGTTTTGTTTCCATTCATGTCTTGGTTTTGGCACTTTGAACTCTGCTTTACTCTGCTTTTACCAAAACCAATTCATGAATACCAGGGCAAGCTTTCTTATTCTTTTTGATTTCCTGGTTCATCATTTGCATTTTTGATGTTTAGCTTCCAATTTTTGATTCATCATCAACCTGATTCCCTTATTTGGATATGAGTTAACTGTAGCTTCTAATTGGGAATGCTTGTTACTTAGAAAATGTTCATCATGCCACTTACTCTAACCCACTTTTTACTAATTCACTAATTTTAACCTCCTAAACTCTTTTTTCATTCCTAACCAACCTAACCTTTCAAAACATCTCTTCTGGTTTTTCATATTCTCTTTAACCTTCTAACCAAGGCATGATGATAATTTTTCCTAATTAACATGATTTCTATTACATTTTGGATTGTTAATTTTTCTTCTTGGACTTTTAACTCCTATTCAATCCTTAATGCACATTTACTTAACTCATTTTCATTACTCCACTGCCCCTTTGCCACTATATGCTTATTTTGTGATTTGCATACTTGTTTTTCCTGTTTTTGTTATATCCTAGTTTTCTGTTTTTCAGGATGTCTGACACCCATAGAAAAGAAAAGGAAAAGGCAACAACTGGCAAACAAAAAAGAGGAGAATCCTCCATGTCCATCCTGGACATCATGCATGATGACTCCTGGCGGGAGAAACACTTTATCCCGCAAGAGAAGGCTGACCAGCTACTCCCTGCTACTGATCCCATTAAGTTTGCAAACCAATACTGTGAGCTGAAGTATCTGGTGTTTGCAACCTCTAGGAACCTGTACCTGGAAAGGACTCTGAAGATCCCAGAAGAACTCCAGCAATACACCTCTGATAAGATCAAACAAAGAGGCTGGTTCTTTCTGGAGAGAAACCTGACTGAGGTCAATGCATCTTGGGTAAGAAAATTTTACTGCAATTACTTCAAAACTTCCCTAGATGCAATAAACCTAAGAGGGAAGCAGATACTGGTCACTGAAGAGGCCATAGAGGATGTTCTGAAGCTCCTGCCTAAATCCGATCAGCCAGATGGTTATCAAAAGGCTGAGGAGGACATGCGCTTCATGAAGTTTGACTAGGATGCCGTCAAGGCAAGGATAGCCCTTGACCCGACTGTTCCATAGGTCATGGGTCAGAACACCACCATGCCTAAGGGAATCAAGCGGGTGTACTTGAACGATGAGGCTCGGCTATGGCATCAGATTCTAAGCAACTTTATTATGCCGAGTACTCATGAGACGGAGCTACCTGCTGCTATGATCACCCTCCTATGGTGTGTGATGGAGGGTAAGGACCTGTACCTGCCACGCTTTATTCGGTACTACATGGCCAGGGTCCACGTCCGAGGCACTCTCCCCTTTCCATATCTGATTACACAGCTTGGCCGTCGAGCTGACGTGCCCTAGGAGGATGCTGATGAGAAGCCACCTGCTGCAGAATGCAAGAAAATTATCCCTTACAGCAGGAACTTTCTGGCTTTGGGCTACAGGCCTTCATTCCTCACTCCTACTGATGAGACAGCCACACCATCTTCCGGCCCCTCTTCCTCTACAGCTACCCTTGCTACCACCACTGCACCTCCACCTGCCTCAGAGCCAGTTTATCACTTAGTGCACCGCCTGTTTCGGCAGCTAGACCAGATGGAGCGCCGCAACCGGCGGCGATACGAGAGATCTGAGCGTCGCAGCAAGCGACGCTATGAGCACCTGGAGCTGATGATCCGTTCTGGCAGTGACATCCCCTTCGAGCCTGACACCCCATCAGAGCCATCTGAGGAGGAGGCGGATGATCACGAGGCAGAGACCCATCCACAGATAGAGGCTACGCAGGTAGGCACGGAGCAGGCTGCATCATAGCAGGAGGCCCTGCCTGAGATTCAGGCTGCAGACCCAGAGATCCCGATTCAGTCAGCACCTCCTCTGCAGCAGGCAGATCCTCAGCCCACCACCACAAAGACTCCGGCTACCCATCCTTCCAGTGATGACACCCCTTCACACCCTGCTTGAGTGAGCATCAGGGACGATGCTTCATTTTAAGTGTGGAGAGGTCGCCATCTCTGGCGTATTTTTTGGTGAACCACTACAGACTCTTTTTACTTTATTATTTTTTTTGTATTTTTCTCTTTGTTTTTATTTTTATTTTCTCAGTACTTATACGTTGCTATTTTCATGTATTTTTACTATATTTCTGCATGTTGCACTTTAGTTCATATTTTAGCCATTTAGTTTAGTTGCAATTCTAACTTATTAGTTATAGAAAATGTGGATTAATTAGTATAGTTTACCCTTGTTAGCATAAGATAACTTAGTTTAAATTAAAAATATAAAAAGGAAGTAAACTAGAGACTTTAACAGAATGAAAATAACCCACACCTTGTATATATAGCATTACATGTTAGTTAGTTAACAACATTTTATCAAGGAGAAACACTAGAACTTTAAAGCCACCTTAAGATTTACATTGAGAATAATGGGAACTCTTAATTTTTACTTGCTTGACATATATAACTGATATATGATTTTTGAGTTAGAGAACACACAGCCTGTGAGTTTTGAGCTTAATTGTATGGTTACATTCAAAACATAATTTTTATTCCTGTGTGTTCTGCCCCTCTTTCTTATTCTGATGTTCTTTACTTTGTTTTAATCTATATGTCCGATTATAGAATATAGATGCATACCAAGAAAGTGATTGAGGCCGTTGTTTGATTCTAGCTCACTTATCCCAAATTAGCCTACCTTTTACATCACCCTTGTTAGCCCCCTTGAGCCTTTAAGTCCCCTCTTATTCTATAAACCACAATACTAGCCTTAAGCAGAAAAATAAAATAAAAATCCCAAGTTGAATCCTTGGTTAGCTTAAGATAGAAAGTGTGTATTGTTTAAGTATGGGAAACCTATTGGGAACATGGATGATAAAAACAAAGGGTAGAAAGTTAAAAAGAATAAAATAATTCAAAATAAAAATTTTGGAAAGCATGCTCATGTGAAATCAAAATAATTGAATTACCATGTGCATTAAAAAAAATAAAAAAAAAGTAAAAATAAAAATAAATTTTTTTTTCAGTATTTGAAAAAAGGGGATACAAAAGAATTCCCCAAATGCAAAATAAAGCAATGCATATGGGACAAAATTAAAACTAATGCATGAGCATGTAACATAAAAAGTGGGAAAAGTATGGGAAAATAGGTAAAGAAGCTTTGCTTTACAAAATATGTATGTTAGGTGAGATCTTAGACTAATCAAGGATTCACTTAATTAGCTCACTTAGCCTTATACATATACCCTCACCTCTACCTTGGCCCCATTACAACCTTAATTAAAGACCTCATGATTTTTTGTATGCCTATATTCTATAATTGTTGATTGGTTAGATGAAGAACAAAGTTATAGAAAGTAAGAATAAAAAGGAGAATAGAGTGATTAACCCAATAAACACTGAGTGACTAGAGAGTAAACCCAAAATCCAGTGAGGGTTCAATAGCTCATCAACATATATCTCTGCTTAAATTGCTAATTGTCTTGCAAGTTTGTAAAATATTTTTCTCTCCCATCTCAATTGTAAAAGTGATTTATCATTATCTAAGGCTTGGCTATGCATATATGATTCCTTGAGAATGTGAATTGATTTAATTACATGTAAGTTTTATATACAAGGGAATAACAAATTAGAATTGCATGATTCATTTAGGTAGTTGCATTTAGAATAGATTGCATTGCATGAGATTCCACCACTTCAACCTTACCTTACTCTTTGTCTTGGATTTAGCACGAGGACATGCTATTGTTTAAGTGTGGGAAGGTTGATAAACCCATATTTTATGATATATTTTGTGCCTAATTTAAGTGATTTATTCAATCCTTCACTCACTTATTCATATAAATTGCATGGTTTTACTTTCCTTTCCTTATTATGTGATGAAAGTGAAAAACATGTTTTCTATGCTTTAAAAGTAATTACCTTAATTACCCTTTATTTCCATTCGATGCCGTGATTCGTGTGTTGAGTAGTTTCAGATCTTCTAAGGCAGGAATGACTTAAAGGATGGAAAGGGAACATACAAAAATGGAAGGAAAGCATAAAACAGAGTTTTTGAAGAAACTGGCAGCGACGCGATCACATGGACGACGCGGCTGCGTGCCAGCGCGAAATGGCAGTGACGCGGCCGCGTGCTTGACGCGATCGTGCGCCTTAAGCAAAATGTATATGACGCGGACGCATGACTGAAGTGACCGCGTGACAAGGAAAACTCCAAATGACGCGACCGCGTGGCCCACGCGGACGCGTGACAGAGGCCACGTACCAGAAAGTACAGAAAATGCTCCCAACGATTTCTGAGGCCCTTTTTGGCCCAAATCCAAGTCCAGAAGGCACAGATCAGAGGTTATGAAGTGGGGGAATGCATCCATTCAGAGGAGAGTCTCCAATTAGTTAGTATTGATGAATTAGATGTAGTTTGGAGGGAGAGGTTCTCTCCTCTCTCTTTTAGGATTTAGAATTAGGATTTCTTTTGCTTTCAGGATTATCTCTTCTTATCAGGTTCAACATTCCTTTTTATTTATCTTTTCAATTTAGTTTATGAATTCTTCTATGTCACAGATTATTCTTTGAATTAATGTTATTTGAGGTATTTCAGTTTATCATTGCTCTCTTTTATTTATGTTACTGTTGCTTCCAATCTGAAGACATTTTTATTCCAGTAGATTTACCTTTTCCCTTTTTGGTCTTGGTTAAGAAATCAGTAACTCAGGAGTTATCAAACTCAACATGATTGATAATTGTTATCTTTGCTAATTGAATTGAACTTCAATAATCCCAACCTTTCCTTAGGAATTAACTAGGATTTGAAGATCAAACTAATTAGTCACTTGACCTTCCCTTGCTCAAGTAAAGGCTAACTAAGTGGAAATAAGATTCAATCTTTATCATCATTGATAAGGATAACTAGGATAGGACTTCTAATTTCTCATACCTTGCCAAAAGTCTATTTTACAGTTATTTATTTATTTTATAGTCTTTTACTTATTTTAATTGCAATTTAAATTACTTGTTCCTCATCTTCAAAACCCCGATTTACAATCTTCATAACCAATAATAAGAACATACTTCCCTGCAGTTCCTTGAGAAGATGACCCGAGGTTTAAATACTCGGTTATCAATTTTAAAAGGGGTTTGTTACTTGTGACAACCAAAACGTTTGTAAGAAAGGACTTTTATTGGTTTAGAAGCTATACTTGCAACGGGAATCTATTCTGAATTCTAGACCACGCAAAAGTTCTCTCTTCACCGACACCAGCATGAGGGACCTCTCAGCTGTACATACACAAGTAATACAGACAAGTAATACACAATTAAGGTACAATTAGAGCAAGTAGCATTTACTCAAGTAACATATCATATATGAACAATTTAGCAATCCAAAACAAAAAGGCAAACCCAAACAAGTTAAACAAATACAAATGATGTATGCCTACCCTATGGCCGATGATATCATTTGTCGGTTACAAAGCCAACCCGACATGTCCTGGTAGCTAACCATTGGACAGTCCCTGCGAGCACGCATCCCAAGCTCAAAAATCAAAATAAAATATCCATGGGGGAGAGCTCATCGGGAAAGGTATAAGTGTCTGGCCACATCTTATGACGCGAGATCAACAGAATCTCATATTTTAACCTGGAGCAAGTGGAGATGACTCACTGCATCTACCCAAGGAAATTAGAAACTCAGATAATTTCATAAAATCTCAAATTATCCTCGATTGGGAGCAAATGGGGGCTAACCACTGCATCTACCCCAGGAGTTCAGACCAAACCCAGAGCAAGCGGAATCACTCCACTGCATCTACCCAGGAAGGTATGTCACAGTCAGATCATATTCAATTTCAGTATCACACTCTCAATCACTCTCATCATTAATCTCATCTCAATTTTATACTCAACCTCAAGTTAACTCTTTTATCGTTCTCACGAATCATCATTAATTCTCCATTGATTTCATCCACAGAAATTACCAAGCTTAAATCACCATCTTCTAAACTCATAACCAAAATTACCCTTTTTATTCCTTTACTATTCTCTCCCTTGATTCATTACCCTAAAACTGGTAAAAAGGTGTTAAGTAAGTGTTACGAAAGTTTGCAAGCTCATCGAGAAGGTCAAACAGCTAAAAACGATTTTTTATTGAAAAACAGGGCTGTGTGCGTACGTATAGGACTGTGCGTACGCACGCCCAGAAGAATTTTCAGAAAGTGTGCGTACGCACAGAAAGTAAAATTTTCATTGTTGAGTGTACGCACAGAACATGCGAACGCCCCCAACAGAACGTACTTCCCAGCGTGTGCAGGCGCACAAGGCTGTGCGTTCGCACAGCATGCAAAACTTCATTGGTTGTGTGTGCGCACAGGGCGTGCTAGCACTCCCAACAGCAGCCATATCCCCGTGTGTGCGTGCACACAAGGGTGTGCATACGCACGCTTTCAAAAATATACACAGCGTGTGCGTGCGCACAAGGCTGTGCATGCGCACCCAAACCAGAAGCCAAATATTCTACAACATCACATAATTCATATTTCAGACACCAACTTTCAACGATCATATCTTTCTCTACAAAATTAAGATTTCTACAAAATTGATACCATTTTAAAGCTCTTTGAATTTTCTTTATTTTGATACAAAAATCATTAAATTTTGAAAACCATAGCTCAAGATATGATCCGTCAAAGTTCACTAAAAATCTATTTTTACCAAAAATCTCTAAACCTCAATTTGACCAAATTTTCAATCCAACATCACTTATTCCACATTCAAAGTAGTCCTAATGCACTTAATTCATATTCATATACCTTTTCATCATTCCAACACCTAGCATCACATAGATCATCCATTCCATACCCACATTCTACTTATAAAAATGTAAACCTCAATAATATACATAACAAAACATCATTCCACCATCCTATATCCACATCACCAAGCATCTTCATTTATTAACATCCACAAGCATACAAACCCAATATCACTACCCAACATTATCATCATTCAACTTCCATCTCAAAAATCAACTACAATATCACACTCATCAAAATCATCATGCATTATCACACAATACACACATCAACTCACCAACAACACACCAATTATGCACTATTATACTAATCTCATCCAAACCTTCAATTACCACAATATACCATCTACGCACATCAAATTCATCCAAATACATAATTCAAACTTAATCCTAAGGGCATTTAACCTAGGAATCCTCATCACATCTCACGGTACTTAAATGAAACTTAAACCGTACCTCTTGGAAGTCAAATTTAAGTTCTCACTTGGGAATCTCCACCAAAACTCAGCTCCAAGCTCCACCAAACACCTTCACAAGCAAGATTCAATTTCCAAAAGTGTATCCAATTCTCTAATATACAAATTACATACATACATCAACTTAGGACTCACTAAATATCATAAATTACAAGGGTTAGAGGGTTTCATACCTTAACCAACGAATTTGGTTGATGGAATTTACCAATAGCTCATACTAGAGCACCCCTAAACAACCAAAGTCACAAGATTTCCTCAAAACCCAAACTAAATTCGAAATAACAAAGAAAAACGATACTAGGCTGAGTTCATTGAGAAACTCACCATATAACCTAGATAGACTTGAAGAGCTCGTCGAGGGTGACGTGTGGCTACAAATGGCTAGTCAATCGGAGCACCGGAGAGAAAGTTATGGTGGTTTGAAGATCAATAAGAGGGGTTAGGATTTTCTCTCTTCCCTTCTCAGCTGTGGTGTTGTATTTATGAGGGTGAAATAGCTAAATGGGGGTTCATTTAAGCTTATATAGGTTGGGCTTGGGCCCAACTTGAGAGCGGTCCAATCCGTTAGTATTTTTAGCCCGTTTGATCCAATGTTGGGCCAAACATTTAGAATTAGTGCCCGGTTTTGAATTCTAATTATTTTTCTAAAGTTTTATATTGTTTTTAATTCTTCTCACACAGTACCAGACATACTTAAATCGGTTCGGCCGGTTATTCTGCCATTTCGCGGTCTGACACTTTTTTTCGCAAAAGTTACATTTTCTAACTCAGAAAAATCCTTTGAGTCCAAATATCATATTTATATTTCCTAATTAATATTCTAAATTTTTGGATCCGATTTTGGACAATTAATTTAATTAATTAAGCGATTAATTAATTGCGGTTCTTACATATGGTTTCAGTTTCTTGTAGATAATATGTAATATTGTGTGAAATATAGACTAGTGGCCCTTAAGAAAGGTTGAATTGCATGAATTAGTTGTTTGAATAAAAGTTTGATTTAGTATGTGGATAAAATGTGATTGATGATGATTTTTATGTGGTGGATTGTATGCTAATTACTGTTGTTGATAATGATTGATGATAGTAGTGGGAATTGGTGAATTTATGAGTGGAATTTATTGAATGAATTGAAGGATTTAGTTGTTGGACTGAATGTGGAGTGATTGAGAGTATGTGATAATCTGTAGGAGTAATAGATATTGAATTGGGTATGGATTGTTTTGTTTGGAGTGAGTGTTTTGGAAACTTGAGGAATTTGGTTAAAAACCAAATTTTGACCAACTTCAGTGGGTCATGACATGGCCCTCGTAGTTTGGATTTGGGTGAATTTTATCTTAAATTAAGGATGGTTATGAGGACTTTAAAAGGATTTAAAGATAAAGAAAAACAGAATTTTGTAGAAAAATTTATGGACATTGAAAATTTGGTATAAAAAACTGAACTCTGTAATGTTACAGAATACCAGAATTTCGGGTTTAGCTGCTTATGCACCTTATCATGCGCACGCATAGACCTGAACGTATGTCGAGACTTGTGCGTATGCACATCCTATGATTTTTGCAAGTTGTGCGTATGCACTGGCGGAGAAAAAATGTCGGTAAAGAATTTCTCAATAAAATCACGTTGCAAGTATAGATCTAAACCGATAATTAAACCTCAATCAACATTTAGATTGTTTGTCACTTAAGCAAACCAATAAAAATAACTGAAGTATTCAAACTTCGGGTCATCTCTCAAAGGAATTTGCAGGAAAGTGTACTGATGAGCGGATAACTTATACGCTTTTTGGCATTATTTTTAGGTAATTTTTAGTATGATTTAGTTAGTTTTTACGATGTTTTTATTAGTTTTTATGCAAAATTCACATTTCTGGACTTTACTATGAGTTTGTGTGTTTTTCTGTGATTTCAGGTATTTTCTGACTGAAATTTAGGGACCTAAGCAAAAATCTGATCCAGAGGTTGAAAAAAGATTGTAGATGTTGTTGGATTCTGACCTTCCCACACTCGAAATGGATTTTTTGGAGCTACAGAAACCCAATTTGTGCGCTCTCAATTGCGTTAGAAAGTAGACATCTAGGGCTTTCCAGCAATATATAATAATCCATACTTTGCTCGAGTTTTAACGATGCAAACTGGCATTCAAACGCTAACTTGTTGCCCTATTCTGAAGTTAAACACCAGAAACATGTTACAAACCAGAGTTAAACGCCACAAACAGGCTGCAACCTGGCGTTTAGCTCCAAGAGAAGCCTCTACACGTGTAAAGCTCAATGCTCAGCCCAAGCACACACCAAGTGGGCCCCGGAAGTAGATTTCTGCACTATCTATCTTAGTTTACTCATTTTCTGTAAACCTAGGTCACTAGCTTAGTATAAAAACAACTTTTAGAGACTTACTATGGACCTCATGACATTTTTTACATCTGAATTTGTATCTTCTACGGCATGAGTCTCTAAACTCCATGGTTGGGGTGAGGAGCTCTGCTGTGTTTCGATGAATTAATGCAATTACTACTATTTTTCATTCAATCAGGCGTGTTTCTATTCTAAGATATTCACTCGCACTTCAACATGATGAATGTGATGATCCATGACACTCATCACCATTCTCAACCTATGAACGCGTGCCTAACAACCACCTTCGTTCTACCTTAGATTGAGTGTGTATCTCTTGGGTTCCTGGCTCATACGTTTGATTCCATCTCCTGACAACAGAGCACTCAAATCTATGAGATCAGAGTCTTTGTGGTATAAGTTAGAATCAATTGACAGCATTCCTAAGATCCGAAAAGTCTAAACCTTGTCTGTGGTATTTTGAGTAGGATCCGGGAAGGGATGACTGTGACGAGCTTCAAATTCATGAATGCTGGGCGCAGTGACAGTGTGCAAAAGGATCAATGGATCCTATTCCAACATTAGTAAGAACCGACAGATGATTAGCCATGTACATGGACCCTTTTCACTGAGAGGACGGCGGTAGCCATTGGCAACGGTGATCCACCAACATACAGCTTGCCATGGAAGGAGACCTGCGTGCGTAAAGAAGAAGACCGTAGGAAAGCAGAAATTCATAAGACAGAGCATCTCCAGAACCTCAACATGTTCTCCATTACTGAATAACAAGTATTTATTCTATGTTATTTACTCTTCATAAATCCAATCATTTTTATTACTGATTTCCTGACTAAGAGTTACAGAATAACCATAGCTTGCTTCAAGCCGACAATCTCCGTGGGATCGACCCTTACTCACGTAAGGTATTACTTGGACGACCCAGTGCACTTGCTGGTTAGTTGTGCGGAATTGCAAAAATGTGATTGTAATTTTGTGCACCAAGTTTTTGGCACCGTTGCCGGGGATTGTTCGAGTTTGGACAATTGATGGTTTATTTTGTTGCTTAGATTAGGAAAAATTTATCTTTTTAGATTAAAGTCACTAAAATTGCGTCTTCTATTATTGTTTTTGGTTGAAACTTTTTTTTTAAATCCTTATTTTCTTTTTCAATTTTTTTTCAAAAATTTTTATAAACTAATAATTGAGTTTTTCTGTTTGAGTTTAGTTTCATTTTTTTTTGAAAGACAATTAAGCTCAACACACTCGGTGGAGCATACAATAATAAAAGACGCACAACAACTCCTATGTCATCTCCAGCATAGCCATCAACAACATGAGTTATTGTTACACCATTCCTTTGAGCTACAAAACGATCTAGTGATGCATTCCACCACGACTGTTGTCTTATTCTGAAAAATGAATTCATTTCTACACAGCCAGATACTCCATATAACTGAGAAGAACCCCACTAACCATGTTTTACGCTCGTCTTTTCTCATAAGCATCATCCTGCTGCTCTCAAAATGTTCTCTTATGGATCCCGGTATGCACCATGCCCGACCCACCTGAGTAATCTACGCACACCAAACCTGCCAAGAAAAATCATACGTAACAAACAAGTGTTGGACAGATTCAACGTCCTTGTTGCATATCACACAGATATTATCATTCTGAGCAATGATGCGGAAGTTAATCAAGCGATCCTTTGTATTAACTTGTCCTACTAGTACAAACCAATTAAACAATTCAACTCTAGGGGGAACCAGTCCTTTCCAAATACCATTTGTGAACTTGTAAGAGAGGATATCATCCATTAGAGTCTATTCCTACAACACCTGCACAAATGAGTTAGTAGTATAAACACCTTCCTTGTCAAACTTCCACACCACTCTATCTGATACATCTGCTATTAAACTCACATTGTGCAAGATATCAAGCATTTGATTCAGGTTGTCAATCTCCCATTGGCGGAGTTCCCTCCTCCATTGGAAGTTCCACACCCACTCTATCCCGTCCCAAAACCCACAGTCCCCAATAATGGATCCTTTGTGATTTGAAACCAAGAAAAGCCTCAGAAAGGAGTCTTCCAACTTCCCTAACTGTAGACAAGTATCCTCTCAGAATCTGGTTGATCTACCATCACCAACTTCTATGGCTAGGCCATCAATCATCTTTTGTCTGACACTTTGCTCTTTTATTTGCAGGTTACATATTTCTTTCCACGGACCACCTTTTGCTGGTAGATCTTGAGTAGACAACAACTGGTTAGGATTCAGATTATTGCACAAGCACACAATCTTCTTCCACAGTGGACAGTCTTCCTTAGAAAATCTCGACCACCACTTGAACAATAAGGCGGTGTTCCGAATTGTCGCATCTCCGACACCTAGACCTCCTAACTTCTTTGGTGCTTGTATCATTTCCCACTTTACAAGAGCCAACCCAGGTCTTCCATCCTCCTTCCCCCAAAAGAATCTCCGCTGTAGTGAAATTAGTTTTTTTGCCACAGCAATTGGCATTTTATACAAGTTGAGATAATAAATTGGTAGACTATTGATTACTGACTTGATGAGGATCAACTTTCCTGCCTTGCTAAGAACCTTTGCTTTCCACAAGCTGAGTTTCTCCTCCACCTTATCTATCACTGGTTTCCAAGTTTTTACCAACCTTGGGTTTGCTCCGAGATTAATGCCCAAGTACTTCATCGATAGAGTTGCCGCCTGGTACCCTAGTAGTCTGCACATCCGATCCATCCACTCTTGACTGCAATTTACCGGTATCAAGCTGGATTTTTCAAAGTTAATGCTCAACCTGGACATCACTTTAAAACACCGCAAAAGCCTCTTGTAATTTCGCACTGTCTCCTCCTCTGGTGGACAGAACAATATAGTGTCATCAGCAAATTGCAAGTGTGACAACTCTATATTATCCCTACCAACTAAAAGAGGTGATATTCTCCCATTTCTAGCCGCCTCCCCAATCATCCTATTCAACACGTCTACTACAAGGACGAATAGGAATAGTGATAGAGGATCACCTTGTCGCAGCTCCCTTTCCATCCTGAACGGTTTTGATGGTGACCCATTAACCAAAATTGAGATAGATGCTGATCTGACACACTCTGCTACCCATGCCCTCCATCTTCTCCCGAACCCCATCTTTTCTAGAACAGTATCAATAAAGTTCCATTTGACTCTGTCATAGGCTTTTTGAAAGTCCAATTTGATGATTGCTGCCACCTTTCTTTTCAGTTTTAGCCATTGTATAGTTTCACACGCTATTAATGCTCCATCATGTATTCTCCTGCCCTTAAAAAAAGCACTTTGTGATTCCCCTACTAAACCTGGCATTACGCTCCTCATTCTCCTTGTGAACACTTTTGATATCACTTTATAAATGCAGCCAGCCATACTAATAGGTCTGAGATCCTTTATCTCCTTTGCACCCACAAATTTCGGTGCCAGCACTACCCAAGTAACATTGTAGTCTGCTGGTAGCCTCTCTGTCTCAAAGAAAGTTATCAAAACTTTAGTAAATTCCACTCCAATCTCTTCCCAACATTTTTTTATAAAGTTCATGTTATATCCATCGCTACCCGGTGCCTTAGACGATTCACAATCTCACACTGCTTCCTTCACTTCCTCCTTCGACGGTAATATCTCTAGAGCCTAAGCTTCCGCCATCTCCAACCGATTGACTAGACCATCTCGAAAGCTAATGTTTAGCAAAGCTTCCTGTTGGAACAGTTTCCTGTAAAAGTCCCTAATGGCAACTTTGATCCTTCCATGATTCCTGACCAGCCTCCCGTTAATCACTAAAGACTCAATCTGGTTATTCCTTCTTCTTGCTGATGCAATGTTGTGGAAATATCTTGTGTTCCTCTCCATCTCCTTGGCATGTCGAGACCTAGACATTTGTTTCCAGTGCATATCTTGCCTCGTATACCACAGCTCACAACACCTCACTAGCGCCTTCCTTCTTGCTTCTACTGTACCATCATAATCCCATTGCTGACCATGTCATCCACTTTCTTGATCTCATCCTCAAACCTTTTTATCTTTTCAGGTATATTCCGGAAGTGCTGCTTGTGCCATCTACCCAGTCGCTTAGATAACGCCTTCAGCTTATCCAGGAACCGAGCATCTCCCAACCCTCTCCATTCTTCCTTCACCATTCTTAGGAAGCCCTCATGTGTAAACCACGAGTCTAGGCTGCGAAACGGTCTTGTACCATGAACCATTCTTCTGTCTTCCATTATCAAGGGGCAGTGGTCTGATAGTCCTCTCGGTCCTCTTCTAAGTCGAGATTCTGGGTACGCATCCAGCCATTCCAGACTCACCAGGGCTCTATCAATCTGACTACAGGACTGCCCTCTAAACCATGTATACTTGCAATCATTAAGTGTCAAGTCCGCCAACTCCATATCATTTAACCATGCTCTGAAGTCTTCAGCGATTGCTGATAAACTCGTCGCCCTTTTCCTCTCCTCTATATGCACAATTTCAAATTTATTTTTCTCTTAGTTTCCAAAATTTATATCTTAATTCCTAATTATTTTATTTTTTCTTATTATTTTTATTTATTTTTAATTATTCGATTTGTTTCTACTTAAATAAAATAAAAACAAAAATATATTTTATTTGCAATTCATATCAATTCCCTTTTATCCATCATGGACCTAAATGGAAATGAACAGTCCAGAAGGAATCTGGGGTCATATGCTAACCCCATTACTGCTGCATATGGGAGTAGCATCTGTATACCTCCCATCAAAGCAAGAAATTTTGAGCTAAATCCTCATCTCATTGTCATGGTGCAGTAAAATTGCCAGTATTCTGGTCTTCCACAGGAAGAACCTACTGAGTTTCTGGCGCAGTTCTTGTAAATTGCTGACACAGTACGTGACAAGGAAGTAGATCAGGATGTCTACAGATTATTACTGTTTCCATTTGTTGTAAAAGATCAAGCTAAGAGGTGGTTAAATAACCAACCTACAGTAAGCATAAGAACATGGAAACAGTTATCAGACAAATTCCTGAATCAATATTTTCCTCCAAAAAGGATGACACAGCTAAGGCTGGACATCCAAGGCTTTAAACAAGAGGATGATGAATCCCTTTATAACGCCTGGCAGAGGTTGATGCGTGAGCATCTTTCCTATCTTTTCATAGTGAATTTGCATCTAAATTGTTGAGTTTAATAAAGAATTAATTATCTTTTAGCCAATATGGATGCTACTTTGAGTCTTTTGCAATTTTATTTATTTTAGGTAACATTCGGCGGAATTTGATAGAGTTTCTGTAGCACAAGAATCAAAGGAGATGGCAGCGAGGAGCGACGCGTGCGCGTGACTGATGTGTACGCGTGATTTGAAGATTTGCTCAGCGACGTGTACGCGTGACTGACGCGTGCGCGTGACATGCGAAAAAGACCATCGAGGCGTACACGTGACTGACGCGTACGCGTGACATGCGCCACGTCCAGAAAATATAGAAAAACGCTGGGGGCAATTTCTGGGCTGTTTTGACCCAGTTTTTAGCCCAGAAAACACAGATTAGAAGCTGCAGAATGGACAAAGCAAGTGGTCCCCACCCATCAGCTGAATTAATTCAAATATTATTTTTAGGAAAAGATATTATTTTTAGTTTTGATATTTTGATTTTAAATTTATTAGGATTAGTTATAAAAGGGAGAAACTTTCCTTCCCTAGGGGATTCAGATCCATCAGATTGGAACTCAGTACATTTTACCTGAATCCTTATTTTCTCTTTTCCATGAGCAACTAAACCTCCATTGTTAAGGTTAGAAGCTCTATCTATTGTATGGATTGATTTTATTGTTTCTGTATTTTAATTCATGTCTTGATTTATATTTAAGAATTGTTTTCGTTCTTAATTTTATGAATTTGGGTAGAACGGAAGTATGACCCATGTTCTGATTAAGTTCTTGTATAACTTGGAAAAGCTCTTTACTTGAACAATAGCTTGAAAACATATTATCCTGAATGTCTAATTGTTTGTATTTAATGAGATACGTGACATATAATCCCTTTATTTTTGGATAATTAGGATTCTTGTGGCATATAAACTAGAATTTGATCATCACCCTCTAATTGGAATTAATTGACCAAGGAATTGGCAGTTGATGAATTTTAGAGGAGACTAGGAAGGTCTAAGGAATTAGGGTCTAGTCACAAATAGTTTGCCATGAATTAAATCTTACATGATTAAAATTAGTTAATAAAAAAAGTCAATCCAGAAAATAGATAACTCTGAAGCCTTAACTGCTTTCTCAATATTTTATTCCCAACTTATTTATCTGCCTATCTTTAATATTCTAAATTTACTGTTAATGCTTTTGAACTTCCAACACTATTTTCTGTTTGTCTAACTAAGCCTATCAAACACTATTGTTGCTTAATCCATTAATCCTCGTGGGATCGACCCTTACTCACGTAAGGTATTACTTGGTACGATTCGGTACACTTGCCGGTAAGTTAGTGGGTTACAATTTCCGCACCAAGTTTTTGGCACTGTTACCGGAGATTGACTGTAATTGACAACTACTCGTTGTTTGATTGCTTAGATTAGATAATTTTTCTTTTAATTAAAAAAATTTATTATTTATTATTAATTTTTGTTTTTTATTTCTTTTGTTTCCTTTATATTTTTTCCTCTTCCTGTTCGTTTCCCATCCCCGTATCCCCTGTTTTCTTTTTTTTCTTACTTCCTTTTAATTTTTCTTATTTAAATCTCGTCGTTCTTTCTTTTATTTATTTTTCTTTTTATTTTCATTTTTTTATTTTTTTATTTCCGTTTTATTTTATTTTTCTTTTCATTATTTTTTTACTTTCTATATTTTTTTAGTTTTATTTTATTTTTGTCTTTAAAAAAATTTTAAATAAATAAATAGCACTAATATTTTTCTTAATTTCTGAAATTAAGTTTTGTGTTTCCTAGTTAGTTTTATTTTAATTTTTAGAATTCTATTCTTTCTTCTTTGCTTTC
This sequence comes from Arachis hypogaea, assembly GCF_003086295.3. Classification (NCBI taxonomy): domain Eukaryota; kingdom Viridiplantae; phylum Streptophyta; class Magnoliopsida; order Fabales; family Fabaceae; genus Arachis; species Arachis hypogaea. Next base: position 112,912,366 of record NC_092051.1, on the reverse strand, counting down.
CTGTTCGCCACATGGTGCGTTTAATTCTGTTTGGTGTTTTGTGCTAAGGAAAAATAATGGAGAGAGATCATATGCGTTACTACTCACAACCGAGTAGTGATTCATATTATTGTGGATGGGAGAACTACTCATATTTTGGTTGGCAAAGTCAAAACCAAAGAAACTTCAGTGCTCCATGTTCCAACTATCAAGAACCACCATCTCTATATCCATACCAAGAACCACCATCTCTCTATCGATATCAAGAACCATCATCTTTCTACCCATATCAAGAGCCACTATCTCCCTATTCATACCAAGCACCATCCTCTTTTTACACTTATTAAGAACCATCACCGCCTCCTTATTCATCTCAAATACCATCAGATCTTGAGCTTCTCATGAAAGAATTCTTACATGATATAAAGACAACTGTCAAAAATGTAGAGAAGCATGTGCAGTCGATTATCAAATCACAGGAAGAGGAGCAAGCAAATTCCTTCCCAAGAGATATAATACAAGATCCTATAGAAGAAAGTGAGGAAATCAATCAAAAGATTTCATACTCCAGTGAACTAGAGAACTTTCCATCCTCACACATGGAAGAAGAGGAAGATGCAAAAACAAAGGAGGATGATGCACCCACAAAGGAAGAAGATGCACAACCTCCCATGCCCTTGGTAAGCAATGAAGAAGAGATTGAATTAGAAGACAGCTACCAAGAGGAAGAGGTTGAAATTGAGGAAGCTTGCAAAGAAGTGGAAGAATTCAAAGAAGAACACAAGGGAGTAGAGCTTGCAAGACCTCTCCCAAAGCCATTACCATCCAATACAACATTCAAATGGGTAAAATTCCTATCCTTAACCTTTACGTTCCCACTTGAATATGGGCTACTGGAGACGGATGATCAACTTAGAGCTCTTTGTGGCATTAAGAGTAAGAGGAAGATGGTTAGTGGTAAGAGGTCAAGCAAGGTTCAATATGGTTGCATGCTCCAAATTGAAGTGCAAGGATTGGTGTAGAGCTCAATTGAATGGGTCTAGAAGGTTGTTTGGATGTCTCTGTAAGAATTCAGATCAATTGCCACCCGGTGGGAACAATGGTGATCCACAAGAAGACGGGTGTAAAAGCAAGGTTTGGGACCCTGGAATTCATTCTCACAATCAACACTATTGGAGCCTTGTCACTTGCTTTAACTTGCACGAAGGAGTTATGCGCCTAGTTTGGAATCCCAGTGGCCATTGGATTAACAAACATTGGTGGAGATTCCTGGATCAGTACAATCACAAGCCACCATGACAAGGAGCTCACCACATGTCCAACTTAAGGACTTTAACTAAAAGTACTAGGTGGGAGATAACCCACCGTGGTTTAATCATTCCTTTTCATTCTTAGCTTTATTTTGTTTTATTTTTATTAGTAGTAGTTTTCTTACTTATTTGATTTTTATTAAGTTCTTACTAATTTTCTGATCATGCAGCTATTTTATAACAGGAACTGAACTCCTCAATCAAAAAAAAAAAAAAAAGCACACGACGCGCAAGCGTCGCTGACACGTACGCGTCAGATGGGCATGCATGAAAAATAAATATGAACAGAGAGTTGTGCGGGAATGATGCGAAAATGATGCCTCTAGCACAAACAAACCTACACATATGCGTACCCCACGCGTGCGCGTCATTCATGATTTTGGCACTCCACGCGTTCGCGTCATCGACGCGTACGCGTGACCTCGCAAATGGCGTAAAAGATGTTTGGGCAGAGAGTTGTGCTGGCTTGGGGATGGAAGTGTTCTAAAAGCAAAAAAAATTGCCCACGCGTACGTGTGCCTGACGCGTGCGTGTCATTTGACCAAACGGCCATCCACGCGTGCGCGTGCATGACGCGAACGCATCGTATGCCAATATTAGTTCTCTAGCCACGCGAACAGAGAGTTGCGCGTGTGCGTGGCTGGCTTCGCATGAATCACACAAATCCCAGGGCACGCAGATGCTTTCCTGACGTTGACGCGTCATTAAGGAAGTTCCGCGACCCACGCGTACACGTGCCATACGCGTACTGATGCGTGAGCATCTTTTCTATCTTTTCCTAGTGAATTTGTATTCAAATTGTTAAGTTTAATCAAGATTTAAATATCTATTAGCCACTATGGATGCTACTTTGAGTTGTGTGGATTTCCGTTTATTTCAGGTAGCATTCGGATGGATTTGATGGAGTTTTATAGCAGAAAAGGAAGAAAGCGAGTGATGTTGTCAACCCCGACCTCCTTGCACTCAAACAGAAATAACTTGAGCTATAGAGGTCAAATTGACGTGATTCCAGCGGCATTAGAAAGCTAACTTCCAGGACTTTTCAAAGATGTATAATAGTGCACTCTTTTTCTTCAGCATTTTCGGCCTCCTCCACGTTGAACTTGAGCTTTCTCAAGTTCAGCATGGAGTCCACGTACAAGGAGGAATCACACATCATCCATGCTGAACTTGGGAATTTCCAAGTTCAGCGTGGACTCAAAGAACTCACGCATAGAGATGCTGCCTCATCCACGCTGAACTTGAGAATTTTCAAGTTCAGCGTGGACATTAATACACAAGTGATCCCAGTGTCCAAACGGAAGGCATTCAAAGATTTATTTGAATTCTGATTAAATTTTTATTTTATTCAAAAATAAGAAAAGATATTATTTTAATTTTAGAAAATATATTTTACATTAATTAGGATTAGATATAAAAGGGAAAAGAATCAGCCCTTCGGGTTCTTCTCTTCTCTTCTACCTCATTCCGCAATTTACAGTTTTTCAGAATCCTTATTTTCTCTCTGAACCATGAGCAACTAAACCTCCACTGTTAAGGTTAGGAGCTCTGTCTATTGTATGGATTGATACTATTATTTTTCTATTTTAATTCATGTACTGATTTATAATTCAAGAATTGTTTTCGTTCTTTATCTTATGAATTTGGGTGGAACGGAAGTATGACCCTCTTTCTAATTGAGTTCTTGTATAACTTGGAAAAGCTCTTTACTTGAACAATAGCTTGAAAACATATTCTCCTAAATTTCTAATTATCTGGACTTAACGAGATACGTGACATATAATCCTCTTATATTTGGGTAATTAGGATTTTTGTGGTATATAAACTAGAATTGAACTTCACCCTCTAATTGGAATTAAGTGACCAAGGAATTGGCGGTTGATGAAAGTTAGAGTAGACTAAGAAGGTCTAAGGAATTAAAGCTTAGTCATATATAGTTTGTCATGAATTGAATCTTGCATGATTAAAATAGTTAGTAAGAAAAGTCAATCCGGAAAATAGATAACTCTGAAGCCTTAACTGTTTCTCCACATATTATTCACAACTCGTTTACTGCTTGCTTTCTGATTTACTGAATTTACTGTTTAATGCTTTTGAACTCTTAAATACCATTTTCTGCTTGTCTAACTAAGTAAATTAATCAACCATTATTACTTAGTCCATCAATCCTCGTGGGATCGACCCTCACTCACCTGAGGTATTACTTGGTACGACCCGGTGCACTTGCCGGTTAGTTTGTGGTTTTAAATTCCGCACCAAGTTTTTGGCGCAGTTGCCAGGGATTGATTGTGATTGACAACTACTCATTGTTTGATTGCTTAGATTAGATAATTTTTCATTTAATTAGTTTTATTTTAATATTATTAATTTTTGTTTTTCATTTTTTTCCTTTAATTTTTCTTCCCATTCGTTCATCAAGCCCCTGTCTTCGTTTCAATTTTCTTGTCTCTTTAACGTCAATTGTGATTGCTTCCACCTTCTTTCGTTTCTCTTTTTCTTTATTTTTCATTTTAGTTCATTTTCGTTTTTCCTTCTTTATTTTCTTTTAATATTTTTATTTTGTCTTATTTTATTAGTCTCATTTAAATTTTAAGCTTTGTTATTTTTGAAAAAAAAAACATATATATATATATATATATATATATATATATATATTTACATTAGTATTAATATTTTTTTTAAAATTAAGTTTGGTGTTAACAAGTTATTTTTATTTTAATTTTCCTGTTTATTTTTTTTATTTTTGGAATTTTTCGGCTTTAATCATTTAGTTGTTTTATTTTACTTCTATTACATAGCTTATCTCACTGGGAATTCTCTGCACTCTGACGTAGAGAGTTCCATCTTTTCTTGTCTTCTATCTGTTTATGAGGCGGCGTTTGCAACAAGTAAGACTTTACAAGGCTGTAGAGTCCACTATAGATCATAATAATAATGCTGTTAATGCCAATGTGGTAAATCCGAATGAGAATGAGCAAAGGAGAGTACTGGGCTCTTACTCTGCTCCTACTGCAGATCTTTATGGAAAAAGCATTGTGGTGCCTCCTACAGCTGCAAACAACTTTGAGTTGAAGCCACAATTGGTCACCTTAGTGCAACAAAACTTCCAATATCACGGTCTTCCCCACGAAGACCCAAATCAATTTATTTCTGATTTTCTGCAGATTTGTGATACTGTAAAGACAAATGGAGTGAACCTAGAGGTGTACAAACTCATGCTCTTCCCGTTTTCTCTGAGGGATAAAGCAAAGCTTTGTCTAGATTTCCAACCCAAGGAGAGTTTGGATACTTGGGAAAAGGTTGTCACTGAGTTTCTTACTAAATTTTTCCCGCCAAAGAAGCTGACTAAGCTTAGGTTGGAAGTTCAGACCTTCAGGCAAAAGGATGGTGAAACTCTGTATGAAGCCTGGGAGAGGTACAAGCTACTGACTAAGCAATACCCTCCGGACATGTTCTCCAAATGGACCCAACTAGATATCTTTTATGAAGGCTTGGGTGAGATGTCCAAGATGAGCTTAGATACTTCTGCAGGTGGTTCATTGCACAAGAAGAAAACACCAGAGGAGACTGTTGAGCTTATTGAATTGGTGGCTAGCAACCAATATTTATACTCATCTAACATAAATCCCGTAAACTCTGAGACCTCTCAGAAGAGAGGCATGCTGGAAGTGGAAGTCGTTAATGCTCTTATTGCTCAGAACAAGCTTATGTCTCAGCAAATAAATCTACTTACTCAGCAGATGGGTGGAATGCAAGTCTCAGCTATCAACACCCAAAATCCACCTCAAGAGTTCTCTTATGACATGGCAGGTAATTTTGTACAAAATGATAATTATGATTATGCTCAATCTACTTCTGAACAGGTCAATTACATGGGGAGTGGTCCTAGAAATTCCAACAATGATCCATATTCTAAGACATACAATCAAGGATGGAGAAATCACCCAAACTTTGGGTGGAGGGACCAACCTCAGAGACCTCAAAATTTCAATAATAATTCTCAGGGCGGCCTCCAACAGAATAATTACAACAACCGCCAATTTCAGTCTCAGCAACAACAACCACCTCATCAGGCAAATTCTAAATCCCAAGAAGATTCTAATTGGGAGATGATGAAGAGTTTCATGCAAGAAACTAGAGCCTCCATTAGAAACTTGGAGGTGCAAATAGGTCAAATGAGCAAGCAATTATCCTACATTGCCAAAGGCTCCTGAATATAAGCCAAAAATGCCATATCCTCAGAGGCTTCAGAAGGCTTCCAAAGGCAAGCAATTTTCTAAATTCTTAAAAGTCTTCAAGAAGCTGCAGATCAACATTCCTTTTGTAGAGGCTCTTGAGCAAATGCCTCTTTATGCTAAATTTATGAAAGAATTATTGACTAACAAGAGGAATTGGAGAGAACAAGAAACAGTGGTGTTGACCAAGGAATGCAGTGCTATTATTCAACATAACATTTCTGAAAAGATGCAGGACCCAGGAAGCTTTGTGATTCCTTGCACCATTGGAGATGTCACCATTCAGAGAGCTTTATGTGTTCTTGGAGCTAGCATCAATCTAATGTCACTTTCAGTGATGAAAAAGCTTCAAATTGAGGAGGTAAAACCCACTCGTATTTCTCTTCAACTTGCTGATCTTTCTATTAAATTACCTGTGGGTGTTGTTGAAGATTTACTTGTGAAAGTAGGACCATTTATTTTTCCTGTTGATTTTGTTATTTTAGACATGGAAGAGGATGTAAAATCCTCTATTATTCTTGGTAGACCCTTTTTAGCTACAGGTAGAGCTCTGATTGATGTACAAAAGGGTGAATTAACCCTGAGGGTCAATGAAGACCAGGTGGTCCTTAATGTTTTTGAAGCTCTCAAGCACCCTAATGACTCTGAAGGGTGTATGAGAATTGATGTTGTTGAACCACTTGTTCAAGAAGTACTGGAAGCTGAAGTACTTGATGATGTTCTAGATCCTATTTCTGAGTATGAATTAGTTGAAGTTCATGATTCACCATCCCAAAAGGAGCTGATGAACATGCCAACAAAGGAGGAGGAAGTCCCCAAGCTTGAGCTCAAACCTTTGCCCCCTTCTCTGAAATATGTGTTCTTGGGTGAAAATAATTCTTATCCACTGATTATTAGCTCTTCCCTGAAGCCTAAAGAGGAAGAGGCGCTTATTTTAGTACTCAGGAGCCATAAAACAGCACTTGGGTGGACCATTAGTGATTTAAAGGGGATTAGTCCAACTAAATGCATGCACAAGATCCTTCTTGAAGATGATGCTAAACCAGTTGTGCAACCACAGAGGAGACTCAATCCAACCATGAAAGAGGTGGTCCAAAAAGAGGTAATGAAATTATGGGAAGCAGGTATTATTTACCCTATTTCTGATAGTCCTTGGGTAAGTCCTGTACAGGTAGTTCCCAAGAAAGGAGGAATGACAGTGGTCAAGAATAAAAAGAATGAGCTTATTCCTACAAAAACAGTCACTGGATGGAGAATGTGCATAGACTACAGGTGGCTCAACACCGCTACAAGGAAGGATCACTTCCCCCTGCCTTTCATTGATCAGATGCGTGAGAGGTTAGCTGGTCATGCTTTTTATTGTTTTCTAGATGGATATTCTGGATATAATCAAATTGCAGTGGACCCTCAAGATCAGAAAAAGACAGCATTTACATGCCCTTTTGGGGTATTTTCTTACAGAAGAATGCCATTTGGACTTTGTAATGCTCCAGTAACTTGTCAAAGGTGTATGCTTTCAATTTTTTCTGATATGGTTGAAAAGTTTATTGAGGTTTTTATGGATGACTTTTCTGTATTTGGTAATTCTTTTGAATCATGCATTAAGCATTTATCTCTGGTCTTGAAACGGTGTCAAGAATCAAACCTTGTTTTAAATTAGGAAAAAATGTCATTTTATGGTTACAGCAGGTATTGTTCTTGGACACCGAATTTCAAGTAAGGGGATTGAGGTTGATAGAGCAAAGGTGGAGGTAATTAAAAAATTACCACCACCAACCAATGTTAAGGCAGTCAGGAGTTTCTTGGGTCATGCGGGATTTTATAGAAGATTCATAAAGGATTTTTCAAAAATTGCTAAGCCACTAAGCAACCTATTGGTTGTTGATGTTCCTTTTGTGTTTGATGCTGAATGCCTGCATGCTTTTGAAACTTTGAAAGCAAACCTTACTTCTGCTCCCATTATAGCTCCCCCTGACTGGGATTTACCATTTGAATTGATGTGTGATGCTAGTGATTTTGCTATAGGAGCTGTTTTAGGACAGAGGCATGGCAAGCTTGTACATGTCATTTACTATGCTAGCCATGGGTTAAATGATGCTCAAAAGAATTACACAACTACAGAGAAAGAACTATTAGCTATTGTGTATACTGTTGATAAGTTTAGGTCCTATCTAATTGGTTCTAAGGTTATTGTTTATATTGATCACGCTGCTTTGAAGTACCTTCTAACCAAACAAGACTCTAAACCAAGATTAATCAGATGGGTGTTGCTCCTCCAGGAGTTTGACATTGAAATAAAGGACAGAAAAGGGTCAGAAAATCAAGTAGCCGACCACCTTTCCAGAATAGAGCCTTAAAAAGGAGTACCACCACCCATAGCTGTGACTGAGACATTTCCGGATGAACAATTGTTCCTCATTCAGCAGGCCGCATGGTTTGCAGATATTGCAAATTACAAGGCCGTGAATTTTATTCCAAAGGAGTACAGTAGGCAACAAGTAAAGAAGCTATTGACTGATGCAAAATAGTACATTTGGGAGGAACCGTACCTTTTTAAAAGGTGTTCAGATGGTATAATCCGGAGATGTGTCCCGGATGAGGAAAAATAGCAAATTCTTTGGCACTGTCATGATTCTGATTATGGAGGACACTTTGGTGGTGAAAGAATAGCTACAAAGGTCCTTCAGAGCGGGTTTTACTGGCCGACTCTCTTCAAGGACTCAAGAGAATTTGTGAAGCACTGTGACAGATGTGAAAAAGCCACGAACCTCCCTGCCAACCATGAGATGCCACAGCAGGGGATTCTTGAGGTTGAGTTATTTGATGTATGGGGTATTGATTTCATGGGACCTTTTCCACCCTCACATTCGAACAACTATATTCTAGTGGCAGTTGATTATGTGTCCAAGTGGGTGGAAGCCGTAGCTCTATCCACCAATGATGCCAAGGTGGTGATGAGCTTTCTTCAGAGATATATTTTTAGCCGGTTTGGTGTCCCAAGGACACTCATTAGTGATGGTGGAAGTCACTTCTGTAATAGACAGCTGGACTCACTTCTGCAGAGATATGGAGTCCATCATAAAGTGGCAACCCTCTATCACCCTCAGACAAGTAGACAGGTTGAAGTTTCCATCAGGGAACTCAAGCGAATTCTAGAAAAGACCGTTAGTGTTTCAAGAAAGGACTGGTCTAGGAAGCTTGATGATGCTCTCTGGGCATACCGGACAGCTTATAAGACTCCTATTGGCATGTCCCCTTATTAGTTGGTCTATGGCAAAGCCTGTCACTTGCCAGTTGAGCTGGAGCATAAAGCTTACTGGGCAATCAGGTATCTGAATCTTGATTCAGAATCTGCAGGAATTAAGCGAATGCCTCAGTTGAATGAGCTTGATGAATTCAGATATTTAGCCTATGAGAACGCCAAGCTCTATAAGGAGAGAACCAAGCTCTTGCATGACAAGAAGATTGCCATCAGAGTCTTTGAGCCAGGGCAGAGAGTACTTCTGTATAATTCAAGGCTCAAACTCTTTCCTGGGAAGTTGAAATCCCGGTGGTCAGGACCGTTTGTGGTTACCAGAGCCTCACCATATGGTCATGTAAAAATACAGGAAGAGAATTATGATAGGAAATTTACAGTGAATGGCCAGAGGTTGAAGCACTATCTTGGAGACGCGATTGATCGCCAGAGGTCCGCTCATCTGCTGAATTAGCATAACTGATCGTCAAGCTAGTGACGTTAAAGAAGCGCTTGTCGTGAGGCAACCCGATTATTTCGTATCCTTAGTTATTTCTCTATTGAGTTGATTATACTATTTGTTTGATTTTTATTGAGTTTTTACTGTTTTCCTTTGTTTTACTTGTGTTTTGATCATGCAGAATTTTTAAAACAGGAACCGGACACTTAGAAAAATTTTGAAATACTCTGGAGAAGGTTGAGTTTGCCAATTCCACGCTGAACTTGGAATTTTCCAAGTTTAGCGTGGCATGTGCGTGTAATTTGGAAGAATGTCTCTGCTAGTTCCACGCTGAACTTGGTGTTTTTCAAGTTCAGCGTGGAGAACAACGCAATTAACGTGCATCAGGGCCAGACTCCACGCTGAACTTGGAATTTTCCAAGTTCAGTGTGGATGCATGCGTACGAAGAGAGAGTTGTCACTGCCATTCCCACGTTGAACTTAGCTTTCTCCAAGTTCAGCGTGGGAATATTAAAAAAAAATTCAAAAAAATTTTCAAAAAAAATTAAAAAAAAAAAGGTGTGAACCCACGCTGAACTTGAGCTATACCAAGTTCAACGTGGGAAGGAAGCATGCATTCAGGAGCGTTCAATCAAGTTCAACGTGGGATCCCCAACTTCTCGCTGAATCACCACAATATCATGTCAAATCCAACCAGATCAATCACACCCAATCCCACATGATCTTATTTTTTTCCCTTTCTTTCCCCTGCCCCCTTGACCACAACCTTCTTCACTTCCCCATGACATTGGCTCCTTTATAATCCCCATAACCTTGGCCCCTTCCTAAATATTTGATTCCCAACCCCTTCCTCATCCTAACACAAACCCGTGACCCCCACAACCAGATATTCCCCTTTTCTTTCCTTGACCACCATAATTATCCCCACCCACCCACATTAACCCCAACGAACCCCCCTCCCTTCTATATAAGGCCTACATACCAACAACATTCCTCACACAAAAGCACCTTCAACACCCAGAGCTAATCAAGTACAACACTCTTTCCCTTCTTCCACCACAACCGCCCCTAGCCACACCCATTCAACCTTCGACCACCCCCTTCCATATACTACCCCACTTCCCTTCCCTTTTATTTTTCTTTCCTTGCCGTCACTTTAACCCTCTCCCCTAACCCCTACTATTTAGGCCCCGCACCTCATTCTCACTCAACTATCCCCTCCCCAACCCTCCACTACTACCTACAGCCCCCTCTGTCCCGTGCCCCCCTCCTCTATTCCCCTCTTCTTTTTATTTTATTTTATTTTTCTATTCTGTGTAGCTTCTTTTTCGTTAAAAAAAAAGAACCAGAAAAATATTTTTATCATTATATTTTATTTTCTGTTATTTAAATTCCTGTATCTCTTTCTTCTTTCCCTTTGTATTTCTTTAGTTTGCTCGAGGACGAGCAATAGTTTTAAGTTTGGTGTTGCCGCTCTGCTGTTTTATTTGATTTATCTTTATGGCACCTAAGACCATCCAACCGTCCAAAAAGAGAAAGAGAAAGGAACCGGCAACCGGTTCTCATGACTCAAGGTGCTTCAAATCTAAGTTACATGAAGAACATTTTTTTGATATCAATGGCAAGAGGCCGGTTTTACCAGAAGTGCAGTTTAAGCTCCAACCGGATGAATTTCTGGAAATTACACATGAGATTCAGAGAAGAGGATGGGAAGTTCTGTGCAATCCACACACAGGCGGGACAGTTGATGGTTCAAAAATTCTATGGGAACATGTGGATCACCTACAAGAATGTGTCTGGCATAAATGAAAGGAACCACAAAACTTTTGTAAGGGGAAAAGCCATTGACTTCAGCCTAGAGACCATCAGACAGACCCTCCAGATACCAGAGACTGAACAATCAGTTCATTCCTACAGTGAGAGGATGTACAGAGATCAGCGGCTGGGACAAGTAATCACTGACATTTGCATTCCAGGTACGCAATGGAAAAACCAGTCAGAAGGAAAATCCGGCCATATCAGAGTAGGTGATTTGATGCCTTTAGCTAGAGGATGGCACCATTTCATTCGCCGGTCCATCATGTCCACGAGCAACCGGTCCGAGTATACTGCGGACCGAGCAGTCATGATCCACTGTATTCTTTGGGAAAGCCAGTGGAGGTGGCAAACATTATTGCTGATCAATTCTACCACATCGTCACCAACACCAAGGACAATGCTAGATTGGGCTTCCCACATCTCATCTTCTGCCTCTGTGATGCTGCTAGAGTGAAGATAGAAAATGACTTCCCTATCCCAACCGAGAAGCCCATCACAAAGAAACAGCTGGAACAGACAAGGGAACATCGAAGGCACCCCATAGAACAGGCTGAGGAAGGAGATGAAGAATAGCTACCTCAGGGACAAGATCAGCCACCACAGGAGTATTGGCAGCAGCTTGCATCCTCCATGGAGCAGATGAGGGTCGCCAATGACAATCGCTGGCAGCAGTACATGGCATCTGTTGATGAGATGAGAGCCATACAGAATAGCCGATGGGAGCATCTCTGTACATCCCTTGATGAGATTAGAGCAGATCAGCACTCTCAGCGGCAGAAGATTCAGCAGCTGAGGCAGGATTACAACCGTCTGAGAGGACCCTACGGAGCTCAGCCCGAGGAGAGAGATCCCCATCAGAGAGATTGAGGTGGCTCAGTTCCTTTTTATCCTCATTATTATTTTACTGTTATTTTTATGATTAGGTTCCTGTTTTTTGTTTATTTTGTTATTGCATGATCAGTGGTTATTTCAATTCCTAGGTCTAGTTACCTTATTACCTATTTCATTATTTTATTCTCATTTTTATGCTAAAAAAACAAACAAAAAAAAAAGAGAAAAAGAGTGTCTCATGTATTGCTCACTGAGCTTAAAAATCAAAAGAAAAGAAAGAAGTGATGTAATGCATGAAAAGAGTGAGTTTATATCTAAGATTTATCATATTTACTTAAATGTGGTGGTGTTATTTGTAATTCTGAATGAATGACATGAACAGAGCATATTTGAATTTGAATAAATGGATGTTGATGTATGAGGAACAGGAATTTAGAGAATTATTATGACTTCTCTGAAATAAACAAAAATTTAATCCTTGAAGCAAAAGATACAGCAAGATAAGCATAAAAGCAAGGTCCAAGGCTCTGAGCATTAATGACTAGGGAGGTCAGACATGATTAAAAGCTCAAAGAGTTGTTTCCCTAGTCATATGCTTGTGGTGTTCTTGTGTCAAGTAATCCTTGAGACAAAACATTTAGAGTCGAGATCAAATGCAATTAATGGAGTATGCTAAAGGCTTTGAGCACCACTGTCTGGGAGTAACAAAAAAAAGAGAAAGAGAAAAATCAGAATTTAGAAAGAGTTCCCCAGTCAAGTGCTTGTGGTGTTTCTGTGTCAACTAAAGTTGAGACAAAACATTTAAAGTCACAGCTAGGCTCAAGGTGCAAAGCACCAAAGAAAAGAGAATTAAAGTAAATTCTGCTGTGTTCAAGGATTAAGCTGGAGTATAAAGATCAGAGAATTCATAATATAATCCGGATTCCCAATTCCGAATGACACTGATATTCCTCTGATTCAAAGGAGAGTGAGATGCCAAATCTGTTCAGAGCTACAATAAATAAACTCCATTTTTAAGAATAGGCTTGAGCATGACTAAACTCTCACTTCTCATACAAATTCACATCTTAATCATGTACTTATTTTGGTTGCTTGAGGACAAGCAACAATTCAAGTTTGGTGTTGTGATGCGTGAGCATCTTCTCTATCTTTTCCTAGTGAATTTGTATTCAAATTGTTAAGTTTAATCAAGATTTAAATATCTTTTAGCCACTATGGATGCTACTTTGAGTTGTGTGCATTTTCATTTATTTCAGGTAGCATTCGGATGGATTTGACGGAGTTTTATAGCAGAAAAAGGAAGAAAGCGAGTGATGTTGTCAACCCCGACCTCCTTGCACTCAAACAGAAATAACTTGAGCTATAGAGGTCCAATTGACGTGATTCTAGCGGCATTAGAAAGCTAACTTCCAGGGCTTTACAAAGATGTATAATAATGCACACTTTTTTTTCATAATTATCGGCCTCCTCCACGTTGAACTTGAGCTTTCTCAAGTTCAGCGTGGAGTCCACGTACAAGGAGGAATCACACATCATCCAATTCCCAAGTTCAGCGTGGACTCAAAGAACTCACGCATAGAGACGCTACCTCATCCACGCTGAACTTGAGAATTTTCAAGTTCAGCGTGGACATTAATACACAAGTGATCCCAGCGTCCAAACGGAAGGCATTCAAAGATTTATTTGAATTCTGATTAAATTTTTATTTTATTTAAAAATAAGAAAAGGTATTATTTTAATTTAGAAAATATATTTTACATTAATTAGGATTAGATATAAAAGGGAAAAGAATCAGCCCTTCGGGTTCTTCTCTTCTCTTCTACCTCATTCCGCAATTTACAGTTTTTCAGAATCCTTATTTTCTCTCTGAACCATGAGCAACTAAACCTCCACTGTTAAGGTTAGAAGCTCTGTCTATTGTATGGATTGATACTATTATTTTTCTATTTTAATTCATGTACTGATTTATAATTCAAGAATTGTTTTCGTTCTTTATCTTATGAATTTGGGTGGAACGGAAGTATGACCCTCTTTCTAATTGAGTTCTTGTATAACTTGGAAAAGCTCTTTACTTGAACAACAGCTTGAAAACATATTCTCCTAAATTTCTAATTATCTGGACTTAACGGGATACGTGACATATAATCCTCTTATATTTGGGTAATTAGGATTTCTGTGGCATATAAACTAGAATTGAACTTCACCCTCTAATTGGAATTAAGTGACCAAGGAATTAGCGGTTGATGAAAGTTAGAGTAGACTAAGAAGGTCTAAGGAATTAGGGCTTAGTCATATATAGTTTGTCATGAATTGAATCTTGCATGATTAAAATAGTTAGTAAGAAAAGTCAATCCGAAAAATAGATAACTCTGAAGCCTTAACTGTTTCTCCATATATTATTCACAACTCGTTTACTGCTTGCTTTCTGATTTACTGAATTTACTATTTAATGCTTTTGAACTCTTAAATACCATTTTCTGCTTGTCTAACTAAGTAAATTAATCAACCATTGTTTCTTAGTCCACCAATCCTCATGGGATCGACCCTCACTCACCTGAGGTATTACTTGGTACGACCCGGTACACTTGCCGGTTAGTTTGTGGTTTTAAATTCCGCACCAAGTTTTTGGCGCCGTTGTCGGAGATTGATTGTGATTGACAACTACTCGTTGTTTGATTGCTTAGATTAGATAATTTTTCATTTAATTAGTTTTATTTTAATATTATTAATTTTAGTTTTTCATTTTTTTCCTTTAATTTTTCTTCCCATTCGTTCATCAAGCCCCTGTCTTTGTTTCAATTTTCTTGTCTCTTTAACGTCAATTGTGATTGCTTCCACCTTCTTTCGTTTCTCTTTTTCTTTATTTTCATTTTAGTTCATTTTCGTTTTTCCTTCTTTATTTTCTTTTAATATTTTTATTTTGTCTTATTTTATTAGTCTCATTTAAATTTTAAGCTTTGTTATTTTCGAAAAAAAAAACATATATATATATATACATTAGTATTAATATTTTTTTTTTGAAATTAAGTTTGGTGTTACTTAGTTATTTTTATTTTAATTTTCCTGTTTATTTTTTTTATTTTTGAAATTTTTCGGCTTTAATCATTTAGTTGTTTTATTTTACTTCTTTTACACAGGTTATCTCACTGGGAATTCTCTGCACTCTGACGTAGAGAGTTCCATCTTTTCTTGTCTTCTATCTGTTTATGAGCAGGAACAGGGACAAGGAACCTCTGTTAGACTTTGATCCTGAACCTGAAAGGACTTTGAGGCGGCATTTGCAACAAGCAAGACTTTACAAGGCTGCAGAGTCCACTATGGATCATAATAATAATGCTGTTAATGCCAATGTGGCAAATCCGAATGAGAATGAGCAAAGGAGAGTACTGGGCTCTTACTCTGCTCCTACTACAAATCTTTATGGAAAAAGCATTGTGGTGCCTCCTATAGCTGCAAACAACTTTGAGTTGAAGCCACAATTGGTCACCCTAGTGCAACAAAACTGCCAGTATCACGGTCTTCCCAACGAAGACCCAAATTAATTTATTTCTGATTTTCTGCAGATTTGTGATACTGTGAAGACAAATGGAGTGAACCCAGAGGTGTACAAACTCGTGCTCTTCCCGTTTGCTCTGAGGGATAAAGCAAAGCTTTGGCTAGATTTCCAACCCAAGGAGAGTTTGGATACTTGGGAAAAGGTTGTCACTGAGTTTCTTACTAAATTTTTCCCACCAAAGAAGCTGACTAAGCTTAGGTTGGAAGTTCAGACCTTCAGGCAAAAGGATGGTGAAACTCTATATGAAGTCTGGGAGAGGTACAAGCTACTGACTAGGCAATGCCCTCCGGACATGTTCTCCAAATGGACCCAACTAGATATCTTTTATGAAAGCTTGGGTGAGATGTCCAAGATGAGCTTAGATACTTCTGCAGGTGGTTCATTGCACAAGAAGAAAACACTAGAGGATACTGTTGAGCTTATTGAATTGGTGGCTAGCAACCAATATTTATACTCATCTAACAGGAATCCTATAAACTCTAAGACCTCTCAGAAGAGAGGCGTGCTGGAACTGGAAGCCGTTAATGCTCTTATTGCTCAGAACAAGCTTATGTCTCAGTAAATAAATCTACTTACTCAGCAGATGGGTGGAATGCAAGTCTCAGCTATCAACACCCAAAATCCACCTCAAGAGTTCTCTTATGACATGGCAGGTAATTTTGTACAAAATGATAATTATGATTATGCTCAATCTACTTCTGAACAGGTCAATTACATAGGGAGTGGTCCTAGAAATCCCAACAATGATCCATATTCTAAGACATACAATCAAGGATGGAGAAATCACCTAAACTTTGGGTGGAGGGACCAACCTCAAAGACCTCAAAATTTCAATAATAATTCTCAGGATGGCCTCTAACAGAATAATTACAACAACCGGCAATTTCAGTCTCAGCAACAATAACCACCTCAGCAGGCAAATTCTAAATCCCAAGAAGATTCTAATTGGGAGATGATGAAGAGTTTCATGCAAGAAACCAGAGCCTCCATTAGAAACTTGGAGGTGTAAATGGGTCAAATGAGCAAGCAATTACCTGAGAGGTCTTCAAATACATTTCCTGGTGATACAGTGGTGAACCCAAGAGAAGATTACAAGGCTATTCAATTAAGGAGTGGTAAAGTAGCTGATTCTGAGACCAAGGTCAATAAGGAGCTAGTAGAAAAAGAAGCTCTAGAGGAGCAGAAGGAAGAAGTAGAATACACCCCTCTAAAGCGTGCAGATAACCCATTCCCTGACTCTCTTGACACTTATCCTACATTGCCAAAGGCTCCTGAATATAAGCCAAAAATGCCATATCCTCAGAGGCTTCAGATGGCTTCCAAAGACAAGCAATTTTCTAAATTCTTAGAAGTCTTCAAGAAGCTGCAGATCAACATTCCTTTTGCAGAGGCTCTTGAGCAAATGCCTCTTTATGCTAAATTTATGAAAGAATTGTTGACTAACAAGAGGAATTGGAGAGAACAAGAAACAGTGGTCTTGACCAAGGAATGCAGTGCTATTATTCAACATAACATTCCTGAAAAGATGCAGGACCCAGGAAGCTTTGTGATTCCTTGCACCATTGGAGATGTCACTATTCAGAGAGCTTTATGTGATCTTGGAGCTAGCATCAATCTAATGCCACTTTCAGTGATGAAAAAGCTTCAAATTGAGGAGGTAAAACCCACTCGTATTTCTCTTCAACTTGCTGATCTTTCTATTAAATTACCTGTGGGTGTTGTTGAAGATTTACTTGTGAAAGTAGGACCATTTATTTTTCCTACTGATTTTGTTATTTTAGACATGGAAGAGGATGTAAAATACTCTATTATTCTTGGTAGACCCTTTTTACCAACAGGTAGAGCTCTGATTGATGTACAAAAGGGTGAATTAACCCTGAGGGTCAATGAAGACCAGGTGGTCCTTAATGTTTTTGAAGCTCTCAAGCACCCTAATGACTCTGAAGGGTGTATGAGAATTGATGTTGTTGAACCACTTGTTCAAGAAGTACTGGAAGCTGAGGTACTTGATGATGTTCTAGATCTTATTTCTGAGTATGAATTAGTTGAAGTTGATGATTCACCACCCCAAAAGGAGCTGATGAACACGCCAACAAAGGAGGAGGAAGTCCCCAAGCTTGAGCTCAAACCTTTGCCCCCTTCTCTGAAATATGTGTTCTTGGGTGAAAATAATTCTTATCCACTGATTATTAGCTCTTCCCTGAAGCCTAAAGAGGTAGAGGCGCTTATTTTACTACTCAGGAGCCATAAAACAGCACTTGGGTGGACCATTAGTGATTTAAAGGGGATTAGTCCAACTAAATGCATGCACAAGATCCTTCTTGAAGATGATGCTAAACCAGTTGTGCAACCACAGAGGAGACTCAATCCAACCATGAAAGAGGTGGTCCAAAAAGAGGTAATGAAATTATGGGAAGCAGGTATTATTTACCCTATTTCTGATAGTCCTTGGGTAAGTCCTGTACAGGTAGTTCCCAAGAAAGGAGGAATGACAGTGGTCAAGAATAAAAAGAATGAGCTTATTCCTACAAAAACAGTCACCGGATGGAGAATGTGCATAGACTACAGGTGGCTCAACACCGCTACAAGGAAGGATCACTTCCCCCTGCCTTTCATTGATCAGATGCGTGAGAGGTTAGCTGGTCATGCTTTTTATTATTTTCTAGATGGATATTCTGGATATAATCAAATTGCAGTGGACCCTCAAGATCAGAAAAAGACAGCATTTACATGCCCTTTTGGGGTATTTTCTTACAGAAGAATGCCATTTGGACTTTGTAATGCTCCAGTAACTTGTCAAAGGTGTATGCTTTCAATTTTTTCTGATATGGTTAAAAAGTTTATTGAGGTTTTTATGGATGACTTTTCTGTCTTTGGTAATTCTTTTGAATCATGCCTTAAGCATTTATCTCTGGTCTTGAAACGGTGTTAAGAATCAAACCTTGTTTTAAATTGGGAAAAATGTCATTTTATGGTTACAGAAGGTATTGTTCTTGGACACCAAATTTCAAGTAAGGGGATTTAAACGCCAATAAAGGGAGAAAAGCTAGCGATAAACGCCAGAAACAAGCAGCAACCTGGCATTTAATGCCAGGAATGCTTGAACAGTACATATGTCTTTTGAATTTGTTGTTTATTAATGTTAAAATTGTTGGCTCTTGAAAGAATAACGAAAAAGGAAAAATGTTATTGATAATCTAAAAAATCATAAAATTGATTCTTGAAGCAAGAAAAAGCAGTGAAAAACACAGCTTGCGAAAAAAAATGGCGAAAAAAAATACAAAGAGAGAAAAAAAAAAAAGCAAGCAGAAAAAGCCAATAACCCTTTAAACTAAAAGGCAAAGGGTAAAAAGGATCCAAGACTTTGAGCATTAATGGATAGGAGGGCCCAAAGGAATAAAATCCTGGCCTAAGCGGCTAAATCAAGTTGTCCCTAACCATGTACTTGTGGCGTGAAGGTGTCAGTGAAAAGCTTGAGACTGAGCGGTTAAAGTCGTGATCCAAATCAAAAAGAGTGTGCTTAAGAACTCTGGGCACCTCTAACTGGGGACTCTAGCAAAGCTGAGTCACAATCTGAAAAGGTTTACCCAGTTATGTATCCGGTGGTAATACTGGAAAACAAAATGCTTAGGGTCACGGCCAAGACTCATAAAGTAGCTGTGTTCAAGAATCAACATATTGAACTAGGAGAATCAATAATGCTATCTGAATTCTGAGTTCCTATGGATGCCAATCATTCTGAACCTCAAAGGATAAAGTGAGATGCCAAAAATTGATTCTTGAAGCAAGAAAAAGCAGTGAAAAACACAAAGCTTGTGAAAAATAAAAAAAATGGCAAAAAAAAAATACAAAGAGAGAAAAAGAAAAAGCAAGCAGAAAAAGGCAATAACCCTTTAAACTAAAAGGCAAAGGGTAAAAAAGATCCAAGACTTTGAGCATTAATGGATAGGAGGGCCCAAAGGAATAAAATACTGGCCTAAGCGGCTAAATCAAGCTGTCCCTAACCATGTGCTTGTAGCGTGAAGGTGTCAAGTGAAAAGCTTGAGACTGAGTGGTTAAAGTCGTGATCCAAAGCAAAAAGAGTGTGCTTAAGAACTCTGGGCACCTCTAACTGGGGACTCTAGCAAAGCTGAGTCACAATCTGAAAAGGTTCACCCAGTTATGTGTCTGTGGCATTTATGTATCCGGTGGTAATACTGAAAAACAAAATACTTAGGGTCACGGCCAAGACTCATAAAGTAGCTGTGTTCAAGAATCAACATACTGAACTAGGAGAATCAATAACACTATCTGAATTCTGAGTTCCTATGGATGCCAATCATTCTGAACCTCAAAGGATAAAGTGAGATGCCAAAACTGTTCAGGATTGCAGTGTAAACCCACTATAAGAGGAGACATTGGCTTAATCGAACTCTCATTCTTATGCAAATTCACATCCTAAGCTTATATTAGGTTTGGTTGCTTGAGGACAAGCAACAGTTTAAGTTTGGTGTTGTGATGCGTGAGCATCTTTCCTATCTTTTCCTACTGAATTTGCATCTAATTTATTGAGTTTAATAAAGAATTAATTATTTTTTAGCCAATATGAATGCTATTTTGAGTCTTTTTGCAATTTTGTTTATTTTAGGTAGCATTCGGCGGAATTTGATGGAGTTTCTGCAGCACAAGAATCAAAGGAGATGGCAGTGAGGAGCGACGCGTACGCATGACTAACACGTACGCGTGAATTTGGAGCTTTTCATGGCGACGCGTGCGCGTGACTGATGCGTACGCGTGATTTGAAGATTTGCTCAGCGACGCGTGCGCGTGACCGACGCGTTCGCGTGACTCTCAGAAAAGACCATCGACGCGTACGGGTGACTGACGCGTACGCGTGACATGCGCCACGTGCAGGAAACGCAGAAAAACGCTGGGGGCGATTTCTGGGCTACTTTAACTCAGTTTCCAGCCCAGAAAACACAGATTAGAAGCTGCAGAATGGACAAAACAAGTGGTCCCCACCCATCAATTGAAGACTTGATTATTTAGTTAATTTTGATTTAAATTCAAATTTGAATTCTAGGAAAAGATATTATTTTAATTTTAAAAATTAGATTTTAAATTTATTAGGATTAGTTATAAAAGGGAGAAGAAACCTCTCTTTTGAAGGAGGTCCTGGGGAGGATCCCATCCTATTCCAAATTTACATTCTGTATTCCATAACATTCTACCATGAGCAATTAATCCTCCATTGTTAAGGTTAGGAGCTCTGTCTATTGTATGGATTGATATTACTATTTTTCTATTTTAATTCATGTTTTGATTTATATTTCAATAATTGTTTTCGTTCTTTATTTTATGAATTTGGGTGGAATGGAAGTATGACCCATGTTCTGATTGAGTTCTTGTATAACTTGGAAAAGCTCTTTACTTGAACAATAGCTTGAAAACATATTATCCTGAATTTCTAATTGTTTGTATTTAACGGGATACGTGACATATAATCCCTTTATTTTTGGATAATTAGGATTCTTGTGGCATATAAACTAGAATTTGATCATCACCCTCAAATTGGAATTAATTGACCAAGGAATTGGCAGTTGATGAATTTTAGAGGAGACTAGGAAGGTTTAAGGAATTAGGGTCTAGTCACAAATAGTTTGCCATGAATTAAATCTTACATGATTAAAATTAGTTAATAAAAAAAGTCAATCCAGAAAATAGATAATCTGAAGCCTTAACTGCTTTCTCAATATTTTATTCCCAACTTATTTATCTGCCTATCTTTAATATTCTAAATTTACTGTTAATGCTTTTGAACTTCCAACACTATTTTCTATTTGTCTAACTAAGCCTATCAAACACTATTGTTGCTTAATCCATCAATCCTCGTGGGATCGACCCTTACTCACGTAAGGTATTACTTGGTACGATCCGGTGCACTTGCCGGTAAGTTAGTGGGTTACAATTTCCACACCAAAGGTACAGAGGGATGCTAAGGAAATGCCCCTCTGAAATGTTTTCAGAGTGGGTGCAGTTAGACATCTTCTACTACGGGCTTATAGAAAAAGCTCAGGTATCTCTAGACTACTCAGCTGGTGGATCTATACGCATGAGAAAGCCTATTGAAGAGGCTCAAGAGCTTATCGACATAGTTGCTAGAAATCAGCATCTGTACATAAGTAATGAGTCCTCCACGAAAGAAGAAGCTAAGGCAGTATCAACTGACTTTAGTCCTCAGGAACAAGTTGATGAACTCAATCAGCAACTATCTTCTATAACAAGGCAACAGCAGAATTTAAAGAGATGCTACAAGAAACCAAAAATGCTAACAAGGATATGGAATCACAATTGAATCAGACAAAACATCAATTATCAAAACAGATAACAGAGGAGTGCAAAGCAGTTCAATTAAGAAGTGAAAAAACATTAAATACCTCAACTCAAAGTAGCAAAAAGCCAAGAAAAGAACAGCTGACAGAGGATGAGAAACCTGCTACCCAAAATCACTCTAAGGATAGTAAGAGCCCAGAGAGGAATAAGTCTGGCATTTAAACGCCAGAAAAGGGTGAAAAAATGGCGTTAAACACCCAATCCATGTCCAGTTCTGGTGTTCAAACGCCAGAAAAGGGTAGGAATCTGGCGTTAAACGCCCAATCCATGTCCAGTTCTGGCGTTCAAACACCAGTGAGGGATCAGACACCTACAAGTGCTGATAATAACTCCCTCAAGAAGGCTTCTCAACCTACCTCTGTAGGAAATAAACCTGCAGCAACTAAGGTTGAAGAATGTAAAGCCAAAATGCCTTATCCTCAGAAACTCTGCCAAGCGGAACAGGATAAACAATTTGCCCGCTTTGCAGACTATCTCAGGACTCTTGAAATAAAGATTTCGTTTGCAGAGGCACTTGAGCAAATACCCTCTTATGCTAAGTTCATGAAAGAGATCTTAAGTCATAAGAAGGATTAGAGAAAAACAGAAAAAGTTTTTCTCACTGAAGAATGCAGTGCAGTCATTTTAACAAGCTTACCAGAAAAGCTTAAGGATCCCAAAAGCTTTATGATACCTGCACATTAGAGGGTACTTGTACCAAGACAGCTCTATGTAACCTTGGGGCAAGTATCAATCTAATCCCTGCATCCACTATCAGAAAGCTTGGCTTGACTGAAGAGGTCAAACCAACCCGGATATGTCTTCAACTTGCTGATGGCTCCTCTAAATATCCATCAGGCATAATTGAGGACATGATTGTCAAGGTTGGGCTATTTGCCTTTTCCACTGACTTTATAGTGCTGGAAATGGAGGAGCACAAGAGTGCAACTCTCATTCTAGAAAGATCTTTCCTAGCAACTGGACGAACCCTCATTGATGTCCAAAAAGGGGAAGTGACCTTGAGAGTCAATGAGGATAAGTTCAGGCTGAATGCTGTTGAGGCAATGAATCATCCAGACACATCAAAAGACTGCATGAGTTTTGAAATTATTGACTCCCTAGTAGAGGAGATCAACATGGCTGAGAGTCTCAAATCAGAGCTAGAAGACATCTTTAAAGATGTTCAGCCTGATCTGGAGGAATCAGAGGAAATAAAAGAGCCTCTGAAAATTCTTCAGGAAGAGGAGAAACCTCTTAAACCCGAGCTCAAACCACTACCACCATCCCTGAAATATGTATTTCTGGGAGAAGGTGACATTTTTCCGGTGATCATAAGCTCTACTTTAAATCCACGGGAAGAGAAAGCACTACTTCAAGTGTTAAGGACACATAAGACAGCTCTTGGATGGTCCATAAGTGATCTTAAGGGCATCAGCCCAGCAAGATGCATGCTAAAGATCCTATTGGAGGACGATGCTAAGCCAATGGTTCAACCACAGAGGCGGCTAAATCCAGCCATGAAGGAAGTGGTGCAAAAAGAGGTCACCAAGTTACTAGAGGCTGGGATTATTTATCCTATTTCTGATAGCCCCTGGGTGAGCCCTATCCAAGTTGTCCCCAAGAAGGGAGGCATGACAGTGGTTCATAATGAAAAGAATGAACTGGTTCCTACAAGAATAGTTACAGGGTGGCGTATGTGTATTGATTACAGAAGGCTCAATACAGCCACCTGGAAGGATCACTTTCCTTTACCATTCATAGACCAGATGCTAGAGAGACTAGCAGGTCATGAATATTACTGTTTTTTGGATGGCTATTCAGGTTACAACCAAATTGCAGTAGATCCTCAGGACCAAGAGAAAACAGCATTCACATGTCCTTCTGGAGTGTTTGCCTATAGAAGGATGCCTTTTGGTCTGTGCAATGCACCTGCAACCTTTCAGAGGTGCATGCTCTCTATCTTCTATGATATGGTAGAGAAATTTCTGGAAGTCTTCATAGATGACTTTTCAGTATTTGGAGACTCATTCAGCTCCCGCCTTGACCATTTAACACTTGTTCTGAAAAGATGCCAAGAGACCAACCTAGTTTTAAACTGGGAAAAATATCACTTTATGGTGACTGAAGGAATTGTCCTTGGGCATAAAATTTCAAACAAGGGAATAGAGGTGGATCAAGCTAAAGTGGAAGTAATTGAAAAATTACTACCACCTGCCAATGTTAAGGCAATAAGAAGCTTTTTGGGGCATGCAGGATTCTATAGGAGATTTATAAAAGATTTTTCAAAAATTGCAAAACCTCTGAGCAATCTGCTAGCTGCTGACACGCCATTTGTATTTGACACAAAGTGTCTGCAGGCGTTTGAAACTCTGAAAGCTAAGATGGTCACAGCACCAGTTATTTCTGCACCAGACTGGACATTACCATTTGAACTAATGTGTGATGCCAGTGACCATGCAAGTGGTGCAGTATTGGGACAAAGGCATAACAAGTTTCTGCATGTCATTTATTATGCTAGCCGTGTTTTAAATGATGCACAGAAAAATTACACAACCACAGAAAAAGAGCTGCTTGCAGTGGTTTATGCCATTGACAAGTTTAGATCATACTTAGTAGGATCAAAAGTGATTGTGTACACTGACCATGCTGCTCTTAAATATCTACTTACAAAGCAGGATTCAAAACCAAGGCTCATAAGATGGGTGTTGCTTCTGCAAGAGCTTGATATAGAAATAAGAGACAAAAAAAGGACAGAGAACCAAGTGGCTAATCATCTGTCCCGGATAGAACCAGTAGAAGGGGCGTCCTCCCCCTCTATTGAGATCTCTGAAACCTTTTCGGATGAGCAATTATTTGCCATTCAGGAAATACCATGGTTTGCAAATATTGCAAACTATAAAGCTGTAAGATTCATACCCAAAGAGTACAGTAGGCAGCAAATAAAGAAATTGATTTCTGATGCAAAGTACTACTTATGGGATGAACCATATCTCTTTAAGAGATATGCAGACGGAATAATCCGTAGATGTGTGCTTAATGAAGAGGAACAGAAGATCTTATGGCATTGCCATGGATCACAATATGGAGGCCATTTCGGAGGTGAGCGAATAGCCACCAAGGTTCTCCAATGTGGCTTCTACTGGCCTACTCTCTATAGAGACTTCCGAGAGTTTGTACGTAACTATGGCAGTTGCCAGAGAGCTGGTAATCTGCCTCATGGTTACGCCATGCCTCAACAAGGGATCTTGGAGATTGAGTTGTTTGATGTATGGGGTATTGACTTCATGGGGCCTTTCCCACCATCATACTCAAACACGTATATTCTAGTGGTAGTAGACTATGTATCTAAATGGGTAGAGGCAATTGCAACACCCACTAATGATATTAAGACAGTGCTGAAGTTCCTCCAGAAATATATCTTCAGCAGGTTTGGTGTCCCTAGAGTACTAATCAGTGATGGAGGCATTCATTTCTGTAATAAACAGCTTTACTCTACTATGGTCCAACATGGAATTAGCTACAAAGTAGCAACTCCATATCATCCACAGACAAATGGGCAAGCTAAAGTCTCTAACAGAGAAATAAAAATAATCCTGGAACAGACTGTAATTGCCCATAGAAGGGATTGGGCAAAAAGTTTGGATGATGCTCTGTGGGCATACAGAACAGCAATCAAGACTCCTATAGGAACCTCTCCATACCAGCTTGTGTATGGCAAGGCCTATCATCTGCCCGTGGAACTGGAGCATAAGGCCTACTGGGCAACCAGATTCCTAAACTTGGATGCTAAGTTAGCTGGAGAAAAGAGATTACTTCAGTTAAATGAGCTAGAGGAATTCGGACTCAATGCTTTCGAAAATGCAAAAATTTACAAGGAGAAAGAAAAAAGGTGGCATGATAAGAAACTGTCATCCAGATTCTTTGAACCAGGACAAAAGGTTCTGCTGTTTAACTCTAGGCTCAGATTATTTCCCGGAAAACTGAAATCCCGGTGGAGGGGACCATATGTGATTACAAGTGTGTCACCATATGGCTATGTGGAGCTTCAAGACATTGATTCTAATAAGAAGTTCATTGTAAATAGACAGAGAGTCAAGCATTATCTTGAAGGTAATGTTGAGCAAGAATGCTCAAAGCTGAGACTAGATTAAAAGCTCAGTAAGGTCCAGCTAAAGACAATAAAGAAGCGCTTATTGGGAGGCAACCCAATTTTTACTTATCTATGTTAATTTTCTGTTTTCTATTTTTATTTTATGTTTTCTTTAGGATGATGATCATGTGGAGTCACAAAAATCAAAGCAAAATAAAAAACAACATTAAAAACAGATCACCCTGGAGGAAGAGCTTACTGGCATTTAAACGCCAGTAAGAAGCATCAGACTGGCGTTTAACGCCAGAAAGAAGCATCAAGCTGGCGTTAAACGCCAGAAACAAGCTACAGTCTGGCGTTTAACGCCAGAAACAAGCACCAACTTGGCGTTAAACACCAATAAAGGGAGAAAAGCTGGCGTTAAATGCCAGAAACAAGCAGCAACCTGGCATTTAATGCCAGGAATGCTTGAACAGTGCATATGTCTTTTGAATTTGTTGTTTATGAATGTTAAAATTGTTGGCTCTTGAAAGAATAACGAAAAAGGAGAAATGTTATTGATAATCTAAAAAATCATAAAATTGATTCTTGAAGCAAGAAAAAGCAGTAAAGAACAAAGCTTGCGAAAAAAAATAAAATAAAAGAAAGAAAAAGGAAAATCAAGCAGAAAAAAGCCAATAGCTCTTTAAACCAAAAGGCAAGAGCAAAAATCCAGTAACCCTTTAACCCAAAAGGCAAGAAAAATAAAAAGGATCCAAGGCTTTAAGCATTAATGGATAGGAGGGCCCAAAGGAATAAAATCCTGGCCTAAGCGGCTAAACTCAGCTGTCCCTAACCATGTGCTTGTGGCGTGAAGGTGTCAAGTGAAAAGCTTGAGACTGAGCAGTTAAAGTCATGATCCAAAGCAAAAAGAGTGTGCTTAAGAACCCTGGACACCTCTAATTGGGGATTGTAGCAAAGCTGAGTCACAATCTGAAAAGGTTCACCCAGTTACGTGTCTGTGGCATTTATGTATCCGGTGGTAATACTAGAAAACAAAGTGCTTAGGGCCACGGCCAAGACTCATAAAGTAGCTGTATTCAAGAATCAACATACTGAACTAGGAGAATCAATAACACCATCTGAATTCTGAGTTCCTATAGATGCCAACCATTCTGAACTTCAAAGGATAAAGTGATATGCCAAAACTGTTCAGAGGCAAAAAGCTACTAGTCCCGCTCATCTAATTGGAGCCAAGTTTCATTGATATTTTGGAATTTATACTATATTCTCTTCTTTTTATTCTATTTGATTTTCAGTTGCTTGGGGACAAGCAACAATTTAAGTTTGGTGTTGTGATGAGTGACGAATTGATTTTTGACGGTTTAGAATTTCACAAATGAAATCTCGTTGAAGTATAGTTTCTAAACCAACAATAATCCTTTCATGCAAAAATTTGTTTGTCACAAGTACAAACCCCTAAAATCTATAAACCGAAGTATTTAAACCTCGGGTCGTCTCTCAAAGGACTTGCAGGGTAGTGTTCTT
Source organism: Arachis hypogaea (assembly GCF_003086295.3). Lineage (NCBI taxonomy): Eukaryota > Viridiplantae > Streptophyta > Magnoliopsida > Fabales > Fabaceae > Arachis > Arachis hypogaea. The sequence continues at coordinate 112,884,974 of NC_092051.1, read as the reverse complement.
GTTATTGGTTATGGACTTGTTTATTTTGGGGTTTTGGATAAGAAGCATGAAAAGTAAATGGCAATGAAAATAAACTAACAACTATAAAAGGCTCTTAGCAAGGTATGAAAATTAGAAGTCCTATCCTAGTTATCCTTCTCAATTGTGATGAGAATTGTCCATTGCTACCACTTAGTTAACCCTTACTAATTAAAGGAAAGTCAAGTGGATGAATTGACTTGAGCCACAAGTCCTAGCCAACTCCCAAGGAAAGACTAGCCTTAGTGCACTCCAAACCAATTAGCAATCTCTCCAATTATCAATCAACAAAGGAACTAGATAACTCAAGTGTCACTAATTACTCTACCTAGGCCAAGAGGAACAAAATCTATACTAAAATCCAACCAAGCATTTCATCAAACACTTGGAAGGCACAAAAGAAAAGTATAGTCAATCACAACAAGAATGAATTCTAACTACAATTGAATGTAAAGAATTAACAACAACAATCAAGGAAATCACAATTATCATGAATTACCTCAAATTGCATTATTGAAAGAAAACCAAGGAACAACAATATATCCAAAACAAAATGAAGAATTACAATTATTAAAGCACACATCTAGAGAGAGGAAGAGGAGAAGATTAGGAATTGGTAAATGAAAAGTGAATCAAAGCATGAGTTAAACCTAGATCTAAGAAGAGAGATTAACCTAAACCTAATCCTAATCCTAGAGAGAAGAGAGAGCTTCTCTCTCTAGAAACTAACTACAAAGCTAAAAAAACTAAACTATTTGGTAACTAACATCCAAAGTATGAAAAATCCCAAAGTGATCAATGATGATGCCTTCTCCTTAATCCTTCATCCTTTTATTCCTTTCCCTTAGCAATTTGGCGCCAAAATGGGTTCAGAAAACCTCTCAAATCTCCAGGAACGTGTTGCATTAATGAGGTCATGTGCCATCATCGGCGCGTGCGCGCATGGTACGCGTGCGCGTCCCTGGTCGATTCTGCAATGTGCGCGCGAGCGCCTTGTGCGCGTGCGCGTGCATGGCTGACTTTGCTTTTTTGACCTTTTTATGCTTCTCTCCACTTGTATGCTTCCTTCCTTGCTTCCTTTGATCCATGCCTAGTTTCAACCTGAGGTTACTAGCAAACACATCAAGGCATCGTATGGAATCAAACAGAAACTAGAATTCACCAAGATAAGGCTTAAAAAGCATGTTTTTACACTTAAGCACAATCATGGAAGAGATAACAAAACCATGCTAATTCTTAGGCTAAATGTGACAAAAGGTTATCAAAATGTTCTAAATTCAAGGCAAAACAAACCGTCAAATTGGAGTTTGTCAATGAGCGGATAATTTATACGCTTTTTGGCATTATTTTTAGGTAGTTTTTAGTATGATTTAGTTAGTTTTTACTATGTTTTATTAGTTTTTATGTAAAATTCACATTTTTGGACTTTACTATAAGTTTGTATATTTTTCTGTGATTTGAAGTATTTTCTGGCTAAAATTTAGGGACCTAAGCAAAAATCTGATCCAGAGGTTGAAAAAGGACTGCAGATGCTGTTGGATTCTGACCTCTCTGCACTCGAAATAGATTTTCTGGAGCTATAGAAACCCAATTGGCACGCTCACAATTGCGTTGGAAAGTAGACATCCAGGGCTTTCCAGCAATATATAATAGTCCATACTTTTCCTGAGTTTTGACGATGTAAACATGCGTTCAAACGCCAACTTCTTGCCCTATTGTGAAGTTAAACGCCAGAAAAACCAGAGTTAAACGCCACAAACAGGATGCAACCTGGCGTTTAGCTCCAAGTGAAGCCTCTACATGTGTAAAGCTCAATGCTCAGCCCAAGCACACACCAAGTGGGCCCCGGAAGTGGATTTCTGCACTATCTATCTTAGTTTACTCATTTTCTGTAAACCTAGGTCACTAGCTTAGTATAAAAACAACTTTTAGAGACTTACTATGGACTTCATGACATTTTTTACATCTGAATTTGTATCTTCTACGGCATGAGTCTCTAAACTTCATGGTTGGGGGTGAGGAGCTCTGCTGTGTTTCGATGAATTAATGCAATTACTACTGTTTTTCATTCAATCATGCGCGTTTCTATTCTAAGATATTCACTCGCACTTCAACATGATGAATGTGATGATCCATGACACTCATCACCATTCTCAACCTATGAATGTATGCCTGACAACCACCTCCGTTCTACCTTAGATTGAGTGTGTATCTCTTGGGTTCCTGGCTCATATGTTTGATTGCATCTCCTGACAACAGAGCACTCAAATCTGTGAGATCAGAGTCTTCGTGGTATAAGCTAGAATCAATTGGCAGCATTCCTAAGATCCGAAAAGTCTAAACTTTGTCTGTGGTATTCCGAGTAGGATCCGGGAAGGGATGACTGTGACGAGCTTCAAACTCATGAATGCTAGGCGCAGTGACAGTGTGCAAAAGGATCAATGGATCCTATTCCAACATTAGTGAGAACCGACAGATGATTAGCCATGTACATGGACCCTTTTCACTGAGAGGACGGCTGGTATCCATTGACAATGGTGATCCACCAACTCACAGCTTGCCATGGAAGGAGACCTACGTGCGTGAAGAAGAAGACCGTAGGAAAGCAGAAATTCAGAAGACAGAGCATCTCCAGAACCTCAACCTGTTCTCCATTACTGAATAACAAGTATTTATTCTATGTTATTTACTCTTCATAAATCCAATCATTTTTATTACTGATTTCCTGACTAAGAGTTACAGAATAACCATAGCTTGCTTCAAGTCGACAATCTCCGTGGGATCGACCCTTACTCACGTAAGGTATTACTTGGACGACCCAGTGCACTTGCTGGTTAGTTGTGCGGAATTGCAAAAGTGTGATTGTAATTTCGTGCACCATGTACTTACTATTGGTTACAGGAAAATAATTTTGGGATTTTCAAATTAAGAGACAAGAAAGTAAAATGGCAATAAAATAAAGTAATAACTAAGAAAGCTCTTATCAAGGAAAGAGAATTAGAAGTCATATCCTCATTATCGTCATCAATTGTGATGGTAAATGTAAATTGCCTTTACTTAGTTAACCTCTAACTAATGAAAGAAAGTCAAGTGCATACAATCAACTTGAGTTCACAAGTCCTAGTCAACTCATAGGGATAGACTAGATTTAGTGAAGTTCAAGCTAATCGGAAATCTTCAATTCGAGAGTCTCCAAATCATCAACCCAAGTTAAGAACACAAAAATCTATTTTAAAATCCAACCAAGCATTTTATCAAACACTTGGAAGACACAAAATAAAAGCATAGAAAAGTAACAGGAAATAGTAAAATCTAAGATTAACAAATGCAAGGAATCAATAACCAACAATCAAAGAAAGAAGCAATAAACATGAAATACCTCAAATTGCATTAAAAGGAAATTGAATCTGATAATAAGAGTACATAAACTAAATTGGGAAAATAAAGAAATCAACAAGAGAAGATAAACTAAGATACTAGAAAAATAAAAGGCAGAAGGGAAACTAAATTAAAGCAAGATAAAATTCTGAAACTAAGACGAAATAGGACTAAAAACCCTAAAACCTAGTGAGAGGAGAGAGCCTATCTCAAGAAACCTACATCTTAACCTAAAATGTGAATGAAAAAGCGAATGATTGAACCACGTCCCAAATCCATCCCCAGCCTCTAATCTTCATTTTCGGGCTTGAAACTGGGCCAAAAGCAGCCCAGAAATCGCCTCAGCGAATTCTGTTAAATGCAGCACGTGACGCTCGTCACGCGTACACGTGAATAAATCAAAATAAATTTTTTTTGAAAATACTAAAGCAAAATTTAAATAAAATTAAAACTAAAATGCCTAATCAAAGCAATCAAACAACTAATAGTTGTTAATCACAGTCAATCCCCGGCAACGGCGCCAAAAACTTGGAGCAAAAATTTTATAACCACAAACTAACCGGCAAGTGCACCGGGTCGTACCAAGTAATACCTCAGGTGAGTGAAGGTCGATCCCACGAGGATTGATGGACTAAGCAACAATGGTTAAGTGATTGGCCTAGTTAGACAAACAGAAAATAGTGTTTGAGAGTTCAAAAAGCATTAAACAGAAGACAGGCAAATAAATAAGTTGGGAATAAAATATGGAGAAGGCAGTTAAGGCTTCAGAGTTATCTATTTTCCGGATTGACTTTTCTTATTAATTTATTTAATCATGCAAGATTTAATTCATGGCAAACTATATGTGACTAGACCTTAATTCCTTAGACCTTTCTAGTCTCCTCTAAAATTCATCAACCAGCAATTCCTTGGTCACTTAATTCCAATTAGAGGGTGAAGCTTAATTCTAGTTTATATGCCACAAAAATCCTAATTATCCAAATATAAGAGGATTATATGTCACGTATCCCGTTAAGTCCAGATAATTAGAATTTAGGAGAATATGTTTTCAAGCTGTTGTTCAAGTAAAGAGCTTTTCCAAGTTATACAAGAACTCAATTAGAAAGAGGGTCATACTTCCGTTCCACCCAAATTCATAAGATAACGAACGAAAACAATTCTTAAATTATAAATCAGTACATGAATTAAAATAGAAAAATAATAGTATCAATTCATACAATAGATAGAGCTCCTAACCTGAACAATGGAGGTTTAGTTGCTCATGGTTCAGAGAGAAAATAAGGATTCTAAATTGGGCTGAGGTGGAATGAAAAGTTAACTAATGTTGGAATCCCCCCAGAAGAGAAGTTTCTTTTCCCTTTTATATCTAATCCTAATTAATGTAAAATCTATTTTCTAAAACTAAATAATATCTTTTCCTATTTTAAAAAAATAAAGTTTAATTCAGAATTAAATGCAGCAATCAGCGTTTTCTGCGTTTTCTGCACGTGGCGCATGTCATGCGTACGCGTCAGTCACGCGTACGCATCGATGGTCTTCTTCACGTGTCACGCGTATGCGTCAGGTACGTGCACGCGTCGCTGTGCAACTTCACTTTTCACGCGTACACGTCAGGTATGCGCACGCGTCGCCAAGGAAAGCTCTAAATCACGCGCACGCGTCAGATATGCGCAGGCGTCGCTCCTCGCTGTCATCTCCTTTAATTCTTGTGCTGATTCCATTTGCGCAAGCTTCCTCTCCATCATCTGAGCCATTCCTGCCCTATATAGCCTTCTTCTCTTTTTTTGCGGAAGCTCCATCAAATCTAACCAAATGCTACCTAAAATAAACAGAATTGCACACGACTCAAAGTAGCATCCATAGTGCCTAAAAGATAATTAATTCTTGATTAAACTCAACAAATTGAATGCAAATTTACTAGGAAAAGATAGAAAAGATGCTCACGCATCACAACACCAAACTTGAATTGTTGCTTGTCCTCAAGCAACCAAAATAATATAGGCTTAGAATGTGAATTTGCATGAGAATGATAGTTCGATTAAGTTTATGTCTCTTCTTATAGTGGGGTTTACAACTGCAATCTTGAATAGTTTTTGCATCTCACTCTCCTTTGAATCAGAAGTATGTCACTGTCATTCGGAATTAGAATCCGGATAACATTATGAATTCTCTAATCTTTTGTAACTCAATTTAACCCTTGAACACAGCAATTTTTCTTTGATTCTTTTTTCTTTGGTGCTTTGCACCTTGAGCCTAGTTGTGACTTTAAATGTTTTGTCTCAAGCTTCACTTGACACAGAAACACCACAAGCACTTAACTGGGGAACTTTCTTTAAGTTCTGATTTTCCTTTCAGTTACTCCCATACAGTGTGCTCAAAGCCTTTGGCATACTCTGTTAATTGCAATTGATCTCGACTCTAAATGTTTTGTCTCAAGGATTACTTGACACAAGAACACCACATGCATGTGACTAGGGAAACAACTCTTTGAGATTTTAATCATGTCTGACCTCCCTAGTTATTGATGCTCAGAGCCTTGGACCTTGCTTTTATATCCTCTTTTTTTTTTCAATGTTGTTTCTTTTGCTTCAAGGATTAAACTTTTACTTATTGCAGAGACTTCATAATAGGTCTCTAAATTTCTATTCCTTGTACATCAACATTCTTTTATTCAAATTTAACTATGCACTGTTCATGTCATGCATTTCGAGTCACAGAAAATACCACCACATTTGAATAAATGAGACTATTCTAGAAATTAAACTCAATTTCTCATACATTACATCTTTTCTTCTTTCTTTTTGATTTCAAGCTCAGTGGGCAATACATGAGATAGCTTTCAAAATTAAAGCAACTAACAGAACTAAACTAAAACCTAGGAATTTATCTAATAAAGGATCATGCAATAAACAAAGCAAAATAGCAGAAAATTGGAACATAACATAGTAAGAACGGGAACGAATATAGAATGAAAGGAACTCAACCACCTCAGTTATGCTTGTGGCCATTTCATTCCTCCATAAAGAACATTCATCTCCCTTTGGTGCTATTAAAATAAACAGAAAATCCATAAGCGAAGCGACAACACCAAACTTAAAGGTTTGCTTGTCCTCAAGCAAAGAAGAACTAAAAACAAAAAAAAACAAATATTATGACCAAAGAAAAATAAAAGGATAAAAGAACAAGAGAGAAATAGGATTTGGGAGGGAGAGAGAATGAAAATTAAAACTGGACGGCGCACTAGTGGAGGTGTGCGGCACAGGTGACGCGTACGCATACAGCACGCGTACGCGTAGGTCGCCCAATTTTGATAGTGACGCGTAAGCATCTAGCACGCGTACGCGTGCCCTTGGTTTGTGCGAATCACGCGAAGGCGGCCGCGCACACGCACAACTCTCTGTTCGCGTGGCCTGGGAACCAAAATTTTCATATGACGCGTACGCGTCATGCACGCGAACGCGTGAATGGCCATTTGTGCAAAGGATGCACACGCGTCAGGGACGCGTACGCGTGATCAAGTTTGTGCCTCTAGCACAATTCCAGCCCCAAGCCATCACAACTCTTTGCCCAAACACTCATTGACGCTGATTTTCAGGGTCACGCGTACATGTCAGGGACGCGCACGCGTGGGTGGCTAAAAGCGCAAACGACGCGCACGCGTGAGGTACGCGTACGCATAGGCTTGTTTGTGCGCAAAACATAGTTCCAAAACCACTCCTACTCAACTCTCTGTTCACTTTTATTTTTCACGCTCATACATATGACACGTACGCGTCAGCGATGCTTGCGCGTTGTGTGCTCGTTTTTTTTTTTTTTTTGAAGTGTTCGGTTCTTGTTCTAAAATAGCTGCATGATCAAAATAGACTTAAAACGAAAGAAAAACAGTAAAAACTCAATAAAAATCAAATAAGTAAGAAAACCACTACTACGAAAAATAACTTAAGGATACGAAATTATCGGGTTGCCTCCCAACAAGCGCTTCTTTAATGTCACTAGCGTGACACTTGATTGTTGAATTTTCTTCCTCTTCTTCCATGTTGGTTAAAAGAAATGTCTCCAAGGGGGGAGAGGTGAAAATTAGTGCCCCTTGATATAAATTCCTCCTAACAAGCTTTTTTTTATTGTGATTAACTTGATTCACCTTGCTTGTTGGTGTAGAGGTTGGATTGTTTTTTTTTCTGACCTTCTCTTTTTCATGGATATTTTCTTCTGTTTCTTGGTCACAATCTCCTTTTCAGTGCTTTTCTTGGTTTCTCTTCACTTCTTTGATTTCAAAATTTGGGTGTTGTGTGATGGTTAGAGTGTGCCCTTCATCAAGAACTTCTTGAATTGGTGCTTCAATAAACTCGCTCTCTATGCCAGTCTCTACTTCATTGGAGTATAGATTCCCATAATTATTTTCATCTCTTACAACCTCCTTTGTTTGTGTATCTTCCTCCTTTATTTTTGCATCTTCCTCTTCTTCCATGCGTGAGAGTGAAAAGTTCTCTAATTCATTGGAGTATGAACTCCTTTGATTGATTTCCTCACTTTCTTCTATAGGATCTTGCATTATATCTCTTGGGAAGGAATTTGCTTGTTCCTCTTCCTAGGACTTGATAATAACTTGCACATATTTCTCTATATTTTTGACACTTGTCTTTATATCATGTAAGAATTCTTTCATGAGAAGCTCAAGATCTGATGGTGCTTGATATGAATAAGAAGATGGTGGTTTTTGATATGAATAAGAAGATGGTGGTTTTTGATATGAATATAGAGATGGTGGTTCTTGATATGAATATGGAGATGGTGGTTCTTGATAGTTGGAACATGGAGCATTGAAGTTTCTTTGGTTTTGACTTTGCCAACTAAAATTCGGATAGTTCCTCCATCCACAATAATATGAATCACTACTTGGGTGTGAGTAGTAACCCATGTGATCTCTCTCCATTATTTTTTCTTAGCACAAAACACCAAACAGAATTAAACGCACCATGTGGAAAACAGGCAAGCAAAGAAGAAAGAACATAAAAGAAATATAAACTCAATAAATAAAATAACTAAGGGGACACTAAACTTAATTTCAGAAATTAAGAGAAAAGAAAAAATAATGGTTTAATTGAATAAATCAAAATAATTTTTTTTTTTGAAAATACTAAAGCAAAATTTAAATAAAATTAAAACTAAAATGCCTAATCTAAGCAATCAAACAACTAATAGTTGTTAATCACAGTCAATCCTCGGCAACGGCGCCAAAAACTTGGTGCGAAAATTTTATAACCACAAACTAACTGGCAAGTGCACCGGGTCGTACCAAGTAATACCTCAGGTGAGTGAGGGTCGATCCCACGAGGATTGATGGACTAAGAAACAATGGTTAAATGATTGGCCTAGTTAGACAAACAGAAAATAGTGTTTGAGAGTTCAAAAAGCATTAAACAGAAGACAGGAAAATAAATAAGTTGGGAATAAAATATGGAGAAGGCAGTTAAGGCTTTAGAGTTATCTATTTTCTGGATTGACTTTTCTTATTAATTTATTCTAAACATGCAAGATTTAATTCATGGCAAACTATATGTGACTAGACCTTAATTCCTTAGACCTTTCTAGTCTCCTCTAAAATTCATCAACCGGCAATTCCTTGGTCACTTAATTCCAATTAGAGGGTGAAGCTTAATTCTAGTTTATATGCCACAGAAATCCTAATTATCCAAATATAAGAGGATTATATGTCACGTATCCCGTTAAGTCCAGATAATTAGAATTTAGGAGAATATGTTTTCAAGCTGTTGTTCAAGTAAAGAGCTTTTCCAAGTTATACAAGAACTCAATTAGAAAGAGGGTCATACTTCCGTTCCACCCAAATTCATAAGATAACGAATGAAAATAATTCTTAAATTATAAATCAGTACATGAATTAAAATAGAAAAAAAATAGTATCAATCCATACAATAGACAGAGCTCCTAACCGTAACAATGGAGGTTTAGTTGCTCATGGTTCAAAGAGAAAATAAGGATTCTAAATTGGGCTAAGGTGGAATGAAAAGTTAACTAATGTTGGAATCCCCCCAGAAGAGAAGTTTCTTTTTCCTTTTATATCTAATCCAAATTAATTTAAAATCTATTTTCTAAAATTAAATAATATCTTTTCCTATTTTAAAAAAAATAAAGTTTAACTCAGAATTAAATGCAACAATCAGCGTTTTCTGCGTTTTCTATACGTGGCGCTGATGAGCGGATAATTTATACCCTTTTGGCGTTGTTTTTACATAGTTTTTAGCATAATTTAGTTACTTTTTATTATATTTTTATTAGTTTTTATTCAAAAATCACATTTCTGGACTTTACTATGAGTTTGTGTATTTTTCTGTGATTTCAGGTATTTTCTGGCTGAAATTGAGGGACCTGAGCAAAAATCTGATTCAGAGGCTGAAAAAGGACTGCAGATGCTGTTGGATTCTGACCCTGCATCATTCGAAATAGATTTGTTGGAGCTTTAGAAGCCCAATTGGTGCGCTCTCAATTGCGTTGGAAAGTAGACATCCTGTACTTTCCAGCAATATATAATAGTTCATACTTTACCCGAGATTTGATGGCCCAAACTGGCGTTCAAAGTCAGCCTAAAACATCTTGGCAAAAAATGCCCAAACTGGCACCAGAATTGGAGTTAAACGCCCAAACTGGCACCAAAGCTGGCGTTTAACTCCAGGAACAGCTTATGCACGAAAAAGCTTCAATGCTCAGTCCAAGCACACACCAAGTGGAACCCAGAAGTGGAATTCTGCACTATCTGCACTTAGTTACTCAGCTTGTGTAAACCCTAGTTACTAGTTTAGTATAAAAACTACTTTTAGTGATTTATTTTACGTCTCTCTCTTTTAGACCATTGTACACCTTTGGAGGCTGGCCTCACGGCCATGCCTAGACCATTTTCACTTATGTATTTTCTAAGGTGGAGTTTCTACACCCCATAGATTGAGGTGTGGAGCTCTGCTGTTCTTCATGAATTAATGCAATTACTACTATTTTTCTATTCAATTCACGCCTACTTCTTCTCCAAGATATACTCTCATACTTAATTCAGTTAAGTCAGAATGAAGGGGTGACCCGTGACAATCACCCAATCTTCGTTACTCGCTTAGCCAATATCGCGTGCCTGACAATCACAAAGCGATCTACATGATGTTCAACGTGGTCATTGGACGACAGCTGGAGTATATTCTCTTGGGTCCTTAATCAATGATTCATGTTGCCTCTCCTGACAACAGAGCAACTGAATCTGAGATTAGAACCTTCGTGGTATAGGCTAGAACCATTGGCAGCATTCCTGAGATCCGAAAAGTCTAAACCTTGTCTGTGGTATTCCGAGTAGGATCTGGGAGGGGATGACTGTGAAGAGCTTCAAACCTGCGAATGTGGGGCGCAAGTGACAGTGTGCAAAAGGACAATGGTTTTATTCCGACGCTAGCGGGAACTGACAGATGATTAGCCGTGCAGTGACAGCGTATATGGATTTATTTTCATCCGAGAGGATCATACAGCTTACCATGGAAGGAGGTAACGCATGGTTGGAAGAAGGTAGTAGGAAAGCAGAAGTTCAGAAGCAACAAAGCATCTCCAGACGCTTATCTAAAATTCCCACCAATGAATTACATGAGTATCTCTATCTTATTTTATATTTTATTTATATTTTAATTACTAAAACATTATAACCATTTGAATCCGCCTGACTGAGATTTACAAGGATGACCATAGCTTGCTTCAAGCCGACAATCTCCGTGGGATCGACCCTTACTCACGTAAGGTATTACTTGGATGACCAAGTGCACTTGCTGGTCAGTTACACAGAGTTGTGAAGAAGTGTTGAAAAGTGAAATCAACAATTCGCATACTAAGTTTTTGGCGCCGTTGCCGGGGATTGTTCGAGTTTGGACAACTGCCGGTTCATCTTGTTGCTCAGATTAGGTAATTTTGTTTTATTTTTATTTTCAAAAAAAATTCAAAAAAAATTTATATACAAAAATTATTTATATTTTGTTCTTTAGAATTTTTAAGAATGAATTCTAGAGTTTCAGATGATACATGAAGCCTGGCTGGCTGCTAAGCCATGTCTAATCTTTTGGACTGAGGCTTTCACTTATCATTGCAAGAGCCTTTGGATTCCAATCTAATTGGCTGTTATATGTCTGAGTTGTATGCTGAAGCTTGGCTGGCCATTTGGCCATGTCTAATCTTTTGGACCGAAGCATTTACATAAAGCTTGGCTGGCTATTTAGCCATGTCTAAATTTTCGGACCGAAGCTTTAGACTAACATTGCATGATTCCTGGAATTCCTATTAAAAATTTTGAATTTATTTATTTTCTTTTTCCAAAATAATTTTCGAAAATTACAAAAAAAATTAATAAAACCATAAAAACCAAAAATATTTTATGTTTCTTGTTTGAGTCTAGTGTCAAATTTTAAGTTTGGTATCAATTGAATATTTTTAATTTTTCTTAAAAATTTTCGAAAATCCATGCAGTGAGTTTTGTTCTTCATGATCTTCAAGTTGTTCTTGATGAATTTCTTTGTTTGATCTTTAAATTTTTCTTGTTTGATGTATTTTCTTGTTTTCATATGCATTTTTGAATTATTACTGTTTATAGTTTAAAAATTTTTAAGTTTGGTGTCTTGCATGTCTTTCTTTTCTTAAAAATTCTTTAAAATTATGTTCTTGATGTTCATCATGATCTTCAAAGTGTTCTTGGTGTTCATCTTGACATTCAAAATGTTCTTGCATGCATTATTAGTTTTGATCTTAATTTCTTGTGTTTTGCATCATTTTTATGTTTTTCTCTCTCCTCACTAAAAATTCAATAATAAAAAAATATCTTTCCCTTATTTCACTCATAAATTTCAAAAATTTGAATTGATTTAGTCATAAAGTTTTAAAATTTAGTTGTTTCTTGTTAGTCAAGTCAAAATTTCAAATTAAAAATTTTATCTTTTAAAATCTTTTTCAAATATCTTTTAATAGTTTCGAAAACTTTAAAATTGATTTTCAAAATTTTTTTCTTATTTTTATTTCATATTTTCGAAATTAATTGCTAACATTTAATATTTTGATTCAAAAATTTTCAAGTTGTTACTTGCTTATTAAGAAAGGATCAATCTTTAAATTCTAGAATCATATCTTTGAGTTTCTTGTTAGTCAAGTAATCAACTTTAATTTCAAAAATCAAATATTTCTAATTTCCTTTTCAAATATTTTTCAAAATAAATTTTCAATCATATCTTTTTCAAAATCAATTTCAAAATCTTTTCTAATTTCTTATCTTTTCAAAATTGATTTTCAAATCTTTTTCAATTAACTACTTGACTTTTTGTTTGATTTTAAAAGTTTTCTATTTCAATCATATCTTTTTCAAAACTACCTAACTACTTTTCTCTCTCCAATTTTCGAAAATCACTAACAACTTTTTCAAAAATCTCTTTTTATTTAATTAATTCATTTAGTTTTCAAATTTTATTTTATTTCTTCTCTTAAATTTCGAATACTAACCAATAATTAAAATAAAAACAAAAATATTTTCCTTTTATTTTAATTTAAAATTCGAATTCTCTCCCCCTCTCATCTCTTTCTATTTATTTTATTTATTTACTAATACTTCTCTTCTTCTTATAATTCGAATCCTCTCTCCATCTCTGTGTTCGAATTCTTCTTCTTCTCCCTTCTTCATTCAACTCTTCTATTCTTCTACTCACATAAAGGAATCCCTATACTGTGACATAGAGGATTCCTATTCTTTTATGTTCTCTTCTTTTTCATATGAGCAAGAGCAAGGATAAGAACATTCTTGTTGAAGGTAATCCGGAACCTAAAAGGACTCTAAAGAGGAAGCTAAGAGAAGCTAAAGCACAACACTCTGGAGAGGACTTGATAGAATTTTTTGAAAAAGAAGAAGAGATGGCCGAACTCAATAACAATGGTGGAGATGCAAGGAAGATGCTTGGTGACTTTATTGCACCCTCTTCTGACTTCTGTGGAAGGAGTATCTCAATTCCTGCAATTGGAGCAAACAACTTTGAGCTTAACCCTCAATTAGTTTCTCTAATGCAGCAGAATTGCAAGTTTCATGGACTTTCATTGGAAGATCCTCATCAGTTCTTAGCTGAATTCTTGCAGATCTGTGACACTGTTAAGACCAATGGGGTTAATCCCGAGGTCTACAGACTTATGCTTTTTCCCTTTGTTGTAAGAGGCAGAGCTAGGACATGGTTGGACTCACAACCTAAAGATAGCCTGAACTCTTGGAAAAAGTTAGTCAATACTTTCTTGGCCAAATTCTTTCCACCTCAAAAGTTGAGCAAGCTTAGAGTGGAAGTCCAAACCTTCAGACAGAAGGAAGGTGAATCCCTCTATGAAGCTTGGGAAAGATACAAGCAATTAATCAGAAGGTGTCCTTTTGACATGTTTTTAGAATGGAGCATCATATGTATATTCTATGATGGTCTGTCTGAATTGTCCAAGATGTCATTGGATCACTCTGCTGGAGAATCTCTTCATCTGAAGAAGACGCCTGCAGAAGCCCAGGAACTCATTGAAATGGTTGCAAATAACCAGTTCATGTACACTTCTGAAAGGAATCCTGTGAATAATGGGACAACTCAGAAGAAAGGAGTTCTTGATATTGATACTCTGAATGTCATATTGGCTCAAAACAAAATATTGACTCAGCAAGTCAATATAATTTTTCAGAGTCTGTCTGGAATGAAAGCTGCATCAGGCAGTACTAAGGAAACTTCCTCTGAAGAAGAAGCCTATGACCCTGAGAATCCTGCAATGGCAGAGGTAAATTACATGGGAGAATCCTATGGAAACACCTATAATCCTTCATGGAGGAATCATCTTAATCTCTCATGGAATGATCAACAGAAGCCTAATCAAGGCTTCAATAATAATAATAATAATGGTGGGAGATCACGGTTTGGCAATAGCAAACCTTTTCCATCATCTTCTCAGCAATAGAGAGAGAATTCTAAGCAGAGTCACTCTGACTTAGCAACTGTAGTCTCTGATCTATCTAAGACCACTCTCAGCTTCATGACTAAAGCAAGGTCCTCCATTAGAAATTTGGAGGCACAAGTGGGTCAGCTAAGTAAGAAAGTTACTGAACTCCCTCCTAGTACTCTCCCAAGCAATACAGAAGAGAATCCAAATAGAGAGTGCAAGGCCATAAACACGTCCAACATGGCCGAACCTGTAGAGGAGGGAAAGGCAGTGATTTCCAGTGAGGAAGACCTCAATGGACGTCTACTGGCCACTAAGGAGTTCCCTAATGAGGAACCAAAGGAATCTGAGGCTCATATAGAGACCATAGAGATTCCACTGAACTTACTGTTGCCATTCATGAGCTCTGATGAGTATTCTTCCTCTGAAAAGGATGAAGATATTATTGAAGAGCAAGTTGCTCAATATCTAGGAGCAATCATGAAGCTGAATGCCAAGCTATTTGGTAATGAGACTTGGGAGGATGAACCCCCATTGCTCATCAATGAACTAAATGATCTGGTTCAACTGAAATTACCTCAGAAGAAACAGGATCCTGAAAAGTTCTTAATACCTTGTACCATAGGCACCATGGCCTTTGAGAAGGCTCTGTGTGACCTGGGGTCAGGGATAAACCTCATGCCCCTCTCTGTAATGGAAAAACTAAGGATTTTTGAGGTGCAAACTGCAAGAATCTCACTAGAGATGGCAGACAATTCAAGGAAACAGGCTTATGGACTTATAGAGGATGTCTTGGTGAAGGTTGAAGGCATGTACATCCCTGCTGATTTCATAATCCTAGACATTGGGAAGGAAGAGGATGAATCCATCATCCTTGGAAGCTCCCTCCTAACCACAGCAAGAGCTGTGATTGATGTAGACAGAGAAGAGTTAGTCCTTCAACTGAATGAGGACTACCTTGTGTTTAAGGCTCAAGGATCTTCTTCTGTAACCATGGAGAGGAAGCATGAAAAGCTTCTCTCAATACAGAGTCAAACAGAGCCCCCACACTCAACTTCTAAGTTTGGTGTTGGGAGGCCATCATCAAGCTCTGAGTCTCTGTGAAGCTCTCTAAGAGCTCACTGTCAAGCTATTGACATTAAAGAAGCGCTTGTTGGGAGGCAACCCAATGTTATTTAATTATATTTATTTGTTTTCCATTGTTATTTTATATTTTCTTTAGGTTGATGATCATGTGAAGTCACAAAAACAATTGAAAAATCAAAAATAGAATGAAAAACAGCATTAAAAATAGCACACCCTGGAGGACAGGCTTACTGGCGTTTAAACGCCAGTAAGGATAGCAGAATGGGCGTTTAACGCCCAGCCTGGCAGCATTCTGGGCATTAAACGCCAGAATGGGCAGCACTCTGGGCGTTTAATGCCAAAAAGGGCTGTCTGGCATCTGGCTGGCGTTAAACACTAGAAATGGGCATCTGGCTGGCGTTTAACGCCAAAAAAGGGCAGCAAACTGGTGTTTAACGCCAGGAAAGGTAGCAGAGCTGGCGTTAAACGCCAGATTGGCACACAATGGGCGTTTGAACGCCAGAATGGTGCAGGGACTCAAATTTCTTGACACCTCAGGATCTGTGGACCCCTCAGGATCCCCACCTATCCCACCTCTTCTTCTCTACTCTTCACACATTTCCATAACACTCTTCCCCAAATACCCTTCACCTATTAAATCTTACCCTCTTTCCCATATCCTCTTCACCACTCGCATCCATCCATCATTAAACCCCACCTACCTCACCATTCAAATTCAAACCATTTCCCTCCCAAATCTAACCCTTCATAACCGAATTCCCTATCTCTCTTACGCTATAAATGCCCCTCCTTACCACCTTCAATTTCACACATCATACACAATACACCCCCTTGGCCGAACCCACTACTCCCTCCATCTCCTCTATTTCTTCTTCTTCTACTCCTTTCTTTCTTCTTTTGCTCGAGGACGAGCAAACCTTTTAAGTTTGGTGTGGGAAAAGCTAAGCTTTTTTTGTTTTTCCATAACCACTAATGGCACCTAAGGCCGGAGAAACCTCTAGAAAGAGAAAAGAGAAGGCAATTGCTTCTACCTCCGAGTCATGAGAGATGGAGAGATTCATCTCAAAGGTCCATCAAGACCACTTCTATAAAGTTATGGCCAAGAAAAAGGTGATCCCCAAGGTCCCCTTCAAGCTCAAAAAGAGTGAGTATCCGGAGATCCGACATGAAATTCAAAGAAGAGGTTGGAAAACTCTTACCAACCCTATTCAACAAGTCAGAATCTTATCGGTTCAAGAGTTCTAAGCTAATGCATGGATCACTAAGAACCATGTTCAAAGTGTGAACCTGAACCCAAAGAATTGGCTCACAATGGTTCGGGGGAATTACTTGGATTTCAGTCCGGAAAATGTGAGGTTGGCATTCAACTTGCCAATGATGCAAGGAGATCCTCACCCTTTCACTAGAAGGGTCAACTTTGATCAAAGGTTGGACCAAGTCCTCATGGACATTTGTGTGGAAGGAGCTCAATGGAAGAGAGACTCAAGAGGCAAACTGGTTCAACTAAGAAGGCTTGACCTCAAACCCGTGGCTAGGGGATGTTGGAGTTCATCCAACGCTCTATTATTCCTACTAGCAACCGGTCTGAAGTTACAATAGACCAGGCTATCATGATCCATAGCATCATGAATGGAGAGGAAGTAGAAGTTTATGAGATCATATCCCTAGAACTCTACAAGGTGGCGGACAAGCCCTCTACTTTGGCAAGGTTAGCCTTCCCTCATCTCATCTGTACCCTATGCAATTCAGCTGGAATTGTCATAAAAGAAGGCACCCTTATTGAAGGAGACAAGCCCATCACTAAGAAGAAGATGGAGCAAACAAGAGAGCCCACTCATGGACCTCAACAAGAGCATAAGGAAATTCCTCATCATGAAATCCCTGAGATGCCTCAAGGGATGCATTTTCCTCCACACAATTATTGGGAGCAAATCAACAACTCCTTAGGAGAATTGAGTTCCAATATGAGACAACTAAGGATGAAGCACCAAGAGCATTCCATCCTCCTCCATGAAATTAGAGAAGACCAAAGAGCCATGAGGGAGGAGTGATGAGCGGATATTTTATACGCTTTTTGGGGTTAATTTCATATAGATTTTAGTATGTTTTAGTTGGTTTTTAGTCTATTTTCATTAGTTTCTAGGAAAAATCTACATTTCTGGACTTTACTATGAGTTTGTGTGTTTTTCTGTAATTTCAGATATTTTCTGGCTGAAATTGAGGGAGCTGAGCAAAAATCTGATTCAGACTGAAAAAGGGCTGCTGATGCTGTTGGATTCTGACCTCCCTGCACTCAAAATGGATTTTCTGGAGCTACAGGACTCCAAATGGCGTGCTTTTAATTGCGTTGGAAAGTAGACATCCAGGACTTTCCAGAAATATATAATAGTCCATACTTTTCTCAAGGATAGATGACGTAAACTGGCGTTCAACGCCAGCTTTCTGCCCAATTCTGGCGTCCAACGCCAGAAACAAGTTGCAAGTTGGAGTTCAACGCCAGAAAAGGATCCAAAGCTGGCGTTGAACGCCCAAAACAGCCCAGGGCACGTGAGAAGCTTTAGTCTCAGCCCCAGCACACACCAAGTGGGCCCCAGAAGTAGATTTCTGCACTATCTGTTATAGTTTACTCATTTTCTGTAAACCTAGGTTACTAGTTTAGTATTTAAACAACTTTTAGAGATTCATTTTCTATCTCATGACATTTTAGATCTGAACTTTGTACTCTTTGACGGCATGAGTCTCTAAACTCCATTGTTGGGGGTGAGGAGCTCTGCTGTGTCTCGATGAATTAATGCAAGTATTTCTGTTTTCTATTCAAACATGCGTGTTCCTATCTAAGATATCCATTCGCGCCTAACTATGGAGAAGGTGATGATCAGTGACACTCATCACCTTCCTCAATCCATGAACGTGTGTCTGACAATCACGTCCGTTCTACATCAGATTGAATGAATATCTCTTAGATTCCCTAATCAGAATCTCCGTGGTATAAGCTAGATTGATGGCGGCATTCATGAGAATCCGGAAAGTCTAAACCTTGTCTGTGGTATTCCGAGTAGGATTCTAGGATTGGATGGCTGTGACGAACTTCAAACTCGCGAGTGCTGGGCGTAGTGACAGACGCAAAAGGATAGTAAATCCTATTCCGGTACGACTGAGAACCTGCAGATGATTAGCCGTGCGGTGACAGCGCACCTAGACCCTTTTCACTGGAAGGATGGATGGTAGCCATTGACAACGGTGATCCACCTACACATAGCTTGCCATAGGAGGACGTGCGTGCATGAATCAGAGGACAGAGGAAAGCAGAGATTCTGAAGACAAAGCATCTCCAAAACTCCAACATATTATCCATTACTGCATAACAAGTAACCTTTAATCCATGCTCTCTTGTTTATTCGCAACTCAACTGATAAATATAATTGACTTCCTGACTAAGAATTGCAAGATAACCATAGATTGCTTCAAACCAACAATCTCCGTGGGATTCGACCCTTACTCACGTAAGGTATTACTTGGACGACCCAGTGCACTTGCTGGTTAGTGGTACGAGTGTGAAAAGTGTGATTCACAATTCGTGCACCAAGTTTTTGGCGCCGTTGCCGGGGATTGTTCGTGTTTGAACAACTGACGGTTTATTTTGTTTCTTAGATTAGGAAAATTTTTCTTTTTTTGGTTTAGAGTCTCTTATTATTGTTCTTGGTTAAAAATATCCTTCTTCAAAACAAGTGTTACATTTACTGTCCAATTGGCTAGAGCGTTGGTCTAAGTCCGTGGCAGTTTGGTATACTTTTTTTTTAAATCTTTTTCAAAAATAATAATTTCTCTATTAAATTTTGTGCCAAACTTTAAGTTTGGTGTTTTCTTATTGATTTCCTTTGATTTTCGAAAATCTTAGTTTGGTTTTCTAAAAATTTTAAGTTTGGTGTTCTTTCTTGTGTTCTTGAGTTTTCCTTGTGTCTTGATCTTAAAATTTTAAGTTTAGTGTTCCTTGGTGTTTTCCCTCCAAAATTTTCGAAAACAAGGAGCATTAGATCTAAAAATTTTAAATCTTGTGCTATTTTATTGTTTTTTTTCTCTTTCCTCACTAAATTCAAAAATATCTTTTCTCTCTAATTTTAAAACAAATTTTCGAAAATTATTTTTAAAAAAAAATTCAGATTTTTTTTTCAAAATTAAAAATCTTTTCCAAATCATATCTTTTTCAAAACTTCCTTACCACTTTCTCTCCCCTCATTTTTCGAAAATCTTCACCTATTTTTATTTATTTTATTTTAATTTATTTTATTTTCGAAATAAATAAATAAATAAATAAATAAAAATAAAAATTTTTTATTTTTACATCATCTCCCTTTCTCCATCATGGATCTAAGTGGAAATGAACAGTCCAGGAGGACTCTGGGGTCATATGCTAACCCCTCTACTGCTTCATATGGGAGTAGTATCTGCATACCCTCTATTGGAGTCAGTACCTTCGAGTTGAATCCTCAGCTCATTATCATGGTGCAGCAAAGTTGCCAGTATTCTGGTCTTCCACAAAAAGAACCTACAGAGTTTCTGGCACAATTTTTACAAATTGCTGACACAGTACATGATAAGGAAATAGATCAGGATGTCTACAGACTATTACTGTTTCCATTTTTTGTAAAAGATCAAGCTAAGAGGTGGTTAAATAACCAACCTAAGGCCAGCATAAGGACATGGAAACAGCTGACAGAAAAATTCCTGAATCAATACTTTCCCCCAAAACGGATGACACAGCTAAGGCTGGACATCCAAGGCTTTAAACAAGGAGATAAGGAATCTCTTTATGATGCTTGGGAGAGATACAGAGAGATGCTACAAAAATGCCCCTCTAAAATGTTTTCAGAGTGGGTTCAGTTAGACATCTTCTATTATGGGCTTGCAGAAGGAGCTCAGATGTCTCTAGATTACTCAGCTGGTGGATCTATCCACATGAGAAAGACAATTGAAGAGGCTCAAGAGCTCATTGATACAGTTGCCAGGAATCAGCATCTGTACCTAAGCAGTGACCCTTCCATGAAAGAAGAGGTTAAAACAGTAACTGCTGAACTCAGCCCTGTAAAACAAGCTGCTGAATTCAATCAGCAATTGGACTTTCTAACAAAGCAGTTAGCCGAATTCAAGGATAAACTACAAGAGACAAGGATGGCTAATATAAATATGGAAGAACAATTGAAGCAAACAAAGCAGCAGCTGTCAAGACAAATAACAGAAGAATGCCAAGCAGTTCAATTAAGAAGTGGGAAAACATTAAATACCCCACCTCAAGGCAGCAAAGAGCTAAGGAATGAGCAAACCACCCAAAATTCACCTGAGGACAGTAAGAGCTCAGGGAAAAGTAATTCTGGCGTTAAAACGCCAGCAATCTAGTGGAAGGCTGGCGCTGAACGCCCAGACCATGCCCAAGATTGGCGTTCAACGCCAGTAACAAGCAAGGACTGGCGTTCAATGCCAGAAACAAGCAAGGATCTGGCGTTGAACGCCTAAAATGGGCACAGTTCTGGCACTCAGACGCCAAGAACAGACAAGGAGTTGGCGTCTCACGTCACTCCAGCTTCTAACTCTGGCACTCAATTGCCAGTGAGGGATCAGACACACACAAGTGCTGATGACAACCCCTCTAAAAAGGCTTCTTCAGCCACTTCTGTAGGCAATAAACCTACAGCAACTAAGGTTGAGGAATATAAAGCCAAGATACCTTATCCTCAAAAACTCCGGAAAGAGGAACAGGATAAGCAATTTGCTCGCTTTGCAGATTATCTCAGGACTCTTGAAATAAAGATTCCATTTGCAGAGGCACTTGAGTAAATACCTTCTTATGCCAAGTTCATGAAAGAGATCTTGAGTCATAAGAAGGATTGGAGAGAAACAGAAAGAGTTCTCCTCACTGAAGAATGCAGTGCAGTCATTCTAAAAAGCTTTCCTGAAAAGCTTAAAGACCTTGGGAGTTTTCTGATACCATGCACATTAGAAGGTAATTACACAAAGACAACTTTGTGCGATCTTGGGGCAAGCATCAACCTAATACCTGCATCCACTATCAGAAAGCTTGGCTTAACCGAAGAAGTTAAACCAACCCGGATATGTCTCCAACTTGCTGATGGCTCCATTAAATACCCATCAGGCGTGATTGAAGACATGATTGTCAGAGTTAGGCCATTCGCCTTTCCCACTGACTTTGTAGTGCTGGAAATGGAGGAGCACAAGAGTGCTACTCTCATTCTAGGAAGACCCTTCCTAGCAACTGGACGAACCCTCATTGATATCCAACAAGGGAAAATAACCCTGAGAGTCAATGATGATGAGTTTAAGTTGAATGCTGTCAAAGCCATGCAGCATCCAGACACATCAAAAGACTGCATGAAAGTTGATCTTATTGACTCTTTAGTAGAAGAGATCAACATGGCTGAGAGTCTCGAATCAGAGTTGGAAGAAATCTTTAAAGATGTTTAGCCTGATTTGGAGGATTCAGACGAGATAAAAGAGCCTCTGAAATTTCCTCTGGAAGAGGAAAAACCTCCTAAACCCGAGCTCAAACCATTACCACCATCCCTGAAATATGTATTTCTGGGAGAAGATGACACTTTTCCAGTGATCATAAGCTCTGCTTTAAATCCACAGGAAGAGGAAGCACTTATTCAAGTGCTAAGGACACACAAGACAGCTCTTGGGTGGTCCATAGGTGACCTTAAGAGCATAAGCCCAGCTAGATGCATGCACAAAATCTTATTGGAGGATAATGCTAAACCAGTGGTTCAACCACAGAGGCGGCTAAATCCAGCCATGAAGGAAGTGGTGCAGAAAGAGGTCACCAAATTACTAGAGGCTGGGATTATTTATCCTATTTCTGATAGCCCCTGGGTGAGTCCTGTCCAAGTCGTCCCAAAAAAGGGAGGCATGACAGTGATCCATAATGAAAAAAATGAACTGGTTCCTACAAGAACAGTTACAGGGTGGCGCATGTGTATTGACTACAGAAGGCTCAATACAGCCACCAGAAAGGATCATTTTCCTTTACCATTCATAGACCAGATGCTAGAAAGACTGGCAGGTCATGATTATTACTGCTTTTTGGATGGCTACTCAGGCTATAACCAGATTGTAGTAGATCCCCAGGATCAAGAGAAAACAGCATTCACATGTCCATCTGGAGTGTTTGCTTATAGAAGGATGCCATTTGGGATGTGTAATGCGCCTGCAACCTTCCAGAGATGCATGCTCTCTATTTTCTCTGATATGGTGGAAAAATTTCTGGAGGTCTTCATGGATGACTTCTCAGTATATGGAGACTCATTCAGCTCCTGTCTTGATCACCTGAAACTTGTCCTAAAGAGATGCCAAGAGACCAACCTAGTCTTAAACTGGGAAAAATGTCACTTCATGGTGACTGAAGGGATTGTCCTTGGGCATAAAATCTCAAATAAGGGAATAGAGGCGGATCAAGCAAAAATAGAGGTAATTGAAAAATTACCACCACCTGCCAATGTTAAGGCAATCAGAAGCTTTCTGGGGCATGCAGAATTCTATAGGAGGTTTATAAAGGATTTTTCAAAAATTGCAAAACCTCTAAGTAATCTGCTAGCTGCTGACACGCCATTTGTGTTTGACACAGAGTGTCTGCAGGCGTTTGAAACGCTGAAAGCTAAGCTGGTCACAGCACCAGTTATTTCTGCACCAGACTGGACATTACCATTTGAGCTAATGTGTGATGCCAGTGATCATGCCATTGGTGCAGTATTGGGACAGAGGCATGACAAGCTTCTGCACGTCATTTATTATGCTAGTCGCGTTTTAAATGATGCCCAGAAAAATTACACAACCACAGAAAAAGAATTACTTGCAGTGGTTTATGCCATTGACAAGTTCAGATCATACTTAGTAGGATCAAAAGTAATTGTGTATACTGACCATGCTGCTCTTAAATATCTACTCACAAAGCAGGATTCAAAACCCAGGCTCATCAGATGGGTGTTGCTTCTGCAAGAGTTTGATATAGAAATAAGAGACAGAAAAGGGACAGAGAACCAAGTGGCTGATCATCTGTCCTGGATAGAGCCAGTAGAAGGGACGTCCCTCCCCTCTCTTGAGATCTCTGAGACTTTTCCGGATGAGCATTTATTTGCCATTCAGGAAATACCATGGTTTGTCGATATTGCAAACTATAAAGCTGCAAGGTTCATACCCAAGGAGTACAACAGGCAACAAAAGAAAAAATTAATCACTGATGCAAAGTACTACTTGTGGGATGAACCCTATCTCTTTAAGAGATGTGCAGACAGAATAATCCGTAGGTGTGTTCCTAGAGAAGAAGCACAGAGGATCCTATGGCATTGCCATGGATCTCAATATGGAGGCCATTTCGGAGGTGAGCGAACAGCCACCAAGGTCCTCTAATGTGGCTTCTATTGGCCCACACTCTATAAAGATTCCCGAGAGTTTGTACGTAACTGTGACAGTTGCCAAAGAGCTGGTAATCTGCCTCATGGTTACGCCATGCCTCAACAAGGAACCTTGGAGATTGAGTTGTTTGACGTATGGGAAATTGACTTCATGGGACCTTTCCCACCATCATTCTCAAACACTTATATTCTGGTGGCAGTTGACTATGTATCAAAATGGGTTGAGGCTATTGCCACACCCACCAATGATACTAAAATAGTGCTGAAGTTCCTCCAGAAATATATCTTCAGCAGGTTTGGGGTTCCTAGAGTACTAATCAGTGATGGGGGCACTCACTTCTGCAACAAACAGCTCTACTCTGCCATGGTCCGGTATGGGATTCGCCACAAGGTGGCGACTCCATATCATCCACAGACTAATGGACAAGCTGAAGTCTCTAACAGAGAGCTAAAAAGAATCCTAGAACGGACTGTAAATACCCGTAGAAAGGATTGGGCAAGAAGCTTGGATGATGCTCTGTGGGCATACAGAACAGCATTCAAGACTCCTATAGGGACCTCTCCATACCAACTGGTCTATGGTAAGGCATGTCACCTGCCCGTGGAACTGGAACATAAAGCCTACTGGGCAACCAGATTCCTGAACTTTGACGCCAAATTAGCTGGAGAAAAAAGATTGCTCCAGCTAAATGAGCTAGAGGAATTCAGATTCACTGCTTTCGAAAATGCCAAGCTTTATAAAGAAAAATAAAAAAAGTGGCATGACAGAAAGCTGTCATCTAGAATCTTTGAACCAGGACAAAAGGTTCTGTTGTTCAACTCCAGGCTCAGGCTATTCTCCGGGAAACTGAAGTCCCGGTGGAGGGGACCATATGTGATTACAAGTGTATCACCATATGGTTATGTGGAGCTTCAAGATATTGATTCTGATAAAAAGTTCATTGTCAATGGACAAAGAATCAAGCACTATCTTGAAGGCAATGTTGAGCAAGAGTGCTCAAGGCTGAAGCTAGACTGAAAGCTCAGCAAGGTCCAGCTAAAGACAATAAAGAAGCGCTTGCTGGGAGGCAACCCAGCCATGGGGCATCAATCCTCTAAGCATTTTGCCCTATTTTTATTTTTATTTGTTTATATAAAGTTCACTGATCCTAAGGTAAAGAGTCAATTGTATAAGTTCACAGGGTTACAGAAGGATTCTGTACACAAAACAGAGAAAAAGATCTCACTGGCAAGAAAATGCCAGTAAAAGTCTGTTTGGGCGTTCAACGCCCAACAGAAGCATCCACTGGGCGTTGAATGCCAGTGAGGATAGCCATCTGGGCGTTTAACGCCAGATTTACAGCATTCTGGGCGTTCAGAAAAACGCCCAGTAACAAAGGACTTCCTGGCGTTCAACGCCAGAAAGAAGCAGCAGCTGGGCGTTGAACGCCCAGGAGAGGCAGCATTTGGGCGTTGAACGCCCAAAACATGCAGCGTTTGGGCGTTCAAACGCCAGGATGGTGGAGAGGAGGTAAATTCATTTTTTCTTCATATTTTTCATTTTAATCTTAATTTTCATGCTTCAATTCATGATTTCTTGCATAAACATGTTAAGAACCCTGATTTCTAAAATCCCTAATTTCAAAAAACCCTACCTTAAAAATATCAAATGTATCTTAATCCATAAGCACAAACCCTCTTTTTCAATTCAATTCAACTCTTTTTCAAATTTTCAAAATAAATCTATCTTTTCAACTAATATCTTTTTCAAACCTCCACATTATCTTTTTCAAAATCTAAATTTATCTTTTTCAAAAAATTTTCATATCTTTTCAATTTTAAACTATATCCTCTCTTATCATATCTTCTATCTTATCTTTTCCAAATCAATCTTTTTTATCATATCTTTTCTAAATTTTCAAACCCACCCCCTCCCTTTAAATATGGGTTCAGCCTCACCCCCCCCTCCATCAACAATTGCACCTAGCTCTCCTTCTATCCCTCTCCTTTCTTTTCTTTTGCTTGAGGACAAGCAAACCTCTAAGTTTGATGTGTTTATCCGTGATCACTAAGATCATGGCTCCTAAGGAAAAACAACCCACTTCAAGAGGCAAGAAAGAGAGCGTTCCAAAACCACTTTGGAATCAAGGGAAGTTCTTATCTAAAGAACATTCAAACCATTATTACAAAATAATGGGTCTAAGATCAGTGATCCCGGAAGTTAGATTCGATCTGAAAGAAGACGAATATCCGGAGATCCAGGAGCAAATTCGAATCAGGAACTGGAAGGTCCTAGCTAATCCTGAGACAAAAGTGGGAAGGAATATGGTCCAGGAGTTCTATGCTAATATGTGGCAGACAGACAAGCAAAAACTATCTGGAACTGCCTTCTATGAATATCGGACCGTGGTCAGAGGAAAGATTGTTCATACCATCCCTGACAAAATCAGAGAGATCTTAAAGTTACCTCAGCTGAAAGATGATCCAGACACTTTCAACAGGAGAATGATGAGAACAGACAAGGGCCTGGATAAGATTCTAGAGGATATATGTATCCCTGGAGCAAGGTGGACCACTAGCACGAAGGGTGTCCCAAATCAACTCAAAAGGGAAGATCTCAAACCAGTCGCCAGAGGATGGCTGGACTTCATTGGGCATTCTCTGCTGCCCACTAGCAACCGTTCTGAAGTCACTGTTAAAAGAGCAGTGATGATCCATTGCATCATGATGGGAAAAGAAGTGGAAGTTCATCAACTAATTTCAACTGAATTCTACAAAATTGCTAATAAAAATTTTAAAGAGGCCAGGTTGGCTTACCCAAGCTTGATTTCTCTGCTCTGCAAGGACGCTGGAGTAAGGATGAGAATAACTGAGTATATCTCAATTGAGAAACCAATCACCAAAGCATCAATGGAAAAACAACAAGCACAGGATGACCCCATCAAGAAGAAAACACAGGAATTTCTCCCAGAAATCCCTCAATCTGAATATTGGGAGTATCTTGAGACATCAGTTACCAAGATGCAAGAAGCTATGGAACAAATAATAAAGGAACAGAAGGAACAAAGTCAAATTCTTTGCTATTTGATTAAAGAACAGGAAGAGTAAGGGTGTGATTTGAGGGAATTGAAGCGCCAGAAGTTATCTCTTGAAGGACCAAGCACCCCACAGATCCGAGGAACATCCACTTCCCAGAACAAAGGTTGTTAAATTTCAATTTCTGCTTTAACTCTGTGATAGTTTTCGCTATAGGAGTTTACCTTAGGAGTCATATAGTAGTAATTAGTGTCTATTTTGATTTTACATCCAATTAAGTTATAGTCTATTTTTCTCATCATCAGCAAACATGAATAAAATAGTAGATCTTTTGAATAAGAGGCAATAAAATTTGAGTTTTTAATAAGAAAAATTCTAATTAGTAACATGTGTTGGCAATGCTTTCTGTCTTCTGAATGAATGCTTGAACAGTGCATATGTCTTTTGAATTTATTGTTTAAGACTGTTAAATATGTTGGCTCTTGAAAGAAGGATGAACATGAGACATGTTATTGATAATCTGAAAAATCATAAAAATGATTCTTGAAGCAAGAAAAAGCAGCAAAGAACAAAGCTTGCAAAAAAAAAGAGAGAAAAGAGAGAAAGAGAAAGAAAAAGCAAGTAGAAAAAGCCAAAGCTCTTAAAACCAAAAGGCAAGGGTAATAGAAAGGATCCCAAGGCTTTGAGCATCAGTGGATAGGAGGGCCTAAGGGAATAAAATCCTGGCCCAAGCGGCTAAACCAAGTTATCCCTAGCCATGTGCTTGTGGCGTGAAGGTGCCAAGTGAAAACTTGAGACTGAGCGGTTAAAGTCAAGGTCCAAAGCAAAAAGAAGAGTTTGCTTAAGAACCCTGGACACCTCTAATTGGGGACTTTAGCAAAGCTGACTCACAATCTAAAAGGGTTCACCCAATTATGTGTCTGTGGCATTTATGTATCCAGTGGTAATACTGGAAAACAAAGTGCTTAGGGCCACGGCCAAGACTCATAAATTAGCTGTGTTCAAGAATCATCATACTGAAATAGGAGAATCAATAACACTATCTGAATTCTAAGTTCCTATAGATGCCAATCACTCTGAGCTTCAATGGATAAAGTGAAATGCCAAAACTGTTGGGAAGCAAAAAGCTACTAGTCCCGCTCATCTAATTAGAATTTGAGCTTCACTCAAAAACTCTGAGATATTATTGCTTCTTGACTTATTAGTCTTCTATTTTATTTGCCTAGTTGCTTGAGGACAAGCAACAGTTCAAGTTTGGTGTTGTGATGAGCGGATATTTTATACGCTTTTTGGGGTTAATTTCATACAGATTTTAGTATGTTTTAGTTGGTTTTTAGTCTATTTTCATTAGTTTCTAGGCAAAATCTATATTTCTAGACTTTACAATGAGTTTGTGTGTTTTTCTGTAATTTTAGGTATTTTCTGGCTGAAATTGAGGGAGCTGAGCAAAAATCTGATTCAGGCTGAAAAAGGACTGCTGATGCTGTTGGATTCTGACCTCCCTGCACTCAAAATGGATTTTCTGGAGCTACAAGACTCCAAATGGCGTGCTTCCAATGGCGTTGGAAAGTAGACATCTAGGGCTTTCCAGAAATATATAATAGTCTATACTTTGCTCAAGGATAGACGACGTAAACTGGCGTTCAACGCCAGCTCTCTGCCCAATTCTGGCGTCCAGCGCCAGAAACAAGTTGCAAGTTGGAGTTCAACGCCAGAAAAGGATCCAAAGCTGGCGTTGAACGCCCAAAACAGCCCCAAGCACGTGAGAAGCTTTAGTCTCAGCCCCAGCACACACCAAGTGGGCCCCAGAAGTGGATTTCTGCACTATCTGTTGTAGTTTACTCATTTTTTGTAAACCTAGGTTACTAGTTTAGTATTTAAACAACTTTTAGAGATTCATTTTCTATCTCATGACATTTTAGATCTGAACTTTGTACTCTTTGACGGCATGAGTCTCTAAACTCCATTGTTGGGGGTGAGGAGCTCTGCTGTGTCTCGATGAATTAATGCAAGTATTTCTGTTTTCCATTCAAACATGCGTGTTCCTATCTAAGATATCCATTCGCGCCTAACTATGGAGAAGGTGATGATCAGTGACACTCATCACCTTCCTCAATCCATGAACGTGTGTCTAACAATCACTTCCGTTCTACATCAGATTGAATGAATATCTCTTAGATTCCCTAATCAGAATCTCCGTGGTATAAGCTAGATTGATGGCGGCATTCATGAGAATCCAGAAAGTCTAAACCTTGTCTGTGGTATTCCGAGTAGGATTCTGGGATTGGATGGCTGTGACGAACTTCAAACTCGCGAGTGCTGGGCGTAGTGACAGACGCAAAAGGATAGTAAATCCTATTCTGGTACGACTGAGAACCTGCAGATGATTAGCCGTGCGGTGACAGCGCACTGGACCCTTTTCACTGGAAGGATGGATGGTAGCCATTGACAACGGTGATCCACCTACACATAGCTTGCCATAGGAGGACGTGCGTGCATGAATCAGAGGACAGAGGAAAGCAGAGATTCTGAAGACAAAGCATCTCCAAAACTCCAACATATTATCCATTACTGCATAATAAGTAACCTTTAATCCATGCTCTCTTGTTTATTCGCAACTCAACTGATAAATATAATTGACTTCCTGACTAAGAATTGCAAGATAACCATAGATTGCTTCAAACCAACAATCTCCGTGGGATTCGACCCTTACTCACGTAAGGTATTACTTGGACGACCCAGTGCACTTGCTGGTTAGTGGTACGAGTGTGAAAAGTGTGATTCACAATTCGTGCACCAAGGAGCAACAAAGGCAAGGAAGAGACATTGAGGAGCTAAAGCACTCCATAAGATCTTCAAGAGGAAGAACTAGCTGCCATCACTAAGGTGGCCCCGTTCTTTAATTTCCTTGTTCTTATTTTTTCTGTTTTTCATTTCCTATGCCGTATGTTTTTTTTATGTTTGTATCTTTATTACATGATCATTAGTGTCTAGTGTCTATGTCTTAAAGCTATGAATGTCCTATGAATCCTTCACCTTTCTTAAATAAAAAATGTTTTTAATTGCAAAAGAACAAGAAGTACATGATTTCGAATTCTATCTTGAAACTAGTTTATTTATTTTGATGTGGGGGCAATACCTTTTGTTTTCTGAATGAATGCTTGAACAGTGCATATTTTTGAATTTGTTGTTTATGAATGTTCAAATTGTTGGCTCCTGAAAGAATAATGAAAAAGGAGAAATGTTATTGATAATCTAAAAAATCATAAAATTGATTATTGAAGCAAGAAAAAGCAGTGAATAGACAAAGCTTGCGGAAAAATGGCAAAAAAAAATAAAGAAAAAAAAAGAAAGTAAAAGAAAAAGCAAGCAGAAAAAGCCAATAGCCCTTTAAACCAAAAGGCAAGGGTAAAAATGATCTAAGGCTTTGAGCATTAATGGATAGGAGGGCCCAAAGGGATAAAATCCTGGCCTAAGCGGCTAAACCAAGCTGTCCCTAACCATGTGCTTGTGGCGTGAAGGTGTCAAGTGAAAAGCTTGAGGCTGAGCGGTTAAAGTCGTGGTCCAAAGCAAAAAAAAAAAGAGTGTGCTTAAGAGCTCTGGGCACCTCTAACTGGGGACTCTAGCAAAGCTGAGTCACAATCTGAAAAGGTTCACCCAGTTATGTGTCTGTGGCATTTATGTATCCGGTGGTAATACTGGAAAACAAAATTCTTAGGGTCACGGCCAAGACTCATAAAGTAGCTGCGTTCAAGAATCAACATACTGAACTAGAAGAGTCAATAACACTATCTGAATTCTAAGTTCCTATAGAAGCCAATCATTCTGAACTTCAAAGGATAAAGTGAGATGCCAAAACTGTTCAGAAGCAAAAAGGTTACAAGAACCGCTCATCTAATTGAAACTAATTTTCATTGATAACTTTGGAATTTATTGTATATTCTCTTCTTTTTATCCTATTTTGTTTTTAGTTGCTTAGGGACAAGCAACAATTTAAGTTTGGTGTTGTGATGAGCGGATAATTTATACCCTTTTCGGCATTGTTTTTACATAGTTTTTAGCATGATTTAGTTACTTTTTATTATATTTTTATTAGTTTTTATTTAAAAATCACATTTCTGGACTTTACTATGAGTTTTTGTGTTTTTCTATGATTTCAGGTATTTTCTGGCTGAAATTGAGGGACCTAAGCAAATATCTTATTCAGAGGCTGAAAAAGGACTACAGATGCTGTTGGATTCTAACCCTGCTGCATTTGAAATGGATTTTCTGGAGCTACAGAAGCCCAATTGGCGCGCTCTCAATTGCGTTGTAAATTAGACATCCTAGACTTTCCAGAAATATATAATAGTTCATACTTTGTCTGAGATTTAATGGCCCAAACTGGCGTTCAAAGTCAGCCTAAAATATCTTGGCGTAAAACGCCCAAACTGGCACCAGAATTGGAGTTAAACGCCCAAACTGGCATCAAAGCTGGCGTTTAACTCCAGGAACAGCCTATGCATGAAAAAGCTTCAATGCTCAGCCCAAGCACACACCAAGTGGGCTCCAGAAGTGGAATTCTGCACTATCTGCACTTAGTTACTCATCTTCTGTAAACCCTAGTTACTAGTTTAGTATAAAAACTAATTTTAGTGATTTATTTTACGTCTAAATCTTTTAGACTATTGTACACGTTTGGAGGCTGGCCTCACGACCATGCCTAGACCTTTTTCACTTATGTATTTTCTACAGTGGAATTTCTACACCCCATAGATTAAGGTGTGGAGCTCTGTTGTTCTTCATGAATTAATGCAATTACTATTATTTTTCTATTCAATTCACGCCTACTTCTTCTCCAAGATATAC
The DNA here is from genome assembly GCF_003086295.3 of Arachis hypogaea. Lineage (NCBI taxonomy): Eukaryota > Viridiplantae > Streptophyta > Magnoliopsida > Fabales > Fabaceae > Arachis > Arachis hypogaea. Next base: position 112,853,232 of record NC_092051.1, on the reverse strand, counting down.
TCTCGTACTTAATTCAGTTAAGTCAGAATTAAGGGGTGACCCGTGATAATCACCCAATCTTCGTTACTCGTTTAGCCAAGATCGCGTGCCTGACAACCACAAAGCGATCTACATGATGTTCAACGTAGTCATTGGACGACAGCTGGAGTATATTCTCTTGGGTCCTTAATCAATGATTCACGTTGCCTCTCCTGACAACAGAGCAACTGAATCTGAGATTAGAACCTTCGTGGTATAGGCTAGAACCATTGGCAGTATTCTTGAGATCCGAAAAGTCTAAACCTTGTCTGTGGTATTCCGAGTAGGATCTGGGAGGGGATGACTGTGAAGAGCTTCAAACATGCGAATATGGGGCGCAAGTGATAGTGTGCAAAAGGACAATGGTCTTATTCCGACGCTAGCGGGAACCGATAGATGATTAGCCGTGAGATGAGAGCGCATATGAATTTGTTTTCATCCAAGAGGATCATACAGCTTGCCATGGAAGGAGGTAATGCATGGTTGGAATAAGGCAGTAGGAAAGCAGAAGTTCAGAAGCAACAAATCATCTCCAGACGCTTATCTGAAAAACCCACCAATGAATTACATGAGTATCTCTATCCTATTTTATATTTTATTTATATTTTAATTACTAAAACATTATAACCATTTGAATCCGTCTGACTGAGATTTACAAGGATGACCATAGCTTGCTTCAAGCCAACAATCTCCATGGGATCGACCCTTACTCACGTAAGGTATTACTTGGACGACCCCGTGCACTTGCTGGTCAATTACGCAGAGTTGTGAAGAAGTGTTGAAAAGTGAAATCAACAATTCGCGTACCAGCCGCATGTCACGCGTACACGTCAGTCACGCATACGCGTCGATGGTCTTCTTCGCGTGTCACTCGTACGCATCAGGTACGCGCACGCGTCGCTGTGCAACTTCGCTTTTCACGCGTACGCGTCAGGTACGTGCACGCGTCGCCATGGAAAGCTCCAAATCACACGCACGCGTCAGGTATGCGCACGCGTCGCTCCTCACTGTCATGTCCTTTAATTCTTGTGCTAATTCCATTTGTGCAAGCTTCCTCTCCACCATCTGAGCCATTCCTGCCCTATATAGCCTTCTTCTATTTTTCTGCGGAAGCTCCATCAAACCTAACCAAATGCTACCTAAAATAAACAGAATTGCAAATGACTCAAAGTAGCATCCATAGTGGCTAAAAGATAATTAATTCTTGATTAAACTCAACAAATTGAATGCAAATTCACTAGGAAAAGATAGGAAAGATGCTCAACCATCAGCTACAACCCCCTTACTACTATCCGCTCAACCCAGAGCCAGTGGAATAACCACTGCTGCGGCTACTACCCAAGCGGGTGTTTAAAAGCTCAACCTGGAGCGAGTGGGATCACCACTACTGCCGCTACTACCCAGGCGTCACAATTTCTGGCCTGGAGCAAGTGGGATGAACCACAACCCTCGCTACTACCCAGGTATCACAATCTCTGACCTGGAGAAAGTGGGGCGAACCACAACCCTCGCTACTACCTAGGTATCACAATCTCTGACCTGGAGCAAGTGGGACAAACCACAACCCTTGCTACTGTCCAGGATCTCAAAACATACATTCATTCAGTTCAGAATCAATCATCATTGTTATCAAATCTCAAACATTAACCTGGAGCAAACAGGACGAACCACCACCCTTGCTACTACCGAATAACGGACCGCCAAAGTTGGTCAAAAATAAGTTTTTACCCAAAGTAAAATCACCAATTTTACCAATGTTCACAAGCTAAATTCTTTTTCACTCATCCAAATGACCACAACCCAACCACATTCACATAATTACACTCAACCAAAGCCAAACCTACCTCATCTACACAATTTCACCCAAAACTACCAAATTCCACCCTAAATTCCTCGAACCTTATTATTCAACAACCAAACCAATTATTAACACATTCAAAATCTAAAATCCATCCAATCTCTTATATCATCACACAATACACACATCAACTTAACTCCCTTACCTCTTCCGGCCTCCGGCCCAAGATTCACGGCCTCTGGTCCAAATTCACAATTTAAATGCATATTCCACAAAAAAATATTCATTATCCAATTTATCAAATTCTCAATACACCAACAAACAAATACATACAATTCTCAACCCAATCATTAATTCACATTACATATCAACTATGCATATTAGAATCAACCATTTGCACAATCCAAACTTATTCTAGGGGCATCTAGCCTAGGAATTCTCATCACACCACATGGTACTTAAATAAAACTTAAACCGTACCTCTTGTAGCCAAAATAATTAAACTTCTTCTTGAGAGTCTCCACCAATCCTTAGCTCCAAGCCTCACCAAAGCTCCTCAAGCAATATCAATCATCCAATTGTGCACCAAAATCACCCAATACCCTAACATAACCAATTTCACAAATATACATCAACCTAGGGTTCATAAAAATGATAAATCACAAGGGTTAGAGGGTTCTTTACCTTAACCCACGAAATTTTGTGATGAATATCACCAATGGCTCATACTAGAGTACTCCTAAACAACCAAAATCACAAGATTTCCTCAAAATCCAAACCAAATTTGAAATATAAAAAGAAAAATCGAATCTGGGCAAAGGAGAGTTAGATACTAACCACAAAATTAAGATAGACTTGAAGAGGAGGAGAAGAGTGATGCGTGGTCATAAACGGCTCGTCAATCAGAGTTCCGGAGAGAAAGTTATGATGATTTGAAGATCAAAGAGAGTTAGGGTTTCTCTCTTCTCATCTCTCTCTTTTCATTTTAGCAACAACCACACTAAATGAGGGTTGTGGTGGCTAAATGGCTTTAAGTTAAGGCTTATATATGCTGGGCTTGGATCCACTTGGACCCAATTCACTTAGTTTAGTCCGTTGGCCCAATTTTGGGCCAAAACCTCTAAGATTAGAGTTTTAAATCGTATTTTAAATATTTCTGTCTTTCCAAATTATAAATTCTTATTTCTTAAAATTATTCACTTCTAATTAATTTTCTCAGACACAGTACCAGACAGATCGCAGCCGGTACTGCCGGTCAAATTTCCACTGCGCGTTTTTACGCAGAAAACTATATTTTCCGACTCAGAAAAATTTACTGAGTCTAAATATCATATTTAAATTATCAAATTTCGATTGCTAAATTTTCTAACCATATTCTCTCCTATTTGATTTATTATTTAATTAATTACGGTTTGACAAGGTTTTACATTCTACCCCCTAACAGAAATTTTTACCCTCGAAAATTCCATCGCCACCACGAGTACGTGAACGTAGTCTGCCTTTATATCCAACGTATAATAGTCCCAAGGTCGTTTTACGCTGCACGCTTCCGCTACTACGCTCTGATTCCTTTATCTCCGAGGATCTTGGTCATTCGTCCAACGCCGACCAACAACCTCGTTGATTACTTTCGCTATCTCATCAACTCACATCTTATTAAATCTCAAATCATGTTATCAATAATACCACCATCATCATTAATCATAGTCATCATCCCACATCACTATGATCAACCAAAGATCATCACTATACCCTAATCATACTCTATCACTATCTTCTCTCTCTCTGTCAAGCCAATTACCACTAATCACAGCTCAAATCCAAGCATAACCTCTAGACTTACTTTCTTATTCCCAAACCCTCGAATTTATATATAAATTGCGGTTTTAAAGTCTTTGACTAATTAATCAAAACTCTCTTCATTTTTAGAAATCAAATGAGTTTGAAATAACAAGTTAACAAAATCATAAGAATCTGATCTTCTTTAATAATTTATAAAAGCATTCGAAACACATCTCTTTTGTTAAAGTTACTCAAATCAAAAATCATTTTCAAAACCATAACCATTACTTTTTCAAATTCTTGGAAAATTTCGACAGCACATCCCCTAAAAAAACTGGAGTTTACCACCCGTCACAGGTCCCCTCCTTTCAACCTCAACTCAATTAAAACCAACATTCAAATCAACGTTTCCAAATCCATCATTTAGGATCATTCCTTATCTATTTAAATCAAAGGAAACTAAAAGTCACGAATTCAATCCGTTTCACCAAAAATCCAAAAATCAACAAATTAAATAACAAACACAACATATCATTCTCAACAGAAAATCATTTACATCACAGGCATTTATCCATTTGTATTAATCTACTAAACTTATTAGGTATTCAAAGCCCAAAGCATTTTTGTTTAAAGCAAACCCTTACTCGAACCATCCGATTTGGTTCTAAGTCTAATATTAAGCTCGACATTCCCAGTTTTATTGTAAAGGTGGTATTATAAAATCATGCACTGTCCCTTAAGCCTGATTATTGCAATTACCTCAATCTTACTGTCGCAATCGGCCCGCATCCTGACTCCCTCCTTGTTGGCAATTTCTTGATACATGCCCTGGTAACCCGCACTTGTAACATACACCTAACCCCAATCGGCACGACCTATTTGGGTGATGACTTTCACATCTCTGACAGCTCGAAACATCTGAAGCAACCGCTGCCTATTTTCCCTTACCGTTCCCTTGGGACTCCTCACTCGTCGCAAAGTTATTCTGTCCTTGGGAAAAGTGTTGTGTATATCCTCTCTCCTTAAACTCTCGACCCCTTGGTGCGAATCCTTGGTTGTGCTCTCTATGACTTCCTTTCTCTGCAGCCATCTTTTTCACACACTCTTCAGCAATTCTGCTCTTATTCACCAACTCTGAGAAAGTTCGGATCTCCATTGGTCCCACTGAACTTAAGATATCGCTCCGGAGGCCTCCTTCATACTTAATGCACTTCCACTCCTCCAAGTCTCCCGGAGTTCCTTGACACATGCGGAAAAACCTGAATAGCTCCTCAAATTTGTCTGTATACTCCGATACGGACATAGCACCCTGCTTCCGCTGCAGTAACTCAAGTTCCTTGGCCGTCCTGGCAGAATTCAGAAATTACTTTTTATAAAATTTCACCTGGAAGGCATCCTAAGTGATAAGGTCATCACCCTGCTGCAGGAGACGTCGGGCTCCTTGCCACCAATGCGATGCTTCCCTAGTGAGCAAATAGGTAGCAAATTTAACACACTGCTCTACAGGTACCAACTGCACTCACAGTGCTCTCTCCATAGCTTGAAACCAAGTATCGACCTCAATCAGATTGGTGGTTCCTTTGAACTTAGATGGATTAACCTTTAAGAAGGTTGCCAGTGTCATCGGGCCCTGAGCTTCGCTTCCACCATTGCCATTATTGTTTATCTGTTGCCTAAGAGCCTCCACAGTGGCCTACATAGCAGCAGCCATGTTCTCCAATGCCGTCATAAAGCTTACTGAGTCATTTGGGTTGATTCCCGGTCCCTGAGCACTAGTACGACCTCTCTCACAACCTCGACCGTGTCCACGAGGCGCCATCTGGTTCCTATACACACCAAACAATCGATATCATGTTGATCAGTCTCAATATCGGAAGCATAGTGCTTTAAAGTACCAAAGGTACACTCATGGACTTCATGCTAGATGTATCGGTTAGATTCCCTAACTAGCACAGGCACAGACACAGAGTATGCATTGAAGCATAAGTAGTTCCATCCCTCAGGCTCACGAAGATGAACTGCTCTGATACCATAATGTAATACCCTAATATTTAAATCCTTATGCTCGAGTCATAAGTCAATGATATTACGGTGGTACGACCCTCAAGGTGGATTTTTATTACATAACTATAAGTAAAATAGAAAGGGGTATTAATCGAGAAGCCTGAAAAGAGTAAAATAAAATCGCGAAGTCGTATCACTCACGCATCGGCAGCTAAAAGATAAAGCGTGAAGTCAAAAGCGGTATACAGATAAAAGCATCTAGGAGAATAAGAGAAGGACAGTATATAGATATATAACATAAGTAAATAGCCACTAGTCGCGACCCGCGAAGTTTAGGCCGGCTAGAGTACAGTATGAAAGTAGTGGACAACAGTATCTCCTAATCTCTCCCAGAAGAAACATAAGAGCCTCTATAGGCAAGTTTAAAAGAGTTCAATACATAATATAAGCTTTTCCAAATAAAGGTGGAGAGATTCTAAGCAAAATATAAAGTAGATAATATAAGATCTTCGCCATCTCTCAGATGAACCACAGTTCACTTCTGAGCACCTGGACCTGTATCTAAAAAACAAGAGATATATATACGAAATGAGAACCCCTGACCCATGGGTTTCCATTACGGTAAAAGTGCCAAATAAATACAATGCATTACAATAAAAACTCACTAAGCATCCTAACTTCATTTCACCAATATTCACCCTATGTTCTCGCTAATCCATAAATAGGCAACTGTCATAAAGGAATACTAAATCTAAATTATATCTTTCATACTTCTCAACTCTCTCTTACTCTCTAACGAATCAAAATAAGAGTCATAAAAAAAACCATCACCAGTTATTCTGTCTCAGCAATTCTATATCGTCACCTCATATCCTCACCTGGAGCAAGTGAAATCACTTTACTGCGTCTACCCAGGGAGCTCAAATTATCTTATTCAGTAATCATCATTTTACATTAATCATATCATTATCCCATTTCAACAAGAACAGCCCTCAGCGTCAACCGACACCAGCATAAGGGACCTCTCAGTTGTACAAACACAATCAATACAGACAAGTAATACACAAATAAGGTACAAGTAGAACAGATAGCATATAGTCAGGTAACATAGCATATATGATATAGCAATCCAAACAAATAGGCAAACCCAAACAATTAAAACATATGCATATAATGTATGCATACCCTATGGCTGATGATATCATCTGTCGGTTATATATCTGACCCGACACGTCCTGGTAGCTAACCATGGATAGAAACACCTATCGCGGAGCAAGTAGGTTTGAACTACAACCCCCTTGCTACTACTCGCTCAACCCAGAGCCAGTGGAATAACCACTACTACAGCTACTACCCAGGCGGGTATTTAAAAGCTCAACCTGGAGCGAGTGGGATCACCACTACTGCCGTTACTACCCAGGTATCACAATCTCTGACTTGGAGCAAGTGGAACGAACTACAACCCTTGCTACTGCCCAGGATCTCAAAACATACATTCATTCAATTCAGAATCAATCATCATTGTTATCAAATCTCAAATATTAACCTGGAACAAACAGGACGAACCACCACTCTTACTACTACCCAGGTATCACAAATACACATTTATTCATAATCACCCTTCATTATTATCAATTCTCAGACAATGACCCGGAGCAAGTGGGACGAATCACGACCCTTGCTACTACCCAGGTATCACAAGCATACTTTCATTCAAAACTCCATAATTAAACTATCATGATTCTCTTTCCCCATCTCATACCCGGAGCAAGTGGACAATACCACTGCCTACTACCCGAGGTCACACGTCACATTCAACATTTTCCATCATTATTCATTTACCACATTCATTAATCATATATACATCTCCGGCATACTCGCTATATATTCAAGCTTCCTCAATCAATCATAATTATTTAATCATTAATCATATACATATACATACTCAGCAATATTTCAATGTTTGTCATAGCCATCCAACTCATAACATACACAGCACTCTCACCATCATCCTCAGCAACTCATGCAATCATCATTACTCATCATTCATCATTGATTCTTACTTTACTTCATCCACAAGTTATCACATGTTCTATCTTCTTTTCATTACTAGGCATGCTATAAAGATTTAATACTTAAAGGATGAAAATGGAGGCTTCGAAGTCTGAAATTTGGCTTTAAAAACTCAAAAATCAACTTTTGCTGAAAAAGAGTCACGCGTGCGCGTCGCCCATGTGTACGCGTGAAAGTCAGAAAAATAAAGCGACGAGTGCACGTCACCCATGCGCACGCGTGGATGGAAGAAAAGTAAGGTGACGTGTGCGCGTCAGACACGCGTACGCGTGGGTGCATTTTGTGCTCCTTGCACAAAACCAGCACAATTCCAACGCAACTCTCTGGATTTTCTACTGGGCATTTACATCAGTGCATCGACGCATACACGTCGGCCAGGCGCACACGTGGATGAGTAAAAATCGAGACTGACGCGTGCGCGTCGACCACGCGTGGGTGTGGAAGCAGGATATTCCAAAATTTTTACTAAGTTAAAAAGCTGCAGAATTACATTTTCAAACCCCAAACTTCCAACACACATAACTTCTTCTATAAAATTTCTTTTTCAACCATTTCTAAACCGTTGGAAAGATCGTTGAATAAACTTTCATAAGAATCTAATTTTGAAGAATTCCAAACTCCGTGGACCGAATAACGGACCACCAAAGTTGGTCAAAAATAAGTTTTTACCCAAAATAAAAATCACCAATTTTACCAATGTTCACAAGCTAAATTCATTTTCACTCATCCAAATTACCACAACTCAACCACATTCACATAATTATACTCAACCAAAATGAAACCTACCTCATCTACACAATTTCACCCAAAACTATCAAATTCCACCCTAGATTCCTCGAACCTTATTATTCAATAACCAAACCAATTATTTACACATTCAAAATCTAAAATCCATCCAATCTCTTATATCATCACACAATACACACATCAACTTACCTCGCTTATCTCTTTCGGCCTCCGGCCCAAGATTCACGGCCTCCGGCCCAAATTCACAATTTAAATGCATTTCCACAAAACAATATTCATTATCCAATTCATCAAATTCTTAACATACCAACATACAAATACACACAATTCTCAACCCAATCATTAATTCACATTACATATCAACTATGCATATTAGTATCAACCATTTGCACAATCCAAATTTATCCTAGGGGCATCTAGCCTAGAAATTCTCATCACACCACATGGTACGTAAATGAAACGTAAACCGTACCTCTTGTAGCCAAAATAATTTAACTTCTTCTTAAGAGTCTCCACCAATCCTTAGCTCCAAACCTCACCAAAGCACTTCAAGCAATATCAATCTTCCAATTGTGCACCAAAATCACCCAATATACTAACATAACCAATTTCACATATATACATCAACTTAGGGTTCATAAAAATGATAAATCACAAAATTTAGATAGTTTCTTACCTTAACCCACATAATTTTGTGATGAATATCACCAATGGCTCATACTAGAGCACTCCTAAACAACCAAAATTACAAGATTTTCTCAAATCCAAACTAAATTTGAAATATAAGAGGAAAAATAGAAATTGGGCATAGCAAAGTTAGATACTTACCACAAAACTTTGATAGACTCAAAGAGGTAGAGAAGAGCGACATGTGGTCGCAAACGGCTCGTCAATCGGAGTTTCGGAGAGAAAGTTATGATGATTTGAAGATCAAAAAGAGTTAGGGTTTCTCTCTTCTCATCTCTCTCTTTTCATTTCAGCAACAACAACACTAAATGAGGGTTGTGGTGGCTGAATGGTGATGAGCAGATATTTTATATGCTTTTTTAGGGTAATTTCATTTAGTTTTTAGTATGTTCTAGTTTTTAGGATATTTTTATTAGTTTCTAGGCAAAATTCATATTTTTGGACTTTACTATGATTTTGTGTGTTTTTCTGTGATTTCAGATATTTTCTGGCTAAAATTGAGGAAGCTGAGCAAAAAAATCTGATTCAGGCTGAAAAAGGACTGCAGATGCTGTTGGATTCTGACCTCTCTTCACTCGAAATGGATTTTCTAGAGCTACAGAAGTCCAAATGGCGCGCTCTCAATTGCGTTGGAAAGTAGACATCCAGGGCTTTCCAGCAATATATAATGGTCCATACTTTTCTCAAGGATACATGACTTAAACCGGTGTTCAACGCCAGTTCCATGTTGCATTCTGGCGTTAAACGCCAGAAACAGGTTACAAGTTGGAGTTAAACACCAGAAACAGGTTACAACCTGGCGTTTAACTCTGAAAACAGCCTAGGCACGTGTAAAGTTCAAGTCTCAGCCCCAGCACACACCAAGTGGGTCCCAGAAGTGGATTTCTGCACTATCTATCTTAGTTTATTTTTTTCTGTAAACCTAGGTTACTAGTTGAGTATTTAAACAACTTTTAGAGATTTATTTTGTACCTCATGACATTTTTAGATCTGAACTTTGTACTCTTTGACGGCATGAGTCTCTAAACTCCATTGTTGGGGGTGAGGAGCTCTGCTGTGTCCCGATGAATTAATGCAATTATTTCTGTTTTCTATTCAAACACACTTATTTCTATCTAAAATGTTCATTCGCACTTCAATATGATGGATGTGATGATCCGTGACACTCATCACCATTCTCAACCTATGAACGCGTGCCTGACAACCACCTCCGTTCTACCTTCGATTGAATGAGTATCTCTTGGATTCATTAATCAGAATCTTCGTGGTATAAGCTAGAATCCATTGGCAGCATTCTTGAGAATCCGGAAAGTCTAAACCTTGTCTGTGGTATTCCGAGTAGGATTCAAGGATTGAATGACTGTGACGAGCTTCAAACTCGCGAGTGTTGGGCGTAGTGACAGACGCAAAAGGATCAATGGATCCTATTCCAGCATGATCGAGAACCGACAGATGATTAGTCGTGCGGTGACAGCGCACCTGGACCATTTTCACTGAGAGGTCGGATGGTAGCCATTGACAACGGTGATCCACCAACAAACAGCTTACCATAGGAGGAACCTTGCGTGCGTGAAGAAGAAGACAGGGGGAAAGCAGAGATTCAGAAGACAAAGCATCTCCAAAACTCCAACATATTCTCCATTACTGCATAACAAGTATTTAATTCATGCTCTTTTATTTTTCGCAATCCAAACTAATAATTATAATTGATATCCTGACTAAGAATTACAAGATAACCATAGATTGCTTCAAGCCAATAATTTCCGTGGGATTCAACCCTTACTCACGTAAGGTATTACTTGGACGACCCAGTGCACTTGCTGGTTAGTTGTGCGGAGTTGTGAAAAGTGTGAATCACAATTTCGTGCACCAAGTTTTTGGCGCCGTTGGCGGGGATTGTTTGAGTTTGGACAACTGACGGTTTATTTTGTTGCTTAGATTAGGAAAAATTTTTCTTTTTTTTTTTTTGGTTTAGAGTCTTCTATCATTGTTTTTGGTTGAATTTTTTTTTAATTTTTCGAAAATTTTTATAAACTAATAATTGAGTTTTCCTGTTTGAGTTTAGTTTCATATTTTAAGTTTGGTGTCAATTCCATGTTTTTATTTTCTCTTAAATTTTCGAGTTTATACTCATTGTTCTTTCTTAATCTTCAAGTTGTTCTTATTTATTTTCCTTATTTGATCTTTAGTTTTTTTCTTGTTTTGTGATTTTTTCTTGTTTTTCTTGTGCTTTTTCAAAATATTAGTTTTCAAAAAAATTTTATACATTAAATACCTTATTAAAACACTTTAAATTTATAACTCAATTGGCTAGAGCGTTGTGCTTATGTTCCTGGTAATTAGGAATTTTCCTTTTAAAACTTTTTCAAAAATAATTTTTCTTTGATTAAATCTGGTGCCAAACTTTTAAGTTTGGTGTTCTCTTGTTATTTTTCTTTAATTTTCGAAAAGTTATTCTTAGTTTTCTAAAAGTTTTAAGTTTGCTGTTCCCTTTTATATTCTTGAATCTTTGAATCTTGTTCTTGTTGTTCTTATGAGTCTTCAAGGTGTTCTTGAGTCTTCTTTGTATTTTGATCTTAAAAATTTTTAAGTTTGGTGTTCCTTGGTGTTTTTCCTCCAAAATTTTCGAAAATAAGGAGCATTAGATCTAAAAATTTTAAGTTTTGTGTCTTTTTATTGTTTTTCTCTTTCCTCATTGAATTCAAAAATATATTTTTCCTTTATTTTAACTGATTTTTCAAAAATTACATTTAAAAATTCAGATTTTTATTTTAAAAATCAAATATTTTCAAAATTCAAAATCTTATTCAAAAATCATATTCAAAAATTTTCAAATCTTTTCAATTAATTAGTCAATTCAACATTCAAATTTCTTTTTATTTTCCTTTTCTTTTAATTTTCGAAATCTATATTTTATTTTCTAATTATTTTACTTTATTTTATTTCATTTTTTTCGGTTATTTTTAATTAAATAAAACAAAAAAAATAAATAAAAATATATTCTACTTGTAATTCACATCATCTCCCTTTCTCCGTCATGGATATAAGCGGAAATGAACAGTCCAGAAGGACTCTGGGGTCATATGCTAACCCCACTACTGCTGCATATGGGAGTAGTATCTGTATACCCTCCATCAAAGCAGGCAGTTTTGAGCTAAATCCTCAGCTCATTGTCATGGTGCAGCAAAACTGCCAGTATTTCGGTCTTCCACAGGAAGAACCTACTGAGTTTCTGGCACAATTCTTGTAAATTGCTGTCACAGTACGTGACAAGGAGGTAGATCAGAATATATACAGACTGTTACTATTTCTGTTTGCTGTAAAAGATCAAGCTAAAAGGTGGTTAAATAACCAACCCACAGCAAGCATAAGGACATGGAAACAGTTATCAGACAAATTCCTGAATCAATATTTTCCTCCAAAAAGGATGACACAGCTAAGGCTGGATATCCAAGGCTTTAAACAAGAGGATGATGAATCCCTTTATAATTCCTGGGAGAGATACAGAAGGATGCTAAGGAAATGCCCCTCTGAAATATTTTCAGAGTGGGTGCAATTAGACATCTTCTACTATGGGCTTACAGAGAGAGCTCAAGTATCTCTAGACCACTCAGCTGGTGGATCTATACACATGAGGAAAACTATTGAAGAGGCTCAAGAGCTTATTGATATAGTTGCTAGAAATCAGTATTTGTACATAAGTAGTGGGTCCTCCACAAAAGAAGAAGCCAAAGCAGTATCTACTGAGCTTGGTCCTCCAGAACAGGTTGCTGAACTCAGTCAACAATTGTGCTTTCTAACAAAACAGCTAGCAGAATTCAAGGAGATGCTACAAGACACTAAAAATGCTAATAAAAATATGGAGGCACAATTGAATCAGACAAAACAGCAGTTATCAAAGCAGATAACAGAAGAGTGCCAAACAGTTCAATTAAGAAGTGGGAAAACATTAAATACCTCGCTTCAGAGCAGCAGAAAGCCACGGAAAGAACAACTGACAGAGGATGAGCAAAATATCATCCAAAATACCTCTGAGGACAGTAAGAGCCCAGAGAGGAATGATTCTGGCGCTCAAACGCCAGAAAAGGATAGAGAGCTGGTGTTAAACACCCAACCCATGCTCAGTTCTGGCATTCAAACGCCACAAACAAGCAAGGAGTTGGCATTAAACGCCCAAAGGAAGCTTAGTTCTGGTGTTCAAACGCCAGGAACAAGTAAGGAGTTGGCGTCCAACGCCAATCCAGCTTCTAGCCCTGGCATTCAAATGCCGGTGAGGGATCAGACACACACAAATGCTGATAACAACCCCTCTAAAAAGGCTTCTCTAACCACCTCTGTAGGAAATAAACCTGCAGCAACCAAGGTTGAAGAATACAAAGCCAAAATGCCTTATCTTCAAAAACTCCGCCAAGAGGAGCAGGATAGGCAATTTGCTCGCTTTATAGACTATCTTAGGACTCTTGAAATAAAGATTCCATTTGCAGAGGCACTTGAGCAAATACCTTCTTATGCCAAGTTCATGAAAGAGATCTTGAGTCATAAGAAGGATTGGAGAGAAACTAAAAGAGTTATCCTCACTGAAGAATGCAGTGCAGTCATTCTGAAAAGCTTCCCAGAAAAGCTTAAAGATCCCGGGAGCTTCCTGATACCATGCACATTAGAGTGTAATTGCACCAAGATAGCTTTATGTGATCTTGGGGAAAGTATCAATCTAATACCTACATCCACTATCAGAAAGCTTGGTTTAACTGAAGAAGTCAAACCAACCCAGATATGTCTCCAACTTGCTGATGGCTCCATTAAATACCCATCAGGCGTGATTGAAGACATGATTGTCAGGGTTGGGCCATTCGCCTTCCCCACTGACTTTGTAGTACTGGAAATAGAGGAGCACAAGAGTGCTACTCTCATTCTAGGAAGACCTTTCCTAGCAACTGGACGAACTCTCATTGATGTCCAAAAGGGGGAAGTAACCCTGAGAGTCAATGAGGATGAGTTTAAGTTGAATACTGTCAAAGCCATGCAGCATCCAGACACACCAAAAGACTACATGAAAGTTGATCTTATTGACTCTTTAGTAGAGGAGATCAACATGGCTGCGAGTCTCGAATCAGAGCTGGAAGACATCTTTAAAGATGTTCAGCCTGATCTGGAGGATTCAGAGGAATTGAAAGAGCCTCTGGAAATTCCTCAGGAAGAGGAAAAACCTCCTAAACCCGAGCTCAAACCATTACCACCATCCCTGAAATATGCATTTCTGGGAGAAGGTGACACTTTTCCAGTGATCATAAGCTCTGCTTTGAATTCACAGAAAGAGGAAGCACTACTTCAAGTGCTAAGGACACACAAGACAGCTCTTGGGTGGTCCATAAGTGACCTTAAGGGCATAAGCCCAGCTAGATGCATGCACAAGATCCTATTGGAGGATGATGCTAAGACAGTGGTTCAACCACAGAGGCAGTTAAATCTAGCCATGAAGGAAGTAGTGCAGAAAGAGGTCACCAAGCTACTGGAGGCTGGGATTATTTATCCTATTTCTGATAGCCCCTGGGTGAGCCCTGTTCAAGTTGTCCCCAAAAAAGGAGGCATGACAGTGGTTCATAATGAAAAAAATGAACTGGTTCCTACAAGAACAGTTACAGGGTGGCGCATGTGTATTGACTACAGAAGGCTCAATACTACCACCAGAAAGGATCATTTTCCTTTACCATTCATAGACCAGATGCTAGAGAGACTAGCAGGTCATGATTTTTACTGCTTTTTGGATGGCTATTCAGGTTAGAACCAAATTGCAGTAGATCTCCAGGATCAAGAGAAAACTGCATTTACATGTCCATGTGGAGTATTTGCCTACAGAAGGATGCCATTTGGGCTGTGTAATGCACCTGCAACCTTTCAGAGATGCATGCTCTCTATTTTCTCTGATATGGTGGAAATATTTCTGGAAGTCTTCATGGATGACTTCTCAGTATATGGAGACTCATTCAGCTCCTGTCTTGATCACCTGAAACTTGTCCTGAAGAGATGCCAAGAGACCAACCTAGTCTTAAACTGGGAAAAATGTCACTTCATGGTGACTGAAGGGATTGTCCTTGGGCATAAAATCTCAAATAAGGGAATAGAGGCGGATCAAGCAAAAATAGAGGTAATTGAAAAATTACCACCACTTGCCAATGTTAAGGCAATCAGAAGCTTTCTGGGGCATGCAGAATTCTATAGGAGGTTTATAAAGGATTTTTCAAAAATTGCAAAACCTCTAAGTAATCTGCTAGCTGCTGACACGCCATTTGTGTTTGACACAGAGTGTCTGCAGGCATTTGAAACTCTGAAAGCTAAGCTGGTCACAGCACCAGTTATTTCTGCACCAGACTAGATATTACCATTCGAATTGATGTCTGATGCCAGTGATCATGCCATTGGTGCAGTATTGGGGCAGAGGCATGACAAGCTTCTGCATGTCATTTATTATGCTAGCCGTGTTTTAAATGACGCCTAGAAAAATTACACAACCACAGAAAAAGAATTGCTTGCAGTGGTTTATGCCATTGACAAGTTTAGATCATACTTAGTAGGATCAAAAGTGATTGTGTACACTGACCATGCTGCTCTTAAATATCTACTTACAAAGCAGGATTCAAAACCCAGGCTCATAAGATGGGTGTTGCTTCTGCAAGAGTTTGATATAGAAATAAGAGACAGAAAAGGGACAGAAAACCAAGTGGCTGATCACCTGTCCCGAATAGAACCAGTAGAAGGGGCTTTCTCCCCCCTATTGAGATCTCTGAAACTTTTTCGGATGAGCATTTGTTCGCCATTCAGGAAACACCATGGTTTGCAGACATAGCAAACTATAAAGCTGCAAGGTTCATACCCAAGGAGTACAGCAGGCAACAAAAGAAAAAATTAATTACTAATGCAAAGTACTACTTGTGGGATGAACCCTATCTCTTTAAGAGATGTGCAGACGGAATAATCCGTAGGTGTGTGCCTAGAGAAGAAGCATAGAAGATCTTATGGTATTGCCATGGGTCACAATATGGAGGTCATTTCGGAGGTGAGCGAACAGCCACCAAGGTCCTCCAATGTGGTTTCTATTGGCCCACCCTTTATAAAGATTTCCGAGAGTTTGTACGTAACTGTGACAGTTGCCAGAGAGCTGGTAATCTGCCTCATGGTTACGCCATGCCTCAACAAGGGATCTTTGAGATTGAGTTGTTTGATGTATGGGGTATTGGCTTCATGGGGCCTTTCCCACCATCATACTCAAACACTTATATTCTGGTGGCAGTTGACTATGTATCCAAATGGGTAGAGGCTGTTGCCACACCCACTAATGATACTAAGACAATGCTGAAGTTCCTCCAGAAACATATCTTCAGCAGATTTGGTGTCCCTAGAGTGCTAATCAGTGATGGGGGCACCCACTTCTGCAATAAACAGCTTTACTCTGTCATGGTCCGGTATGGAATTAGCCACAAAGTGGCAACTCCATATCATCCACAGACAAATGGGCAAGCTGAAGTCTCTAACAGAGAACTGAAAAGAATCCTGGAATGGACTGTAAGTACCCATAGAAAGGATTGGGTAAGAAGCTTGGATGATGCTCTGTGGGCCTACAGAACAGCATTCAAGACTCCTATAGGGACCTCTCGATACCAGCTTGTGTATGGTAAGGCCTGTCATCTGCCCGTGGAACTGGAATACAAAGCCTACTGGGCAACCAGGTTCCTGAACTTTGATGCCAAATTAGCTGGAGAAAAAAGATTGCTCCAGTTGAATGAGCTAGAGGAATTCAGACTCACTACTTTCGAAAACGCCAAGCTTTACAAAGAGAAAGCAAAAAGGTGGCATGACAGAAAGCTGTCATCTAGAGTCTTTGAACCAGGACAGAAGGTTCTGCTGTTTAACTCTAGGCTCAGGCTATTCCCCGGGAAACTGAAATCCCGGTGGAGGGGACCATATGTGATTACAAGTGCGTCACCATATGGCTATGTGGAGCTTCAAGACATTGATTCTAATAAGAAGTTCATTATTAATGGACAGAGAATCAAACATTATCTTGAAGGCAATGTTGAGCAGGAATGCTCAAGGCTGAGGCTAGATTAAAAAGCTCTACAAGGTCCAGCTAAAGACAATAAAGAAGCGCTTGCTGGGAGGCAACCCAGCCATTAGCAAAACTCTTTCTGTTATTTTATTTTATTCTATTCTTCATTTTATTTATTTTTAAAGCATATAAGTTCAATATTAACAAGGTAAAGAATCAATTGCATAAGTTCACAGGGCTACAGAAGGATTCAGAGCACAAAACAGAAAAAAAGAGCTCACTGGCAAGAAAACGCCAGTAAGAGGCACCATTGGGCGTTAAACGCCCAAAAGGAGCATCTACTGGGCGTTTAACGCCAGTAGAGATAGTCATCTGGGCGTTAAACGCCAGAAAGAAGCAGCTTCTGGGCGTTTAACGCCAGATTTACAGCATCCTGGGCGTTCAGAAAAATGCCCAGTGACAAAGGAGTTTCTGGCGTTTAACACCAGCTGGAAGCAACAGCTGGGCGTTAAACGCCTAAACCAAGCACCAAGTGGGCGTTAAACACCCAAAACTTGCAGCAGTTGGGCATTTAACGCCAGGATTGTGGGGAGTAGGCAATTTCGTTTTCAATCCAAATTTTTTCCATTTTTTATGTTTCAATTCATGATTTCTTGCACAAACATGTTACAAATCCTAATTTTTCAAATCCTTTTTCAAAAGATATCAAATGTATCTTAATTCATAAACCCTTTTTATTTTATCCTCTTCAAATTATTTTCAAATCCTTTTCAAAACAATTCTATCTCTTTTCCTTCTAAAATCTTTTCAACTCATCAGTATCTTTTTCAAATCTTCACAACATCTTTTTCAAAATTCAGATTTATCTTTTTTAAATATCTTTCATATCTTTTCAATTTTAAATTATATCTTTTCCAAATCACTTTTTCTATCATATCTTTTTCAAACAATTTTCGAAACCCACCCCCCTTTCCCTTTAAATGTTGGTTCGGCCTCCCCCCCACCTCCACAATTCGGACTTGGCTCTCCTCATATCCCTCTCCTTTCTTTTCTTTTGCTTAAGGACAAGCAAACCTCTAAGTTTGGTGTGTTTATCCGTGATCACTAAGCCAATATCCACTAAGATCATGGCTCCTAAGGGAAAACAAACCAACTCAAGAGGCAAGAAAGAGAATATTCCAAAACTACTTTGGAATCAAGGGAAGTTCTTAACCAAAGAACATTCAGACCATTACTACAAAATAATGGGTCTAAGGTCAGTGATCCCGGAAGTTAAATTCGATCTGAAAGAAGACGAATATCCGGAGATCCAAGAGCAAATTCGAAACAGGAGCTAGAAAGTCCTAGCTAATCCTGAAACAAAGGTGGGAAGAAACATGGTTCAGGAATTCTACGTAAATCTGTGACAGATGGACAGGTAGAGAATAGCGGGAACCACATTCTATGACTATAGAACTTTGGTCAGAGGGAAGATTGTTCACACCCACCCTGACAAAATAAGGGAGATCTTCAAGCTGCCTCAACTGCAAGATGACCCAGACTCCTTTAATAGGAGAATAATGAGATCAAACCTAAACTTGGACAAGATCCTAGAGGACATATGTCTCCCTGGAGCTAAATGGACAACCAACACAAAGGGTGCCCCGAACCAACTCAAAAGAGGAGATCTCAAACCAGTCGCCAGAGGCTGGCTGGACTTCATTGGGCGCTCTATATTGCCCACTAGCAACCGCTTTGAGGTCACCATCAGAAGAGCAGTGATGATTCATTGCATTATGCTGGAAAAAGAAGTGGAAGTTCATCAGTTGATTGCTTGTGAGCTTTACAAGATTGCAAACAAGAACTCCAAAGATGCCAGATTGGCTTATCGAAGCTTGGTCTCTCTGTTATGTAAAGATGCTGGGATAAAAATGGGAGTAGATGAATACATCCCAATTGAGCTACCAATCACCAAAAAGTCTATGAAAGGACAACAAGTGCAGGATAAACCCATCAAGAGGAGAGCACAGGAGTTCCTCCCGGAAATCCCTCAAATTGAATACTGGGAGCGCCTAGAAGCATCTGTCACCAAGTTGCAAGAAGCTGTGGATCAACTGAAGGAAGAACAGCAAAATCAAAACAGCATGCTCTGTAAACTGCTTAGAGAACAAGAAGAGCAAGGGCGTGAACTGAAGGAACTGAAGCGCCAGAAGCCATCTCTTGAAAGGCCAAGCACTCCATAGACTAAAGAGGCATCCACCTCCCAAATTTAAGGTTGTTGAGTTCTAATCTTAACCTTAACTCTGTGATAATTGTTCTTATTAGAAATTTACCTTAGAAGTTATATATGAGTAGTAGTAATTAGTATCTCTATTTTGATTTTATCTCCAATTAAGCTATAATTTATTTTTCTCATCATCATTAGACATGAATAAAATAACAGATTTTCTTTGAATAAGGAGGCAATATTTTTTCGAGTTCTTAATAAGGAAACTTCTAATTATCTATATGTGGTGGCAATACTTTTTGTCTTCTGAATGAATGCCTGAACAGTGCATGTTTTTTATATTGAATTTTATGAATGTTAAAATTGTTGGCTCCTGAAAGAATGATGAACAAGAGAAATGTTATTGATGATCTAAAAAATCATGAAATTGATTCTTGAAGCAAGAAAAAGCAGCAAAAAAAAGAGAGAGAGATAGAAGAAGAAGGAGCAGTAGAAAAAGCCAGTAGCCCTTAAAACTAAAAGGCAAGGGTAAAAAGGATCCAAGGCTTTGAGCATTAATGGATAGGAGGGCCTAAAAGGAATAAAATCCTGGCCTAAGCGGCTAAACTAAGCTGTCCCTAAATATGTGCTTGTGGCGTGAAGGTGTCAAGTGAAAACTTGAGACTGAGCGGTTAAAGTCGAGGTCCAAAGCAAAAACAGAGTGTGCTTAAGAACTCTGGACACCTCTAATTGGGGACTTTAGCAAAGCTAAGTCACAATCTAAAAAGGTTCACCCAGTTATGTGTCTGTGGCATTTATGTATCTGGTGGTAATACTGGAAAACAAAGTGCTTAGGGCTACGGCCAAGACTCATAAAGTAGCTGTGTTCAAGAATCAACATACTAAACAAGGAGAATCAATAAAACTATATGAATTCTGAGTTCCTATGGATGCCAATCATTCTGAATTTTAAAGGATAAAGTGAGATGCCAAAACTATTCGGAAGCAAAAAGCTACTAGTCCCGCTCATCTGATTAGAATCTGAGCTTCACTTAAAACTCTGAGACATTATTGCTTCTTGATTTCTTTTCATCCTATTTTATTTGTCTAGTTGCTTGGGGACAAGCAACAGTTTAAGTTTGGTGTTGTGATGAGCGGATATTTTATACGCTTTTTGAGGGTAATTTCATGTAGTTTTTAGTATGTTTTAGTTTTTAGGATATTTTTATTAGTTTCTAGGCAAAATTCATATTTCTGTACTTTACTATAAGTTTGTGTATTTTTCTATGATTTCAGGTATTTTCTGGCTGAAATTGAGGGAGCTGAGCAAAAAAATCTAATTCAAGCTGAAAAAGGACTGCAGATGCTGTTGGATTCTGACCTCCCTGCACTTGAAATGGATTTTCTGGAGCTACAGGAGTCCAATTGGCGCGCTCTCAATTGTGTTGGAAAGTAGACATCCAGGACTTTCCAGCAATATATAATAGTCCATACTTTTCTCAAGGATAAACGACGTAAACCGGCGTTCAATGCCAGTTCCATGTTGCATTCTGGCGTTAAACGCCAGAAACAGGTTACAAGTTGGAGTTAAACGCCAGAAACAGGTTACAACCTGGCATTTAACTCTGGAAACAGCCTAGGCACATGTAAAGCTCAAGTCTCAGCCCCAGCACATACCAAGTGGGCCCCAAAAGTGGATTTCTGCACTATCTATCTTAGTTTATTTTTTTTCTGTAAACCTAGGTTACTAGTTGAGTATTTAAACAACTTTTAGAGATTTATTTTGTACCTCATGACATTTTTAGATCTGAACTTTGTACTCTTTGACGGCATGAGTCTCTAAACTCCATTGTTGGGGATGAGGAGCTCTGCTGTGTCCTGATGAATTAATGCAATTATTTCTGTTTTCTATTCAAACACGCTTGTTTCTATCTAAGATGTTCATTCGCACTTCAATATGATGGATGTGATGACCCGTGACACTCATCACCATTCTCAACCTATGAACGCGTGCCTGACAACCACCTCCGTTCTACCTTCGATTGAATGAGTATCTCTTGAATTCATTAATCAGAATCTTCGTGGTATAAGCTAGAATCCATTGGCAGCATTCTTGAGAATCCGGAAAGTCTAAACCTTGTCTGTGGTATTCCGAGTAGGATTCAAAGATTGAATGACTGTGACGAGCTTCAAACTCGCGAGTGTTGGGCGTAGTGACAGACGCAAAAGGATCAATGGATCCTATTCCAGCATGATCGAGAACCGACAGATGATTAGTCGTGCGGTGACAGCGCACCTGGACCATTTTCACTGAGAGGACGGATGGTAGCCATTGACAACGGTGATCCACCAACACACAAATTGCCATAGGAGGAACCTTGCGTGCGTGAAGAAGAAGACAGGGGGAAAGCAGAGATTCAGAAGACAAAGCATATCCAAAACTCCAACATATTCTCCATTACTGCATAACAAGTATTTAATTCATGCTCTTTTATTTTTCGTAATCCAAACTAATAATTATAATTGATATCCTGACTAAGAAATACAAGATAACCATAGATTACTTCAAGCCAACAATCTCCGTGGGATTCGACCCTTACTCACGTAAGATATTACTTGGACGACCCAGTGCACTTGCTGGTTAGTTGTGCGGAGTTGTGAAAAGTGTAAATCACAATTTCGTACACCAAATGGCTTTAAGTTAAGGCTTATATATGCTGGGTTTGGATCCACTTGGGCCCAATTCACTTGGTTTAATCTGTTGGCCTAATTTTGGGCCAAAACCTCTAAGGTTAGAGTTTTAAATCGTATTTTAAATATTTCTATCTTCCAAAATCATAAATTCTTATTTCTTAAAATTATTCACTTCTAATTAATTTTCTCAGCCACAGGACCGGACAGATCGCAGCCGGTACTGCCGGTCAAATTTTCACTAGGCATTTTTACGTAGAAAATTATGTTTTCCGACTCAGAAAAATTCACTGAGTCCAAATATCATATTTAAATCATCAAATTCCAATTGCTAAATTTTCTAACCATATTCGCTCTTATTTAATTTATTATTTAATTAATTACGGTTTGACCGGGTTTTACAGTTTTTATTTGTATGTGTGTGTGCGCGTGTGTGTGTGTGTGGGCCAACTCTTTATCCATATATATGTATTTTTGTTTTTAGAGGTTGTTGTACCTCAACACCTTTAAATTATGACCTAAGCGTAATGTTCGGTGTGATAGAGTATTACACTTCCTCCGCACCACAAATCAATGATGTTTCATTAACGTATATAAGAATTTACTTCTGTTGTTCTAAGTAGTTTCACTTTTACTTTCGCGACATTAGTAGTTACGTTGTGTTATGAAGACTCATATGTATAATTATGTCTAATGTTAATAAATTATTATCTTTGTCTTTACTCGATTATGTTTTTCTCAAAAAAAAAAATTTGCCTTTCAATTAAATACATACAAATATAGTTTCATTAAGGATTTATTTTTTTTAATCAGAGAGGTAAATACCAAATCGGTACTCGAAAGATTTTGGTACTGACAAAATGGTACTTAACTTTTGTTATTAACAAAATAGCCCTTGAAAGATTTTAAAATTTGACAAAATCACTCATCCGTAAAAAGATGACGTCACAGTGAACGAAAAACGTTGATGTGGCCGTTGTAAGAGAGCTCCGATGATGGCAGAGCGCTTCTGCGACGTTCCAAATCTTCTTTTTCTTCTTCTTCTATGCCATGGCGGAAAGGGACGCAACGGCGAGGTGCTGCCATGGCCTTCTTCTTCTTCTTCTTTGCCATGGCGGAAAGGGACGCAGCGACAAGGTGCTGCCATGGCAGAGAAGACACTTCTTTTTCTTCTTTGCCACTTTTTCTTCTTCTTTGACATGGCAAAAGGGGACGCAGAAAGGACGCAACGGCATGTTGAAGAAAAAGAAGCAGTGAACACAAGAACGCGGTGAAGTACTTCCATAGCGGAAGGGGACGCAAAAAGGAACGCAACGGCATGTTGAAAAAAAAGCGACGAACACGAAAAACGCGGCGAGGTACAGCGGCATGTCATGGCGGTCTTTTTCTTCAGCTGCCATGGTGAAAGGGCAAGCAGCGGTGTGTTGAAGAAGTAGAAGCAGCGAACACGAAGAAGAACGGAAACATCGCCGGAGCTCTCTGCCATCAACGAAGCTCTCTTTCGATGGCCACATCAGTGTTTTTCCTTCAGTGTGACATCATTCTTTAACGGTTGAATGATTTTGTCAAATTTTAAAATTTTTTAAGGACTATTTTTTCAATAATAAAAATTAAGTACCATTTTGTCAATATTAAAATATTTTAGATACTAATTTAGTATTTACCTCTTAATCAAAAAATTGACCAATAAAATAGTGAGGAACAAAGTTAGAGAGAATTTTTTTTAAAAAGAAAAATATTGATTTATTATTAATTAAACAAAAAGTTGGTTTCCCGACTTTTTCTATTAGCATATTTCGTAAGTTTAAATTATGAGAGTGAGAAAAAGCTTTGGAGAGGTTAATGCATGCATATCAGATGATGAATCTCGATTAAATTCTTGATGTGAATTGGTGGATTTCACAAAACGTGTCTTCTTATACTTAGTAAAATAAAAATATCTACTAACTAACATATACTAAGCTATTTTTTTTTTTTACCGAAGATATGGAGACTCGAATTCACAATTTCTTAATTGAGTATGAAGAGACTATGTCATTTGAGCTATTGCTTCTTGGCAACATATACTAAGCTATTAGCTAGTCAGAACCATCAAATTAAATTAAATTTATCGGACCAATTTGTTTATCTATTTAAATAGGTAAATTTTATTTCTAAAATTAAGTTTATTTAAATTTTAAGTTAAATAAATTAAAATTTTAATTAATTCAAAAAAATCATAGGTTAAATAGGATAATTTACAGGTAATAGATAGACAATTCATTTAAATTTGTTTACATTTTTTAAAAAAATATTTTTTTATTAATATTTCTTTTAATTTGACCTAAAAATTCAATCTATCAATTAAAAAATCATTATTTATTTAAAATTTTTTACTTAAAAATTATATTTTTACTAAAATATTTTTTAAAAAATAAAATAAAAAAATAAATAGACTAACCGTTTAATCTATCAGAGTAACTATAAATATCCGAATTAAAAAATTATAGCCCATAAATAAAATGAACTAACCTGTTTAACTTGTGAATTTAAACAAACTGAACCTAAACAAGCTAAACTAGCCCGTTTAACAGCTAACTAAATTTCGAATCTAAAATTTCTAACTCTCATAAAAAATGTCAATTTTTATACTTAAATAAATTTTTAGTCTTTATAAAATGCTTGTATTTTGATTTTCATTTTTTTAGTTGGATGAAATATAAAAAGTATTTATTTTAGTATTTTATTCTCCATCGTTAGTTTTTTTTTTTTTTTTTTCTCAAATATAGTAATTTTATTGCAGTAAAAGGAGTTCTATTACAATTACCACAATCAGAAGTACAAATGCAATAAAACATAAATTAAGGTCACTCCTAAAAAATTAATAACAACAAACTTAAAAAATTAGATCTTCAGACAAAAAAGAAAGGAAAAATCTTCTTACATCTTCGTCTTTAATAGATATGAAAACCCACTTGATTTAATCAAGCTCTTTATTCTCCATCATTAGTTTGTTCTATTAAGTGTTAACATAACAAATTAAATATTCATGTTGTGACACATTTTACTACACATCAATATTTATTTAACCAGTTATGCTAACATTTAAGTTTGATTTTGTAAGATGTTTACCTTTTGAGAATAACTTATTAAAATTGACTTCTGAAAAATAGTTTTTATTAAATGTTGTAATACATATATTTAGTAAATCAAACTAAAAATAATTTTTAATAAAAAAAATAACAATAATTACGCGTAGTAAAATAATTTTTAAAATTTAAAAAATATAATTTATATGAATATAAGATTAAATTTAAATATTTATTAATATAAAATAATTATATTAAATTTTTTAATTTTAATAAACATAAACCACCTTTAAAAAATTTATCCTTAATTATGTACTTTTAAAAACACTTTAAATTTTTAAAAGTTACAACTTGTAAGTATAAGCAGGTGATTTTTTTTATTTATCAAACATAAAACGAAGTGTTTGTGTTTTTCAAAATTACAAACACTTCTTCAAAAAGTTTCATCAAACTAGATTTTAATTAAACAAATTAGAAATTAAAATAAAGATCTTTTAAATTAAAACCAAAATATAAATATTTTATAAGAATTAAAAGCTTATTTATAACTTTTTATTATAATTAACAAAAATAAAAATATCCACTGACCAATACTACTATACTAGCTACTTAAATCCGAAGCAAAAATTTTAATACATATATGATACACATCAGATATGTTCTTTGAAACAAAATAAGGTGAATGCATTATGCATGTTCAGTACTCAATTACCCACGAAGTATGCACTCAAATTCCAGAACAAGCCGAATCAGTGAGTCATGGAATAATCATGGAAATATTTTGTGATATCATCAAAGATTTTGTTATATCGAGAACCATCCAAAAGATGAACGGAGATATGGTACGGTCGAGAAATAATTCCATGTCAAAAGACTTGTAGAAACGTACAACGAAACTATTGTTAGCTTGTTGCTAGCTAAGGTTTGAACTAATTTTCTTTTTTCAATTCATCAATTTTTTCTCCTTTTCTATATATCTGTACATCTTAATTGAACTTAAAGAATAATTGTACCGCATTAATGTAAGGAGGAAAATAGATATTTAAAATAGAAAGAGAAATATAATGGTTGATTATTCACTATAAAAAATTTGTTCGTAATTTTTTCTCTAATTTTATTCGTCTAGCTGAGTTACTCTCTTATTAGCGACGTAAGAAATCCGTGTAAATAAAGAAAATAAATATTATTTTTTTAAAATATAATATTGTTATTGTAAAAACGTTTTATATAAATATTAGGTAATAAAAAAAAAAAGTTTGGAGCCAATTTTAGTTTTTTCTTTAAACCCGAGCCATTATCTTGCATCCAATTTTTGTAAGAGTTTAATTTCAATACAAATGTTTTATGCAATGGATCGTATCATTACATCTATTCTTTTGGATGATTATTTATGTAATTAATATAAAAAAGATATATATATATATATGTCAAATTAAATAATTAAGATAAAGATAAACTTATCGAATAAAAATAGCAAGTCTATACTTCATGATGGTGACAATGATGAAAACGATGTATACTTACATTAATTGATGACTTCCAATCATAGATAAATATGTACAATGATATAGGCAGAAGCTAAAGATGTCACAGGTTACCAAACTTGGATAAGCATACAGTTTGGAAGCACTTGGAGTAAACGCCATGCATTGCTACGAATCACTTCACCATACATATATACTCAACGCAGAGAGAATCTTGTATATTTGCATATACCTAAATATTAAGTAGTGAAGTTATATATAATAGATTTTTTTTCTCTTTCGATTTTTGTCTTTCTTTTTTTCCTTTAAAGGGAGAATCTTGCTTTTTATGATTGTGGAAATTTGATAGTTAGCACATCTCTTTGAAGGAACAAAAAGAAAACTTTATATTAGTAAAAATTATATAGTTAGCACATCATTATTTGAGATCATGGAACAGCCTATGGCTTTTGATATATTTAGTTTGTCTTGCTATATAAAAATGGTTAGATTATGCATCAGTGGTAAACATTTGATAATTGTTATATTTATGAGAAATTATTTTGTTTCCTGCGTTCACGTCAATGAATTAATTGACCATTTATAGTAATAAGTACAATAATTGATCTCTAATATTTAATTTGAAAATTGAATTCATTCCTAATTTTTTTTTTATTTCAAATTCGTCCCTAAAATTCGTTTTAATTTTAAAATAGTCCTTCGAACAACTATATTCTTATCTCACCCTATCATCACCATCTCACTCCTTTTGCACCACATCTCCTCCTCTATTTCCTCTTTTCTCTTTTTCTGCAATATGTCTTTCTCTCTCTTTTCGTCTTTTTGTCTCTCTATACAATTGTTGTGCTGTTGTTGAATGTGGTGAAAAGGGAAAACAACTACTACAGAAATCCGTTACACGTTCCCTTTTTATCATCTCCTTCTGCCCTTTCTCCTCTGAGATCTTCTTCGACTGCGCCATCGAGGACTCCTCCACCTCCGTCAAGATTGACGACTACCCTCACCTCACCTCGCCATTGGAAGACATTCTCTCCGTCATCGTCGCCCTCCTCTTTGGCGTCAGTCGTGGCGCTCTTACCACCATCACCATGTATTTTGTTGGCTGTCGACGGCCTTCTCCGGCGACAACAGTGGTGGAGCAAGCTAAGTCGGCAACCTTGCTGTTTCTGTAACACCCTCACTATCAGAAGTCACGTTTCCGGCTACGCTACTCTGATAGAAAGAAGTATTACGACTACTTTACATACTAAATATCAAAATAGGAGCCTGTGACTCGACACTGTATCGCTAATTTCTTGTAAAATCGGAAAATAAACACTTTATCTTAA
The DNA here is from genome assembly GCF_003086295.3 of Arachis hypogaea. Classification (NCBI taxonomy): domain Eukaryota; kingdom Viridiplantae; phylum Streptophyta; class Magnoliopsida; order Fabales; family Fabaceae; genus Arachis; species Arachis hypogaea. Next base: position 112,825,323 of record NC_092051.1, on the reverse strand, counting down.
AAAAAAAACAAGCAGGCATAGATTCATATACAAGACTCCTTACATAATAACTCATAATATAACATACATATAAAACTTACAATTCCTATCCCTCTTACAAATTTGTAATAACAAAGACGAGGGAAGAAAATAATCTAATTAATACAACAACATACAAACTAATCACAGTGTAATTCTTCATAATGCTTCTTCTGGTTCCTGAAAAGATAAAGCTGTAGGGGGGTGAGAACCTAATCACACGGTCTCACCACGGAGTTTTAAAGTTGTCATAAGAAGATATTTAATAAGAAAACTGTTTTCAAGCTCAGTGATTATCATTGCCTTATGAATCTTTTAAAAACCAATAGGTAATCTTTCAAAAATTTCTTAAAGAAACAATGTTTAATCTTTCAGAAATCCGAAACATTTCCTTTCTTATAAGAAATTCTCAATCAGAAACCAACCACGCAATCAAACACACAATCATTAATTCAGTACCAAAATTCATTCTCAAATGTAGCACGCCAGGACAAACACAAGCAAGACAGACAAGGAAAACACAAGTAGGTAGCAGTTACAGCAAATAGTTCAAGTAGCAGTTAAGAACAGTTTAGCAATTAGGCAAACCAAAACAAGTTCAAACCCAAGCAAAGCATACAAATGCATATGATGCATGCCTGTCCTATGGCTGATGAGGCTCATCTGTCGGTTATCCAGCCAACCCGACAAGTCTGAATTGTACTTAGACTGTCCCCCGACGTGCATCCCCAAGAGTCTATGCATAACTTTTTCTCAAATAATCAATATTGCTCAATGGGGGTAACATTCCCGGGAATTTATATAGTGCCCGGCACACTTACGTCGTAGGGTCAACAGAGTATCGAGTTTTTAACCTGGTACACGTGGTGGCAAGCCACGGCACTTATTCCAGGGAACCTCGTATCTCAGATAATTCAAATTCATAAGCCATGTGAATAATTCAAAGTTCATATCTCAACATTCTCAACATCATAATCATTCATCAATTCAAATCTCATGTCCAAATTCATTCAAAAACCATATTTCAAAGAAATCCTCATCATCCTTCTTTCTATTCCGTTCACTAACAATTCTCAATCCAAAACATAACTTTTCCTTTGATAAATGAAGTAATCTTAAATCATATAACGCTTAAAATTAAACCTTTTAAAATAACTACTTCAAATAAAACTTCTAATTTTATAGAATTTCGGCAGCATCTCCTCTAAAACTCGGATTCTGCCACCCTTTTCGGGTCCCATCCAAACATTTCTCAAACCTTTTCTCAACCAATTCCAAATCTCAATCATTTTCAAAATGATTCAATGCCAACAATAAATCTCTTTCTAAAATCAAACCAGCTCAAATACTAAATCATTTATAAAGTCAGACTAACTCAAAATTAAACCATTTCTAAAATTAATTCATTTTTCATATTTCAAATCATTTCCAAAGCCGATTCGTTTACATTCTCAAAAACAGCTTCAAAACCAAGAAAGCCATTTTTCATAATAATCAACTAAATAACCTTTCAAACTAATTCCTTTTCAGCAATCACAAACTACTCAAGCAATCAGTCATTCAATCCAGCAAGCAACCACATTTATAAGACCATCACAATCACAGACATATGTTTCTCACATTAATATCTATTTATAACAACTCTGTAATGTAAAATAGATTTTAAGAAAACCCCTACCTCGTTCGCGATTCAACTACGCGACAAACTGCATTTCTATTCTTATCCCACAGCAACAACATCAATACCGACCGTCCCAGCAACAGCCACAACCTCTAAACATAGCCTTAGCTCAATCCTAAAACATTAATGTCGCGTAAAACTCATTAATCTATAACAGAACATCAACTAAAAGGAGTTTGAAATAAGGAACGACTTACTGGGCTTACGAATGATCGAGAAAACGGAGCAACAGCAGCCCCGATGCCATAGAACTCAGCAATCAAGACCCGTAACTTGATCCTACGACACCAAGACCTCAGATCCTCAAACAATTTAAAACAGAAATACTAATTTAAAAGTTTCAGAATGCATCGCTTACCCAAACAGACTTGGGCCTCAGTGGCGGTTTTCTTTTGGTGGCAATGGCGGCGGCGTGGAGCTCTGGCGAGGGCAACGGCAGAGTCTTCCCGGCGACAGCAACGGGTTTCGGGCGGCAGAAGCGCGGTCCAGAAGCTTCGGTGACTCAGCAGCAGCGGCGGTGACTCCCTGACTTCTCTTCCGTTCACATCTTCTCTCTCTCAGACCAGATCGGTGGCGGCTGAGTTCGTCGACGACGGCGGAGGATCCCAACGGTGACGGCGCATGCAGATCGTCGTCGGCAGCAGCCTATGACGGTGACTGGAGTTTCGACAACGACTACGGTTCTCCCCGGTGGCTCTGCTCGACGGTGACGAACCCAGAGGCGGCGACGATCACACGCGCAGCAGCAGCAGCCCGCGATGATGACGGTGGCGGCGGCTCTGCACGGTGACGACGGAAGCTTCGAGGACAGTGACCCGCGGCCTCCTCTCCTTCACATCTCTATTTTCGACGGCGACGCAGCGTGGTGGCGGCGCGACAGATGGTGGCGACGCCGCAGGTGGGATGACGGTGGTGGCGTGGACAGTTCCTCCTCCCCTAGCACTCTCCCTCTCTCACGGTCTCCCTCTTCTCTTCCTCTATTCACAACTGTCTCTTCCCTCTCTTTTCCCCTTTCCGTTTTTGTTTCTCCCCTTTTCTTTTCTTGCTGAGGTTTCTGTGAGTGAAGGGTGAGAGTGAGTGAGTGATTGAGTGGCGATGAGGAGTGGGTGTGGGTACGGGTTAGGTAAAATTAGAATTAGGGTTAAATTTTGGGATATTATGATTAATTATGGTAGTTTAGGTATTTTTAATAAAATTAGGGATATAGGGTATTAATTAAAAAAAATCTAATTTAATCCTCTAAGTTTATTTTTAAGATATTATTTAAAATTAGAGATAATATAATTAATTTTATTTGTCTGTAAAAATTGAAAATATTAAGTTTCAAAATCTCAATTATTTAAACCAAATCATATAAAATTCTTATTATTTTACGATTACTAAACTTTATAAATTACATATAAAAAATACCTCAATAATTATAAAGTTTGAATAAGAATCTTAATTTATTCCAAACTCAATTAATTCAAAATTTACTTTAATTATCTTTAGTAAAGAAATTTCTGAAATTAAAGCTATAAATAAATAATTAATTTATAATAAAATTTTCAAAAATCTGGGACTTACAGTTTCCACTTCGCTCTCTATCTTATTTGTCTCTCTCTATAATTGATGAAGCTTTTCATTCTTTTTTTTAAAAAATCTGAATACTTTGTTGTTGTTGTTAGATTTGATGTTGCATTTAAAACAAAAAATTTTGAAACGTTGGTGGTGGTAGTGAATATTGAGGCTGAGCTTCTCTACTTCTCTTTTCGCATTTGCCGGGACTTCTCTAGTTCCATATCTCCTTTTGCTCCATTTTCTGGTGACAATTTCCAAGAGCAACAACGGCGGCAGTTTCAGCGGTGGTGGCCGCGGTTTTGAGCTCTCCCCCTCTCGCTCTCTTGCGTGCACACTCTCTTTCTCTCTCTTCCCCTCTCTTTTCAACGTTCTACTCTCTTCTCAATCTCTTTGAAATAAATGATGTTGTTGATATTGTTCTTGAATTTGAATGTTATGTTGTTGATGATGAATTTTAAATTTGAATGATATATTGTGTTGTGTTGTTGTTAATGAATTGAAATTGATAGATGTGAAAAGAGGAATAATTAGTAGTTGGTGGAAATAATGGTGGTGGTGGTGGTGGTGGTGGTGGTGAACGATAGGGTTAGGGTAAGAAAAAATATAAGGACATTTTTGTCCGCAAAAAATTGAAAAGGACCATTTTAATACCAAATGAAATGTTGAGGACGATTTTAAATTAAAAATAAGATTAGGGACAAATTTGATTTTGACTCAATCTTAGAAACCAAAATAATACTTATCCCCCATTTTATCTATATTCTGCATTTAACTAGGATAAATTTATGATAAGTTACATTGATAAAATAGAATTTAAAATTACGCAGATGTTCTAAATTAGAATTGGTTACACACCCTATCCTGAACACTTCTGTATAAATTGAATCAAGAGTAAAGTATCATTTATATCCCTAACGTTTGGGGTAAGTCTCAAACCTATCCCTAACGTTTTAAACGTCCTATTTGTATCCCAAACGTTTCTAAATCGAATTAATGTTGTCCTACCATCCAAATGACTAACATTTGGTTAACGACATGGATGTTAGTGTATACGGTGGCAGGGCGTTTTTATGTGACTGTTATTGAATTAAAAATAAAAGAAAAAATAAATAAATAAATAGCAAAGAATGGTCCTCTTCCAAACCCTAATTACAAAATTTTATCTCCTCCTTGATGCTGCACCTTCTCTGAAGCTCGACTTCCTCTCCTTGAAAAAGGATGGAGTATGAAGCATGCCAATCTAAAGCGACACACAGCAGCAAGCAGGCGACACGAAATAGAAACCAGGCACGTCGAAGGAGGACAACTTGCTACTGTAGGGAAGGCCTGTGCTCGCCACCTCATCGACGGTAGAAAATCCTGGGTGGAGATTTTGGGGTGCGTTAACTTTGGGGTGAGGTTTAGCCATGTGTTTTTTTGTTGTTGAGTTATATGTTTTGACAATCTGTGGGTGTGACTCGGTTGTCTCATATTTGGTCTATATTAGAGAAGAATGCGGCTATTTTGTATGGACAGAACCAGAGGAAGAGCCCCCACAAGTTTCAAGGTTAAGAATGAAGGTCAGAAATTTGAAGGACAAATTGGATAAGGTTGAGTTCAGGTTCATGGTTGCAGTGGGAGTTGGTTTAGTTGGATGGACACTTGCCCTAATATTAGTTTGTGAGAAAACAACCACCACTAAATTTGTGAGACTTTTACTACAATGATGTTGCTGGGTATGATGAGGTTTAGGAGAAAATCATTAGATCCCTAACTTGTGCTCTGTATTTTGGCTTAGAAATAGTAGTGATGTTGAAATGGTTGGTGTTTTGTTAAACTCAATGAAATTGTAATGAAATGATGTTTTGTTGATTTAAGTTTGATGAAAGGCTATTGTTCATACCCTGGGTCGAGCTGTCCGACCCGGGATGATAGCGACAAAGCGACCGACCTCGTCAGGTCAGATTATCCAACCTCTTTTTAAAGAGCTCGGTCAAATCGACAGGAAAGCCCAGTAAAGGGCCCAAACAGAGGAACACGACCCAAATCCAAAGGCATCCCAAGCCTACAGAGATAAGGGCAGTTCCCTTGAGGATAAGATGACCTAACTCGAAGATAAGATAAGATAACTATCTTATCTCCAGAAAGGTCACTCCACACCATTATAAATACACTAGAGCACCCAGGTATAACTCATACTCTGATTCTACTAAAAACCTGTTTAATACCTATGCTAACTTAAGCATCGGAGTCTCTTGCAGGTACCCCCCACCCTCCGGTGACCAAGGATCAGCAATGCAGCCAATCCAACAAGTCAGACACGACAGTTCCGGCCGCCACCCACCAGCCGGACACGTCATCTCCGACCAGTACAGAAGATCTCGTCCGAGATCGACCTACAGTTTCAGGTAACCCTCGGAACATTGGCGCCGTTGCCGGGGAACCTGGAAGTCATCCCATCACCATGGCGGACGGCCATGACAACGACCATGATTCAGATCTAGAAGATAGAACACCGCACAAAAATGTGGATACCACACTGAAGGATACTCTGGAATCTAACGGAGATAAAAGTTCATCAAATCCGGGAGTGATAGAAGCACTTCAAGATCGTTTAAAGCAACTTGAAAAAGAAACCCATCATCAACGGGAAGTCGGGAAGGATCTACAGAGAGAAGTAAGGCGACGTCGAGAATTAGAAGATAAACTTCTAAAACTCGAAGCCGATCTCAAAGCCAAAGCTACTCGATCCATCCCTAAGGATAACTCACGCAAAGATCAAGATCCATTCACTAGGGAAATCATGAAGACCAAAATTTCTAAGAACTTCAAACTTCCGGACATGACCTTGTACGATGGCACTACAGACCCCAACCATCTCCTCAGCAATTTCAGAAGTAGAATGTACCTCACCGACGCCTCATATGCAGTTCGTTGCAAAGCTTTTCTAACAACTCTCACAAAGACAACAATCAGATGGTTCGACAACCTACCTCCAAAGTCCATCTCAAGCTTCGATGATCTAGCCAAAAAGTTCCTAGCCAGATTCTCCATCCAAAAAGACAAAGCTAAGTATGCCCCCAGTCTACTAGGAATCAAGCAAGGAGATCGGGAAAGTCTTCGCAACTACATGGAAAGATTTAACAAAACATGCCTAGACATACAAAGCTTGCCAACAGAGGCCGCCATCATCTCATCAATGGCCTACGAAAGGGACCTTTTAGCCAATCCATATCGAAGAAGTACCCCACATCTCTGGACGAAGTGCAAGAACGAGCGGAGAAATACATTAACATGGAAGAAAATTCTTGACTAGGAGAAACCTCAAAATCTGGATTCACCTACCGGGGTAAAGATAAAGAGTCCAAAAAGAAGGAAGATCGACAAGGGGAAAAAATTAAAAAATATCATAATTACACCCCCTTCGGGTATCTCTTGTGGATGTATACAAGGAAGTCTGCCACACAGAAAAAATACCCCCAGCTCAACCACTCAAAGGCAAGAGGGGAGGAGGAAACCGAAATGAGTATTGTGAATACCATCGTGTCCGTGGACATTCCACCAATGAATGCTTCGATCTAAAAAATGTCATAGAAAAGTTAGTAAGAGAAGGAAAACTAGATCGGTATTTGGCCACCCGAGACGATGAGCAAAAAAAAAAGGAGGAGGGATGAAGAGGCTGGGCGAACCGAACGATCACCTCGTACACCAGAAAGACATGTTCATATGATACACAGAGGATTTACAGGAGGAGAAATCTCCAAATCATCCCGCAAAAGATATCTTAAAGAAGTATATCATGTCGAAGGAAAGGAGGAAGCGCCCGACATCCCTGCAATTACGTTCACCAAGGAAGATACATCCGGAATCATCTCGGGACACGACGATCCCATGGTCATCACCATCATACTGGCAAACGCCAATCTCCACCGCACATTAATAGACCAAAGGAGCTCCGCCGACATCTTATTCAAAACTGCCTTCGACAAGCTCGGCTTAGAAGAGAAAGAGCTTAAAGCATACCTGAACAGCCTGTTTGGACTGGGAGATACCCCGGTACAACCATTGGGATACGTGCCACTACATACAACATTAGGAAAAGGAAACCAATCTAGAACACTCAAAATAGACTACATCGTGGTCGACGTGAGTTCAGCCTACAACGCCTTAATAGGATGGACAACCTTAAATCAACTCGGCGCAATAGTCTCAACTCCACATCTATGCATGAAATTTCCAACTGCAGAAGGGATAGCTACAATAAAAGCAGATCAAAAGATGGCACGCCGCTGTTATAACAAAAGTCTAAACCTCAGAGGCAGAGGAGAAGAATTCCACACAATTGAGCTCGGCAGAGTTTGGAGACGAGAAGAACTCCGTCCACAGCCCGAAGGTGAAGTAGAGAAAGTCCAGATCAGAAACACCTCGGACAAAACAACTAATATTGGCACGATCCTAAAAAAACGCAAAAGAATCACTGATTCAGTTCTTACGAGATAATGTCGATCTCTTCGCATGGAAAGCTGCAGATATGCCAGGCATAGACCCCAAACCAATGTGCCACAAGTTGGCGGTCTATCCAGGATCTCGGCCAATACAGCAGAGACAAAGAAAACTTGGGCTAGAATGATCTCAAACTGTGGAAGAACAGGTAGAAGCGCTACTGGAGGCAGGATTCATAAGAGAAGTCAAGTATCCACTATGGCTAGCCAACGTCGTCTTGGTGAAAAAATCTAATAGGAAGTGGCGAATGTGCACCGACTACACCGATCTCAACAAGGCCTGCCCAAAAGATCCTTATCCACTCCCAAGTATCGACGCACTGGTGGATGCCTCATCCGGATATAAATACCTCTCATTTATGGATGCATATTCTGGATACAATCAAATTCCAATGTATCTGCCTGATCAGGAAAAAACCTTGTTTCTAACACCAAAAGCAAACTACTGCTACATTGTAATGCCTTTTGGTCTTAAAAATGCGGGGGCAACTTATCAAAGTCTAATGAACAAAGTCTTCTCAGACCATATCAGAAAAATCATGGATGTCTATGTGGACGACATGTTGATAAAGACACAAAGTGAAGAGACGTTATTGTCCGACTTGGTCCAAGTGTTCGACACTATAAGGAAGCATGGCATGCGACTCAATCCTGCAAAATGCACCTTTGCAGTAGAAGCTGGCAAGTTCCTGGGTTTTATGCTCACACAAAGAGGAATCGAGGCAAATCCAGATAAATGCCAGGCTATACTCAACATGAAGAGCCCAACTTGTGTTAAAGAGGTACAACAACTCAACGGGAGGTTGGCGGCCTTGTCCAGATTCATAGCGGGATCAGCAATAAGGTCTCTCCCCTTCTACGCCACTCTAAGGAAAGGAAAAAAGTTTGAATGGACAACAGAGTGTGAGTAAGCCTTTTAGGACTTCAAAAGTTTCCTGGGGCAACCACCTATCCTAACTCGACCACGAGGGGAAGAGCCACTCGTATTATACCTCGCGGTAGGAAGTCGGGCAATAGCCTCAGTACTGGTTCGAGAAGACGACAAAGGGCAACAACCTGTATACTTTATTAGTAAAGTGCTACAGGGATCCGAGTTGAACTACCAAAAAATAGAAAATTTTGCCTATGCGCTCATACTAACATATTGACGTCTCCGCCCGTACTTCCAAACTCACACCATTAAGGTTCGGACCAACCAGCCCATAAAAGGGATATTGCAGAAAATGGATCTAGCAGGCAGAATCCTACAATGGGCAGTTGAGTTGTCTGAATTCGACCTTCGATACGAAGCTTGGACAGCCATTAAATCACAATACTTAGCCGACTTCATTGTAGAATTTACAGACACCCCAGAGGCCCCCATAGAATGGAATATTTATGTGGACGGCTCCTCGAATAAGACTAGAAGTGGCGTAGGTATGATAATTGAAAGCAACCAAGGAACCCAAATTGAGCTTTCCCTCAAATTCGGGTTCCCGGCCTCAAACAACCAGGCAGAATATGAAGCACTACTAGCTGGTTTGCAGCTGGCTAAGGAGGTTGGAGCTCAAAAACTCAACATCTTCAGCGACTCACAAGTAGTCACCTCACAAATAACAGGGAGCTACCAAGCCAAAGATCCCACCATGAAAAAGTATTTGGATAAAACCAGGGAACAGCTCGAACAACTCGGGGAATATAAGATCCGCCACATACCCTGCGAACAAAACGCCCGAGCTGACGCACTCTCAAAACTAGCCAGCACCAAACCAGGGGGCAACAATAGAAGCCTCATCCAGAAAATGCTACAGAACCCGTCAATCTCGGAAGAGAAAAAAGTCCTAGCCATAACAAGTCAGGATCAAGGATGGATGACCCCCATAATTAACTACCTCAAAACAGAAACACTCCCCACAGACGAAAAGGAGGCAAAGAGGTTAAAACGGGAGGCACAATACTACACTATCGTAAACAACACCCTATACAAAAGAGGGATTTCAATACCATTATTAAAATGTGTGCCGACCTCCACCACAAGGGAAGTCTTAGAGGAAGTACACAGTGGCATTTGTGGCAATCATCTCGGAGCACAAGCTCTTACCAAAAAAGTACTCTGGGCGGGATTTTATTGGCCAACTCTACAAAAGGAAGCTACAGAGTTTATAAAGACATGTCCACCATGCCAGAAACATGCCAACTTTCACATCGCCCCGCCAGAAGAGCTCATCAGCGTAACCTAACCTTGGCCATTTGCAAAATGGGGACTCGATCTTCTCGGACCCTTTCCCCAAGGATCGGAACAAGTTAAATTCCTCATAGTAGGGGTAGACTATTTCACAAAGTGGATCGAGGCAGAACCCCTAGCCAACGCCACTGCTCAAAGAAGCCGAAAATTCCTATATAGGAACATTTTCACAAGGTTCGGGGTTCCATACTCCATCACCACAGACAATGGCACCCAATTCACAGATGCAGGCTTCAGAAAATTAGTAGCTGACTTGAACATAAAGCACCAGTTCACCTCCGTCGAACATCCCCAAGCCAATGGACAAGCCGAAGCTGCTAACAAAGTTATATTGGACGGGTTAAAACGGAGGTTACAAGACGCAAAGGGAGCTTGGGCCGAAGAACTTCCGCAAGTCCTATGGGCATATCGAACGACGCCGCATTCAACCACAAAGGAATCACCCTTCCGATTAGCATACGGAACGGAAGCAATGATCCCAGTAGAGATAGAGGAAGGGTCGCCTAGAGTGGTCCATTACAATGAAGAAGTCAACTCCTAACTTCAAAGGGAAGAGCTCGACCTACTTCCTGAAATCCAAGAAAGAGCTCGGATCAGGGAAGAAGCGCTAAAATGACGAATGGCTTCCAGATATAATCAAAAGGTAGTGCCAAGAGGTTTCGCTAAGAACGATCTCATCCTAATCCGAAATGATATTGGAACAACTCGACCGGGAGAAGGAAAGCTGGCAGCAAACTGGAAAGGACCCTACCGAGTCATAGAAGTACTTGGGAAGGGCTACTACAGACTATCCGAACTCGACAAACGAGAACTTCCTAGGTCGTGGCACACCTGCAACCTAAGAAGGTACTATAGTTAGAGAAGGTAAAAGATCTCATCATAGGATGCACTCTTTTTTCTGAAAAGGTTTTTTAATGAGGCACCAAGTTGAGATCCAGAAATTATCCGACTCAAAAGGATAAAAACCCTATATGTACATATTTTCATTTCTCATTTTAAATAAAATATATTAGACGTTCTACAAGTTTTCAAGACGCATTAATCTGAAACATTCATCATCCGATTATAAAGCGATAGATTGGCAGAAAGTGAAACAAATTCACTGCACAATCACGATAAAGACCAACAGAGATGAAAACCAAATTCATCTAAAGGTCGACCAAACGAGGATTTAATCCACCTTCCACAAATCGGCAAAGATGAAAATAGAATAATGCAAGAAGTTAAAGAAAGTGATCCGAAGAAAGGACCTGACGAGGTCCTAATGGATTGCTAAATAATAACTTAAAAGACTGGCCGACGTTAAGAAGTCGGACCAAGTCAAACCAAGTTATAAGTAAATCCTGGAAAGAGGTCTGGCCAACCCTATAAAAGAGGATTACTTTAACTTAGAAGGGCACGACATGACGAAGTCGACCCAAAATATAAAAGTTATAAAAGTAATCCCTGAAAGAGACCTGAACAAGGTCCAAGAAAGAGGATTACAAAAATAACTTAGAAGGGCACGACATGAGAGACTTGAACAAAAGTCTAAGAAAGAGGATTACAAAATAACTGGATACGACATAACGATGTCGGGAAGGATCCGACAGGACGAAGTCGACCCACATAAAAGTGTGAAAGCTACACTTGGCAGAGACCTCACAAAAGGTCCACACAAAACAGGATTTTTTAGCCTCAAAGGAATCAAAGCCACAAGTGCAAAGGAGGTCGAACAGCAAGGCTCCAACATTCTCAAAACTCAGAAAGATGCCAAGTCAAGCGCAAATAAGCATGATATAAAAATGCGAAGTTATAACAAGCTTCAGAGGCCACCAAAATCTGCCCCAAAAGCTTGGAAGCTACTTTTGTTTTTCAAAATAAAGTTGCTAAACAAGCAACTAAGAAGTGTCAACAGCTAGCAAAACATTAATAAAGAGTTTAAAAGCCCACAAGCCGGGCAATATACACAAACAGATACGAAATTCAGTCAAACATCAGAAGGCTTCTCGGTAGCTTCAATACGGGGTGAAGGAGGACGAGCCTGGAGAGGCACTGCATCCACTGTACCATCGTCCCTATTCAGAATTTGGCAATCAGGATCTAATTCTGGATGAACGACCCCGACGGAGGAACTGTGGAAGTCGACACTTTGGCATCAGGCGCAAAGGGAGGTCCGACATCATCATCATCCGGGTCGTCGGGGACAATCTTACCATCCCTCACAATATTGTCCAAGCTGAAGAGAGTAAGGTCAACCTCAGGAGCAAGAACTTGAATCTGCTTCTTCAGGTTCTCATAAGCAGCATTTACGCTGCCGACAAGGTGACCTTGGAGCTCAGAGTAATCAACCCGGCAGACTCCAACTCCTCCCTCAGACGCATCACCTCCCAATAGGATGTGACATAACTGTCTTTATGCCTCAATGCAGTGTCCTCGGCCAACCTCACAGAAGCCGCCAGGTCAAGAGAGCTAGCCTTCTCATTTTTTAGCTCCTTCTCCAGTTTGGCTACTTTTACTTCAAGCTCCTCCATCAGGCCCTTCATCCGATCGAACTCCTGTTTAGCCTCCTCCATGAAGGCTTTGGTAGCGTGAAGGGGAAGATTTTGGGCAGTTCGATACAGGGCAGCTCCCATATATGCCATCTTAATGCTACTCCGAGTTATAAAATCTAAATGGCGAAGGAGTGATACATCATCCATGGGGACGGCACCATAAGGACCGATTTGTTGATCAACAAACTCCACTGCATCGAAGTCAAGAGCATCAAGGTTGAAAGGCTCAATGGTTTTTTGTTTCTTGTTGGGAGGAGCACCAGAAGTAGCGACAAAAGTCTGTGGAAGGTTGGCCAGACGAACCCGAGGAGTGGGGATCACCTTCCTCGGCCCAGAAGAACTCGGCACGGGCGGCTTCACCGGAACTTGAGAAGATCCCTCTCCTGTCACCTTGGCCGAAATATTTTGAGCAGCAGCAGCCTTCCTTGCCTTTTTGAAGGCCTTCATGGAATCATTGTTCTTAGACATCTCTAAAAATACAGAATCAACCACAATAAGGGGTTACAATCACAAAAAGAGGAAGCAAAACTAAGAAACAAGTATAGAAACAAGTCAGACAGTACCCAAAGCAGTTTGAACCAGGGACGGGTCACTCAGAAACCTTTTTGTATCAAGATGGGGTGGTTCTCCCCATAAATCTTCAAGAACAATTACAAAAGCCCGCTCAACCTCATCAAGCATCTCCCATGTATAACGAGACACTCTCACATCCTTTTGCCATTCTAGAGGAAAGGCAGGCTCGTCATTCTCATCAAGAAAAAAGGGGCGGACCCCCTCAATAGCGCGGACTCTAAAGAAATAATTCTTAAAATCCTTAAAAGACTCATCGTACATGGCAAAAACTTTATGCCCCTGGGCAGACCTAAAAGAAACCCAGGAAGCCTTCTTTTTAGAAGAAGCTCCAGGCTTGGCAGAAACAAAAAGATAGAGGAAAAGAGTCTGAGAAGGTGTTATGCCTAACTCTTGGCAAAGAAGCTGAAAGATCTTGATAAAGCCCCAGGAATTCAGATGAAGCTGGGATGGGGCAATGTTACATGACCACAACAAGTCGGTCTCGAAAGCAGTAAAAAGAAAAGTAATGTCCAACTGGCTGAAGAAATATTCATAGGCATAAAAGAAGGGACGCTCCCCCTAGACCGAAGTAGGAAAACAAACCCTCTCATCAGAGTCGGGCGCTACAAGCTTATAATCCCTCTCTCGGGCACCGCCACCACAAACTCTATGATGTTTTCTCAGCTCTACACAAAACTCAGCATCCACCACAGAGACACACATTAAGACAAGGGAGTCCAGCCAATCGAACATCCCATCGGGAACTTTAGAAGACATCTCTACAATATTATTGCGAGAAAACATGGCCAAACTAGTCCTACAAACAAGAAAAGAAGATTGGATTACTAAAAAACATCCTGGACGAAATCAGAATAACTCGGCCAACATAATCCACTACAGAACAAGCAACAAAAGAAAACCCCAGGACCCGTACCAAAAAGATCTAGGGGCATCCTTTGGAGGCAGTTAACAGGACAAGGATTCAGGAAAACAGGCATACGTCTCGACGCAAGAAAACAACAAAATCCTCTCTGTTCTACAACCAAAACGACACCTCGAAAGCCACGAGCCACAAATCAAACACGGCTATCCAAATGAGCCACCTCCCAGACTCACCGTCCCAGTTCGAAATAAAAAACAAAGGCAGATAGCAACAAAATGTTCAGAAGAAGTAGTCATCAAAGACGCACCCCAAACAAACAAAGAAAATCTTAACAAGCGATGAGGAAAGCTATCAACAGGGCAAAAGTCAAGCTATCATTTTGAAAACTACCATTATTTAAGCAAGATACAGTCTTTTCAAGGCACAGCCAGAAGCGACAGTAGAACATGCAAAATCCTAGGAAGCATCAACAGAAACACCAGGGGTATGTGCAAAAACGAAAAAGGAAAAACCAGAAAAAATATGCCACAGTAACAAGCAAGCACAAGGCTACAAAAAGGAGCAAGCTTTTTCAAACATACATTCAATCAGAATCAAGGCATTATCAGAAAAAAGGATGAGAACGATGAAAAAAAGAACCAACCTGAACAAAGGAAGAAGTTTTCGTAGAAGATCGAAGACGTAGAACAGAATCGCCTCTCGAGCAAAGAAAAACACCAAGAAATCACCAAAGGACGTCGCAGGGAAGAAATGTGAAAACCGCAAACTTCAGGAAACAGAAAGGGAGAAGGAAAAGGGAAGTTACAAGTAAAAAGGGAGAAGAGAAACCGTTTTTGTGCGTAAAGTTCAAAATAAAAAGCCAAGGGGAACGAGACATTAAAAGCTCATTAATGAGGGTATTAAACCCTTGCGCCTTCCCAAGAACAGAGCGCTAATACAAAGCGCGCGCTTTAAATAAAGAAAACATTCCACATTCAAAAAGAAGACTCTACAAAGAAGAAGTCGACAGATGCCCGAGCTTGGCCTCGCCAGAAAAGGGTCGAAGTCATAAATCTAAGACTCGACCTCCCAAAGAAAGACCAAGCTCGAGCATGGGCACTGTTCATACCCTGGGTCGAGCTGTCCGACCCGGGATGATAGCAACAAAGCGACCGACCTCTTCAGGTCAGATTATCCGACCTCTTTTTAAAGAGCTCGGTCGAATCGACAGGAAAGCCCAGTAAAGGGCCCAAACAGAGGAACACGACCCAAATCCAAAGACAGCCCAAGCCTACAGAGATAAGGGCAGTTCCCTTGAGGATAAGATGACCTCACTCGAAGATAAGATAAGATAACTATCTTATCTCCAGAAAGGTCACTCCACACCATTATAAATACATTGGAGCACCCAGGTATAACTCATACTCTGATTCTACTAAAAACCTGTTTAATACCCATGCTAATTTAAGCATCGGAGTCTCTTGCAAGTACCCCCACCCTCCGGTGACCAAGGATCAGCAGTGCAGCCAGTCCAACAAGTCGGACACGACAGTTCCAGCCGCCACCCACCAGCCGGACACGTCATCTCTGACCAGTACAGAAGATCTCGTCCGAGATCGACCTACAGTTTTAGGTAACCCTCGGAACAGCTATATTGTGCATGTGTAATTAAATGCAATGATAGATTGTGCAGCTGCAATGCTGTTTTATTAAACTCATCTGAATTGTGAAAATGAATTGAATGAAATAAAGTGTTATATTTTGCATCCTGTTTAAATCAAGCAAGTCATGAGCATAACAACAATCTGAACTCTAACATATTACTTAATCATTAACTATAAAGATTGTCATTGGCTACAACCACAACAGATTCACAGCAAAATAACAAAACAAGAGCTACACATTTTGCTCCACAATAACGGTCTGAGATAACAAATTGTAGTCTTTAAACTAGTTTTCACACATTATAATGATACTAAAGAGAAGTCTTTTTACTCAAAAAAAAGTTTCCAGAAAACATAAAACTGCACACATTATAATCATCACATCTTTTTCCATGTTTTGGGAGGTGTCTTAGCCATGAACTTGAGTTGAGATATGCTGACGTGCTTGGATGGGCTTGGCAGCACCCTGAGATAGTTGTGCTTGGCAGCACCCTGAGTTGGTGTCAATAATAGGCATATCCAGAAAATCTTCAGATTCATATCCTTCTTCCTCATCACCTAAACCTGCAACGATCTTCTCCTTACCTTTTGTCACTCTTACTATCTTTTGCTGTATCTGTTTGGGTTTCAGTCGATGCAGCCTCGAATCTATCCCCTACCCTGATGTTGACATCTACTAAACCCTCTGCCCCTTCCTTATCATCATCACTGTCACCAAACACAACTTTGGTAGCACTATCTTCTGAACCATCACCATTTCTGGAATCAGAACTCCATGAATCACAACTATCATCTTCACCACCCTTGGGTTCATAGTCCTCGTCCTCACTGCCATCACTATCCTCTTCTTTCTCATCTGATTCATCTGATCCATCTTTCTTACCCACAATTTCTTCCTCCATATTTGGGCCTCAAATGTAACCATTGGGCCTGGCCCATCAGATCCACCAGCCTTCACTTGCATGGTAGTTTCAGTATTCCCTAACATGTGTACATCCTCAACCTCTTCATGGATATCACTTGTTTTGTGAACTATAAACAGCTCCACCATATCCTCCCTAACCCCAATGTTAGCCATATCCATTGCATCTTTGTCAGTTCGCAGCATCCTTAAGCCTTCTTCTGTATTTTGATCCTGTGATTTGTACCACATTGCGACAATATCTTTCTTCAAATACCCTTGTCTGCTCACTATGTCATAAACCTCAATCAGGCTCCACTCATCTTCATTGTAGTAGTCTATGTCAGTTGTCTCCCCACCCAAATACTTCAAAGGCCCTTCTTGAAGTCCGAAGCTACCTTGGTGGTAAACTTTGACACTAAAATAACTCATCCTAAACAACATACCCTGTTACATCAGGTAAACATAGTGAAACAACATCAACTGCAGGCACATATTCAATCACCAGAAAAAGTAAATTCATGCCCTAACTAGCATAAGCAACGAACATTTTTCTGAGAATACAAAAAATCAACTAAACCCTAAAAATGCACCCAATCTCATATATTGCCGGCCATCTTTCTTCGTGGAACTACTCAATAAAATCCCAAAAAATAAATTTTTTCCTAGTACATACCTTGTCGAACGAAACCACTCTGTCACCAGAACAAAGGTGTAAGCTTTCATGCAAAACACCCAACAACGATCCGCCAACTACCTTGCAGCCCCTCCCTGTGATCATCCTCGAAGAAGAGTAAAACTTGTGTGGTACAGAGAACTGGAATGGAAAATGTTGGGTAGAGGTGCAATGATTCTTCAACGTTTCGTATTTGCTACAATAAATGGTATATTGGGAGCGAAGAAGCAAACGTGTGTATCTTAACCTTTGGGCTTACTCACCTAACGCCCACGTATGCAACACCGTTAACCAAATGTTAGTCATTTGGACGGTAGGACAATATTGATTTGATTTAGAAACATTTGGAATACAAATAAGACGTTTAAAACGTTAGGGACATGTTTAAGACTTACCCCAAACATTGGGGACATAAATGATACTTTACTCATTGAATCAAATTGACTCGATTTATGCTATTTACATGTAAATCAAATTAAGTTGATTCAATTTACTACTTATATATATCATTGATATTTCTTTCTTTTAAGTTAATCTCATTAATTTTAAAATATAAATGTCAATAACAAAATGCTCTCCATTTAGATTCAATTAAAATATTAAAAAATCAAAACGAATAAGAATAGAAATTCAAATTTTGTATTTTAGTTCAAATTCTAGAAAATCTACATTTTTACAAACTTATGAATTTAAAATAGAATAATAAACAATTTCTAAAAATTCATTAAAAATTATCTTTTAACTTTTTAGCATATAAAGAATCATTACCGGGACTTTTGATATTGAAAAAATTATTATAAAATATAGCCCTCTAAGATGGCATAGAAATTAAAATTTGAAATTTTTCAGAGTTAGAATTAATGCATAACGTCATTAAAGCGTTTGTTCTACACTTAATTTCAAAAATTACATAATAATTTAATTAATATAATATTTTAATTATTTCTCAAATTAAATATTGTATAAATATAGTTGGTCTTTTTATATTGTATAACTGTTATTTCTTACTCTAGAAAATTCGAAGTTTTAACTCCTATGCTGCCGCATTGGAGGGTTATACTTTATAATATCTTTTTCAACATCCATAATTCCGATAATGATTCTTTATATGCTAAAGAGTTAAAGGATGTTTTTAATGAACTTTTAGAAATCGTTTATTGTTTCATTTTAAATTTGAACTAAAATATAAAATTAAAATTTTTTTTATTCATTTTTTTTACATATATTATATGATACCAAATAGGGAGTATTTTTTATTAACACTTATGTTTTAAATTTAATAAAGAATAAATAAATAATTAACTTACCAATAATCTGTACAAGCAGTAAATCGAATCAAGTTAATTCATTTTTTTACTGTAATTATCTTGTATAAGTAGTAAATTGAATTAAGTTTATTTGATTTATTACTGGTAAAACATATACATGATAAATTGAATCAACCTAATTTAATTTACTATTTATACAACATATATATAATAAATTGAATATGTAAAAAGCATAAATCGAATCAATTTGATTCGACTTATATAAAGTTGTTCATAACAACGCATATAACTAATTTTAATTTATAATATCTACATAATTCTATTTATTTTATCAATGTAAATTATCCATAAATTTATTTTTGGAGATGCTAGAATATAAGTAAAATTAAACTAGTTATAACCCTAATTAGTTGTCATTAGTTTATCATATATATCTATATTTTGACCTTATTTAGTTAGTTTATGTTTTATCATTTTTTTTGTATATAACATACTTTCATCCCTTACTAAGGATGGTAAAGTATATATGTACAGGGCCGAAAGCATTTAAAATATGTCCAATAATTTTGTATGCATTGAATGTGCACAAAATAAAGAATATTTATAGATAAAAGAAGCGGGAAGTCCTGACATGGAAATGGAGGAGAAAATCCTCGATCCATACAAAAATAGGTAGTGGCCCGGGCGAATACAACAGAAGTAAAAAAGGAGGAGAAAAGCCTCGATCCACATGGAAATGGATGGACAAAGAAGGTGGAAGTATCTGTGGCAAAAGAAAATATGGAATGGTTACAGAGAAGCCTAGTGGGAGGGACTACAACTGCTATTAATTTCAATTTCTTGAAAGAATAGATTGCGAAAAATTTGTCCCAAGTCACCTAAATACGAGAACTAGGAGCATACAAAGCCTTACTGACATTTGATAGTGTGTTAAGCGCTGAAGAGGCGTATACTTTTAAAATGAATAGTCTTCTACAGTTTTTCCATAGCATATAGAGATGGGAGGAGTCGGAGCGAAGTGAAACTAGAAGAGTGTGGCTAGAATATTTTGGAGTTTCGTTGCATGCTTGGTCTGCGGAAACGTTCAAAACCATAAGGAGTCAATGGAGTGAAGTGGTTGGATGCGATACGATGACAGAATCCTGCAATTACTTCAGTGTAGGATGAGTACAAATTGATACATGTATTATGGATGTGATTAATGAATGGATACATATTACAATTGGCATTAGCGGTTTTGATGTTATGGTAAAGGAGGTGGGACGGGAGACATTTGGAAATAGTTATAAGTTAAATAAAATTTCTAATGAAAGAACAAGCGGCGAGATGCAAATAGAAAATGCTTTAGGCAGCGGTTCAGATGCGATTGGCAGGACGGTGGGGTAGGTAAACCGACCGGATTGCATAAACCAAGCAGAAGAACTGCTAATGTTGATAACACAGGAGGACGACGAAGCTGAGGTTAAAAGGGTAATTTCTGAAAGCATTTTGAATGAATGGGTTAATATGAATTTAAATGACAATCACCGCAATCTGGTAACGTTCAAATCAAACATTGAAGTTATTGAAGGGCATGCGGATTTAGTGGGGGATGCTGATTTGTTCAATAATGAGGATTCTGAGAAAATCGTTTCTTGGGTGGTTGAGGCTTTGGATTGTGGGCTGCAAAGGGGAGCCATAAGGGGTAAAACAACTAAAAATAACATAAAGCAAACTTGGCCCAACAAGAATAGTGACTGTTTTGGGCCACGAAATGATGCTGGGACACAAAATGATGCTTGGCCAAAACGCTTTTTGGAGGCAGCAACAAGGAACGCTGAGAATGCCAACAGGGATGGTCCGGGTCAAGAGGAGGCGGGTCGACGAAAGGGGACCACGCCAAGGGTCTGCAGCCCAGTTCTTCGCGCAACAATAACTGCAGCAATCCAGGGAGCTCGCAGTGCTACTTCCCCCTGGTCCCATGAGAACGAGGAGCTGGAGACAGGCGATTAATCCGTGCAAGCCAGGGACTTGAGGACCGGTTTGCGATTGGGACGGTTGACGGGGCCGAGGGTGAGACTGCTGGGGACGACAGAGGCGGCTGCGCTGAGGCATTTGGGTGTGAGGAGTTGGTGGCAGCTCCGGAGGATTTGGAGGATGGAAGGGTTAGAGGGATGAAGAAGACTGGTATCTCAGACCTTCTACTGACTGCTGGCCTAGGAGATGTTGGAGCCGTGGTGGGCATCGACGGTGGAAATTGGGATGCTAGTGGCGATGGTAACCTTGGGGACACTGGCGGGGAGAACAGCTTAGACGAGGAGAACAAAACCGTCGGTGAAGCTGAAGACACAAGCTGGGCAAACAAGATAGTTGCAGCTAACGACGCTGTACATGCCTGTAATGGATCGAAGGTAGGACCAGGGAGGTTGCTGCCGAGTGGAGGTGAAGTTGGGAATACTACTAGGAAAGGAGACGGAGATGAATATGAGGAAATTGGTGACAACCAGAGCTCAACGCTTGAGGAGCAGATGCTGGAAAACAGGAGAACATGGGAAATAGCTGTGGAGTCCGGTGCAATGCTGTACAACGAAGAAGACGATATCATGTCCGCCCTCCAAGCTCAAAATGAAGAAAATGCCCAGAAAAGAAGATTGGCAAAATAAAAGGCGAAAGCAAGACGGTGCAGACCTAAGAACAAAAACAAGGTGTGTAACAATATTTTAAAATGATTTTTAGTTCATGGAATGTGAGGGGGTTGAGGGGGGACGGTAAAGTGAGAATGATAAAGGATATGAAGAAAAAATCTAGACTAAATATGCTAGGCCTGGTTGAAACTAAAAAGCTTGCAGTGACTAGATTTGATGTATCAAGGTTCTGGGGGCAAGATAGTGTTGGGTGCGAATATGTTGAGTCTGATGGTGCGTCGGAAGGATTATTGTTAATGTGGGATGAAATGAGTTTTAGAATGAATAATTGTTATAAAGGCGAAAGGTGGCTATGCGTAGAAGGGGTAATTTTGAAGAATAATTTCAATTGTGCCTTTTTCTTGATCTATGGTGCCCATACCAGAGAGGAAAAACTTGTTGTCTGGAAAGAGTTGAGCTATACAGCTGGATTATGTCAGGTACCTTGTTGCTTCATAGGTGACTTTAACGAGATTGTACATGTAGAAGAAAGGAAAGGTAATGTCAACTTATCAATTTCTGCTGAAGAGTTTAAGAACTAGATACAAGATATGCATCTGGTGGATTTACCGCTTAATGACCGGAAGTTTACCTGGTTCAGAGGACGCTCCTGTAGCCGGATTGATAGAGTTCTGTTTAGTTTAGAATGGGTGGAGGATTTCCCAGAGATTCACTTGAGAGGAGGACCACGAGGCTTGTCAGATCGTTGTCCTATGATAGTAGAAGATACTAGTTTGAGATGTGGGCCTAGGCCATTCCGGAGTCTTGACTCATGGTTTACACATGAAGGTTTTCTAAGAATGGTCAAGGAGGAATGGAGGGGATTAGGGAATATACAGTTCACAGAAAAATTAAAGGCCTTGACAACTCCGCTGGGAAGGTGGCACAGAGATAACTTCGGCGACATGGATAAGAAAATTATGAAGTTTGAGGAAGAGATAAAGAAGATAGACGACATGGTAAGCAATGGAGTATATAATGGAACAGTGGAGGCAAGAAGAAAGGCATTGGTGACATGCTGTAAGAAGTGGTATATAAGGAAGGAACTGCACTGGAAAGAGATGTCGCGATCCCACCTCGCGAAGGACATGGACAAAAATACCAGGTACTTTCACAACGTAGCTTCAACTAAAAGGAGAAATAACAGGATTGATGCGCTGGTAATTAATGGAAGGTTAGTCAGGAATCAAGCTAGAATAAAAATTGCTATCAGAGAGTTCTACAAGAAATTATAATATTAGGAGGAGGCTCCTATGGTGGGTTTTAGAGATGGACTAGTGAATATAATAAATGTAGAAGATGCTGTAGCTCTGGAGGTTTTGCCGTTGTCTGAGGAGATTAAAGACGCCGTGTGGGACTGTGAATCATCTAGGGCACCAGGAAGTGATGGGTACAACATGAACTTCATTAAGAAGTGTTGGGATGAAATCGGAGCTGAGTTCACGATAGCTGTGCTAGGATTCTTTCAGACATCTAGGCTACCGAAAGACTCTAATATCACATGGGTGGCATTGGTGCCAAAGTTCATTGGTGCTAAGGAGATTAAGGACCTTCGACCAATCAGCATGGTTGGCTGTGTGTATAAGGTAATTTCTAAGGTATTGGTCAGCAGGATGAGATCAGTTATGCCAAGCCTGGTTGGAGAAACTCAGAGTGCATTTGTAAAGGGATGAAAAACACATGATGGGGCTTTGATCGCTTGTGAAATTGTACATTGGCTCAAATCAAGGAAGAAGGAAGCGGCTATAAAGCGGAGAAGTTGGTTCTTATCAAAGCTGTTTTAAATAGTTTACCGGCATGTTATTAAGCTTATACAAGATGCCAAAAGCTGTTGCGGAGAAACTTATTTCATTACAGAGAAGATTCTTGTGGGAGAAGGAGGATGAGAGGAATGGCATGGCTTTGTTAGATGGGAAGTGGTCCAAGCTCCAAAAAGGTTAGGCGGGCTAGGAGTTGGTAATGCGATGCTCTGCAACACAGCTCTGTTATTTAAGTGGTAGTGGAGATTCTCTAAGGAGGAGTGTCCGTTGTGGAAGAAAGTGGTCTGCTCCTGTAATAATCTCTCCCCTAACCAGCTTTTAGCCATCCAGGATTTACCTACTAGAGGGGGGCCTTGGAAGGATATTTGTCAGTTACAGATAAAGGAGCAACTTGTAAGAGACAAGATGATAACTGGCTTGTCAATGGAGATTGGTGACGGAAGGAGAACCCACTTTTGGGAAGATATCTGGTTAAGTTGTGGTTCCTTGAAGGATAGGTTTCCAAGACTGTTCTCGGTTTCAACCCAAAAAGGCTTTGTCATAGGGGTTTGTGCATTTTGGGATGGGTTAGAGTGGATTTTGAACTTCCAATGGAGGCGCGAGCTATTCCAATGGGAGTTGGAACTTGTGAATCACTTACATGAAACCTTGAGGCTGGTAAAACTAGCTTCTGACAGAGAGGATAGAGTTGTCTAGAAGTTTGACAGGCAAGGTGTGTTTTCTACTAACTCCTTTGTGCAGGTACTATAGGCGGAGCCGCTTCCGGAGGACGTAACAAGCTATAGCTTCACCAAGACTATCTGAAAAGCTTTAGTCCCTCCAAAGGTTGAGCTATTTATATGGTTTGTTTTAATAGGCAGAGTGAATACTAAAGAAAGACTGTGTCGACTTGGAATTGTTAACCAGGGTGATAATGTGTGTGTTTTATGTAATAAGGATGTTGAAAATGTCTGCCACTTGTTTCTTGGTTGTGATTTTACATGGCAGGTGTGGTGCGCTTGGTTATCTGATTTTGGCATAAAATGGTCTGTTCCGGGTGCTTTAAAGGAACACTTTGAAAGTTGGACAGGTGTCACAATTAGGAAGGAGGAAAGCAAGAAGTGGTTCATAAGCTTCTTTGCGGTTATTTAGAACGTCTGGTTGGAAAGGAATCGGAGATTGTTTCAGAATACAGGAAAATGTGCTGGCGACGTTATCAACATGACTATGCATAATTATAAGGAGTGGAGGTGCGAGGATCTCTTTTGTTGTTGATGGCAATGTCGGAGATGACATGAAAATGCGTATTTGTTGAGCAATTTAGGTGGTAACAACAGGTGTTATGTTATTGTTGTTTATTGTTTGTTTCTTGCTTGTTTATATATCAAATGCTCCACGTTTGTGTTGAGCTCTTCTTGTTTCAAAAAAAAAAGAATATTTATAGACTTTATAAATATAGAACATATTAATATACATAAATAAATATATTTTAATATATAATATTTTAAAAATAAAAAGTATAATTTTTTGCTTTTAAAAAAATAAATATAAAGTATATAAATATATACAAAAATATTTTTATTTATTATGATTAATTATTATATAGTATTATTTTTAATTACAAAATATAAAATAATAAAATTATTTTATATTACTTGAAAATAATTAAATTATTGATTAAAAGAATTAAAATCATTTTTATATTTAATTTTGTTAAAAATATATTATTATATAATATAATTTTTTATCTAAATATTTGTAAAAATACATTTTATTCAAAATATTATGTAATATTATTTTAATAATAATAATAATAATAATAATAATAATAATAATAATAATAATAATAATAATAATAATAATAATAATAATAATAGACATAATATTATAGTTTTCTATCATAAATATTACAAAATGAAACACAGTTGTTTATATTAAAAATAATAATATGTTTAAAATTTAATCTATTATAGTTGACTTTAATATAAGTGAGAGATAAATAATATAATTATAATTTAATTTATTGTATGTTAAATAATTTGTTATTGTTATTATATATTATTTAATTAAAGAGTAAATGTAATAAAGTCTTTTATTAAATTTAGAGATTTATCATGATGATAATAATCATAATAATGAGAGATAGATTTTTATAATTTAATATAAATTGTTCTTGATCATAAAATTATTATAAAAAAATATTAATAATTCAGATAAATTAATATATATATATATATATATAATAGTTTTTAGAATGAAAAGTAATAGATCTCATTTATTAAATTATATATATAGGTGGTGTATATAAAGATATGACTATTGAACTGGCTTACTCCTAAGAATTTTTTGTGGTTATAATTACTACATATTTATCAATAGGATATTTTCAAGATGAATATGGTAATAGAGTTTTTTTTTTTTTTACATGTGGCTGTCCTGATAATTAATAATGTATTTTTTATACTTTGATTCTGAATACCTAATGTTCTAGAGTGCTAGTTGAATAAATATTAGGTATGATTTAAATATTTGTAGAATTAATGATTAATCAATAAGACATCTGTCGATTTTTGGTAAAGAATTTGAAATTTATAATTATAATGACTGAGATAAATAAAACCTTGACCAAGGTAATTGAAGGAATGAAGAAATGAATTTTTTAGGTAATTCACAATTTATTATAATAATGGTAACAAGTTAGAGTTTGACAATTAAGCTATATTCTAAGGGTTATCCAAGAGTTAGGAATATAGAAAAAATTATACTTTGTTCTTCTTGGATTCTTAGTAAAAATATATTACTTCATATTATTGGATCATTGAGAAGTGTTACTAGATGCCAACTTTAATTGGTAAATTTAGTATGACTATTTTACTACCCACTTAATATTAAACCTATGGGTCACACACTAACAAATAGCAGTGGCAAAACGGGTCGAACCCGCCGTGCTGACCCACCGAACCCATCAAAAATGGTGAGCCGGGCTAGGATTTTGAACCTGTAAAAAAAATCCATCAAATCCACAAATTTTGATGAGACAGGGAGAGCCAGTCCGCTAGGTCAAAGATTTTTTTTAATTAAAAGAGTGATTAATACTAAAAATATTAACAATCATATAAGTTTCAAACATGCTTTTTTTTTTCATTCTTCTTTGTAATTAACTTTATTTATTTTATTCCACACTTTTATATATATTCAAATTATATGACTTATTTTTTAAAATAAAAATAATTTTATTGACAGATATTATTTTGAATAATTTTATTGAAGTTAAAATTTAAAAGAATATAATGAAAAAATTAGATTATAATTTTACTATTTTTTATTTGTATTTAATTTTTTAATTATTTTTTATTATTTTAATTATTTTTTTAAACGTTAAGAAAGCTAGTCTATTGGCCCGTTAGTCTGTCTTAAAGTGGGATGGGCTAGCATTTTGAGCCTACTTATTTTTGGGACGGGCTTTGGCAGGGAAAGGTTAGCTATATGCTTGCCATCCTTATTAACGAGTATTTTAATCTTTCAAAATTATTATTTTGATTTGATCAAATAAATAATTATATTAATACAAATTGCATATTTTTATATTCTTTGCTAGCACCAAGAATATAATAATATGATAATTGAGAATAATTAGTTATTCTATTTCTAAATTTGAATTATAAGTTTGGATGAGATCTTAACTGATTTTGTTTCAAATTGAATTGTCATATGATTCATAAAATTTAAAAGATTCAAATTTGAAATCAGTAACAAATCTTATATATACTATATATATATATATATATATATATATATATATATATATATATATATATATATATATATATATATATATGTATGACTAGAGTAAATGACACACAAAAGTTTTATTCATTTACCTCTACACACATAAACATATATGAGTCTAATTTCTGGAGAAGCATTTTAATGTATGCAAGGAGTTATAAGAAGTTTCTCAATTTAGATCAGAAATCCATTGGCCAAGGAGTTGATAACAAAGTTTGATCTCGGTGTGGATACGCATAGCGCCTTCATACTATCGAAGGATAAAATTATTTTTACTAGCGTACTCAAGTATTTGAATTCGATCTATATTATTCAAATAAAATTTAAGTACAAAATAATTTTTTAAGATTATTTTATTACTTTCGGTGCATATTATGAACACATTGTATAATCCCATAGTCTATGTGTTTTGTTATCTAACGTGTCTCATCATGGTTGTTACATGAGTTTGGGGACGATGCTGTTTTTGAAGGTGAGATGATCATTATTTTTTGAGTTTTCATATAATCATCATCAACTGTTCTTTATTTACTACAAATCATAATCAAATAAGTAAAATTTTGCATAAAAAATATCTCGATGTTGATTTTTCATAAATAGATATGTCATTGTAGTTAACAATATACATAAGTATCACCATTAAGTTTTACATGATAAATTGATAAAAAAAAGTATAACATGTCCACTGTTTTTTATAGTAAAAGATCTAATTGGTGATGATAAATGCTAGAAAATCAATAAAATTTGTTATTTTTATCAGTAATTAGTCAATAATATTTAAAAATGTAGATTAAAAGTGTGTTGTTGAATTGTTAAACTAAGAACATGTTTAAAAACTTTAATGAAGTGCAATTGAATTGAACTCTTGAAAGAATTGATTTATTTGCAATTCAATTCTCACATCAATTCGTAAATTTAGAACAAAAAGAATTGAATGAAAAGTGAATATTTAAAATATACGTAATATTACTATTTTAGCCTCAACAAAAGAAACTGTTTATTCTTTATTTTTCTTTTCCTTCTCTTTTTTAATGATTTTGGGGAGTGCATCCTCTCCAGTGAAGAAAAAATTAGATGGTGTCAATTGTGATCTCTCATCCTTTATTATTCTCTTTCTTATATTTAATTTTGGCCCCACTTATAAAGTTAATAGTGAGAGATCACACTGCATTTTCTCAAGTGTTGAAAAAACTGGAGAGGATCCATTTCCATAATTTTAAAGGTGCAACTACCCAAAGTTTCAACCCAATTTAATTGGTTGAAATTTTTGGCTAATAAATAAGACAGTCAATTTTGTGGTTTAATTTTTTTTTGTATTTTTTTTTTTAAAGCGTGGATAATAAGTGATGACTCAGAACGAGAAGATGAGGATAACAAATATTTTGGCAGATAAAAAAAAAGATATATGGCAGAACTTCAATTCCAAAAAAACCAGCGCATTAGTGAATCGTCATTAATATGATGGAAATGGATAGCTAAGACTTCTTTCAGAGCTTCAATGGCACCCTCAAGCTCATGAGTTGTCTCCTATGTGATGAAGGTATGAGACTAACTTCGACAGATATGTGACAATAATGGCAGAGACTTTTCAGGAGACTTTTGCGTAGCTATGAGTCAATAATAAAAGAACTTCAATAGAAGTTAGAGTGATGCTTCTATAGCCATATAGTAAATTTTTAATGAGAATATTTTTGGTATATCAATTTTTATATATCAAATAATAAGAATAGAATTAGAGATTAAACCTAGTTTGGTTTGATTTGTATATAACTTTAAGGGTAAAAAACGTAAACAAGCCAAAGAGAGAACAATTTGACACAAATAAGTCAAAGCAAAATCTGATTCATCAATCAACCAAAGCACATTTTTATGTAGTATGGTTCGAACTCACTTTTCAAGTAATTCGAACCAAATAGGTTCGAATTACACATATACCACATAGTCACATAATTCGAACCAAGTTGGTTCGAACTCTAACTTCATAATTCAAACCAAATAGGTTCGAATTACACTGAAGAAATAGCCACCAAGTAATTCGAATTAACATGGTTCGAATTACTCAGAATTCGTTCCACACAGCAATTTAAGTTACGAACATAGTTTCCACATCATGTCTTAATAAAACTCGTACAGTTATTTATTCCGGTGTGCATTAGACATACATTTCATTTAAAACTGCAGAGACAGAACATATTCATTAACTAAAATCCCATTCAAAGTACATCGCACTAACGTTAACAAATTCTATCAGTCACCAACTACAAGTAAGAAAACCGATAATAGTGGAATCTAAACGCGAAATTGAAATAACAAAAGTACCAAAGCCACTAATACACCTAATCATGTCCCCTTGTGTGCTCTGCTCCTCTGAGCTGTGGGCAACTCCGACGTGTGTGGCCGGGCTGCCGACAAAGCCCACATCTCTTTGACCGGTTCGGATCTGCCTCGTCCATATTGGTCCGTATCCGAGTGGACCTGGGACGACCCTCTCTCGCACGCCTCTTATTGGGGTCAGGGATGACAGTCGGCCCGTCATATGGTGGCCAGAAACCCTCCGGAATGGGAGGTGTGAAACCCATCTGATACACACTGAAGACCGAACTAAGACGATACACCTGGTGGACGTAAGGCTCCCATGTAAGCCGTGAGTAGGCACAGTATGCCAGTGCGTGGGGACACGGGAAATGAAGTGCCTGGAAGTATCCGCAGTCACATGTGTGAGATGCAAGCGAGACTCTGTAGCTACCCAGTGAGAAAGAACCAGTCGGAGTTGTCTCTGCGACGGTGAACTCGGAGTTATCCCTGTCGTACACAGTAACCGTGAAGCACCTAGCCGTCTTCAAGTTGGCCTCTATACACTTCACCAAGTGCTGACTAAATTGTTGTCCGGTTCCCATTTGCGCCTGAGCCTCTCTCCCTTTGCGAACAAATAATTTGGCCAACCTTCCGTATGTTGCCTTCACTAGCGAGCACACAGGAAGGTTTCGGACACCCTTGAGGATCGAGTTCACACACTCAGATATATTCGTCGTCATGTGTCCGAATCTACGTCCCTCATCACAATGTTGTGTCCACAACGAATACTCAATCCGGTTTGTCCAGTCACACATCGCCGGGTCTTCGGACCTAAGAATATCAAACCAGTAATGGAACTCGACCTCGGTCTTAGCGTACGTCGCATTCACAAGTAGCCTCCTTGCGTCTTTGCCCTTGAAGGTGAGGGCAAAATTTGCCGCAACATGTCGAATGCAGAATGCCCGGTATGCAGACGGAGGTAACCAGCCTCCGTCAGGAGCCTCAAGCGCGGCCTTGATGCCGTTATGCCTGTCCGAGATAACCAGCAGACCCGGCTGCGGTGTCACATGCTCACGCAGGTGGGAGAGAAAGAAGGACCACGACTCAGCATTCTCACCCTCGACTAATGCGAATGCAACAGGGAGTATGTTGGAGTTCCCGTCCTGTGCAATTGCGGCAAGCAACGTTCCCCCATACTTGCCATACAGATGGGTGCCGTCAATACTAACTAGGGGCTTGCAATGACGGAATGCCTCGATACATGGTGGAAACGTCTAGAATAGTCTGTGAAAATAAGCTCGAGACTCGTCCAACTGTCCACCGACACGAACAGGGCTCGTTGATGAGCGGATATTTTATACGCTTTTTGGGGATAATTTCATATAGTTTTGAGTATGTTTTAGTTAGTTTTTAGTCTATTTCTAGTAGTTTTTAGGAAAAATTCATATTTCTGGACTTTACTATGAGTTGTGTGTTTTTCTGTAATTTCAGGTATTTTTCTGGCTGAAATTGAAGGAGCTGAGCAAAAATCTGATTCAGGCTGAAAAAGGACTGCTGATGCTGTTGGATTCTGACCTCCCTGCACTCAAAGTGGATTTTCTGGAGCTACAGAACTCAAAATGGCATGCTTCCAATTGCGTTGGAAAGTAAACATCCAGGGCTTTCCAGCAATATATAATAGTCTATACTTTGCACAAGGATAGATAACGTAAACTGGCGTTCAACGCCAGTTCTCTGCCCAATTCTGGCGTCCAGCGCCAGAAAAGGATCAAAAACTGGAGTTGAACGCCCAAACTGGCACAAAAACTGGCGTTCAACTCCACAAATGGCCTCTGCACGTGGATTGCTTAAAGTCTCAGCCCCAGCACACACCAAGTGGGCCCCAGCACACCAAGTGGGCCCCAGAAGTGGATCTCTGCATCATCCATCATAGTCCACTCATATTTTGTAACCCTAGGCTACTAGTTTAGTATTTAAACAACTTTTAGAGACTTATTTTGTACCTCATGACATTTCAGATCTAAACTTTGTATTCTCTGACGGCATGAGTCTCTAAACCCCATTGTTGGGGGTGAGGAGCTCTGCTGTGTCTCAATGAATTAATGCAAGTATTTCTGTTTTCATTCAAACCCGCTTGTTCCTATCTAAGATGTTCATTCGCGCTTAACTGTGATGATGGTGATGAGCTGTGACACTCATCACCTTCCTCAACCCATGAACGTGTGCCTGACAACCACCTCCGTTCTATATCCGATTGAATGAGTGTCTCTTAGATTCTTTAATCAGAATCTCCGTGGTATAAGCTAGAACTGATGGCGGCATTCATGAGAATCCGGAAAGTCTAAGCCTTGTCTGTGGCATTCCGAGTAGGATTCAAGGATTGAATGACTGTGACGAGCTTCAAACTCCTGAAGGCTGGGCGTTAGTGACAGACGCAAAAGGATAGTAAATCCTATTCCAACCGGATCGAGAACCAACCGGTGATTAGCCGTGCTGTGACAGAGCGCGTGAGCGTAGTTTTCACTGGAAGGATGGAAGGTAGCCATTGACAACGGTGATCCACCAACACACAGCTTGCCATAGGAGGACGTGCGTGCGTGAATCAGAAGACAGAGGAAAGCAGAGATTCAGAGGACAAAGCATCTCCAAAACTCCAACATATTCTCCATTACTGCACAACAAGTAACTTTTAATTTATGCTCTACTGGTTATTCACAATTCAATTGATAAACATAATTGACTTCCTGACTAAGATTTACAAGATAACCATAGATTGCTTCAAACCAACAATCTCTGTGGGATTCGACCCTTACTCACGTAAGGTATTACTTGGACGACCCAGTGCACTTGCTGGTTAGTGGTACGCGTTGTGAAAAGTGTGATTCACAATTCGTGCACCAAGTTTTTGGCGCCGTTGCCGGGGATTGTTCGTGTTTGAACAACTGACGGATTATTTTGTTGCTTAGATTAGGAAAAATCTTCTCTTTTTTTGGTTTAGAGTCTTTTATTATTTATCCCTTGTTAAAACACTTTAAATTTATAGCTCAGTTAATTAGAACGTGGTGTTTATGTTCATGGTAATTGGCTATCATATTTTTAAAAAACCTTTTTCAAAAATAATTTTTCTATTAATAAGGTCCCATAACTCATTTGGCTAGAACATTAATTTGATTGGGTTAGAATCTTTTATACTCTTTTTAAAACCTTCTTTTTCAAAAATAATTTTTCTATTAAATTCTGTGCCAATCTTTAATAAGGTCCCATAACTCATTTGGCTAGAACATTAATTTGATTGGGTTAGAATCTTTTATATTTTTTTTAAAACCTTCTTTTTCAAAAATAATTTTTCTATTAAATCCTGTGCCAAACTTTAAGTTTGGTGTTTTCTTGTTGATTCCCCTTTGATTTTCGAAAATTTTGGTTTGGTTTTCTAAAAATTTTAAGTTTGGTGTTCTTCCTTCATGTTCTTGTGTTCTTGTGAGTCTTCAAAGTGTTCTTGAGTTTTCTTGTGTCTTGATCTTAAAATTTTTAAGTTTGGTGTTCCTTGGTGTTTTCCCTCCAAAATTTTCAAAAACAAGGAGCATTAGATCTAAAAATTTTAAATCTTGTACTATCTTATTGTTTTTCTCTCTCCTCACTAAATTCAAAAATATCTTTTCAAAATATCTTTTCTAACTTCCTATCTTTTCAAAATTTGTTTCAACTAACTAACCAACTTTTTGTTTGTTTCTTAACTTTTTCAAAACTACCTAACTAACTCTCTCTCTCTCAAAATTTTCGAAAATATCTCCCCTCTTTTTCAAAAATTTCTGTTTTTTTTAACTAATTATTTTTAATCTTTTTACGAAAAAAAAAATTTCAAAATTCAAATTCTTTTTAGTTATTTTATTTTATTTAAGTATTTACTTCTTATAAAATAAAATAAATAAAAAGATAAATCAGTCCAAGTTATATCCATATATCCAGCATGGACATAAGTGGAGATGGACAGTCCAGGAGGACTTTGGGGTCATATTCTAACCCCTCTACTGCTTCGTATGGGAGTAGCATATGCATACCCTCCATTGGAGTTAGTAGCTTTGAGTTGAATCCTCAGCTCATTATCATGGTGCAGCAAAGTTGCCAGTATTCTGGTCTTCCACAGGAAGAACCTACAGAGTTTCTGGCACAATTTTTACAAATTGCTGACACAGTACATGATAAGGAAATAGATCAGGATGTCTACAGACTATTACTGTTTCCATTTGCTGTAAAAGATCAAGCTAAGAGGTGGTTAAATAACCAACCTAAGGCCAGCATAAGAACATGGAAACAGCTGACAGAAAAATTCCTGAATCAATATTTCCCTCCAAAAAGGATGACACAGCTAAGGCTGGACATCCAAGGCTTTAAACAAGGAGATAATGAATCTCTTTATGATGCCTGGGAGAGATACAGAGAGATGCTACGAAAATGCCCCTCTGAAATATTTTCAGAGTGGGTTCAGTTAGACATCTTCTACTATGGGCTTGCAGAAGGAGCTCAGATGTCTTTAGATTACTCAGCTGGTGGGTCTATCCATATGAGAAAGACAATCGAAGAGGCTCAAGAGCTCATTGATACAGTTGCCAGGAATCAGCATCTGTATCTAAGCAGCAACCCTTCCATGAATGAAGAGGTTAAAACAGTAACTGCTGAATTCAGTACTGTAAAACAAGCTGCTGAATTCAATCAGCAATTAGATTTTCTAACAAAGCAGCTAGCTGAATTCAAAGACAGGTTACAGGAGACAAGGATAGCTAATATACATATGGAAGAACAGTTTAAGCAAACAAAGCAGCAGCTATCAAAGCAAATAGCAGAAGAATGCCAAGCAGTTCAATTAAGAAGTGGGAAAACATTAAATACCCCACCTCAAGGCATCAAAAATTCAAGAAATGAGCAACCCACCATAGATTCCCCTGAGGACAGTAAGAGCCCAGGGAAAAATAATTCTGGCACTAAAACGCCAGAAAAGGGGTGGAAGGCTGGCGCTGAACGCCCAGACCATGCCCAAAACTGGCATTCAGCGCCAGAAACAAGGCAGGATTGGCGTTCAACGCCAGAAATGGGCAAGAATCTGGCGTTGAACGCCCAACAGGAGCACAGTTCTGGCGTTCAGGCGCCAGGAACAGACAGTGAGCTGGCGTCTAACGTCACTCCAGCTTCTGACTCTGGCATTCAATTGCCAGTGAGGGATCAGACACACACAAGTGCTGATAACAACCCCTCTAAAAAGGCTTCTTTAACCACTAAGGTTGAGGAATATAAAGCCAAGATACCTTATCCTCAAAAACTCCGGAAAGAGGAGCAGGATAAGCAATTTGCTCGCTTTGCAGATTATCTAAGGACTCTTGAAATAAAGATTCCATTTGCAGAGGCACTTGAGCAAATACCTTCTTATGCCAAGTTCATGAAAGAGATCTTGAGTCATAAAAAGGAGTGGAGAGAAACAGAAAGAGTTCTCCTCACTGAAAAATGCAGTGCAGTCATTCTGAAAAGCTTTCCTGAAAAGCTTAAAGACCCTGGGAGTTTTCTGATACCATGCATATTAGAAGGTGATTGCACCAAGACAGCTTTATGCGATCTTGGGGCAAGCATCAACCTAATACCTGCATCCACTATCAGGAAGCTTGGCTTAACTGAAGAAGTTAAACCAACCCGGATATGTCTCCAACTTGCTGATGGTTCCACTAAATACCCATCAGGCGTGATTGAGGACATGATTGTCAGAGTTGGGCCATTCGCCTTTCCCACTGACTTTGTTGTGCTGGAAATGGAGGAGCACAAGAGTGCTACTCTCATTCTAGGAAGACCCTTCCTAGCAACTGGACGATCCCTCATTGACGTCCAGCAAGGGGAAATAACCCTGAGAGTCAACGATGACGAGTTCAAGTTGAACGCTGTCAAAGCCATGCAGCATCCAGACACATCAACAGACTGCATGAAAGTTGACCTTATTGACTCTTTGGTAAAAGAGATCAACATGGCAGAGAGTCTCGAATCAGAGTTGGAAAACATCTTTAAAGATGTTCAGCCTGATTTGGAGGATTCAGGGGACATGAAAGAGCCTCTGAACTTTCTTCTGAAAGAGGAAAAACCTCCTAAACCAGAGCTCAAGCCACTGCCACCATCCTTGAAATATGCATTTCTAGGAGAAGGTGACACTTTTCCAGTGATCATAAGCTCTGCTTTAAATTCACAGGAAGAGGAAGCACTTATTCAAGTGCTAAGGACACACAAGACAGCTCTTGGGTGGTCCATAGGTGACCTTAAGGGCATAAGCCCAGCTAGATGCATGCATAAAATCCTATTGGAGGATAATGCCAAACCAGTGGTTCAACCACAGAGGCGGCTAAATCCAGCCATGAAGGAAGTGGTGCAGAAAGAGGTCACCAAATTACTAGAGGTTGGGATTATTTATCCCATTTCTGATAGCCCCTGGGTGAGCCCTGTTCAAGTCGTCCCAAAAAAGGGAGGCATGACAGTGATTCATAATGAAAAAAATGAACTGGTTCCTACAAGAACAGTTACAGGGTGGCGCATGTGTATTGACTACAGAAGGCTCAATACAGCCACCAGAAAGGATCATTTTCCTTTACCGTTCATAGACCAGATGCTAGAGAGACTAGCAGGTCATGATTATTACTGCTTTTTGGATGGCTACTCAGGCTATAACCAGATTGCAGTAGATCCCCAGGATCAAGAGAAAACAACATTCACATGTCCATCCGGAGTGTTTGCTTATAGAAGGATGCCCTTTGGGCTATGCAATGCACCTGCAACCTTCCAGAGATGCATGCTCTCTATTTTCTCTGATATGGTGGAAAAATTTCTGGAAGTCTTCATGGATGACTTCTCAGTATATGGAGACTCATTCAGCTCCTGTCTTGATCACCTGAAACTTGTTCTGAAAAGATGCCAAGAAACCAACCTAGTTTTAAACTGGGAAAAGTGTCACTTCATGGTGACTGAAGGAATTGTTCTTGGGCATAAAATCTCAAACATGGGAATAGAGGTAGATCAAGCAAAAATAGAGGTAATTGAAAAATTACCACCACCTGCCAATGTTAAGGCAATCAGAAGCTTTCTGGGGCATGCAGGATTCTATAGGAGGTTTATAAAGGATTTTTCAAAAATCACAGAACCCCTAAGCAATCTGCTAGCTGCTGACACGCCATTTGTGTTTGACACAGCATGCCTACAGGCGTTTGAAACGCTGAAAGCTAAGCTGGTCACAACACCAGTCATTTCTGCACCAGACTGGACATTGCCATTTGAGTTAATGTGTGATGCCAGTGA
The DNA here is from genome assembly GCF_003086295.3 of Arachis hypogaea. Lineage (NCBI taxonomy): Eukaryota > Viridiplantae > Streptophyta > Magnoliopsida > Fabales > Fabaceae > Arachis > Arachis hypogaea. The sequence goes on along the minus strand of NC_092051.1, from coordinate 112,789,096 downwards.
TCATGCCATTGGTGCAGTACTGGGACAGAGGCATGACAAGCTTCTGCATGTCATTTATTATGCCAGTCGCGTTTTAAATGATGCCCAGAAAAATTACACAACCACAGAAAAGGAATTACTTGCAGTGGTTTACGCCATTGACAAGTTCAGATCCTACTTAGTAGGATCAAAGGTGATTGTGTACACTGACCATGCTGCTCTTAAGTATCTACTCACAAAGCAGGATTCAAAACCCAGGCTCATCAGATGGGTATTGCTTCTGCAAGAGTTTGATATAGAAATAAGAGACAGAAAAGGGACAGAGAACCAAGTAGCTGATCATCTGTCCCGGATAGAGCCAGTGGAAGGGACGTCCCTCCCCTTCCTTGAGATCTCTGAGACATTCCCTGATGAGCATCTATTTGCCATTCAGGAAGCACCATGGTTTGCCGATATTACAAACTATAAAGCTGCAAGGTTCATACCCAAGGAGTACAATAGAATACAAAAAAAGAAACTAATTACTGATGCAAAGTACTACTTGTGGGATGAGCCCTATCTCTTTAAGAGATGTGCAGACGGAATTATTCGTAGGTGTGTCCCTAGAGAGGAAGCACAGAGAATCTTATGGCATTGCCATGGATCTCAATATGGAGGTCATTTCGGAGGTGAGCGAACAGCCACCAAGGTCCTCCAATGTGGTTTCTATTGGCCCACACTCTATAAAGATTCCCGAGAGTTTGTACGTAATTGTGACAGTTGCCAAAGAGCTGGTAATCTGCCTCATGGTTACGCCATGCCTCAACAAGGAATCTTGGAAATAGAGTTGTTTGATGTATGGGGAATTGACTTCATGGGACCTTTCCCACTATCATACTCAAACACTTATATTCTGGTGGCAGTTGACTATGTATCAAAATGGGTTGAGGCTATTGCCACACCCACCAATGATACTAAAACAGTGCTGAAGTTCCTCCAGAAACATATCTTTAGCAGGTTTGGTGTCCCTAGAGTGTTAATCAGTGATGGGGGCACTCACTTCTGCAATAAACAGCTTTACTCTGCCATGGTTCGGTATGGAATTCGCCACAAGGTGGCCACTCCATATCATCCACAAACCAATGGGCAGGCTGAAGTCTCTAACAGAGAATTAAAGAGAATCCTGGAACGGACAGTAAATACCCGTAGAAAGGATTGGGCAAGGAGCTTGGATGATGCTCTGTGGGCTTACAGAACAGCATTCAAGACCCCTATAGGGACCTCTCCATACCAACTAGTGTATGGTAAGGCATGCCACTTGCCCGTGGAACTGGAACATAAGGCCTACTGGGCAACCAGATTCCTAAACTTTGATGCCAAATTAGCAGGAGAAAAAAGATTGCTCCAACTAAATGAGCTAGAGGAGTTCAGATTCACAGCTTTCGAAAATGCCAAGCTATATAAAGAAAAATAAAAAAAGTGGCATGACAGAAAGCTGTCATCTAGAATCTTTGAACCTGGACAGAAGGTTCTGTTGTTTAACTCTAGACTCAGGCTATTCCCCGGGAAACTGAAATCCCGGTGGAGGGGACCATACGTGATTACAAGTGTATCACCATATGGTTATGTGGAGCTTCAAGATATTGATTCTGATAAGAAGTTCATTGTCAATGGACAGAGAATCAAGCATTATCTTGAAGGCAACACTGAGCAAGAATGCTCAAGGCTGAAGCTAGATTAAAAGCTCAGCAAAGTCCAGCTAAGGACAGTAAAGAAGCGCTTGTTGGGAGGCAACCCAATTTTTATTTATTCTCATGATTTTTCATGTTTTATTAGGTTCATGATCATGTGGAGTCACAAAATAAATATTAAAAATTGAAAACGGAATCAAAAACAGCAGAAGAAAAATCACACCCTGGAGGAAGCACCTGTCTGGCGTTCAACGCCAGAACAGAGCATGGTTCTGGCGTTCAACGCCAGAAATGGCTAGTAAATGGGCGTTGAACGCCAAAATGGGCACCAACCTGGCGCTGAACACCCAGAGTTGTGTGCAATTCCCTCTTCTTTTGCTCGAGGGCGAACAATATTCTAAGTTTGGTGTGGTAAAACAATTATGTAAAGGATCTATAGCTCAGTGGTAGAACATGTGGCTGCAAATCAAGAGATACCTCAGGGGATGCACTTCCCTCCACATAATTATTGGAAGCAACTGAGGATAGAAATACCAAAAATCACTAGGAATCAAGCCACAAAGGCAAGGAAGAGACATAAAAGAGCTCAAGAACATCATTGGTGCCTCAAGAAGGAAATGCCATCATCACTAAGGTGGACTCATTCCTTGTTCTTGCTTTCTCTGTTTTTTGTTTTCTCTATGATAAGTGCTTATCTATGTCTGTGTCTTCATTACATGATCATTAGTAGTAATTAGTGTCTAGTTTGATTTTATCTCCAATTAAGCTATAGTTTATTTTTCTCATCATCATTAAACATGAATAAAATAGTAGATCTTTTGAATAAGAAGCAATAAAATTTCGAGTTTAAATAAAACAAATTCTAATTGGTTAAATGTGGTGGCAATGCTTTCTGTCTTCTGAATGAATGCTTGAACAGTGCATATGTCTTTTGAATTTGTTGTTTAAGACTGTTAAATATGTTGGCTCTTGAAAGAATAATGAACATGAGACATGTTATTGATAATCTGAAAAATCATAAAAATGATTCTTGAAGCAAGAAAAAGCAGCAAAGAACAAAGCTTGCAGAAAAAAAAAAAAAAAGCAAGCAGAAAAAGCCAATAACCCTTAAAACCAAAAGGCAAGGGCAATTAAAAAGGATCCCAAGGCTTTGAGCATCAGTGGATAGGAGGGCCTAAAGGACTGAAATCCTGGTCTAAGCGGCTAAACCAAGCTGTCCCTAACCATGTGCTTGTGGCGTGCAGGTGTCAAGTGAAAATTTGAGACTGAGCGGTTAAAGTCAAGGTCCAAAGCAAAAAGAAGAGTGTGCTTAAGAACTCTGGACACCTCTAATTGGGGACTTTAGCAAAGCTGAGTCACAATCTGAAAAGGTTCACCCAGTTATGTGTCTGTGGCATTTATGTATCCGGTAGTAATACTGGAAAACAAAGTGCTTAGGGCCACGGCCAAGACTCATAAAGAAGCTGTGTTCAAGAATCATCACACTGAACTAAGAGAATCAATAACACTATCTGAATTCTGAGTTCCTATAGATGCCAATCACTCTGAGCTTCAATGGATAAAGTGAGATGCCAAAACTGTTCAGAAGCAAAAAGCTACTAGTCCCGCTCATCTAATTAGAATCTGAGCTTCAATCAAAAACTCTGAGATATTATTGCTTCTCAACCTATTAGTCTTCTATTTTATTTGTCTAGTTGCTTGAGGACAAGCAACAGTTTAAGTTTGGTGTTGTGATGAGCGGATATTTTATACGCTTTTTGGGGATAATTTCATATAGTTTTGAGTATGTTTTAGTTAGTTTTTAGTCTATTTCTAGTAGTTTTTAGGAAAAATTCATATTTCTGGACTTTACTATGAGTTGTGTGTTTTTCTGCAATTTCAGGTATTTTTCTGGCTGAAATTGAAGGAGCTGAGCAAAAATCTGATTCAGGCTGAAAAAGGACTACTGATGCTGTTGGATTCTGACCTCCCTGCACTCAAAGTGGATTTTCTGGAGCTACAGAACTCGAAATGGCATGCTTCCAATTGCGTTGGAAAGTAGACATCCAGGGCTTTCCAGCAATATATAATAGTTCATACTTTGCACAAGGATAGACGACGTAAACTGGCGTTCAATGCCAGTTCTCTGCCCAATTCTGGCGTCCAGCGCCAGAAAAGGATCAAAAACTGGAGTTGAACGCCCAAACTGGCACAAAAACTGGCGTTCAACTCCACAAATAGCCTCTGCACGTGGATTGCTTAAAGTCTCAGCCCCAGCACACACCAAGTGGGCCCCAGCACACCAAGTGGGCCCCAGAAGTGGATCTCTGCATCATCCATCATAGTCCACTCATATTTTGTAACCCTAGGCTACTAGTTTAGTATTTAAACAACTTTTAGAGACTTATTTTGTACCTCATGACATTTCAGATCTAAACTTTGTATTCTCTGACGGCATGAGTCTCTAAACCCCATTGTTGGGGGTGAGGAGCTCTGCTGTGTCTCAATGAATTAATGCAAGTATTTCTGTTTTCATTCAAACCCGCTTGTTCCTATCTAAGATGTTCATTCGCGCTTAACTGTGATGATGGTGATGAGCTGTGACACTCATCACCTTCCTCAACCCATGAACGTGTGCCTGACAACCACCTCCGTTCTATATCCGATTGAATGAGTGTCTCTTAGATTCTTTAATCAGAATCTCCGTGGTATAAGCTAGAACTGATGGCGGCATTCATGAGAATCCGGAAAGTCTAAGCCTTGTCTGTGGCATTCCGAGTAGGATTCAAGGATTGAATGACTGTGACGAGCTTCAAACTCCTGAAGGCTGGGCGTTAGTGACAGACGCAAAAGGATAGTAAATCCTATTCCAACCGGATCGAGAACCAACCGGTGATTAGCCGTGCTGTGACAGAGCGCGTGAGCGTAGTTTTCACTGGAAGGATGGAAGGTAGCCATTGACAACGGTGATCCACCAACACACAGCTTGCCATAGGAGGACGTGCGTGCGTGAATCAGAAGACAGAGGAAAGCAGAGATTCAGAGGACAAAGCATCTCCAAAACTCCAACATATTCTCCATTACTGCACAACAAGTAACTTTTAATTTATGCTCTACTGGTTATTCACAATTCAATTGATAAACATAATTGACTTCCTGACTAAGATTTACAAGATAACCATAGATTGCTTCAAACCAACAATCTCTGTGGGATTCGACCCTTATTCACGTAAGGTATTACTTGGACGACCCAGTGCACTTGCTGGTTAGTGGTACGCGTTGTGAAAAGTGTGATTCACAATTCGTGCACCACTCGTCCTTAGCACTGCAACAGTACCAGGCATCGTCAACTGGACTCCTAACACCCACCTTGGGAGCTCGTTGTACGACTCATCCCAGTCACCATAGATGAGGACAACAGCCTTCTGCTTCGCCAACCAGACCCTTCTGTAAGTCGGCCTAAACCCAAAGTGTGCGGCGGTGGCATTTAGTAGCACCTTGATGCTGACGGATGCATCAGCCCTAACCATTGGCATAATAAATGCCGATATCACATGGTAATCCAAACTGCTGTGGTCGCTGGAAATGGAGGTGGTGAGACAAGTATGCGGTCCGTTGTAACGTTTGACCTCCCAAATCCCCTTGCACTATCAGAGACTAAGCCGAATCAACCATGTGCACCCATTGCCGAACTCAGAACACTTGCCCACATACCGGCAATAGTCAGACTCCACGACCTTGTACTTTACCCCTCGTCGGATGCTGTAAGTCTTGACACTTAACAGGGCCTCTTCTTTATCCGGAAATTTCTGACCAACCTGAAACTCTGTCAGACCTGCAGACCCTTCAGCATCTTTAGCGCCAAATCCAGCCGGCTGCCCAAGAACCCCCTCCTGCCTCATGGCATCCAAGTCCAAAGAGAAAAAATATGGAGGGTACTGCTGTGTGCCAGAGCTAGAACCGCCGCCCGCCCCAGCAGGCTCACTTGCTCCAACATCATCGCCACTGTCATCAGCAATCATATCCGGCTCGACATCATCGTCCTCTGGATCATCCAAGAATCCATCTCCAACCCCAGCCGGTGCAGCACACTGTAAAGAGGTCCGCAGATATTCCCCTTCTCCGACCTCGTCGCCTACACTGCCGTTGAGATCAACAGCGAACAAGGGGAGGCAACAGGTTGGACGGGTGGCTCGTACGCAGGGACGGAGGAAGATGCAACGGCAGGTCTGGAGCTAGAACCGACTACCGTGGCTAAAGTGGTGGTATTCCGGTTCGAACCCCCGAGCTGGACACCGCATCAACCAACTTTGCCAACAGTTCTAGTGTCCTCACCTCTGGAAACTGCCGGCGACAATGAAACATGACCTGCAAGTCCTCATCACTCCCGATCGTGAAACAATCGTACTTTACGGTTTCCTGGAGCACCGTGATTGGAAATCGATAAAAAAACTTCTTAACTCATTTCACACCTTCCAGACCTAGTTTCAACAGTACAGAGCTAACAAGGTCCTCATACGTCGTCGTAGGCCTGACGATAATACAGAGAGGATCCTTATCAGTGAACTTCACACTGGAACGAGTTTTCCTCTTAATGGATCCTCTGTAGTGAACCAACACTGCGAAACTCTCCTCACTAGCCATGTTACTCCCCTCTAATGATAGCAACTCCCGTTCACACCATATATATAGAGCTCTGGTCCTCACTAATTCGAACCAAGCTGGTTCGAATTACTTAAGGAGTGTAATTCGAACCTATTTGGTTCGAATTATGAAGTTAGAGTTCGAACCAAATTGGTTCGAATTATGTGGCTATGTGGTATATGTGTAATTCGAACCTATTTGGTTCGAATTACTTGGAAAGTGAGTTCGAACCATATTGGTTCGAAATACATAGAAATGTGCTTTGGTTGATTGATGAATCAGATTTTGCTTTGGCTTATTTGTGTCAAATTGTTCTCCCTTTGGCTTGTTTACGTTTTTTACCCTAACTTTAATATGAGAATTAAATTCTCATTAGAATTAAAATCTATGTTATTTTTTTATCCAAAATATAAAATAAAAATATAATTATCTAGAGAATCCCATTTTAGAAATTTCCAATCAAGTTCTAAAAGAATTGAACTAACGGTTAAATTTATTAAAAAAAAATTTACTAATTCTTAAATTTTTTATTGATATTTTTGTAATAACTAATTAATTCAAAATCGAAGTCTGCAGAAACTTTGTTATCATTTTACTCTTTGAATATTGAATCATCTTTCTCCCCAATCTTCCTCTTTTGTACTATGCAATGAAAATAAACTCAAAAAATATATATTTAGAAATATCAATTCTTGTCTTGTCATAGATTTGTCATTAACTTTTTTTTTTTTTAATTTGTCTCTAACTTATTAAACCCATACACAACAACAGTCTTTATCTAGAGTTGGCAATAGAAAGAGTAGATTAAGGTATAGACCCAACATTAATTTTACCTACGAGTTTATAACATGTTAAATTGCTAATCTTAATTCTACCCGTTTTTAATTCGTAAGTATCTGATCCCACTTGCATCATTAAAAAATATAATATTTAATAATTTAATGAGATTTTGAAATTGTAATTTAGTATTTATATATCATTAAAAAGATTTGACTTTTATATAATAAAAGTGTTAAATATTTAATTGAAAGTCTTAGCTTAGTGGTTAAAGACTTTGAGTAAATTATTAAAATAATATTTAAAAGTTCGCATCATTGACAAAATGAACTTTAAAAGATGCTAACCACAAATAAGTTCTCGAAAGATTTAAAAACGCGACAAAAAAATTAGATATTAAATATATATTCTAAAAATGATTTTAAAGATCAAATTTTGATGCAAAATCATTATTAGAAAAATAAGATCTTTCTATACTTAAAATTTAATAATTTTTTGTCAAGTGAATTTTAAAAAAAAAATATTATGAATGATTGTATTTTTCTAGAAAATAAAAAAAATTTAGAGATCAAATTTCGTTCAAAATTTTTGTATACACCTTCTAAATATTTATTTAAATATTGTCACAAAAATTTAGAGCTAATGAATAATCCAATTATTAAATCTAAAAATTTTTTTTATTTACAAAAATTATAATATTTATTTGTTTTTTTTTATCTTATTTTAAATCGTTTAGAAACTGTTTGATCGATAACATTTTTTAAAGACTTTTTGTAAGCGATTGAATTTTTTGAGTACCGAATTAGTAGTTAACATAAAAGACTTTACATAAATAAAAAATTCTTGATTCAATACTCATTCTTTACACATTTTTTATATAATATAACATATAATTATATATAATTGGTCGGATAAAATTGCTGCTGCCACATCTATTTCTGTCTTTTGGCAAGTTGCTTAATCCTTATTAAAGCCTTTTTGTCAAAATTATAACTTAAATCATGTCTTCGCAATTCTCTCTATCTTCGCAATTAAGATTGGCTTATCAATTTTATTATGGTGAACGAATTAGTTCATTGTTTGGTACAATCATTAATACCCTATATATAAGGTAGCGTTTGTTTTGAGGTATTGAGACAGAGACTGAGAGACTGAAACTCAATATCGTGTTTGTTAGTTCAGAGACTGGTACTAAAATTTCTGTCTCTGTTTTTAAAATTTCAGTATTTCAGTACCTCCAAAAAGTAGGGATACAGGAGACTGAAATTTTTAGAGATGGAGACTGAAACTTTAATAACATTTTATATCTAAAATACTTTCATTTCAATTAATTAATTCTAATTTTACCCTTTGTGCAAATTAAATTAGAGTATCAATATTGTTTCAATTCCTGTCTCCCATTTTGCACCAAATAGAATACTGAGATTTATTTCAATCCCTGTCTCTTAGTCTCTGTCTCTCAGTCTTAGTCTTTCGGTCTCTGTATCTCCACCAAACGCTACCTAAGAGTGTACCTCACTAGTCTTTAATTTTAACATTTTGTAAATTTTATTTATTTATTTATTTTACTGACCATAAATCATATTTTGTAATAGATTGAAATACTTAATACTATAATAATGAAAAATTATAGCATCAAATAGTTAACGACATAAGTTTCGATGATGATATTCTAATTTTCTCCTAAAGATTTAGATGTATAATTTCAAATTTTCCTAAGCACTTTTAATGAAGTTTCAAGTAATAAAAAACATGACAAATGGAAGATGAGAGATATTATATTTAACTTGAAATTTAGATGTATTAAACTCAATAATATTTTATACTCAACCAAAAAAAAATTTCAACAACATTAATTAATTATTATTTTTTTCATCACGTCATTTTTCTACAATTTTATTCACAAAAACCTATTTGATTCGAAATGTTTAATGACTGGACTATTCGTTATATAAACCAAAAAAATAAGATGATAGAAAACAAAGGAAAAATTAGTGAAATAGAAAAACAGCTTTTCGTAATTTTTTTTTAATTGTAAACTAAATTAGGTTAAAAAGTTTTCAAAAAATTACAAAATATAGAAAATATAAAATTTAAGACAACAAAATGTTACAAGTTTTTGAAAAGTTTATTAAAAAGGGCATTACTATGTTTGTTTATTTAAAAAATTATTTATTTATTTTTAAATCTATAAATTTATCATAGAACTTTGAGACTCATTTATTAAAGGGTGAATACCCATTCCGGCGCCTGATAATTTTTTCGAAAGACTTAGAGGCCTTCGACAAAAAAAAAGTTTCCTTTTTGACCTTTGGTATTTAACTTCGTGGACTTCTCTGTCAATGATCTCTCTTTGAAACATATTTATGTGACACGTTAATTACTAATATATTTTTTATTTAATTTTATAAGTAAAAAATTTAAAAATCACTAATATTTCTTAGTTTTACACCGTAAATTTAGCTAATATATTTGATAAAAGTAACAAAAAAAATATAAAAAAAAAACTAAACGGCCTTGATAATTATCATTAAAAGACAACGAGGCTCCAAACAAAAAGAATTTATCAATTCTAGTTGGCTCTTAATACATTAATCAATAGTTTAACATTTTTTTTTTGGTGACTAATAGTTTAACATGCTATATTGGCTTATTCCATTAATACAAAGAGAAAATATTGATAAAGAAGCTAATCAATCTCATAGAAATAAAGATCAAAACCTGAAAAATGATTTTTTTTATTGAGAATTTCGTTGTCTTTTGAGATAATTGTCAGAAGCCATTTAAATTTTTTCTCTTTATTAAAAAATCAAAAATACTTTATACATACTAAAAGTTAATTATCAAATTAATCACTATATATTTATATATAAATATATATTATTTAATTTATTTTTAATATATATTGATAGAACTAACTGATTTGTAAATAATTTTTAGAGTAATTACTCAAATTAGTCCTTAAGAATTTTAAAAACAGATATTTTAGTCCTCAAAAAAAATTAATACACAAAAATATCCCTAAGATTTTATTCCGGTAGATAAATTAGTCTCCAGTTTATTTTTCAGCAGAGTAATTACCCAGATTAGTCCCCAAGAATTTTAAAAACAGTCATTTTAGTTACCAAAAAAATTAATACACAGATTAATTCCCAACGTTTTTCTTCATCAGATATAACAGTCCTCCATCTAAAAATAAAATTATTATTATTATTATTATTATTATTATTATTATTATTATTATTATTATTATTATTATTATTATTATTATTATTATTAATTGTACAATAATACTGTACTATAATTTTTTGTATTTTTTGGACAAAAATAATGATAAATTTATTCATTAGATTCTAATGTATGTATTTATAATATAAAAGTATATATATATAGCCACTCAATAATAATAATAATAATAATAATAATAATAATAAAATTATTAGAGATTATTCTACCAGAAATTTAAGGTTAAAACTATTTGACAATTTTATATTTAATATAATTAAAAGATATTCTATTTTAAAAAATATATTTATATTAAAAAAATATTTTAATTTGGATTTCAAAACATCATTATTCACCTTACTTGTTTCTAACGAAAAGAGTATATTAATATATTAGTGGCATCGTTCACATGCATAAGGCTAAGTTAATAATAATAAAGGTTGACATATAGTAAAAGTAAAATAGACGGGGACTGTAATACCCTACTACACAGAGTTTTACACCTATGATGTAAAATAGAGGTGGCGAGGCGCTACGACCTCTAAAAATGAATATATATATATATATATATATTGAAAAGAATACAGTATACGAGGAGTCTTGAAAAACGAATAAAACAAAATCACAAAAATAAAAAGCACAACGCTCAGGAAACGTGATTACTTGCGTGTGAAGAAACTAAGGTTCAAAGGCATAAATAAACAGAAAGTAGGAATAGATGGTCAAGAATACAAAATAACAAGCTCCTACTCAGCCTGCGAAGCTAAGACTGGCCGGAGAATATTTACATACATATATACATATCCCAAATTCAAAATACATAGATAAAACCCTAGTTCTCCATAATCCTCTAGGAAGAGCAAAATAAACAAGTATATAAGAGGAGATTTATATATATATACATATATCAAAAGTACAAAGGAAACCCCAAAATCAAAACCACTTCGCTACAGAAGCTCCAGACGCCTACTGAGGTGCCTCTCGACCTGCATCTAAAAAACAACAACACAGTATGAAATGAGAACCAGAGATTCTCAGCATGGTAAAGGTGCCACACATATAAGATATAAGGTCCTGGGAATGTCAGAGGCAATCCTAGAACACCATCACTCGAATATAAAGCTTAAGGAACTAAAAACGAAAGCCATAAATGGGTGGTTCTCTAAGGCTTTCTAAATTAAACTAATTCCTTAAACCTAACTAAAACTGAATTAGAATCCTAAATCTCTCTGTCTTTCCTCCGTTCCTCCATCTCCGATGAAATTACAAAGACAAACAAGCAAACAAAGGCAAACACAGGTAGAATACAAATAGTACAAATAGTAAGTATAACAACTAGCATGTTATAAGCAGTTAGGCATTCCCAGTTAATGCACAATCAAACAACTCAAACAATATGCACATGATGCATGCCTGTCCTATGGCTGATGAGGCTCATCTGTCGGTTATCAAGCCAACCCGACAAGTCCGGCTACTAAACCCTGGACTGTCCCCCGTCGTGCATCCCCACGAGTTTATGCATAGTTTTTTCTCTTTTTATTCATAATTTATACATTCATATATATAACTTTACTTAAAGGGGGGTTACCATTCCCGGAAATTTATGCGTGTCCGGTCACCCTTACGACGTAGGTCAACAAAATATCGAGTCTCAACTTGGAACACGTGGTGGCAAGCCATGGTGCTTTACCCAAGAAAACTCGTATCTCAGATAATCATTTCACATACATTTATTAACATCTCATAATCATTCATTATGGCTGTAAAGTCACTTTATACATTATATGTTTGTACCTTTATACATAGTTTATCATAATCCGGAGCAAGTGGGGCGAAACCACAACCCCTTGCGTCTACCCGGGGAGCCTCTATACTAACCAACCTGGAGCAAGTGGGGTGAAAACATAACCCTTGCGTCTACCCAGGAGGTACGTTCTCATATGCCCAAGAGGAACAAAGGAGGGATCCTAACCTCCCACCATCTTACTGGGGGCAATTTTACAATACCAGGAGAAACAAGGAAGGGGATCCTCACCTTCCACCATTTTCTGGGGTCGTACTTTCAAGAAAGAGTACTCAGATACAATATTTATTCCTTTTTTTAGCCAGTTTCATAGTTGAAATAGTGTATACACACACACACACACACACACACACAAGCACTCTACCTTCTTATACCTAAATCATCACTTCTCAAACTTTTTTCATCTCCAAATTACCACCTATACCTAGCTTCATCTCATTACTAGACTTACTAACAAGATCTAGGACCAAAGGAATAAAATAGAGGTTTAAAGATTTGAAATTAAACTTTAAAACACAAAACTCTATTTTTTCTGAAACAGGGTCACGCGTACGCGTGGGAGTGCATTACTAAAAGATCACGCATACGCATGGGCGTACAATTCTCTATACTCGCATACGCAAACACCCTACTCGCGTACGCAAGATACCCAACCTGGATTCATTGGTCACGTTGTGTGCAGTGGTCGCGTACGCAAGTTATGTAGAACAGCAAAAATGCTGAATGCTGCAGAATTTTTAGCTTTACACTCCTAACTTCATACGCGCATAACTTTTTCGTTTTAAAATATTTTTCATCCGTTCTTTGAACGGCATAAACTTCACGGATCCAATTTTTATTTGAAAGAAGTTTGAAATAATTTGGGGGTCTGGAAGCTAAGTTATGTCTCGCCGAAATTTGGCTAAAAATCAATTTTTCACAAAAACCTCAAACCTCAATTTTCATTAAAACCAAACTTCATTCCCATTTCCTATATATGTATCCAGCACAACAACATACCACTTTAAAATGCCAAAACCTCCATGTCATAACTTAATCAATTTTACTTTTATATGCACAATCCCATATACAAATTACTCAACTAAACAACAAAGTCATCATCCTTCATCACATATACATGTTCATTTCTTAATATCTTGCCAATTATCACTAATTCACCATATAACATTATATTCCATCACCAACATCAGTTATCAAGTTAAAAATCAACCGAAAATCAACAATCATTATCAAGGTACTAAACATTTAACGCATTCAAATATTCACACCTAACCTATAGTCATCTAGCCTAAATTTTCACAAAACCTTACATATTAAATACGAGAAACATGAACCATACCTTGGCCAGTTCCTTCCTAAGCTCAAAAACACTAAGAATTCAAGCTTCAAGATTCTCAATCAACTCCAATGACTCCAACCACCAAGGGTTTATTTCAAGAGCTCTAATTCACCAATTCAAACTCCAATTTAACATAATTTCAATCTAATTCATACAATTCACTAAATTAGCAGAAGGGTATACAAAATTGGATAACCACAACGGTTCAGAGTTTTCATACCTTACCCATTAATGATTGGAGTATAATCCCATAATTATCCAATGTTAGATTGCTCCTAAACCACCAAAATCATCAAAATCACTCAATGCACACACAAAAACACGAAATAGAAAGGGGAAAGGAAACTGGGCACAAATCACAAGGTTCTTACCACTTTATTTGGATAGAAATGAAGAGGACTCCGAGATGAATGCATGGTCCCAAACGGCTTGTCAATCGGAGCTCCGAATTGAAAGTTACAAGGGTTTGAAGTTGGAAGGGAATAGTTATCTAGGGTTTATGTTCCTTCTCTTCTCCTCACCGTGCTCCCTTCTTTCTCAATGAGTTCAGATTGTTTGCGGCTGAAAGGGGGGTGAAGGGGGTTATATGGGTTGGGCTTTAGGCCCAATATGGACCCGGTTCGATTGGTTTGGTTCGTTTGGTCTAATTTTGGGTCAAATTCTTTGAAATTAGTGTTGAAATTATTGTTTTAATTAGGTATATCTTATTTTATTAAAATTTACATTTCTAATTTTTTATTAAAAATTAATTTATTGATTAATTATTCGCTAATTTTACAGAGTTTACAGGGACTGTTATGTTTAATAGAGAAAAATATTAAAAATTAATCTGTATATTAATTTTATTTAAAGACTAAAATGTTTGCTTTTAAAATTCTTGGGATTGCTTTGAGTAATTACTTTAATTTTTATTATTCGCCGATCGAATTTTTTGACTTTGATATGGAGTAAGTGTTGGTGTATGGCATGGTTATGGGGGTATACGGTATTTCATCGGGTTGTGATGGCTGCGCCAAGTAAATCGGACGGTACACAAATCGGACCATTTAATTTGTGTACTGACGTCCATGTGGCGCGCATGCAGCAGGTTTTCAGGTTGGCTTCGTTGCTTCCTATGCACCATCGAATGTCACCCCTCCCAGCATTCATCATTTTCACTCTTATACACTCTTCTGAACGGCTTGCTCTCCAATTCTACTACTATCTTCATTTTCAGCCATTCTTGGACCACAAAGTAGCAGAAAAAAATTAAAACAATGTTAAGAATACCAAGAATAAAAAAAGTGAATCAGCCAAAATTCACATTGTAAATTATCTTGGACATTCAAATTATGTAAGTTTTTATTATCCAATATTTTGATTTAATAAAAATAGTAGTGATAATATTAGATTTTAGTAGAAATATTAAGCAGTACTAATTAAGATTAAAAAGTATATATGATATTATAAGTGTTAGAATAGTGAATAAAATATTAATTTATAAAATCTGTGAATATTATTGAGCTAAATGTTATTATAAATGTAGTGTTTAGATATTTAATTTAGGATTAATAACTATATTATTATTATTATTGGTTGGATGAATTTTAATTAATATATATTTTTAATTGTATTGTACTAGAAGTAGAAGTATGAATTTAGCATAGTTTAAGTTAAGTAAAAAAATATGAATTTAATAAATTATTTATGATTATTAATAATTGAATTTAACATAATTTAGTGTAATTTAGACAATAAATTAATAAACACTAAATCTAAAATATAAATTTAATATATTGCTTATGGTTATTATTAATAACGTTGGTTTTTAAAAATATAATAATAATAATAATAATAATAATAATAATAATAATGTTAGAGGTTATATAAATAAAAAATATATATCAATTTTATAAATAATTTATCATTATTAAATTATTTTATATATATAAATTAGAAATGAATATAATTATTATTGTAAATAAATAGATTTTAGAGATTTGTGCTGTTGTAAAAAATGACACATATATGAATATAAATAATTTGTGACTGGTTATATAAATAGGAAATGAATAATAGTTTTATTATAAAATAAATAGATTTTAAACGTTAGAAAATATATTTTAGAGGTTATATAAATAAAAAATATATATCAATTTTATAAATAATTTATCATTATTAAAATTATTTTATAATATAAAATTAGAAATGAATAATAATTATTAAAAATTGTGTAAAATAAATAATTTTAAGATTTGTGTGTTGTAAAAAAAATGAAAACAGAAAAATTTGTGACTAGTTATATAAAATAGGAAATGAAGTAAATAAAGTATAGAATTATTTGATATAAATAATAGATTTTTAAATGTTTAGACAAATATTGACATGTGACCATTTAATGTCACCGGATCCGTACAACCAAATTGTTGAGTGGTATTTACGAGAGACTGGTTTTTATCACGTTTTTCAAATTGGAATCATCCAATGTCAGTTAGCAATGATTAATGCGCTAATCGAAAGATGGCGATCTGAGACTCACACATTTTATTTTTCGGTTGGTGAGTGTGCTGTGACATTGGAGGTTGTGGCGATAATTCTTGGTTCCCGGTTACAGAACTGACTATGAGTAGTTTTGAGGTTTAGAGGCCGAATGCTTGCACTAGTTTGGGGTTACACCAAGGAAGACGGATTATAGAGGAAGCTTCATAAAGTTGATGTGGTTTAGGGGTTTGCAAGATCGCATAGTCTTGACTGATGATATTCACATTCAGAGGTATGTAAAGTGCCACATAATGTTATTATTTGGGATAATTCTGTTTGGAGACAAGTCGGGTGCAGCGGTGTATTGGAAATTTCTGCCTTTGCTTCGTAACTTCACTGGGATCATACAATTTAGTTGGAGTTCGGCATGCCTCGGGCACTTGTATAGATCATTGTGTAGGGCAACTCGTGTCGACTGCAAGGAGATGAATAGTCTACTGACACTTTTGCTTACTTGGGCTTGGATTCATCTACCATTTCTTGCGCCGATTCCCAGCAATCCCCGAGTGTTTCTGATTGCAAACAGGTAAAATGAATTACTGTATGCCTTGAATAAGTGTAGGAAATTGTATTTTATTTTTTACAAGATAAGTTAACTAAGAGATTGTTTGACGATAGGTGGCGTAACTAGGATCATGAAAACCGGCCTTACAGATATCATTTTTTGCTCATTATAAGAGGTTGTTGATGATCTGCAAGAAGGACATGTATATTGTAAAAGACTAGTACTTGATTTTGTTTGGTCAATGAATTATTTGTTGTGTAATCATTTTATACTTTCGAAGTGTCCAGTTTGTTTGGCAGGCTTATGGTGTCGAACACATTAAGCTAAACGTGATTGCCAACAACACTCATGGTAACAGGCCATGTATAGAATTTTTCAGTGCTTAAACCTAGCTATGTATACTCTTGAACTTGGTCCATCTTAACGTCATGAACGTACACCCAACCAACCGCTGATTTGCACACAAGCAAATTACATTTAACACGGAATTCGGTCAACCTGAAATTCACCACAGTCGCAACATTGTCGGTGAGGCCAACTGCATACTTTACCCCACTGGGTATCTCACGTACTTCAAAGACTTCTTCTCTGTCAAAGCACTAACCTGGATGTTTCCGATGCCTCTTGATTTGCATGCAACTTGGAGGTCACAAGTCTCAGAGAACAATGTCCAGCATAATATGGCCTCAGCTCGACCTTTTCCTGGTGAACAACCATTTAGTCTGTAAAATGTGCCTTAACAAGCACAGTGATAGGAGATTGCTGCCCCCTTCAAGATGAGTTGAGCATTCCATAAGATTGGTGGTCATATGACCCCATTGGTATTCACCATTAATGTCAAAGCACACTGCTCATGTGGGATCTGGTCCAGCCAGTTGGTGTAAGCCTCACCGTATTCGTGTAATCGTTGATAGCACATCTGGTACTCCCGAATCATCATCGAATATCCTATGATAAAAAATAGTCAACTATGAACAACATTCTTTTCAATTGTAGTTATAACAATAACAGAGTTCCTTTTATTCAAACTTATCAATATTGATGATAAGCTTCTGCAGGTAAGGTGCCTTGAACTTCCTCAAGAAGTTCA